>NC_134155.1:10960000-11585000 GCF_033958435.1 Carettochelys insculpta
AATTGTTGCTTCGACTTTTTTGTGAACTTTGAAAATATTAATTTTAGTGCTTTATAAATTGACTTAACTTGTTTAAAAGACAAAATATGTCACATAAGTAAGCCACCATTGTTAACCAGTCAAATTCATGAAACGTGCCTTTAAATTTAAAAATAACATATTTTGCTGATTCAGGGTGTCCCTTCAAGAACAATAGAACTTCATCCTTCATTTCAATGAGTCATTTCAAAATGTTTCCTTTTGATAGTCATCAAACTTCACAGTGCAATAAGAGATGCTCATTTTCACTTCTTAATTCTTTGCGCAAAGCAGTAAAAATTCTGGAATTCAAAGGACGAGATTTTATATAATAGATAAACTTCACACATTCTTGAAGAGTGGAACTCAAAAATGATGGCAGAGTTTTCACAGCTAGTGCCTCTCTGTGAATACTACAATGCACCCATGCACAGTCTGGCAATACCACTTGAATCCACAGAACAAGCCCAGTGAGAGACCCTGCCATTGCTTGAGTCCCATCACTGTTCAGTCCAACACATTTTTTTCCCAGTCAATATCACTTCCAATAATAACATAATTGATTAGCTTAAAAATTTTGTCAACCGTTGTTCTTGTTGGAAGTGGTTTACAAAATAAGAGATCTTGAATGGAGCTTTCATAATCATATCTAACAAAACACATCAGATTGGCAGCACCTGCTATATCAGTGCTTTCATCCACTTGTAATGCAAAAAACTATTATGTATTTGACGTACAAGAGTTTCCTCAATATTTTTCACCATATCTTCAATTCTACATTTCACTGTATTGTTGGATAAAGACAGCGAACTCAACTGATTCCTTTTTTTTTTTCATACCTAAATATGGGATGTAATCATATGCAAAGCAGGAAGTATTAACTTTTTGCCAACAGTATGTGGATAACCTGTCTCGGTTATTAGTTTTGGAACGTCATATGAAGCCAACATAAAGTTTTTATTTGAAGAGAACGCAGAAAGTGCACTTTTCCTGCTCTTTTTTTGGTAGAAGATAATTCATTTTTCATGTTTATGAAAAATCTATGGGCTTACTTGCGTGTTGGGGAAGTTTGCATTCCAAATGGTGTTTTAGTTTTGATGGTTTCATGCACTCATTGGATAATTCTGCATGACAGATTATACATTATGGTAAGTGATTATCACTACCAAACACTTATAAAACCAAATTTCAAATACTTGTCAGACTACTTGCGGGTCCAAGAAGTTTTTATCTTCTTATTCTCAGTTGTATTAGGCTGCACATCATTCAAACATTTGCTAGTTGTATTTCCAGTCACATTCTTTGGTCATTCATCCATACTGAAGATCAGAACCAAAGGGAATTTAATTGAAAATAAATGAAGAAAACTTAAGCAGTTAACCTAAAAAGACTTACATGTTGTCGCACTGCACAGAAACCAACCGAGACTGCTGTGACATGTGACACAAAAACCAATGACAGGCTCGGCTGCACAAAAGTGCACGTGCAAAGCAGGCAGAAAAATAGGAAATGTACCAAATTGATAGGATTGCATGGTAATTTGAATACTCGCCAGCAGCCGCTGCTTCCCTGAGGCTACCAGGGAGGACCGTTGGTGGCTGCTGCTTCCTGGCACGCTGGAGCAGGGACCAGTATTTTTTTTTTCCGTGGACCAAACTTTGGGAAATGCTGATCTAGACCATCCCTGATAGACAACCTCCCTAGGCCATTTGTTACTGTGTGTGACTACCCTTCCTAAATCTCCCTTGCTGTAGTTTAAGTCTGTTACTTCTTGTCCTATTGTCAGAGGCCAAGCAGAACAATTTTCCTCCCTCCTCCTTGTAACCCTCCTTTAGGTACTTGAAAATCGCTATCATGTCCCCTCGAAGTCTTCTCTTTTCTAAATTAACAAGCCCAGTTCTTTCAGTCTTCCCTCATAGCTGGTGTTCTCTAGACCTTTAATCGTTCTTGTTGCTCTTCTCTGGACCTTCTCCAATTTCTCCACATCTTTCTTGAAATGCCCAGAACTGGAGACAATACTCCAGCTGAGGCCTAATCCACGAAGCATAGAGAGGAAGAATGACTTCTCATGTCTTGCTTACGACACTCGTGTAAATGCACCCCAGAATCATGTTCGCTTTTTTTTGCAACAGCATCACATTGATGACTCATATTTAGGTTGTGGTCCACTATGACCCCTAGATCCCTTTCTGCAGAATTCCTTACTAGACAGCTGCTTCCCACCCTGTATGTATGAAGCTGATTGCTTTCCTTCCTAAGTGATCGTCTTTATTAAACTTCATCCTATTTACCTCAGACCATTCTCCAATTTGTCCAGGTCAATACAAAATGTAGGGCATGATTTGGAAAAGTCCAGGCTTCAGGACCATTAGATATCTGAGCCCATTCTCTTCAATGAGAAATGCCCAGTACATTTTAAAAAATAGATTGACACTTTACATTTCCAGACTTTTTCATGTTGCTGCTTGCAAGACAGGGGAATGTGTTTGGCAAGTGTGCAATCTACAGCTAGTCTCAGAGGGTGAGGAAGCACCTTGCCATTTTTGGGAAGCAGCCTGTTTTGTTTCCTTACTCTTGTATGCTGGTTTTAAAGGGTCAGGGTTCTCTGTGACACTGCAATCTTGCGGCAAGAGCACTATCTGTTCATATCTAACTTCTCTGTATGTCATGAACGTAACAGGGAACTCCTGTTCCCAAGACCACAGTAGATATGAATCAGAGTGACATCATTCCTGGACAGAGGTTCTCAAGCTGTGGTCCATGGAACACCAGTGGTCCGTGAGCTCCATTCAGCTGGTCCAGGGATAGTTCCCACCAAGACGTGCACCTGGGTAGCTGCGCTCACAGGCATAGGACCACTGATTAGGGATCAGGACTATGGACCCTCAGATGTAAGGAAAGGTAGTAGACTTGGGGAAACATAGGACAGCTGGTAGGGGAGGGAGCAGTGGGGTGAGAAGAGATGGTTGGGGAGGGGGCAGGGTTGGGACATGCAGGGCTGCTCTGGCCAGAGAAAGAGGCAATATTTCCCAGCTCCAGGGCTGCAGCTGCTGGGGAAGAGACATCCCCGCTCCCCAGCCTCAGCTCTGTGGCGGGTATGGCTGGGGAGAGACACCCACTGAGATTAAAATACGAGCTTTGTGCTTTTATTTGTAGAACAAAAAAGTGTTAGTTATTCTTAAGGTTTTGTTTTTGTTTTGTTTTGTTTTTAAATGGAGCACTTGACAATTGTTACCGACTGATACAAACAACATTTGGAAAGATCATTCAACAGGCCATTATGACCCTCAGCAGTTTTTAAATAGTCCATGAAAAAAGAAGTTGGAGAACCACTGGTCTAGGATCGCCAGCTTCCCTGGCTTCTGAAGCATTTTCCTAGGCATTTGGACAGGAGCAAGGAGCTGTTTAGCCTGAACATCAAGAAGTCCTACAGCACCTTATAGATTAACAGATATTTTGGGGCATAAGCTTTGCCCTGGAAAGCTTATGCTCCACAATATGTTAGTCTATGAGGTGCCACAGGATTTCTTGTTTTTGCAGATCCAGACTAACACAGCTAGCCCTCTGATACATGTTTTGCTTGAGTACCTACAGAATGCCAATGAACTGCACTGGGA
This sequence comes from Carettochelys insculpta, assembly GCF_033958435.1. Classification (NCBI taxonomy): domain Eukaryota; kingdom Metazoa; phylum Chordata; order Testudines; family Carettochelyidae; genus Carettochelys; species Carettochelys insculpta. Next base: position 10,963,636 of record NC_134155.1, read on the forward strand.
AGGTGGACATTGGGGTGGTTCTCAGAGCACCAAGTGTAACCTGCATACCTACTGGGTGTGGTTCACTATCCCATTGATTGGTTGTTAACGGAGAGAGAATGAGTCTCCTCTACTGCCTTAGCCAATAGACAGCTGTCGTTTAGCTCAAGCAGTAGAGGCTCCTGCACTAAGCTCCAGAGGTCCCAGATTTGGGTGCACCTGTCGGCATTAAACAAGGTCTGAGAGTCACCTTGTCTGTCTCCTGCCTCCAGCATGAGGGAGATATGCTAGTTCTTGCCAGCATATCAGTCTCCTGACACCCCTAGCCTGTGAGTTACCCAAACTAGCATAGCCCCGAGGAAACAGCCCCGACTTTGCCCTTCAGGGTAACAATAGGGGATTCCGTGACTCCTCTGAATCATTCTGTGACTGGCAGTCCCTGTCATTGGCTAATTACAGAAATACCTGGCCTTCTGCCCCCACAAGGGCAGGATACGCAGCAGCTTGTTCATGAGTCATTCAAGATCAACCCTTTGCTTAATACCACAGCACTAAGATATGTTTATAGTGACAAAAATCATAAGCTGCTTCGTGAAGATTAAGACTTTAGAGCTGCATAATAAACGAAACAGTAATCCTTTTAAAGACTAAACTTAGCAGGCTAACCTCCAGTTTAGAGAAGATTCTCTTCCCAAATGTCTTCTGCAGCATTTTCAACCAAGCCGGGCAAAGAACCAGCATTCTCTCTGACTTTTCCCACCCATGGGCACAATCTCAAAGGCAGCTCAGACTAGGGGCTTGTCTACACTAGCTCCTTCCTTCAGAGGGAGGATGGTAAGTAGGGTGTTGGGAGTTTATTAATGAAGAGCTGCAATGCATATGCAGCACTTCATTGAGCTAATTCCCCACCCCCACGGCAACTTCAAAGTGTTAAACTTCAAAGTGCTGGCTCGCGTGTTGCCATTCGAAGTCCCTTTACTCCACAAAATTTTGTTACCTAGCCACAGCTAGACGAGAGCCGGCACTTGGAAGTTTAACACCTCGCAGTTGCCATGGGAGGGAATTTGCTTAATGAAGTGCTGCATATGCAGTGCAGCACTTCATTAATAAATGCCCAACACCCAACTTATCGTGCTCCCTTCAAAGTAGGGAGCTAGTGTAGACAAGCCCTGGGTGACTGTGAGTGAGACAACATTCAACTTACCAATACAAGTCAACAGAAATCAGTGGATAAACCTCTCTGGTTTGGCAGGGAACAAGTTTTTCATCTCTGCTGGGGATTAACACTTTGATACAAGAACCTATTTCCAATGCATTCATATACGTAACTCCTCGCGGTGCCTGTTTGATCAGCTATTATGACTAGTGTGACACTGTCTTTCCTTTGAACCAGGATATACTTCCCAGAATCAGGATATTTTTATGACCTCCTTGCCAGTTGACAGGGTTTCTTGGGGTCACATGGGCATCAAATATCTGTCTCACGTTGTGCAAAACGCAGCACGTAGCTATCCAATGTGTGAAAGCAAAGGACAGAACCTCAGCAACAGGTGGGAGGGAGAGATGGAAAGAGGTCCTGACGAGCCAGAGGGCTTGTCTGGTGAGGCACACAGGATCACAGATGTAATGTGCTTGTACTTGGAGCCTAGGGCATGGGTGGGCTATAATCGTTATGGTGGGGGCACTCCAAGAATTTGCAAAGTGGTTAAGCGCTGCACTCTTCCCTGATATTACTGGAGGAGGAAGTCCATGGCGAGGTCTGGGATTCAGGTTGAGTCAAGGAGGGGCTTGTGACCTGGGGCAGGAGTCTGGGATTCAGGAGTCGGGGCAGGGGTTCAGACAGGAGGTGATTGTGACCTAGGGTAGGGGAGTGGGTGCAGGGGCAGTGTTCCCTGTTAGCTGAGAACCTGAGTGGCTACCCAGGAGAAATTCAGGTGCCACCCAGCTGATTAGCAGAACACCCACAGCTGGCAGCATGTATTTCAATTGGTGGTGCTCGTCTGCACACATCTTGGTGCATATAACAAAATTGATTCCACCCACGGACAAACAATTGGGAGTGGTGATTGTTGGTCCACACTAGTGAAAGGGTTGGGGACCACTGAGCTAGGGCATAGTGGTAAAAAAAGCTATACATGGTGTCAAGGATGTTGTTCTGCTTTGTGTAACTGTGGTGTTTGCTTGCAGCCAAGGTGGTGGTGTTAATCTTTTACTGCACACAACACTCCAAACTCTCATTCATTAGAAAGGTACCTAATGTGCATGTTTGTGTCAATGGGGTCTCAAACACATATACATTCATCTAGTGCTTTTTCTTTTTTACGCCAGTACTTGATGGTACTGAATACCGGCACCTCGGCAGCCCCAGCCGTGGAATTGGCTGGGGTGGGGAGCGGAAAGCTGGCTGAGTACCAACTCCTCTATTTTTAACAAAAAAGGCACCGCGTTTATCACAACGTAGCCCAGGAGATGTACTGGACGATGTCCCTTCTACTGCACTGTCAGGTTAGCTATCAACCTGGGTTTCATGGCTTTGCATGTCCAAGAATTCCTGGCTGTCTATAGCAGTGTTGTCTTGCTCCAGATTGCAGCCTGTGGGCAGAGAGGGGTGCTATAAGAGCTGGGCAGAACACACGGGTTGAGCAATGGTCTCCCTAGAAGAGCTCAGTCTGCTTGTAAGAGCTGTTGTGAGAACTGTTGCTATTGACCCTGGTGGCTTTATAATTCTCCTAGCGTTTCTCTGCTTCATTACTGCACTGGACCATGTTCCAGGTGTGCCACCTGTTCTTCACTCTACCTGACATCTGCTCAGGAATGCTGGTGACTGCTGTTAAAATGCACGCACGCCTCTCCTCAACGACCAAGGAAGCTGAGGGTCTTTGCATGGGGATGCACAGGATATGGGTGATAGAAGAGGCATGTGAAATATCAACTCCTGGTGAGTTCAAAGGGACACACCTGACTGCACCTGGGGATGTGGTATCCAGCCATGATAACCTCTGAGCAATAGACAGTGCAGAGGTTGGTTCAGCAATGCACTGTGGGATAGCAATGGGAGGAATGCCAGAAGAGAATAGTTAATTTGCTACAAGTTTGCCTCCACATGAACGCTTTCCTGGGTTAGCTCATTCCAAAATAGCATTAATCCACATCCAAAGTGGATTATAACTACTGCCAAACTGGGCAACAAGTTTCTGCGTGCGGACGCAAGGCAGCTTATTCCACTCAAACGCTCCAATGAATCTGAAAATTAGCTAAGCCCTAAGCAACGCATCCAAGGTCGCACAGAAAGTCTGGTGGATCAAGCCCCAGGGTCGATTCCTAACCACTGTGCGTGGGACCATCCTTTCTGTGGGATGCTTTATGCAAAAATTACTCTGGCCTGGGGAATTCTGCAGCAGTGACACAGCTAAAATGGCAGATGCCTCATTCTGTTCTGAGCTTTCCAAGCTATAGTGAAAACAGCAACTATTCTTCAAAGACCTGGTGAAACAAAGGATTGGTGTGCCTGTGGTGATTAAATGCAAGCTGCCAAGAGCACTTGATGACTAGTGTATATTTCAGTTAACACCATTTCATAAAACCGCACTGGCTCAAAGGTGAAGATAAATGAAATCCAATAATAGGACAGCCAACAGGGTGCCAGATGGCTACTGATCAAGACGAAATGTCCTGTCTCGTAAAAGAAGGAAGGCTTGTAACAAAAGGGATACAGGCTGAGCACATTCTCAACACATTAACGTCCTCATCAGGTGGTTGAGGCGGTGTGGGGTTTTTTTGTTTGTTTGTTTTTTGTTCATGCAGCTATTTATATTGTGAGGAAGCCATGCCAGTCTATACCCTATCAAAACAAAAAGCAGTCAAGCAGCACTTTAAAGACTAGCAAAATAGTTTATTAGGTGAGCTTTCATGGGACAGACCCACTTCTTCAGACCATAGCCAGACCAGAACAGACTCAATATTTAAGGCACAGAGAACCAAAAATAGTAAGCAAGGAGGACAAATCAGAAAAAGATAATCAAGGTGAGCAAATCAGAGAGTGGAGGGGTGGCGGGGGAGGTCAAGAATTAGATTAAGCCAAGTAGGCAGACGAGCCCCTATAGTGACTCAGAAAGTTCCTGTCCCGGTTTAAACCATGTGTGAATGTGCTGAATTTGAATATAAAAGCCAGCTCGGCTGCTTCCCTTTGAAGAATGGTGCAAAAGTTCTTTTTCAGTAACACACATACCTTGAGGTCATTGACAGAATGCCCCATTCCATTAAAATGTTGACTAACTGGTTTGTGGATCTGGAGTATTTTGATGTCTGTTTTGTGCCCATTAACCCTTTGTCTAAGGGAGTTAGAAGTCTGTCCAATATACAAAGCATCTGGGCATTGTTGGCACACGATGGCATATACGATGTTAGTAGAGGAGCATGAGAAAATGCCCGTGATTCTGTGAGTAACCTGGTTAGGTCCAGGATGGTATTTCCAGACAAGATATGTGGACAAAGCTGGCAGCGGGCTTTGTTGCAGGGAAAGGTTCCAGGACTGGTACTCCTGGGGTATAGACTGTGGCTGTTAGTGAGGATCCTCATAAGGTTGGGAGGTTGCCTGTAGGAGAGAACAGGCATGTCACCCAGGGCCTTCTGGAGTGTGGCATCCTGATTAAGGATAGGTTGTAGGTCTTTAATAATTTGTTGCAGTGGTCTGAGTTGGGCGCTGTAGGTGATGACCAGTGGTGTTCTGTTCTTGACTTTTTTGGGCTTATCTTGGAGTAGCTGGTCTCTGGGTATGCGTCTGGCCCTGTCGATTTGTTTTTTTGCTTCTCCTGGTGGGTAATTTAGGTTTATGAATATTTGGTAAAGATCTTGTAGTTTTTGGTCTCTGTCAGTTGGATCAGAGCAAATGCATTCTATTAATGACCTAAAGGTATGTGTGTTACTGAAAAAGAACTTCCGCACCGTTCTTCAAAGGGAAGCAGCCGAGCTGGCTTTTATGTTCAAATTCGCCGCATTAACACATGGTTTAAACCGGGACAGGAACTTTCTGAGTCACTATAGGGTCTCGTCTGCATACTTGGCTTAACCTAATTCTTGACCTCCCCCGCCCTACCCCTCCACTCTCTGATTTGCTCACCTTGATTATCTTTTTCTGATTTGTCCTACTTGCCTACTGTTTTTGGTTCTCTGTGCCTCAAATATTGAGTCTGTTCTGGTCTGGCTGTGGTCTGAAGAAGTGGGTCTGTCCCATGAAAGCTCACTTAATAAACTATTTTGCTAGTCTTTAAAGTGCTACTTGACTGCTTTTTGTTTATATTGTGGTGGGAGATGACGGTGGTGCATCTGTATGCTGCTAAGCAGGTGTTTAAAGTGAGAGAGAGGTTTTGTCCACACCGCACAGCTTTTAGCGACACAGCTGCATTACTTACGCCCCCAACAGGAGCATTCGCTTTGTTGGCAGGAATGCTCACCTACCGCCAAGGCGCTGTTCACACTGGCACTTTCTGCAGCAAACGTTTTGACTTTTGCAGGGAGGGTGTTAAGTGCCAAGTTTTGTCTTTTAATTGTCAGTGTAGACAGAATCACAGCCTCTGAGCCAGCGATGAGCAACCTAGGCTAGGGAGCAGCGTTCCGTGTAAGCTGTGTGCTTCTGCGGCCAACAGGAGAAATTCAAGTGCCACCCAGCTGATTAGCAGAGTGCCCACTCTTAGGTTTTGACTTTCTAGTGGTGGGGCATATTTGCCCATGCCTTGGTGCACATAAAAATTTATTCCACACATGGATGGAAAAAAACCTGCATGTGGATGAAAGAGATAAGAGGGAACGTTGCTTGCGAGTGGGCTTCGTGAGTGGCTCTCCTTCATCTCAGTGGCCTGTAAGATTGTTGTAACTAAGCTGGTCTCCCAGGATAGGGTGATTTTGCGAACTGGGCCTGTGTACCTAGAATTTTCAGGGTGTGCCGACTGAACCACAGCAGGGCTTTGACTAGATGCAGAGGGAGCACATGGGTCTCACAATGATGTGTGCAGTCAGCACCCACTTCACTTCAGGTGCCCTTGCTTTGTGAGCGTCACTTTCGTATCACCCGGCAGGCAAAAACTGATGTGGATGGAAGCCAGCAGAATCCGGCATCCCTGTGTCTGGGCCATGGCAAATAAAATGTCTTGTGAGCCACATGCAGAATCCCAGTGGGCTACAGCTTGCCCTCCACTGATCTAAGCAATGCTGAATTCCACCCTGAATTCAGCAAGGGACTTTAAAACTCATGCTCTGGTTCAGCTTGTTCTTCAGGGCTTTGTTGAACAAGACGGCCGCAGTGGGATTAAAAGTCGTCTGCTGGATTGGGACCCAAGGAATCCAAATCCTTGCTCCCCAAAAGTCTGGTCAATATTGGACACAACTTCTCAACTCCCTGCTCTCCATTCCTTTTCAAATCTTGCTATGGTCTTCCAGTAAATTGTATGCTGCATGGAGCCATACATGAACAGCGGCCACATTGAAAGAAAGGCTGAACTGGAGTGACTATGTGGTGGAATTAGTTGAGCAAAATAATTGGATGGTTGAGCTTTTCCTTTTAGTTCAAATGCCTTACATTAATGCTAGAGATAAGGGAGGCGAGATAAGTCCCTTCCAAGATAAGACCAACTTCCAAGGGTGAAAGGGAGAAACTTCCAAGCTTTGTGGAGCTTTTCCTAGGGTCTGGAGAAAATAACCCAGATTTCTGTGCCAAGAACAAAGTGAAAGGGATTATTAAACATGCAGGTTACTTTCTCTTTCCACACCGTACACCAGAGTAATATTATAAAGGCCGTGTCTACACTTACTAAAAGCTTTGAAATGGCCATGCTAATGGCCAAATCAAAGAATACTAATGAGGCACTGAAATGTATATTCAACACCTCATTAGCATGCCGCCAGCAGCAGCCCTTCGAAAGTGCTGCAGTTCGCTCGTCCACAGCTTGTCTACACTGGGGTCCTTTTTGAGCTCATAGGAATAAGGGGATTTCGATGTTGGTGGGGTCCTTTCAAAAAGGACCCTGGTGTAGACGAACTGTGGCACTTTCTAAGTGCCATGGCTGGCAGTGTGCTAATGAGGTGCTGAATATGCATTTCAGGGCCTCATGAGTATTGTTCGATTTGGCCATTAGCATGGCCCTTTTGAAGTTTTTAGTAAGTGTAGACTTAGCCAAAGTGTTTTAAAAGGATGCTGTCAGTTTAAAAGTCCATGTTTCACATGTGTAACATAGTACACACCGTTTGTTTCTGCAATCTGCTTTTAGAACTTTGCCTTATTTCTCTATCACCAATGTAAATGATTAAAACTGAGTTTCTCGGTCCAGTTGGCCTGTTGCCATGTATGGCACTTGTTACTTCTTGCATCTCCCTCAGCTTGGAGGAGGTACGGGAAAACGAGTTAATTTCATATTTTTCTTTCTACTTTTACCAATGCCTAACACAGGAGGCTTGTGATCTAAGTAGGAACATCTCAGCACGAATATAACAGAAAGAGATCTAGGGAAGTTATTATTCCCCTCTGTTCGGCACTGGTGGGGCCACATCTGGAGTATTGCATCCAGTTCTGGGCCCCCAGGATAGAAAGGATGTGGATGCAATGGAGCAGCTTCAGTAGAGGGAGATGAAAATGATCAGGGGGCTGAAGCACATGACCTCTGAGGAGAAGCTGAGGGATTTAGCCTTATTTAGTTTGCAGAAGAAAAAAGTGAGGGGTGATTTGATATCAGCCTTCAACTTCCTGTGGGGAGGGGCTCTCAAGAGGACGGAGAGAGACTGTTCTTGGTAGTTAGTGGTGGATGGCAGAACAAGGAGCAATGGTAGGACAACTGTATCTCCCTGTCTCAAATACAGGACAGGGAGATATGGGGGGAGGTGTGGCTTCTCCAAGTCCCGGGGAACCAGGAAGGAGGCGGTAGCCTCCCACCTTCCCCAAGCCCCAGCCACAGCAGCCCCCAGTGCTTCTGAGAGCCCCACGGAAGCAGCAGAGACTGGGCAGCCACGGTGCTTCCCCCACGCTTCCCTGAACCCCTAGGAAGCTGCAGGGATTAGACAGCCGTGGCTTCTCCCCACCCCAACTCTTTCCTGAGCCTCAGTGGCAGAGACAGGCAGCAGCAGCAGCCAGCAGAAAACACGGGACGATGGGTCCCTTTTCTAAAATAAGTAGGGACACCTTTTTTGCGTCCCAAATATGGGACCGTCCCGCCAAAAACAAGATGGGTGGTCACCCAAAGCAATGGTCTCAAGTTACAGAGCTTGTGGTGTAGGTTGGATGTAAGGAGAAACTATTTCACCGGGACAGTACTGAAGCACTGGAATGTGTTACCTAGAAAGGTGGTGGAATCTCCATCCCTAGAGGTTTTTTAAATCAAGGCTTGACAAAGTCCTAGCTGGGATGATTTAGATGGAGTTGATCTAACTTTAGGCAGTGGGCTAGACTTGATGGCCTCCTGAGGTCCCTTCTGGGCCTACGACTCTATGATAATCCCCACCCTGAAGAACTAAGGTCTTATCTGCAAAGAAGAAATGGATAGTACTAATTATTCTGGGATAGTTTTCTTCAAAGGTAGCCTGTGGTTTTTTAGTACTAGTACTTGCTGGTACTAAGTACTGGCACCTCAGCAGCCCCAGCCATGGGATTGGCGGTGGGGGAGGATGTTGGGTGAGTACCAGCTCCTCCTCTTTTTTCTATGGTTTTTTGTTGTTGTTTTTAAAACAAAAAAGGCACTGAAGGTAGCTATTCTGGCATAATTCAGGAATTCCAGAATAACATCTTCCTCCCCCTCCCTACATGGTCACCCACTGTTCCACAACAGGACTACTCTGGAACAGCGATGGCTATCTCTTTCCTTGTGTGCAGATACATCTCTGCATCAACCATTTTCTCACTGGAACTTTTAATATTGAATCAAATCCCTTTATATATATCACTCTATTTATTCCTTGTATCTAGAAATTTTGTATCTTGTACAATAGTTCCTAGAAATAAGTAAAGAAAATGTCTTTGTAAACCCTACTCCCCCCAGCACACACTTTTTTTTTTGTTTGCTTAATTGATTGCCCTGTTGAGTGGATGTGGTGTGGAAGACAAGCATCTCCCAGGTACTTGCAAGACTGGGGAAGGGAGGAAAGCCAGACCCAAGCCCAATGAGAAGAACAATGGAATCTGTGAACTGGGCCCATTGAAAGAAGATGGGACATATGGATGTCTTGGGAGTCACCAGCAAGTGCCTGCTTTTGGAAGCACCATCCCCTTTGAAGGTGAATGTGGCAGCACTGAGATACCACCCAGAAGAAGGCACCATAGATGTCTAACTGCATATGCATCTGATGGCTCCCCCAGATTATGCATGTGCATGTGACTGCTTACTGGTGTTGACCTGCATTAGAGGGAGGACACCACAAATCTAAGGCATCTTGCAAAGGGTCTCCAGTCCTGTCTTGTCAGCATTGGAGCATCGATCTGCATTAGCAGAAGCTTGGCTCCATGCCTCCTCCATCTAACTCACCTGGCCAGTGCAATTAGGGGGAGCAACTACTGGGAAAGGCAACAAGATTGTGTGTGTGTGTGTGAGAGAGAGAGAGAGAGAGAGAGAGAGAGAGAGAGAGAGAGAGAGAGATCATATGTGTATTACCAATAAATGTGGCATTTTGCCTTTTCCCCGACAAAGTACTGCATAGGATCTTTTAAGTACAACATGTGTAGACAAGACCCAACTACAATCTAATTAGAAACAAGAGACACAGAGTAGGTGGGGACAAAGCAATGCAGTGGCATTGTCAGGAAGAGGACTCAGGTTTTCTGACTCCTAGTTTGTTGCCCAGTTATTAGATCATGATCCTTGATCTCAGTGAGATTACTCAAAGACTTTGGCTATGTCTACACTAGGCAACATAAGCCAACTGCAAATATGTAATTCTAGTATGGCTATTGCATAGCTAGAATCGACGTATCTGCACTCGGCTCACTTGGCTGTCCATACTGAAGAAGGTCTGTGGGAAGGTTTCTCCCATCGACCTCCCTTATTCCTTGTATCCTGTGAGGAGTACAGGGGTCGACTGTGACCCCCTGAGAGGTCGATTTCACAAGTCCTTACTAGATGCATGAAATTGAACCCCAGAAGATTGACCCTGAGCAGATTGATCTTCCAACCTAGTGTGGACTTTGTCTCGGATTAAGTACATCATAGGCTGTAGGAGCCCAAGGAAGCTGGCGCCTTGTAGAAGTAAACACCAAGAGAAACGTTCTTTTAGTTTGAGTGGGGAAGGTTGTGTAGGTGGGATCCTGCCTCTGTCAGGTTTCTAGGGGGTTTCAGTTCAAGCGTTCTTGCACTCTGCCTAGGAAGGTGCCTATGGCTAACGAATGGAAAGCTGGGTCTCCAGCTGTCGATAGACAAGGAACTGATCTCTCGAGAAGGTGTTTCAGAATTCTTTTTACTCCTTTGCAGAATGAATAATACATTCTGTGGGGTAGCTATAAATGAATCCTGAAAGAGGCTTATCTTCCTCAATTCCAAAACTGAGGGAGGAGGGGAAGAGTTGAGCATCACATGATCTCCTCTTAGCATTGACAGCTAGCCCCAGTTCCTTCAGACAAGCCTGGGAGAAGTGAAGCAATCAGCCTCGGGGCTGTTGGGTAGGCTGCTGTGACTAATGAGCCCAGTGACACACTCAGAATGTGAAAGATGATTTTGGGTGACAAGGGGGAAATCCGTTTGTGACCAAATGATGTCCAATACCTGATCGACTGTGCTAAGTATATTTGTAAATGCCAGCCTGTTTCGTGTACTCCTGGTCTAGATGGCGCTTGGTCCTGCTCTGAGTACACAAAACTGGACCTGATGACCTCTCAAGGTTCCTTCCTGTTCTAGTGTTCTATGATTCTATGCTCCTGCTCCTGTGGAAGGCAACGAGCACCGATGCTATAGGTTTCAGGGGCAGCAGTTGCAAGTCTTTTCTGGCATAATGTGGTTAAAAGAGTACGGATTTTCCTCGGTGTGTATCCTTCAGGGCCTTTCATCCTTCATGCCTTAAAGACAGGCCAGGGGGCCCTGACTCCTGGAGGCTTTTGTATGCCAAGCTGGAGATCACGTGTTCCAGGAACCGCTGATGAACACAGTGGTTTTTAAGCTGCACACCCTGGGGTAGGAGTCCCAAGGCTGTCTAAAATTCCCAAAGGGATGTGCACCTCGAGTTACCATACTGCAAGCTCCTAAACATAGAGGACACTGTTGAGGAGGGGGAGCCACTGGAGGATGGAGCATGGGGGTGTAAGAGAAGTGTGTATGTGGCAGGAGTGAGTAACAGGGTGGGTGCTGCAAAGGCCTCCTTCTCAAGGTGGGATGCAGTGTCATGGTGGCAAGATGGCTGACAAAAACCCAAGATGCCAAGCACCAGCCCCCTTAGTTAAGGCCTCACTTGAGGCCTCTTCCCTCTCCCTAGTCTGGGGAGCTCGGACCTGGTTCTGTCGCCTCTCCTAGCTGGGCTCTGAAGCTCTGGAGCAGGGCAGGGTAGGTGGCCCAACCAACGCGCACTTAGTGGTTTCAGTTACCCAGCAGGCCAAGGCAGGCAGGTCCTGGCAGTTCTGGATGCAGGGGAGGGACCCCTCAGAGTGCAGAGTCATCTCTTTCTCATCTGCAACGTCTGCTCCACCCTTTCTCTTATCTGGAAAAATCCATCCAGAGGGCGTGGCCAAAAAGAGGCATATGGAAATGGACCTACCAATATCTCTATTTGCAATTATTCTGGAGGTTCCCAAAGTAAAAACGGCTGAAAAGCACTGCACTAGCCCATCGCTAACCTCTGAGCTCCACACTGGCTGTGAGAAGTTCAGTCACAGAGATTCCCCTGAGACTGTCACTTGACGTGCTGAAATACCATTGAGTCATCCACCCTGGGTACCCCCTTTGCTCTGTCCTGCTGAGCTAGGCCCTCTGGCCTCCTCCAGCACCAGCACAGAGATGAGGTCACAGCCCTGTGCAGGGTAATACAGACACTGAGATCAGCTTGATCGAAGAGACTCACCCCAACACCCAGCTGCAGATCCCCAATGGGATCAGAGCCCACTCTGTCGTACCCGGTATAAAGTTTTATATGGAGCAAACTCGCATCGTCCGCCCTCTTTCTCGCAGATGATTGCTCCCTCCCCGCCCCCCAGTAACAATTAATTAAGGTGGATTGTAACAGAGAGAAAGCTGTGCTAGTCTATATACTATCAAAACAAAAAAGCAGTCCAGCAGCACTTCAAAGACTAATAAAATAAATTATTTTCTTAGCCTTTAAAGTGCTACTGGACTCCTGTTTTGTTTTCATTAAGAAAAGGTTTATTAAAAGACAAAAGAATTAAGTATAAAAAGCAGAATTTAAGTGGTTGTAAGTAATAGCACATAGAGCAGGGGTCAGCAGCCTTTCTGAGGTGGGGTGATGAAATTTGACCTCTATGGATGGTCCAAGTGCCAGTCATACTTTATAAAGTCCCTTATGGTCCTACTTACAACAGCTTCATTAATAAATAAATGAAGACGCAGAGCTTTGCCACGTAGGTGGGGTGGTTGGGAGCATTAGTTGGTCTTTTGTTAATTCACACGCAGCCTTGTTTTGAGCAAGCTGCCAACTGCATGGGGGAGGAGGGGAGGGGCTGAGCTCCTGCCTTGCATGCCGATGAAAATCAGCTTGCATGCCATTCTCGGCAGCTGTGCAGTTGCTGACCCCTGACATGGAGCAAAATAAGTCTTATGAAGCAAAATAAAACATAAGACGCCCGCTAAGCCTAATATACTAAGAAACCTGTTACATTATAGTACCTTGCCCTAACAGGAGTTCTAATCCTCTTTTATTGTCAGGCTGGTAAGTCTCACAGCATGGACCATATACTTCCCCTTGGTCAGTCTTAGATGTTTCCAATCGTCACCTTGGGTGGTCAGCCAGGGTGTCCTGGCATCTGGCAGCAGCCCCTATTGGTCAGTTTCCCACCTTTATATAGACTTTGCCCAGGGCGGGAATCCTTTTTTTCTCCCCTTCAGTGGAAAAGTAAAAGAACCTAGAGGGGTTCCAGCAACCGGTGACCTAAACACATGTCCCTGGGGGGACTCTCAAGCCCTCCTATGGACAACTCCATAAGAAAAATAAACTTGTTTACAGATCATTGTCATTATCCAGGAACCATAAAATTTCTGAGATATCCTTAATGCCTTTCACTTAGCATGTCTAGATTGGTAAAACAGCTTTAAACTTCATATTTCTGATGTCAACTACAAGAAAAATTCATGCATACAAATAGCACATACTCATTCAGCAGATTATGACTTTTCAGAGGATACCTTACAGGAAGTCCTCTGACTCAATCATTTTCCAGTTCTGCATATTTGTTTCCATAAAGAATACGATAGCTCAGTGACACACATCAGTTGTGTAATAATTGGCTTTTATTGTTTCCCCTTCACTTTCACTTTCACCATTTCACTGTCACCCCATGTCAAAGCAGAAGTAGGAGAGGAAGCTGTGGTCTAGACTTCTGGTTAAGAGCCAGGAACTAGGGAGCTCTGGGCCTCGTTCAGAATGTGGCTCATTTGTGGCACATACTGAAAGTTTCTTTTTTTCCCCCACTAAGAATATAAGAGAAATTTCCATTGGTTTAGATTTAATTAGACAGGTTGTGGGGGGAGCCTAGCTAATTGCAGGGACAAAGTGGGGGCCCGATGTAAAAAGTTTGCTCATCCCTGGGGTAGACAAGATATTTTCCTAGTTCAATAAAAGTTACCATCTCACCTTCCTTGTATCTTGTATTGTGCCAATGAAAGATACGGTCCAGCCTGCCCCGTCTATCCCCTTTGACTTGTTTGCAGTGGGGTTGTAGTTGTGTTGGTGCCAAGATATGACAAAGACAAGGTGGAAGAGACAAATCTTTCCGTTGTTCAATAAAAGATATTACGTCACCTTCCTTGTCTCTCGCACATCCTGGGACCAACACGGCTACAGCAACACTGCAAACAGCAGAAAGTACAAGCCTTTTGAGCTTTGTGTCACTCCTTCTCCTGTCTGGGGCAGATAAGCAGAACGTCTGAACTGGTTAATCAGTTGAGTAGTAGGGACATTCTCAGAGATTATCTGGGTGGAGTTGAAGGCGTTAGGGTAACCCGCTGTGATCTAAACATTCTGGCAATGTAAATATTCTGATGACCCTGATAGAACAGTTGGGGTTTATGACAGGCCAATGAGCAATAACCCATGCTGGAAATGGTGTTGACACAAGACGGTTGCAGTGTATAAGGGGCGGTGGAGTCACACTTCTTTGAGAGCACGTGTGAGTGTTTGCAGTGGTTTTTGCTGTCTCCCATTTCAGCCCACTGTTTCCTTCTGTTCTGGAGCTTCGGTGATGGAAGCAATAGTCTAGATAGGCCACTGAGCACGAGTAGCATCTTAAGCACCGCGTACTCTAACCCTGTTCTGAGCAGGGTCAAAGCCACAGTGCTAAAAAGGTTGGTCTGTCTGTGCTAGCTGAGTTGGTAATAAGTTTCTATTTTGGTAAGACCTTGAAGGCCTATTGGACAAAGGGACTTAAATTGCACCAGGACTACCATGAACTTTGCAACTAAGGCTGGGATTTGGATTCCGAACTGGCCCTTGTTTTTAACGTCAGACCCAAAGATGCAGGTGTGGCAGCACTTTATACTGAAAGTGTGGGCATGCCAGGAGGGCTGGGAGAGAGCTCTCCCAGTGTTCTGTGAACCACCTCTGCAAGGGGAGTAGCTCACAGCACTGGGACCATAGGGAATTCATGGTAGCACAGTGGGGTGCTCCTTCATGCCCCCTCCCTGTTTCCCTGCCTGGCCCTTCATGCACCCTCTCCCTCTGCAGGCACCAGTCGCCTATGGTTTGGAGCACAGGTCCCAGCACTGTAGCCTGTTCACACTGGCGCTTTTCAGCAATGTAACTTGCTGTGCATAGGGGTGGGTGGAAGGTGTTTTTTTACACCCCTGGAGTCAGAGTTGCAGCATTGTAAAGTGCCAGTTTAGCCTTTTTGCTCTGGGTTTTACACCAATAGAGCTACAAACATGCACTGCCACCAGGGCTACATGAGACGGTCTCCATTGTAGGCTAGGTCTCAGATAGGTCCATTAAGATCCCTGTGTAGGTAGGGCCTGCCTACGTGGAGCATGCAAGGACCTGAACGGTTCCAAAAACACCCCCAGAGAAGATGGCCATCAAGTTTAAACCCTGCTTTAAAAAGAAAGTTTGACTCTTCTAAAGGCTATGAAATCTGCTGCTCTGTAAGATTGCTTGAAATTTGGCACGCCTCATGGGAAGGCAAGGTTAGTGTTCCGCAGGGGATGCAGGGATTCTTCAGACACTGCCCCACCTTTTCTTGAAGAGTCTAGCAATATGTGAGTAAGTGGGGTGGTTGGACAAACTCCCCTGTGCACAGAAATGGGATCAAATTATGGCTCTGAGTCAGATGTTATTGTTGGATCTATCCCTCAGCTAAAGCATGGTACTCACTGCCCAATCCCATTCAACCTATTTATAAGTGATCTGGAAAAAGGGGCAAAAAGTGAGGTGGCAAAGTTTCCAGATGATACTGAACTGCTCAGCATACTTAAGACCAAAGCAGATGGTGAAGAGTTTCAAAAGGATTTCGCAAAAGTAGGTGATTGGGCAACAAAATGACAGATGAAATTTAATGTTGATTAATGCACATTGGAAAAGTAATCCCAACTAGACATGCAAAATGATAGGGATTAGTTTAGCTATAACCACTTGAGAGAGATGTTAAGAATCATTAAGGAATAGAAAATAAGACCGAGAATATTTTACTGACTTTGTGTAAGTCCATGGTACACCCACAGCGTGAATACTGCATACAGATATGGTCGCCTCATCTCAAAAAAGATGTCGTAGCATTGCAAATGGTTTAGAAAAGGTCAGTAGAAATTAGGAGTTTGGAATAGGTGCCATATGAAGAGAGATTAAAAAGACTGGGACTTTTCAACTTAGAAAAGAGAAGACTAAGGGAGGCTATGATAGAGGCCTATAAAATCATGACCAGTCTGGAGAAAGTGAATAAGGAAGTTATTTACATGTTCCCATAACATAAGAACCAGGGCATCACCAAATGAAATGAATAGGTAGCGGGTTTAACACAAACAAAAGGAAGTATGTCTTCATACAATCCACGGTCAACCTATGGAACCTCTTCCCAGAGGATGTTATGAAGAGCAGGACCAGACTTAAAAAAACTACTAGATAAATTCATAGAGGATCGGTCTATCAATATTTATTAGCCAGGATCAGTAGGAATGGTGCCCCTAGCCTCTCTTTGTCAGAGGCTGGAAATGGATGACAGGAGAGGGATTACTTTGATGATCACTTATTCTATTCATTCCTTCCAGGGCATCTGACACTGGCCATTGTCAGAAGACAGAATACTGGGCTAGACAGACCTTTGGTCTGACTCAGTCTGGTCGTCCTTATGACCCTTTGGGGAAGCAAAGCCAAAACCAAAATCAATATTGCTGAGTTAAAATCTCAATTTACGCACAAGACAATTACACTGAGCAGCAGTTTAGCCAGGGATGAAACTAACTTTCTTCCTAGTACTGTTGTATGGCAACACCCCCCCCACACACACACCTGCCCTGCTTGGGGAGGGGAGCCAGGGCAGGGGATCGGATTATGTGTGTGGGTAAGGTGGGTTGTGGGGGTGGGGCTCCTGGTCTTGGCCAAAAATGAGCCATGGGGCCAGCACCTGTAGGCTCAGGAAGGGAACTACAGGTGTGGGGTTTCCTGCAGTATCCTGGCTGCCTCATGCACTTGAGGCTATACCCCCCATACTCAGTGCTATGGGGGTAGGGGAGGATGGGGTAAGGGGGCTGGATCAGAGCTCCACCCCCAGCCAGACACTTTCTTACTGGTACAGTAAAACCCCGAGTTATGCAGGGGTTGTGTTCCTCGCGTAACTCAAATTTCACATAAGTCTGGGGAGGGGGAACCCTCCCTCCTCCTCTGAGCTCCTGGGGGCCTGCAGCCAGGCACAGCTGTGCGTGGTCTCTTTCCAGGCTCCTGCTCAGCTGCAGGGAGCCGGGAGACAGCAACAGCAGCACCTGGTCAGTTTCCTGGCTCCCCACTACTTATGGGAGCTGGGAAACTTACCAGGTGCTGCTGAACCTGGCTCCCAGGGGGCTGAAGGGCTCTCCCCTCCCCACCGCCTCCCTCCTCCCTTGTCCTCTGAGCCCCTGGCAGCCAGGCACTGCTGCACCTAGCTCCCAGCTCCCTGGGGCTGAGGGGCTTCCCTTTCCCACCTCCCAGAAGCAGCATCCCCCTGGCTTCCCCTTGCTGTGTGAAGCCAGGGTGGTGCCACAAGGGCTGCTCCTTTCAGTGCTGCACCACTGGCTGGGAGAAGCGGGCGGCTGGAGCCCGGGATTTTGACATTCGCGGTAACACGATTAACTTGTATTTCAAAATCACGTAAAGCAGGGTTTGCTCTACAATGCACTGGGGCACACTGGTTTACTATCACCTTTGTGTTACACCTCCCAGTTTTCGATGCAGCTGGATTATTCAAAGGCATGTCCAGGAGCCACAAAGCTCTACGTTTCCTGGCTTCTCAGAAGCTGGAGTTTTGCTGGAAGGCAGGACAATGCCACCAGGAAACGTTAAACTGCATTAATGAAGCTTTTTGTCGATGAATAACATAGAGGAGTTTGCTGCTGGTGAGGAAGGGCATGTTTGTGTACTAAACAGGCTAGCTGGGGCCCTTTTATACACATTTCTCGGATGCCAGAGTGTGCAAAATAGGGTGGGGAATGATTCCCTTCAAAGGGTGTGAAGTTTCGCAAGAGAAGGCACAGCCTAATCAGCTGCTGGGTCTCCGGCTCATCCAGCTCATTAAAAATGTTGAAATCTGTTACTGTTATGTCCGTGTATGCACATTGATAACCCAATTAATAAAGTCCTTACAGTCTACGACTTATTTTCTTACACATGCCAAAAGGGCTTTTTTTTTTTTTTAATGTATATTGGTTTGGATTACCTAAGACAGGTTGCAGGGGGCCCTGCTAATTTCAGGGACAAATATTGGGGCCTGTTGTAAAAAGTTTGTTCCCCACTGCTCTGATTTATTGTATCCCACTACCACCCACCGCTGTAGTAGTGAGATGGGATGGGAAGCCACCCAACACAGTCCCCTTGGGCACTAATTATTATTGCCTCCGCACAC
The DNA here is from genome assembly GCF_033958435.1 of Carettochelys insculpta. Classification (NCBI taxonomy): domain Eukaryota; kingdom Metazoa; phylum Chordata; order Testudines; family Carettochelyidae; genus Carettochelys; species Carettochelys insculpta. Next base: position 10,981,823 of record NC_134155.1, read on the forward strand.
AGATTCTGTTCCAATTCCTTACTGTCCAGGTTGTACAAGTCATGATTCTTCTACCTCACCACCCTACCGCTTTCAAGGTTGCATTTGCTTCTGCAAGGAAGTTAGTAGCATTTGGACAAGTGCCAGCGGAATGCCAAGAAAACTGCTTGAGTCATTTTATATTTGCTCTTTCTATGACTGTGGGTGCTATCAGGCATTGTTATCAACACTGAAAGTTGGTCAGAGAGCAGAGCAGTCCCCCTATCTGAACCCTGAGCTGAATCAAAATGGGCGAAAACCAGTTATAGGGTAAGAGAGCAGTGGTAAGCTCAGAAATGCATACGGCACATTTAGGGCTGGGAACTGAAATCCGCTTTCTGACTCCTATCCTGCAGTGTGATCTGCACATGCAGATCTCTAGCTTAGGGATGGCAAAACATTCATGTTTGACCGCTGACTGCACTCCCGCTGCAGTTACACCATTTGCCCAATAGAAGCCACTGTGGCACTTCTCACCCAGATGGGCGGGTGCCCTCTTTTGCTGTTCCACCAACTGACTCTAGAGATGTTTGTCCACACATGGATTTTTTTAAGCACACACAAATACACGTGCGTGCAAATTATGGCACGTGCTTTGCCTAATGCTCCCAGCTCACAAAATGTGGCACCAAGCTAACGTGGGGGATCTGCGTGGCTTCTGATTGGAAAAGCAGGGCCTGAGATACAAATATGTCCTCAGACATGGTTACGCTCAATGGGGACAGAGGTATGGTGGCTATGCAATTTGTTTTAAGCACCTCCCTTTCCCACAGCAAACTTCCCTGAATTGTAGGCTGGAGCTTGGCCAGGTACAACTATTTGCATTTTGGGTGGTTGCTTGATGATGAGTAAATTGATTTCGTGTCACCCTCCTATTTGTGAATCTGTTGATGGCTGACCAGCCCGATTGTGCAGCTGCAGCTCTTGTCGCAGGAGGGGCAGGTGTTGTTAGCTGTTGGAGGGGCATGGGGCAGTTGTTGCTGCTCCTTTCTTCTTCTCTGCCTCTCCCCATCTGCTTTGTGCCAGGACCTCTCAAACTGTAGCACACCCTCACGGAATTACCACTCTTCACTGGGGCTGATCCAGGGCAATGTTCTCCAAAGCGTCAACCCTGATGCTGTGCTTTTCCATGTGGCTTTAGCATGTCCTTATATTGCTTCCTCTGTCCTCCCTTCAACTCCAAAAACAGCATCTGTTTCGGGAGGCACTGAGCAGACATCCGAATCCTGAGACCAGTCCCACGAAGTTGTTGGTGCAGGATAAAGACTTCAATGCTGGTCATGTTCAGCTCCTCCAGGATGCTGGTCTTCTCTGGAGGCAGCACTGATGATCTCGTTCAAGTGCCTTCAAATGACGCTTGTATGTCCAGGTTTCATATATGTACAATAGTGTTGTATGCCATGCAGTGGTTGTTCCAAGAACCATTGGCACTACCTATTATAAGGAGCCTCAAATAGGGATGCCTGATGCCATCAGTTCAGGTTGCCTGATGCTCTTCACTGCACAGATATAAATGAAGCGAGCGAGAAAAAGACCACCACCCACCCCCCTCCACCAACAATGCTTTCAAATGGCTGAAGTGTTTCAGCTGAAATTTTGCCAGAGAAATTTGTCCTAAGGCAAACACCCAGCATGGAAAACTTCAGCCACCCTGAACAGTTGTAATTTGGCCAACAGTCTTAGAACTCTTTTGCTTAAGACATTCTAACATCTTAGGAATCATTAAAAAAGGGGTAGCGAATATGACAGAGAATATCTTATTGCCTCATCTATTATCTTATTGTATAAAGCCATGGTATGCCCTCATGTGCTCCTCTTTCCTGACCACAAGAAAAACGTTTTCAGCCACAGAGAAAATCCCTCATCCCAGGCCCAGAGAGCCTTACACTTGCTCCTCATTCCAGCCCTCTTGTAGTACACAACCACCCTGAATTTATTATCCTAGCGCCTAGGACTGCAGCCATGGACCGCTGCCTCTGTGCTAGGGGCCCTCAGCCCAGCTTTCCTGTGGTACATAGTTAATTCTGTCCAGCATTCCCTGTAAGCTGAGAACTTGAGTGGCTTCTCAGTAGAGATTCATATGCTGCCCAGCTGATTAACAGAGCACTCACACCTGGCAGCATTTCTATGGGTGGTGCACATTCTGCGCATGGATGGAAAAACGTAGAGGGAGCATTGGCCCCTTCCTCACTCCTCGGCACAGATCGCTTGTTGCTGAGCCGTGTCTAAACCTGTGCCTCCAGAAGGGTTTTCTAACACTGGTGCAAGCCCCAGTTAACACCAATGCAACTCACTCACACCAGGCACTTGCTCTGGTTCAGCTACATTAGTGCTGCTGTGTGCTAACAAACCCAGTGCAGACAACACCTAATATTGTTTAATTTATTTTCTTTATAGGGTTGCTGCTGAGAGAAATAATCTAAGGACGTGGGTTGCTGGGGACAGAGTGTTTCTCTGCATTTTAGTATTAGGGACAGTAAATGGTGTAAACCTTGTTGCACTGCCATCTAGGGACAGAAGAAAGGAAAGGCACCTTAACAGAGGTCATGCTTCAGATGAAAAGATGTGTGTCTCCCTGGTCTGGCGCACTCAGGACCTGGCTGGTCCCACACCAGGGAATCAGCCGGAGCAGAGGACGTCAAAGCCGTTCCCTCTGCTGTCACTGTCTGCAGGGCTCCACTCCAGCCACAGCAGAGGAGCTGGTATTGACCGAGCAGGGAACGCTCAGCAGGAGAGGCAGAGTGACTGCAGAGCCCCAGAGCATCCCTGCTCCTCCCCTCCCTGACCTTGAGATCTACAAATCAGCTATTTGCAGCCAGACCTGCTGGAGGTGGGGGGGCCTGACAAGTCAAAGGGGCCAGGAGCTCCAGACTGCTGCTGCTGGAAGCACTGGGGCCCTGTGAATTGCTGACCGAGCACTGCTCCGCACAGCTCTCAGGGGTGGGGGGCAAAGCACTCCATGGTCTGAGTGGCACTAAGGCCTGACTGCCTTTGGCCCCACCCCTTCTGCACTCAGCTCCCCTCCCTCTGGGCCTAGGGATCCAGGACTGCAGATAGCACCAGATGACAGAATCTGTTCAGCTTTATTTATTTATTCCCTTTTCTCACATGCTTCCCCTGTAGGAAGCTTATCGGATGGCAGTAGCAGGAGACTTGCTTTTAAAACTTCAGTGGCTGTGTCATGAGAAAGCACTGACAGCATGTTAAAATATTTGCACAGGGCTTTATTAAGTGGTTGTCCCATGTAATCTACTACAATGTTGTATGAGCTTCCAGTGCCCCATGCAGTATCCCAGTCTGCACATACCCCGCCGCCAGTGTGTCTTCCTCAAAACAAGATCAGGTATAAAGGCTTAACACCCACAGCATTGCTCTAGAGGTTGAACTTCTCTAATCTGGCACCTTTGGGACCTAACCGGTGCCAAAGCAGAGAATTTGCCGGACCTCGGGGGTCCGTGTTGTCTAGCAGCATTACCAACACTTCCACTGCTGACTGGGCTCCTAAGAGTCATTTAGAGGTAAATTACAGCTGCGTAACAGCACAGAACACTGAGAGCCAGGACTGGTGGCTGGAAACAAACTTTCTGGGACTGCGGGAAACTGGGCCCCACCCATGATAAGTGGACATCTGGCTAACTAAAATCAAGCCCAGACCATGGACAGAGCTGGATGAGAGAGCTTCAACCTGCACCTAAAGGGTTCAGAGCAGAGGACAAGAGTCTCCCAAGACCCACTGAGGTGGAGCCAGTTACCCCAGCAGCAAAGGACGCAATAGTTCCAACATATCCAATTGGCAAGGAAGCGGAAGGGGATGCGAACCCTTGGCTGCATTATGAGCAATGCAGGATTCTGTGGTCACTTACTTCGCAACCACCATTGGCAAACAGGAATACCAAAAGGAAGATGCCAAGTCAGAAAGTTACCTAACGGGCTTTGTGTCTACTCGCGTGATAAGTGATTGGCTAACTGAAATCGTGCCAGATTACGAACGATGCTGGACGAGAGTGCCAGGTTAGAGAGGTTCAACCTGTAGTGGCTTGATTCAGCAAGGCAGTTAAATGTGTACTTACATGTAAGCATGTGAACAGTTCCTTAAGTGCTGTCCTGACTTGGAGCATAAGAATACTTAAATCCTCTTGAACTTAAGTATGTGCCTAAGTTCAGTGCTGAACCTAGTGTTGTCAGATGCTACCAGCGTGGTGCTCTGCTCTCCCCAATGTTGGTATCACTCAGCTGCGTGCGTGTTTCCTCTGTGCGCTGTCCCAGCTCTGCGGATAGTCGACACAGCAGACCCGAAGAGAACCCTCCAATGACCACAGAGTCTAGTAAGGTGCGAAGGCGCGTCGGCCAGGTTTATTGCCGTATTGGACACCATAGTAGTTCCCTGTAGCCTTCTCAGTCTAAGTCAGGGCATACTACAAATATGCACCCACGGTCAATGGACTCGGCTCAGTCAGTGGCACGACTTTCCACTGCCCCCTCGGCCGGAGCCAGACCACATCCCAGAAGTACATTCTTATACACAGGTACAATTTACACATCACTCCTGACGTATTGAGGTTCAACCCTTCTACGTAGTCAGGTGCCGCCTCTCACCTTGTACATGTTGGTTCGAACAAAACAACTCTATCCATCATATTTCCCTTTTGCCCTTGTCATTGGGATGTGTCGGCCTGTTCTTTCTTATCTGTGGAATGTTCCAGGGTGGGGTGCTCTGGTACCATGTTCCTACTTCAATATGCTAGGTAGATATGTTTATGCAACATCAACCCTCTTCTTGCCAGCTCCTGTGAGCAATGCATTCATTTAGCTCACAGCTGCACTTTGCTTTCTGTTAGCAAAGTCTTGACCATTACTTTGGTTCAGGCCTAAGGCCTCACACTGGGCCTCTACTCACTACACCTGGAACAACAAGCTTAAAGTTAATAAAACACTTAGACGCCTTGCTGAATTAGAGCCTAAGCGGCCAATCCAACTCCCAGTGAAATCAATCACTCTACAAGGCATTTGCTGTGGCCTACAGTGAGTGTTCAAAAGTCAGTTCCATCTTAGCGCACATATATTTATGCTCAGTCACATATTAAACTTTCTGAGGCAAGGGCCTAGTCATCTAGGCCATAACTCAGCATGTATGCCAAGGATTTTGAATGCCATATGGAGTGCTTATTGTCAAGAAATACCTTCTGCTATTACACTGCAAATATAGAAACGCAAGGCTGATACCAATGCAGCTCGATCATACAGTGTTTTAATTTCCCCCCACAAGTCTTAAATAAAAATCACATCTCTCCCCCCACTTACAAGTATTCGCTTGAGAAGTGTCACTGTAACAGTTCTGACCCTGCAAAGAAGGCTCCTGATCACCAAATTCAGAAGGAAACTGTAGACACATTGAGTATAACTAAAAGCAACGATCAAAAAATGGCATATTTATTGTCACAGGGCATGACAAACACACAAGGCCAAGAAGTTCCATCTTCTTTTGTCCTGCTGTGTCCAAGCATCTTCTGTCTCTTTTCACTGAGGTGGGTAGATGAAGAAAGTCTTAACTCTTGTGGGCCAATTATTTTGTCCTCAGTTATACACATCTAATCCTTCCCCGTTTATGGGTGTAACTGAGAGACACAGAACGCAGATCAACACAAGCTACCAAGGCTAAGTACTTTAGAACTAGTAAAGGGCTTGACTTTGAATTTCCTTGGTGTCATTGATAGATTGTCCTCTTTCTTTAGTCTGGAGCAAATGTCAGTATCCAATTAATTTGTCTCTCAGTACCCCTGGATTTATGGCATCAGCGTGGGCTTGCCATTGTTAACCCCAAAAAAGGTTTGCTTTGCGTCCAGCTATTAATAAAATCCAGATGAAAACCTCAACATTCCAAAACTTTGATACTATTCAGATTTGGATTTAATCTTGCAATAACATCCACTAGCAGAATTAGGACTTTAGCAGCCAGCTCCTGTCTCTGTCATATGATGGACCGACTCAAAATATGGGATCAGAAATCCTTCTTTGCTTCCCACTCCCTCCAGAACCAAAAACAGTGAGGAAGTTTCGCACTGTAGACAAAGGCCTTTTTTTTGGTATAAAACTATGTCCTTGCCTAGCATGTTTCATCACAGTCTCGAAGAGCTTCAGAAAGAGGCATTAAGCCTCATGCCACCCCAGTGAGGTAGGAAGGATACATCATTTTACATGAGAAACTGCAGGCATAATGACAACAGGCACTGTTACAAACAACTGATCCTATTTGACTGTACTGGGAGGATCAGTACAGATGAACATTTCTTCTTCATCCGCATCTTTCTACTTCTGGCTTTTATACTGAAGAAAAAAGAAAAAAGGTGCGATACCAGGGACATATTAAAAGTAACCGTTCATACAAGCAAGCACTAACGTTCAGGACCACTTGTCTGAGCCACATAAGGCTGCGTGAATGCCCTTTAACTGTCACAGAGTGAAACACTGAGTGAGAGCATGTATTATGTAACCCCTAGGATTCATTGAGTGTATTATTTGGGTTTTTCTGTCAACAAAAAACTGTTTTTATTTTTTAATTCAATCACTCCCACGCCTGTGTAGCTACTACACAAATCCTCTCACCTAGCGATCTCAAAGCCCACTGCAGAGGAAAATGCATCTCATTTGTTTTCCAACAGCCCAGCTCTTGAAATAGCTCCAAACAGGACTCAGAGGTGACTAGTGTATAGATGCCCCTGCCCTGTCCCCTCCCCGGCCATACCCTTCCCCCTATATGAAAAAGAGGACCCCCCCCCCAATGGGTGTGTGTCTGTATCAGGATCTACCAACTCATCTTGTATTAATGTGTTACAATATATCCAGTACATTAATACAATGTGAGTTGGTAGATACTGATACAGATCCATTCCCGTACTCGGGGTGTCATTGCTGAAAGGTCAGTATGATAACCCTGCCTTCCCTTCCTGCCCCTGTCCTGCCCTCTCCCCGTCCCCACCCAATGCTGCTTCCAGTGAGCGCGGGACAGTTCCGCCCCCTTCCCTTGGAGTGGCACAGCCTGGCAGTAGCGGGAGCTAGGACGCGTGCACTGCTCTTAGACCGCATCACTCTGGACATGGGGCAGGACTGCCCCCACACTCACTAAAAGCGGTGCAGCACTGCAGGTGAGTGCAGGGAAGGCTGATGCTTGGGGTGTGCATGGCCCCCTATGTGCCCCCGATGCATCCCCTATGGCTCAGACAACCTGCAGGGGAGGAACATAGCTCCACTTACTTTGTTCATGACCCAGTCAGCATCTTCAATGGCTCTCTTAATAATCTGCTGGATTCTCTCAGGACTGTCTTCGTCCACATGAACTCTGAAACTCTACAGGGGTTGAGCAAAATGTGAAAAGGACTAACCCACTCAATGGAACAGCTCTTCTGGTCCTGCTAATATTCAGATCAGTTGAAAATCCCAAAATAAACCCTTTATAAAATGCAGGCAATCTGCAGAGGTAGGAATGAGCTTTATTCAGAAGGGGTTTCACAGTCGCTACTCTAACCCTTCAGCAATAGACAGTCTTGCAGAAGTTTGTGCTACCAAGGAAAGGGCCAGGGATTAGGGATTCCTGATTCAGGACTGCACCTAAGCACCTGCTACTAGATTCAATGGGACTTGTGCTCAAGAACAATGTTCCCTCCAATTTTTTTCCACCCACATGGGGAATAAATTTTATATGCACTGAGAGATGTGCAGCTAGGCACCACCCACAGAGAGACATGCTGCCAGCTGTGGACAGCTGTGGGCACTCTGCCAATCAGGTGGGCAGCATCTGAATTTCTCCTGGGCAGCCACCCACACGCTGAGCTTGCAGGGAACACTGCTCAAGAAGCGTTCTTTGTTGGGGTATGCATTCAGACTGCTTTAAAAGGCTACCAGCCTGGCTTCAATGTCGCCTATGCTAGAGAGCGAACCACTTCTAATGTAGCTGTTTGTGTGGCATCAGCTCGAGCATGGATAGTTCCACAGGCTCCCACAAGCCATGCTGATTTATGTTAAGGGCTTGTATATTCTGGGAGACTTCTAAAAGGCCAGCCAGCACATTCTGGAACAGGATTGTCTGATAAAGTTGACTCCAATAGCAGGTACCTGAAAGTCAATCCTAGATATGCCAGCTAGGACAACTGCATAGGTGGAATTGACATATCTGGAATTGACTTACCTGGCCATCCTTGATGGGAAAAACTCCCCCACCGACCTCTCTTACTCCTTGCTAGAATGAGGAGTACGGGGGTTGACTGTCGAGTCCTGATAGTTTGATTTTGCGCATCCCCAGTTGAAACCCTGACCAGGTCAATCTTCTATTAAGTGTAGACGAACTAAGAGATCTCTGCCAGTCCTGTGTCTATGCATTGTGGGACAGCAATGGGAGGACTAATTGAACCACTTCAGCTAGTCTGTGCCCACTAAAGCAGCTCAGCCTGAAACCAAGTATAGCCCTGCAAAAAGTACAGCGTGCACAAAGATTATCTGCCACCATGTAAACCATTTGGAGGGTTTGTGCTGAATGCTACAATCATTTTAGGAGAAACAATACGTTTAGGTTGGCGTAATAAAGGCTTAAGTGAACTGCAGAGACTAAATAGGGCAACAGTGATGGAAAAGAGATTTTAAAAGTTGAACATGTTCTTAGTCAAAACATGCAAAGAAATTTGAGGTTTTTTTAATTGTAAAATCTTTTTAACCGGACTTTGCGTTTTCCACTGGCTTGACAAGACACACTTTTTCCAATGTTCATCATTAATGCACCACAACTAGCCTCAAACTTTTATATCCAAATCAAATGGGGAAGCAAGTTTTCGCATCACAACGAGAGCATCTCTCTACCTGTCTGATTGCATGTCTGTAATGCTGTTGGATATTTTCCGTAGGCAGCTCTTTACAACATCGAAGCAGGTAGCGATACAACTGCCAAGGCTTCTGGACTAATTCAGCCCCTGGTAATGGAGCCATTGTCATGTTAAGATTTCAGCTGCTAAAACAAACAAAAAGTACATCACAAACCTGGGAAATGCAACACAGAAGTAAAACTCAGGGCTCATTTTACAAGAGGCCCAGTCTTGGTACGCTTAGATTCAGAAGCAACCTGAGTCATCTGCAGGAAGATACAGGTTTGGTGTCATGATTTGTTTTAATTTTTCTTTGGATTTTCATCCCTGACTCTTCAAATGCTTTATATAAATTTTACCATGGGATTAGGAGCAAATGAGGCATAAACTGATTAAGGATTTGTTCAAACTACTGAGAAATTGTTTATTTGAGGGCAGAGGGTCATTTATATTTATACATTTGATTAAAGTGTGGGTGGGTGAGACAAAACTGGGTGTGAGAAGGTTAAGTGTACATAACCCTCTCACCATAGTATACACATCCTCCCCCCCACCCCCTTTGTAAACCGCTCATTTCAGGGACTGAGCTTGTCTTCGGGAGAACTACACTACTCACAAGTTGAACAGTAGCAGACAGGTAGCTGTGTTAGTCTGTATTGTAACAAAACAAAACAAACAAACCAGTCACATAGCCCTTGAAAGACTAACAAAATGACTTATTAGGTGATGAGCTCTCATGGGACAGACCCACTTCTTCAGATCTACTGACGATCTACTGAATGATTTTGTTAGTCTTTAAAGTGCTACATGATTGCTGTTTTGTTTTGTACTCACAAGCCTACATCTTTGCAGAAAGGGGGTGTACAAACACACTGCCCCTGCCCCCAAAGGGCTGAGGTGTCCGTAGAGAATTTAGCAGAACAAGGCCATCAGCTGCATCCTACTGTAACAGATCCTCATGCAATGTGCCAGGGCCAGGCAGGAAGAACACTTCTTAGCCCTGTCTCCAATCCACGTGAGCTGACCTGCGTCCATGCTACCCCTCTGACGCAGGCCTTTAGCGACACTCCACAGGGCTGATATTGTAGGATCCAGGCCTCAGGTTACTGCTGTAAGGTACCATGAGTTGGGCTAGATTTCCCAGAGGTCTAAATTGCTCCAACAGCCCTAGGTGAAAACTGGTTTGCAAGCGTCAGGTTCCACTTTATAAACAAGGCACATCAACGCACCAGGACTCATGCGAAAACATGAATAGCTTTTGAGCCTCACCAGGAACATAGCAGGGACGGGAAAAGAACAAATTCTACCAGCTGTCCCTCACCAGTACACTTGTACATTGTAACCAAAAGTCCATCCAAGCTACATGAAGTGCTAATCAGCTATTTTACAGTATGAGTCGTTTAACAGATGGTTGCCATCTGTGGACTCCTAAATTAACATTTTGGAGAAAGTACAGTTTTTACATCATTACTCATCAGCATCAAGAAACATAAGCAACTAACTAAGCAAGTAGGTGTGATATAATTTTAGCATCAATTAAGGTATTTAGCCTTTACAGTATCTTTTTATGGGTTTTCTAAACACTTAATATCCTCGGACCAAATTTCTGTTGGAGTGTATCACCATTAACTTTCAACAGGTGCAGGCTAGCGAGCAATTTAAGGCCGGCTGCAGTCCCAGTCACGCTTGCCTCTCACCCATCCACTGTAATCCAGCGAACATCACGCTCTTAAACTAACAGCATCGCAAGAGCCTGACAAGTGATGAATGATGGTGGCAGGAAGGGTCTGTGCTAAAAAACACAGGACACAAGTGAGTGTAGTTTCAATTTTAACGGCCTCACGCCTCTGTAACAAGCAGTCCTGTGGCACCTTAAAAGCCAACAACTGTATTAGGTCATGAGCTTTTGTGGATAAGACCCTCTGGTGTCACTGAACCAAGAACCCTGCCTCTCAGCAAATACCCAGCCATCAAACATTGCAAGGTGTGGGCTAGAGCAGTGTTTCGTAAACTATGTTCTGTGGACCACTAGTGTTTCATGAACAACTTGCAGGTGTGCAGCAAGAGTCTAATGCTTTTTTGAGGGTATAGATGTTCTGTTGTTGAAACCAGACACAGTGTTCCATTCTCATTGCTACCCTGCCTGATTAAATGACTTCATTTTGGTTTTGCTACATAGGTTGCTGTTGGCTTGTTTTTGCTTATGGTTGGTTTGTTGAGGAGGGGGTCTGATAATTTTTTTAAAGAAAATTTTCATGGGTGTTCCCCATAAAAATATTGTTTGGTGGTCCGTGGTCTCAAAAACGGCAGAACCCCTAGGCTACAGCGTGAACACGGGACCTGGAAGGCCTTATGGCTGCATCTACTGCAGGCTCACACCCTGCCCCTTAAATTCTCCTTTACCTCTGGTGCACTTACTTTTGGGGGGAAATGCTAAACTCCAGGAGTCTGCCCAGGCTAAGCTCAGTGCAGAGGGGTGTGGAAGGGCAGACAAGACAAAGCGCCCCCTGGGGCCTTGGCCAGATTCCAGGTGGGCTAATTAACTTCTACTCCTCGCCTGCCCCGCTCTGCCTGGGGACGTTGGTCAGGCCGGGCTGGGCGCCGCTTGGAAGGAGAGGTGCAGGAATGCGCCCGGCAGTTGGGCCAGCTGGACTCAGCCCGGGCCCGGCCCGGGCCCGGCCCGGCCCGCCTGCCGCGTGGGAAGCCCCACGCGGTGCAGCGCTGCACGAGCCCTGGCCGGCGCGGGGACAGACCGAGATCCCCGGCCGGGCCCGCCGCAGCTCGGATCCTGCGAGCCCCGCCCCGAAGGGAGGCGCCGACCCGGCTGTGGCTCGGCGCTTCCTTCCGGCGGCTGCGGGGCGCGGCCTGGCACTCGGTTATCCCGTTAGCCCCCTCCCAGTGCACTGCACCCCGATATCCCCAGCGCGTTGCATTCTATTAGTCCGGTAGCCCCACCCCTCCCCGTGCACTGCCCCCCCGAGATCCCCTTCCCCAGTGCATTGTACCCCAGTGTCCCCGCGCACCCCCCCACTAGCCCCGTAGGCCCCAGTGCACTGCACCCCATTACCCTCGCGCAAACGCCCGTCATCTCTACAGCCCCCCCATGTATTGCATCCCGGTAGTATCCCTGCAACATCCCCTTGTCCCCCAGCCCTCTCCCCGTGCACCGCCCCCATCTCCCTACCCCCCTCCCTAGTGCACTGCACCCCACTGTTCCCAACCGCAGCTTCCCCTCCCCCACCAGCGCACCCCAGGTACCTGGCCGGCCGCTTGCACTGACGCGCGAACCCCGCCCCAGGCCGCGCCCCCGGCCAGCCACGCGCTGCCAGGCCCCGCACGGTGAGCAGCGCCCCCCGCCGGGCGCAGTGCAGGTCGCACCTGCTGGATGCTCAATGCAGGTCTTTTGACCAACCCGTGAGTTCTCCGGATCTGGCCCAGGGCGACACCGATGTGCAGGGCCTGGCCTGGGTCCTGCTGCCTCCTGGCGCCATCCCCAGGGTGCTGTGTCTGGCATCTGCAGCATCACCACACCAAGGCTATTGGACAGATGGGTGCTCCTTGGAGTGACAGCTGGGGGTGCAGCTGACAGTATTTCCTCGCAAGGGAGGCAGTCACCATAGGGGGCACCCCTGAGATGCCATCTCCCTCTTACGGCCAGTCTAAGCCCGGAGACGGTGGACTTCTCTCTCCACAAGGTACAGAGAGAATGGGAGAAATGACCTTTCTGTGCATGCAGCACCGGATTATGGACCCTTCGGTTGTACTGAAATCACCTGCCCCAGAGGTCCTCTCCCTGGACAGGTTCTGGAATATCTGGCCCCTAGAAAACACCTCAGTCTTTCCAAGGCTGGGGAACAAGGTAGTTAACAGAGCTGGGAGTGGGTGGATTGACAGAGTGTCTACGTTGCAACCACAGGTGTGACAGGAGCAAATGTGGACACCCCCACGCTAGCTTTTCGCTAACGAGCTCAGAGAACTGTACCAGTGAAAGCACAGGAGCATAGGCTATTTGCTTCAATCCCTACCCAGGAGCAGGTGAGGGCAGGAGGCAATGTTCACTTTACTGTTTTCCATCCATAGGTGGAATAAATTTTGTTGTGCACACTCAGGCATGTGGATGTGCTCCACCCAGAGAAACACAGGCCGCCCCCATGGGAGCTATGGGCGCTCTGCTAATCAGCTGGATGCCACTTGTCATGTGTGGTGAATACGGCTCTCAAGCCATATGCAGCTCTTGGAGCCTTTAAATGCGGCTCCTCCTGAGAGCTGCACGGGGGAGTGCCGTCCGCTTGGTGGGAGCAGCACATGGCGGCAGTGGTGACACCGACCCCCGCAGCTCTCCTGTGTCTCTGGCATTGAATTAGAACGGGGGTCGGGGGTCAGGGCTGGCTCTGGGGGTGGGAGATGGCATTTATTTAAAGTAGGGAGGGGAAGTGGCAAGACAACAAACACAGCCCCACGTACAGGCGTCAATCACAAAGGTACGCGCTGGTGGGAGAAGGCCACATCTGATCAGCAGAAAGTGAGCTCAGGACAGATTACATCAGAAGTTTGTCCTGCTGTCAGGATTCTGAGATCCTTGAATGCAATTCCCTTTAACATTTTCTCTCCTAACTTGTCTCTTGTGGTCCACGGAGCAGAATTCCATACGATGAGTAATGACAGATATTATAGGGGCATAATTCACTTCAGGGGCTGGCTTTGGGGCTAGAACTACATTTCGGTTCATTTCATCACATTACAGTCCCATAACGCCTGTCCGAAAGAATAAATCTGACAATAATCTCAGTACCATTCTCTCCATACCAATCCAGACAGGTAGGGCAGCAATGGAATGTTGAATTTAATTGGAAAAGAAAGCTCCTGCAACTAGCAGAGTCTCTAAGTGAAATAATGTTTATTTTATTGAGTAGCCCTCTCAGCTGCAGCACTTCGTGCTAAAATGTCCCTCAAAATTGATTGAATGCAAGTTTTGTATCCAGGGAGAAAGAAACATTAGTCGCTATCTAAAACAACCCTCAGAACAAATGATTCTGTCAATATTTTATAATGACTGAACTTTCAAGCTTTGTTGTGATAACTAGTTCTTTAATAATAACAGCAAGACCCCCTTCCTATGTAGCTTTTTCCACCTAGAGATTTTAGCACACTTTACAAATGAAGTCAGTATCGTCCTTCCCATTTCATGGTTGGGGAAACTGAGGCCATTTAAGTGACCCTCCTGGGGCCAGTCCGTGGGCCAGCTCTGGGAGTATGATTCAGGTCTCCTGAGTCCCAGGCCAGTGCTCTAACCACTGAACCACATTGTCTCCTTAGAGAATCTTTCTTGTCCTATTTTGCTGAGCCTGTTTGTGACAATGGGGCAGGTTCTCCAAAGCGGCAGTGATTTGCAATGGAAGTCAAGGGGGAAATACAGGATCAGATCCAATGAGTGCATGGAAGGAATTCTGGACTCAGCTTCAGTAGGCTTTGGATTTTCACTGATTTTAGTGGCCTTTGGATCGGACTTCTTAGAAAGGGCTGAATTATTTCTCATGCATATGTATGGGAAACAGGTCTGATGGAATCAAAGGCTTTGTTACTGAAGTGAAAATACTGGGCTTGGTGTAGAAGCAAATGCACCTTGAAATCAGAAACTTATGTTAGATGCATCTCATTCATCCTCTGGGTGCCAGTACAGGATTGTCCCAGCAATACATCCTCCAGGACCCTGTCCAACCTGATTTTAAATGTGCCAAATAATGAAGGTTGCTACTGCTTTTGGGCTTAAAAGCTCAGTGTCAGGCCATATATTCCTGAGACTTGCTTACCTTCATTTTTTCCTTTTGCTGACTTATGTTTTCTCTTGACACCTCCGTGTTAAAGCGAATCATTTCTTCTTTCTAAAGGAAACACTTTTTCTCTTGTACATATCAGGGATGGGCACAGCAGTGCCCCCCCCCAACCTCTCACAGGCTTATATGGTGCAAACAGGTAATAACTTTCCCAGCTCCCAAAAATCAGGGCAAGTCACATCGAACTCTGCAGTACCTTGCAAATTGTAACACCATGTTTCATTGTGGTCTGTGTCATTGGAGCCTCTGGGTTAGTTATGTGGGAGCTGCAGTAGTGGCAAGGATTTGTTCTGTGGACTGCAGACACTGAGTCTATTTTGTGCTGTGTGATGGGTGTCACAGGGAGTGATGTCTGCTCCCACAAGTCAGTAGCCCTAATAGGAACAGCAGATTGCATACTGGACTAAACTGTACTCTAGTTGTCAGTGGAGGGGAGCTAGCTTCCTTCTATTCACTGTCCCCCTTTGTACCCAAAATCCAGTGGCTTGGGACTTGGGTGGGGAGAGATTAGAATGTTAACCAACGGTGCTCGAGAGGGAGACAGAGTTGAGCAAAGGTGCTACTGACAAATAACAATGTAATAGAGATGAGGCATTCTGTCGATCACGGTCTTCAAGAAAACTTCCAGGGCTGCAGCCTGAGCCCATTGATCCAAATGGGAATTTTGCCATGGACTTCAATTGTGCTGTGATGTACTGCGTGGGATTTTATTTTCTTTTTCTTTTTTTTAATGCTCTAGGAAATGTCAGTCAAACCTATATGTAATTTTCTCCTCCAATACTTCTGTTGTTTAAAACAAAAAAAAGAAAGCCAAGAAACCGATTGTATCTCTTGAGGGTAAATTTCCAAGTCCATTTTTTTTCCCAAAATTGGGCGCTTATCCTTCAGTAGATTGATCTTGAGCCAAATCTGTTCTGTGCTGTGCAATTTATGCCCCCACTTTCCACTCAGTCTCGTGGCAATCAATATTTCTGACATGTTGACAGAGTTTTTCGATTGGCTTGCATAGTGCACTAGAAGAGAGAGGGGCCCCATCAGCATATCAAGCCTATCACTTTTAAACAGTCCTTACCTGCATTTCTGTTTTAGATTACCGATGCTGCAAGAGAAGCCAAGTGCCGCCATATGATGCATGGATGAGTTTTGCCTTTTGCTCAGGCTGCAATTAAGGAAAGCATCCCGTTTTGAAAAACACTTCAACGCAAAGCATGTGCTTAACTTTAAGCACCTGCTTAAGTGCCTTCCCGCCTTGGGCTCATCTCTCAGAAAATAAAACTAGACTAGTCAGTATCATTATATGGTTCTCTGACACTAGCACAGTTCTGCTGTCTTTGGCCTTGCAACATGCAGGGACATACCTAACTCGTGAAATTGTTTTCTGCTAGAAAAAATAAATAAAAAAACCCCCACAACAAATTATCTTCATTTTAGGCATTTTATACCCCTCTTCCACACCCTCCCTCCCCCACATTTTGAACCTTTGACAGTAAGTGTCCCTTTAAGAGATTTGTGCCCTCAGACAAATCAGGATCTTGTTAGGGCCAACAGCAGACCAGGTATATATGATTGCTACTCCAGTAACCTAATTCAGATCAGCATAACAGCCTTGGTGCAAAGCCATCAATAAACCATTAGTCTGCTAAATTTATTATATGGGGCATTCTGAATTGATGGTAACCACGATTTCTATTTCTGTAGGTTATTTTGTTTCACTGATGGAACACCCAATCACATGCCATTTTTGAATGGCTTGGTGTTTGGAAAGAAATTTAGAGATCTTTGGGACCCTCCATTGTTTGCTCTGACACCACTGTGTTCTTGAAACACAGTGTCCTAATACCTTTAGCATTCATAAAATATTCATTCCGACCTCATGCGGCTTTCTTTCAGCCTTGAAAAGGTCATCCCTTGGAGTTCCTGCACCCTTCCTAGCTGCAAAAACACACGTAGTCCTTGCCATTCACAAAATGTGTTGCTAATTGGAAAATGCATTGCAAATGCAAGAGGCCAGGAATATGTCAGTTTAAAATAAAACCCACACAGATAATGGACAACCATATGAAAATTATTACAAAATGAGAACAAGTAGAAATAATCTGTGCTGTTGCATATAGTTTTCTGTTACAGAGTTCAGCTTTTCTGTTGTTTAGCATTTCAAAAAAGCTTTTTGCAGCATAACAAAGTAAAGCCTCTAGCACAGTAGCATCAATAAATGTGTCAATTCCTCTCCAAAGTGTCTGTATGCTACATCTTCATTTAAGTTGTAAACTTCTTACAAGAGGGAAAAATCTTAGTTATATGTGTGTATGTGTAACACAGTGGAACAAAGTGCTATTGCTATACATACATACATTCAGTAAATTAATCTAGGCGTAAACAGATGCTAATTGTAGAGAATAGGCTAGATCTCATCTGGTATGCAATGGAAGAAGTTAAGCAGCTTGACACCCACTGATGATATTGTGGAAAATATTTAACATTTAAGGCATAAACACCTGTAGGCGTATGCTAGTGAAGATTTAGGGCTCGAATAAGTTCTTAGTTGTGGTACCTCTGTGTCAGAACAATTAAAGGACCATATATAAGAAATATAGGATAAAAGTTTTTCTTGAAGGACAATATCGTTTTGATGGCACAAAGTCATATTTAGTACAAAAATCACGCATTTTATCTTCTGCACGATAACTGCTAAAGTATGGGACAATGTCCGTGCTGTAGTGCAGGAGTGAGCAAGCTTTTCACGGTGGGTCCCACTTTTCACCTCTGCAGTTAGCAGCCATCCCACACACACACACACACACACACCTGTCTAAGGCAATCCAAACCGATGGAAATTTCAGTTATGTTCATATGAAAAAAAAGAAACAAAACTCTTTCGGCAAACGTAAGAAAATAAGTCTGTAGAATGTAAAAACTTTATTATTCGGTAAATAAATGTGAATACACGTACATATCAACAGTAGCATATTTCAGCATTTTTAATTAGATGGATGAGCCTGAGACCCAGCAGTCGATTGTGCTGCACCCTCCTTACAAAATTTGATGCCTCCCCTGAGGGGGCCCACCTCTCTTTTTGCACATCCCTGCTGTAGTGATACAGGACATAGGATAATTGGAGTCAAAATAAGGCACATCTATCCGAATAAGGGACGAATCACAAAAGGGCAGATTTTTGTATCTACAGGAGGTGGGTGGAGAACACAAGCCTCATGTTTTACAGTGGTATCTGTGCTGGAAGAGCACCTATTGGCTCCAGTTAGGAATCGGTGCCCCATCATGATTTTCATTCATTTAGTCCCTGGCCTAAAAAGTTTACAGTCGAAGTCACAAGACGAGGTGGAAGAGACAAAGAGGCAGGAATGGAATCAAGAGGAAGAAATAATAATAAATGTGTTTCTGCTGACGAACCATGTGCACAGCATAGCTTGCCACCTGTCTAACTGCCATCAACAGACACGCTTTCTAGCAACTTTCTGTTTTAAGGAGCTGCAGAAACAGCAAGTTCTGACTCTGGTGATTGGGACTATGGAAACCCCTGCGATGGGCTTTTCTCCCATTTTGTAAGACAAAGTCAGTTCCAAGCTTCCAAGAGCCAAGGAGGCCTATTTGAGCAGGTTGAGTATACACATACACACCCTTAAAATTAATTCACTAACATATAATTAATTCATAAGCATTGCCAACCTTTGAAGAACACACTTTGGGGGCTCCGCCCTCCCTCTCTTTACACTGGCTATGATCTGAGCAGGTGGTATGGGAGGTGAGGCAGAACTACATAGTAATCAGATTACACCAAGTTGTTCTCTATTTTCCTAAAACTGAGTGTCTTTCTGTAACACAAAAGCGATGTGCAGGAGGAGGCAGGAGCAGAGCCGGGGAAGGGTGCTGAACAAATGGAGACCGAGACCAGAGCACTTAAGTGCATTTATCCAGACTGGGCCAAATTCTTTCTTGGTCTGACTCTCGTGCCAGAGCAACAGAACACAGGCATCCTGAGTTAGTCATTCACTGCTCACTGAAGTCAGAGTACGTCTACACAGTAGCCTTATTTGAAAATAAGATATTCCAGAATAGTTTATTTTGAATGAGGCTGCTACACACAAAACTGCATTTTGAAACAGCACTTAGCCACTGGATGTGCTGTGGATTATTTTGAAATAGATTGTATTCCCTGTCTTAAGAGCACCACATTTGAAATAAGCGCGTATTATTATTTTGAAATAGCAGTTACATTGTGTCAAGGATAGGATAACTTTGTGTGTAGACCTACCCAAAGGGAGTTTTTCCTCTGACTTCGGTGCCTATTTGATCAATCCTCCATGTATACACTCAACCCTTTCTTGGTAGTTTGCCTTTATTAGTAAACTTCAGGGTAATAATGAGATATGCAATCTCAGCAGCCCCTAAAGCTTCCCTCCAGGACTTCATCAGTCAAACTTTCTCTGGTCCAAGACACACACTCATCCCTTCCTATCCTGGAAGGAGCTAAATGATCCTACCTGCCAGCAGGAATCATAGAACACTACAACTGGAAGGGATCTCAAGAGGTCAGAGAGTCCAGTCTGCGAACCTCACAGTAGGACCAAGCACCGCCAAGACCATGCCTGATAGGCGTCTATCTAACCTGCTTTCAAATATCTCCAGTGATAGCATTGTTATAGGCTGGGAGCCGACTGGCTCAGCAGCAGTACTACAGAAAGGGACCTAGGGGTTATGGTGGATGAAAGGCTGGATATGAGTAAACAGTGTCCCCTTGTAGCCAAGAAGCTAATGGCATACCTAGGGTGCATTAAGAGGAGCATTTTGAGCAGATCTAAAGAAGTGGTTGTTCCCCTCTATTCGGCCTTGGTGAGGCCACATCTGGAATATTGTGTCCAGTTTTGGGCTCCCCACTAGAAAAAGGATGTGGATGTGCTGGATCAACTTCAGCGGAGGGCAACAAAAGTGATTAAGGGGCTGGAGCACAAGACCTGTGAGGAGAGGCTGAGGGATTTGGGCTTGTTTAGTTTACAGAAGAGAAGACTGAGAGGTGATTTAATAGCAGCCTTCAATTTCCTGAAGGGGAGCTCTAAAGAGGAGAGTAAGAAATTGTTCACAGTGGTGTCAGATGGTGGAACAAGGAGTAATGGTCTGAAGTTAAAGAGGGAGAGGTGTAGATTGGATATTATGATAAACTACTTCACCAGGAGGGTGGTGAAGCATTGGAATGCGTTGCCTGGAAAGTTGGTAGATTCTCCATTCCTTGAGGTTTTTAAGTCCCAGCTTGACAAGGTCTGGGATGACTTATTGCGGGTTGATCCTGTTTAAAGCAGGGGGCTGGACTAGATGACCTCCTGAGGTCCCTTCCAACCCTATAATTCTATGATTCCACAACCTCCCCAGGCAATTTATTCCTATGTGTTTTTCCTAATGTCCAACTTAAACCTCCTTTGCTGCAGTTTAAGCCAGTTGCTTCTTGTCCTATCCTCCGAGGCCAAGGAGAACAATTTTTCTCCCACCTCCTTGTAACCCTCTTTTAGGTACTTGTAAACCACTATCATGTCCCCTCTCAGTCTTCTCTTTTCTCACCTATACAAGCCCAATTCTTTGTCTTCCCTCATAGCTCACGTGGTCTAGACCTTTAATCATTCAGGAGAAGATGCAGGCCATGCCATAAAGGGTCCCCCATTGATTGCTTTGGTCTGTTTTTTTATTACGCGCATTAAGTAACACCAAAGCCAGACCCCCTTTATGCCAGGCACTGTAAGAACAGAGTAAGAGGCTTTCCCTGCTCCTCCAGAACTTAAATTTGAAATTGCAAAGGCAGACAACCAGTGTGAGAAGGAATATTGTTTCTTCCCATTTTACAGGTAGTGAAGAAAAGCTCAGAGAGGAAGTCAAGTTAAAAGGAAGTCTGCAGAAGAGCCAGTATTCGAACGTGGTTTTCCCATGTCCCACTCTAGTGCTTTGTCCACAGAAACAGCTTTGGTTCAGCTCTGTGTACCTGTAAAAGAAAGATACACCTCTTTTCCCACCCTGGGCAGTTTTGAGACTTAATTCCTCTTTGTAAATTACTTTGACACCTGCAGGTGGAAGATGCTGAAAAAAATGTTAAGTAATATTTTAAAATGAGTATGACTGTTTGTTTATAAATCCAGTTACTATTGCATTTTTAAAACAACACTTAAAGGCTTGTTAAAAGACCTGTCTGTATCATTAAGAGAAGTGTTTATCTGTTCAGTAGCCTTCACAGCCTCAGGCCTAGTCTACACTACCACGGGCCATCAATCTAAGTTATGCAGATTGCAGAAGAGATCTCAGAATTGAACGTACTTATGAAATATTAGAACCCATAAACTTGTGCATCCTAAGTTATACATACAAAAACATGGAAATGTATTTTTGGGACATAGAAACCTACAGATTGAGTTTGGAAACTCGGTTCTAAATATCCTCATTGGAATAATTTATCTACTTAAAAACTTCACTTGTGTTGAAACCTGACCAAATCCCTTGCTTTTTCAATATGCTGTGAACACTCGTGATTGGTCCTAACCAATCAAACACTGTGTGTTATGGCATGCAAAAAAGCATGTGGAAAACTGCACTAAAGTTGTGATCCACCACTTTAAATGCTAAGAAGCATCCTGATCCTTCCTACGAACTAGAGGGCTCTTCAGGGAAGCATGCAAGCAGCACAGTAGCAGAGGGATTGTATAAAGTTGGATGAGCTGGCCTGACTGTTTTAGGGAGCAGCCTGCTTTGTCTCTTTCTGGTTTTGGCTTAAGGTCCTAAATTTATAATATAGGGTTATGTTGCAGCCTTCCAGGAAGAATATCTTTCATCTTTTTTGGTTTGGTTTATATTTTTTTCCTGCCTTTTCTGGGGGTAAGCTGTAAACATAACCCAAAAGGCTTGGGCAAATTCTCCCAAATGATTCTTTAAAGGGTTCATATTCTTAATTTTACTTTGTTTAGCTAATTCATTGCATTTGAAATGAAATAAACATGAATGTCAATGTTGATTCATTTCATAAGTATTGAGAACTTCAGGCCTTTACATTCTGGATCAATCTCTGGACTTTCACCTGACAACTAGAGGACAAAAAATACAATAACTGATGAACACTGCCTTTTTGGTTTTCAGTTTTCAGGGTTTTTTTAATCATACATAACTATGCGGGGGAAGCACGTGCATGTCTCTAAAGTTTGGATACACTCTTTCTGCCTGATGTAGGGCAACCACATTTCCCTGTCCCAAATACAGGACAGGGAGATATGGGGGGAGAGGGATGGGCAGCTCCTCCGGGCTGCACCAAGCCCTGGGAAAGCAGTGGCATGGGTGCTCCCAGCCCCAGAGTCCTGGGAAGTGATGACCATGGGCGTCTGTGGCCCCTGAGTCCCGGGGAAGCTGTGGCCATGGGTGCTCCCAGCCCTGGAGCCCTAGGGAAGCAGGGGCTGCAGACACTCGCAATCCCCCAGGGCCCTGGGGAAACAGCAGACATGGGCACTCGCAGCCGCAGAGCCCTGGGAAAGTGGCAGCCATGCGTGCCCCAGCCCCGCAAAAGCCTAAATACAGGACAATGAGTCCCTTTTAAAAAAACAAGTCAAGATGCCTTTTTGGCATCCCAAATATGGGACCGTCCTGCTCAATATGGGGCAGATGGTCACCCTGCCCTGATGCCGCAAAGCTTCTCTGTCTTGTAGATATCCCACTCAATTCATTTTCTGTTTTCTTCTCTGTTTGCTGAGAGCACCTGTCTCACTGCAGTTACAGTGCTCTGGCAAGAAAACTCTTCTGCAAAAGTTTGAAGAGAGTATGTCATGTTACATCCCAATGAGTGTCAGGATGTTTTCTTCTGCCTGCAGATTAAAGCATGACTAGCCAGGAAATCCTTCTAATCTAAAGCCAGCTGTCTACTGGAGACACACACAGTTACCAGAGATAATGACCTAGTAAACAGAGGTGCTCAGCAGCTCCAGCACCTACTGACTTTAAATCTAGCTCTCTTGGGCAGTTAGCTGGTATTTAGACCACAAAACCCTTTGTGAGGTAGGGCAGTGCTATTATTCCCATTGTACAGGTGGGATACAGAGAAGCACAGGGCTTTGTAAGGCTGCAGGTGCTCATCACCCACCAAAATCAGACCACAGAGGCAAGAGAAGGAACCTGGTGTTTTCCTAGTAGTTTCCCTGGTATTTTAGTCCCATGTCATTTTGTCAAAAGGCCTTTTCTGTAATGGATATTGTCAGGTCCGCTGTCAGAGGGGGCAAAGGCAGTGGCTGCTCTAGGGCCTGGCATTTCAAAGAAGCCCAGAGCACCAGCTACCACTGCCGCTACTTTGGCAGAGGCAGTGGCCAGAGCTCTGTGCCCCTTTGAAGTGCCCCCGCAGTGCAGCTCTGCTGATTCATGCAGCTCTGAGGGGGGAACCCAGTGCCACCGTCTGAGATTGGCCCCTCTCCTTCTGCCCATGGCCTTGGCTCTTTGTGTCCTCTAGCCCCCAGTCTTGCAGTAGCTGTCGGCTCTGGTGGATATTATCAGCTTAAGTCCCTTGATTGTTGAAGTCCATGCCATAGTGGTGTCATTTTAGAACGCCAAGAGATAGAGGGTTATTTGGCTACAGGGGAATCTGAACCCAGTGCAACCCCTGCATGGGACGCTTGGAGCTTGGGGCTGGATTCACTTGCTTACTCCCACAAAGCACGCATGTCAGGAGAAGGTGGAGTCTTAGCTCTCCATCATGATACTTAGCCAGAACAACTGACCCAGCACGGCCAGTGTCATAACTTGCTGCCAGTACAGGCCAGCAGCGTGTTAGTTCCTTTTTGCTCCGGAGCTAGAGGGGTAACGGAGAGAGAGCAGTGACTCACAAATGTGTCTGAGGCGCAGTGCACCTAGGGGTAATGGTGAGTTCCTGTCACAAACCATTACAATACAGTGAGATCAGAAAGGTGAATGAGGCATTGACGGAATGATGCCTTTACTCTGCAATAACTCTGTCTCCAGGTGGTACAGCTTTTCAGCTGAAGAAATCAAAAGTAAAAAGTAGCCCTTCTTCTACAGAAGAATTTTGCCACAAGACTGCAGAGGGAGACATCTGAATTGGAATTCATTTACAAACCTAACACCTTTAACCTTGGCCTGAATAAAGCTCTTAAGTGGCTTATGGTTTACAAGGGCAATTTCCTCCCCCCGCCCCCCCATTCCTGGATTCTGTTTCTCCACTCCAAATCCTAGAATCATAGAATCCTGGGGCTGGAAGAGACCTCATGAGTTCATCGACTCCAGCTCTCTGCCCAAAGCAGGGTCAGCCTTAACTAAATCGTCCCAGCCAGGACTATGTCAAGCCAGGACTTAAAAACCTCTAGGGATGGAGGTTCTACCACCTCACTAGCTAACGCATTCCAGTGCCTCCCCACTGTAACTTGAGACCATTGCTGCTCCTTCTGCCATCCATCACTACTGAAAACAGCCTCTCTAGAACCCACCTTCAGGAAGTTGAAGGCTACTATGAAATCACTCCTCACTCCTCTCTTCTGCAAGCTAAATAAGCCCAGATCCCTCAGCCTCTCCTCATAGTTCTTATGCTCCAGCCTCCTCATCATTTTGGTTGCCCTCCGTTGGACCCTCTCCACTGCATCCACATCCTTTCTACACAGTGGGCACAGGAGGGGGGTGGAGAACTGGACACAATACTCCAGATGTGGCCTCACCAGTGCCGAATAATAAACAAATCCTGGGTTTTACCCATGAAAGCTCATGATCTATCAAATTTGTTCATCTCTAAGGTGCCACAGGATGGCTTGTTATTTGTGAAGAACTCAGATGACTTGGGGAACTATGTAGCTTTGAAAACATTGCAGGGATTGGAGCTCTCTGGGTGAACTTAGATGAACCCCTGCTTAACTTCCTCTTCTATTAAGTGCTTGCTTGATCTTTCCAGGCAAGGGTTGAACTTTGCATGGTGAGTGAGTGTGTAAACAGAAGCATAAAGATAGGCTCAAAGCAGAAGATTTCCACACCTCTTGTTTTGATCAGGGTTTGGATGCAATGTCTCAAGCTCACCTTTGTTTAAAGTAATGATTTTTAAAAACTCTATCTGTGATATGCTGGAGCAGTGATGGGGGGTACACAGAGCTCTTCCAGAGGGGTACAGTAACTCAGTGTTTCTCAACCATTTTTGAAAAAAAAATGGAGTTATTTTATGTTCATCTAATTTTTTTTTATTTAACCTTTTTGCACAATCGTAAGCCAAAGGGAAAGTTTATTCCCTATAGGCCATTTCTTCCAACCAACCACTTATGATGAAGTTGTTTAAAAAAATGTGTTGCAAGGGTAGAAGAAAATTTGTGTTTGAAAATGGTAGGTATTGGGAGTTCTTATAATTTTTAACGGGGTATTTTATAAAAATAGTTGAGAAACACAGTACTAGAGCTCCCAATGAGGTATGGGGGAGATCTGCTGTAAGCAGTGTTCCCTGGAAGATGTGCACTGGTGTGGCCAGACAAGAGTAATTCAGAAGCCACCCAGCTGATTAGCAGAACTTCCACAGCAAGGATTTTTTGTTTCTACTGGTGGTACACATTTGCACATGCCTCAGTGCCTAGAAAACTTATTCCACACATGGATGGAAAAAATCCACACAGGGAAAGAAAAGATTACCAGGAACATTGGTCTGAACCTTCATCATTTATCATGTAAAGACAATCTTGAACATGCAAGAAGCAGGAGTGGGTAGTCTCAGTCACATCAGAGACTGTGATTTATTACTGTACACACCATGCGATGTTTCAAATAGAAGCGGAGGATAAGCATCATTTGTGCAATTTGAACTAGTCCCACGCAGCTGTCCTACTCAGCTATTTGGTGGGGTAAAAAAATCTGTGTGGGTTCTCTCTGCTCTCACACAATATTCAACCTAGGGAAGTTCTTGGGAATTAAGTCTGAGTGAAACTGCATGCCACATGCTCTTCTGTGGCCAGATCCTCAGCTGGTGAGCATCTTTCTTGCTCCATTGATTTCACCTCTTCACTCCCCTTGCAGCTCTGGTCCTGTATCTTTCCCAGTCCCCCAAAGTGCAATAAAACATTGCAGTCCCAGGCAACTCTCATAATGTGCTTTGGGAGCAGGGCCAGCTTGTTGAGTTGTTTCTAGGCTTTGATGTGTAAACTCATCAGCTGTCATTGTGTTCTAATTAAACCTAAGTGCTGCAATAGATTTCCTGTCACAAAAGCGAAGATCCCTCATGTGTTGGGAATGCATAGGGCAGCCTCAGCAGAAAGACTCAGGCACTGGAGAGAGCAGGATACTAAAATGGCACAAATAGATGAATATGGAATGAGTCAAGAGGTCAGTGGAGATAAAATGCTGCTGCAGAGATCTTTGGGGACGAGGGAACTAAACAACGTCCTTCTAGTTCTTAGCCGTTTACATACCAGGACCCCCTATTGCAAGGGAAAAAATGCACAGGTCCCCGCCGCCATCCCGCCACTATGAAACGCAGGAATTTTGCAACATCTCTGGGCTGGCTTGAAAACCCATTTTTCAGAGCACCTCATTTCCAATGTTTTGTGACATCATCAGGAACTTGTATGCGGCACTGTATCTGGCATAATCACTTCTTCTGGCAGCTGTTGTGCACCATCGTAACAAATCAGTGACTCAACAGTATTAGATGTTGCCCTGTGAGTTGTCACTGTGTAATCTGGTAACATGTACCACATGTGACAGAAGACTTGTGCATCCATGAGAAATCTGGTATTTTAATGGTCTTCAGACCTTGTGTAATCCTTCTGCCAGGTGGAGCCCACAGCAGCCAGGGCCAAGTTCAATACCTAGGGGTTTCTCTCCATCCAGCCGACACAGAACTGGCTCAAGCTCCCACCCAATGACCTCAGAAGTTCAAACACCACTCCTGGGTACCTCTGAGAGTCAATGCTTCCCCACTCACAAGCCCAGAGTCTGAGTGGAGAAGGAAACTTTTAATAGAAGGGAGGGAAGTAACCTTACATTAATTTGGGGAAAATACCACAAAGAGAGTCCATAAACATAAACTGTGAGTAAAAGTCCCACCCCAAGTAGGTTGGGCAGTGTCCTTTTCCTCTCAGGTTCTTAAGTCCACCAATTTAAATGCCACCATTAAGTCTCTCTCTCTTTCTTGGTGGTAACTTGATAAAAAGTAGGATGTCTTCATGTCCTTTAATGGTTGACCATCCCTGTTCTGGAGCCACAGGTCTTATCGCAGAAGGGGCAGCTGTTGGTAGCTGTTGGACGTGCACTGGGAAGTTTTTGCTGCTTTTTTCTTCTTCTTCCAGGGACAGTCCAGGGCAAGGTTCTCCCAAGTGTTGACACCAATGCTTCACTTTTTTCATGTGTGCCTTGGGCATGTCCTTATATCGCTTCCTCTGCCCCCCAACACTCCTCCATCCTTCTTCCAAGTTCCCAACACTTTACTTCACCCCACTCACAGACTCTGCCCTTGGGGACTGCAGACTCAGAGTTCAGAGGTGCAACCCCAGGGTTCACCTTCCACCCTCAGAAGTGGGAGGCAAAGAGACATCTTACTCTGTTGGTCACTCACTATCCACCTGCTCATTGCTCTCTGCTGCCGCCCTGCTGGTCGCTCATCGCACCTCTCTGCCGCCGCCCTGCTGGCCTGTCCATCACCATCCACTGCCATCCACCTCGTGGCTGCGACTTCTGTCCATCAATCTCAAGTGATTTCATCTCCCGGCAATTTCAACTCTTAGCAAGTGGAATAGAAGAAACACAGCTCCAGCACAATTAACATAAGAAAGAGGCTGCTAATGACACATACTTGAATGGGGAAATGGGGGACAGGTCAAACCAATCCCAGGGGCAGGGGAGGGGATGCAGCTTCCCGAGCAGAATAAACTTCCCTCTCCCGCTCTCCTCTCAAAAAGCTCTAAAAGTGGAGCAAAACACCACTCCATTGGCCGAGTAGCTAACGAATTCTAACAAGCAAAGCAGGGGCAAAGTGTAGACATACCCTGAGTCCAAAGCCAGTAGCCCACTCTATATACATCTGTGTGGTTTAGCTGAGAGAGGGGGATAAAGAGCTATATTCAGCAAGTGTGAGTGAACCCTCACCCCAACTTCTGTATGTTAAAAGGACAGCCCGACAGTCCAGAAGCTCTCAACGTATAAAACCAGAGGAACCCCCAGAAAACTGAATTATTGCCCATAGAAAGCCACTGGAGGCTGCAGATATTAATCAAGCTGAAATTATTTATGATTACTCTTCCGAACCATGACAGTACAAGGAAGCCAAATACTTATTGGCTCCACCAGCCATAGACTGAGTGGCATCAAGAGTAATTCCTCACTCTCGCCGATAATACTCTTTCACGTATTAGTCATGAAAGCAAACCCCCCGCCCCCGATCATTACTCTTTGCTTTCGAAGCAAACAGGCTTATCTGCTGGACACTTTGGCTGGGGGTCAATGCGTGCCTGGGAGACCACACAGCAGAATGTTACCTCTGAGTATTGCCTACCTGGCCAGAGCTGAGAACCATCTCAGAAGTGCCATTGGTGGAACAGAGGCTCTGCTTTATGTGGTGTCTCTCTCTCTCTCTTTCTGCCCTCCTCCTCATTGATCCACAAGAGCACCGAACCATCCAAACCACCTCTGGCTGTGCTCGACATTCGGTAGCAAAAAATATCCACGCTCCACCTGACGAGAGTCTCAGAGGAGTAGCTGTGTTAGTCTGTAGCTTCACAAATAACAAGCAGTCGTGTAGCCAATGGGAGCTGAGAGATTTTGTTGCGGGTGGAGGCAGGAGGTGAAACCGGCCAATGGGAGCTGAGAGATTTTGTTGGGGGAGGGAGTAGCACTCAAAACTCCACCTCCTCCACAGTCGTAGGAGCTGGCCACAGGCCGGATTAAAAGATTTGGCGAGTTGGATCTTGCCTGGCCCTGCCGCAGACCAAATGGTGCCTTCCAAGACTGGTACCCCAGGCAGTCACCTGCCCCTAAATCCATCCCTGGTGGCAGTAAGTGACCTGGTAAAACAAACTTTTAAAATGCTTTAATTTTTGGAAAATAAAGAGCCTTGTCCTCCAGCCTGCCTTTATTGAACCCTGGAAGGACAATGCTAACAAAGGAGCCCAGAGGGAAGGGGAGATGGGAAGGGACAGTGCAGTGGGAAGAAAAGCTGACTAATATGTTGGGGATGGAGGAGGCAGAACTTCCAAGCTCTGGTCTCCAGAGACCTGCCTCAGCGCACATTGAGGCCCAAGACTCTCATTGGCTTTGATGGGCTTTGGAACAAGGCCCCATCCGCACCATGGAGGAGAAGGAGAGGACTGATACCAGGAAGAGCTATTCTCCCCCCAGTCCCCTCCTCTCACCAGCAACAAGAGCCATAGGCCAATTGCCCGTGTCACCCAGCACAATGCTGCTCCTATTCTTCTGCATTCTCTTTCCAGAGAAGCCTTCCGCCCCTCCTACAGGGTGTCAGAGGCAAGCAGCCAGACTCCTTTCCCACTGTGTCATTGCTCACCACAAGTGGCTCCAGCCCAAACCTCCCTCCTCCAGGTTACTGGTCATCTGCTGACAGCCATGCAAAACTTCCAGCTATCGCATGAAAGGTTTTGTCAGAACCTTCTTTATGACCCAATTATGTATCAGGTCAAAACCTTAAGCACTGGAATTCTCCCACCCCCATTAACCTGGTTCCTCTCCTTGCCTCAGTAAGTAATTTCTTGGGGCTCAATTAAATAATTCATTCCATTACTGCCTGACTTCAACGGAGTTGCATCTACGTAACTCAGAATTTTCACCCAAGTTTGCAAAATAAATAGAAGACAAAGCAGCATTGTAAAAAAATGAAGCTGCTGCTTTATGTTCTGAAAAAAAAAAAACACTCTAAAAAGCCCACAAATGTTGCCATTTTTATCTGCTCAGATCATTATTTTTTTTCTTTTGCTAAAAACCCCTCAGAAAAATTGGCTGCAGTCCTCGTTCTCGTAATGCAAATTTGCTTCTGATAACTTAAGTATCATGCACAGCACAACAAACGAACTTTCTAAACAAAGAACTGTTGAGTCAGAAATAAAATAATCCGCTAATTGTGCTTTTCTGGAATGGATGACTGTATAATGTCCTAATCAGAAAGCTGGAATCACATTTGCATTTAGATAAAGGCTTGTTTAAAAAAGAGACAAGTATAAAAAGAGACATTGAGACTACTGTGGTATTTCTCTGCATAACATAATCGTTTACGTTACTGATAAGATATTCAGATAGCAAAGCCAGGCTGACCAACACTAATTAATCTTGCACTCTGCATTAGCTCGCTTGTCAGTTGACCCAGTGTATTGCCGAACCTATGATGCCGAGAGGACACTACGCCACTGCTTTCAAATGCATCTTGCTGCTCCTCAGATTTATTTCTCTCCGCGGCGGTGACTGCTTTTCAAGCCAGTCCTGTCATTTGACAGCTAGCATCTCACTCCCTCTCGCTGGAGTTCAAGCTCTGGAGTAATTGGGCTCCAGAAATGGGAAGAGCTTGTAAAAAGGGTCAGTGAGGTGTGTGCACACAAATTTTTTCCATCCACGGGGCAGAATAAATTTTGTTATGTGCACCAAAGTGTGTGCATGTGCACCACCAGTAAAAACACAGGCTGCCAGCTATGGGTGCTGCGGGCATTGTGCTAATCAGCTGCACAGCACCTGAATCTGTCCTGAGTGGCCCACCCAAGCTTCTAGCCCACAGGGAATGCTGCCAGTGAGTGCTTTATTATCCAGCGTTGATTCTGGTTGTTAACTTTTTTCCTTCTGCGTACTGTAAATACCGCTGGACACTAACCACTGCTCAGTGGCCCTACATTGGTTCTCCAGGGTTCTATCTAGGGTACTTACGTGGTCACTTTTGTGCAGTATCTGGGCAATTCACAATCTTTACTGTATGTATCCTCACACACACATAATATCCCCATTTTACAGATGGGGAACTGAAGCACCGAGTAAGTAACTTGCCCAAGGTCAAACAAGAATCAAACTTTGGTCTCTCACCACCAAGGCTAGGACTCTAACCACTGGATCATACTTCCTCCTTGGACTCTATGGTGCTCTAAACTCCCTTTAGGTATCCTCATAAGGACACGGTCCACTGGGGTGGACTGCACCGCTACTGCCCGTTTCACAAGCGTGAGCACGTGCAACAGAGCTTGGTGTTTAAGCAGCTCATGCGCCATTGGAAAAAAACAGAAAAGACAGCTGGTTTAGATACAGCCAGTGTCTTCCGGGCTAATTCGCTGGTGATGCGAGAGAACTGGGTTGTGAGTCAATTCTTTCTCCAGGTTCTAGGCAAGGGGAGCAAGGTTCAACCATTTGGTGATTTGTGGGGGTACTGGCTGTGAGTTATTGAGCATATCAGCATAGCTCAAAGAGTAGACCACACTCTTGCTAATTCTATGGGCAGGCTAGGGTGATCTTTCTTGTTCTTTTTGTTGGACCAAAATGTTGGGGTTTTCATCCTTCTATATTTCACATACTTTGGCAGTTTTTTAATCCAGTGATTGTTTAATCCGATGGGTCTCAGCTATGCCATGGAGAACACCCACTAAAGTGTTCTGTGATGTGCTGGGAATTTGCTCTGCCCACAACCCCTTTGTGTGGTTTTTCCATGACAGTGCCCATACTCTCATTGGCAGGAGCATCTGCAGGAAAGAAAAATAAAAGGCAAATTTTAAGCAAATGTAAGACTAGTCTCAGAAAGACAATATCGAACTCATCATCTCAAGAATATCATCAGAAACCTGACTCAGGGTTATGTTCATCCAGTCAGGGAATGGCGATACTAGCATGTGACTTATGTGCCCAGTCCAAACAAGCAAACAGCTCGCCTGTTGAATGTCAGGGTTCCTTCAGAGCTGAGTTGAAAGGTGATGCGTGGAAGGCTGTTTCTGTGTTTCTTATGCAGCTCCTGCTCTACAGATGAACAGACTTCAGGCTCCAGAGCTTTCAAGTACAATACATTCCAAGAATTTTTCTTCTAAAATAAATAATAGAAATCCCACAGGGAAGTCAAACGGGTTGATTAAATGCAATGGCAAGTGAGTTGTATATCCTCTCCAGCACACTGGGAGGTGGGAAAAGCATTCATATTTTATACTGAAAATTATACATGGGCCATTTCTTAGCTTCCTTTCCTATAGCTAAAGGGTTAAACACTTCCTGTGCTTTGTGATTTGCGGTACCGGAGGGGTACAACACAGCTGTTTAGTTCTACTTTTTGACTTGTCAGCTGTCACTAGGGATATAATGCATCAAACACAGTGTTTCAGGCAATGCTTGCAACATAGAGACGTAGCTGTCTATTAAATCCTGAAGCTACATATAATCATCTAACTCTGGAGAGCTGTAATAATAAATGATTAGCTTGCTGCTGATAGCCAGTCAGAGGAGAGGCTTTGCCAAGCATGCGAGCATTTTATTTTGATGAGTTGTTCAGACGCAGCATTTGACAATCAGCTGCTACTTCTTGTTAATAAAGTGGGGGGAAAACCTCTCTGGTTCCCTGGCTGTTACTAAGCTTAGCCTTTGTGGATTCGCAAAAATGACTGGGGAGCACTCAATGAATTTATCAAATTAGCAAGTGGGCAAACAAATTATGATAAGAAAAACATTCATAAAGGAAAGGGAAGATACAAAATTCAGAGTTTGTTGGTTGGGACAAACATAGTTTAAGTAGGGTGATAATTCAGAATAGTCCCAGCAGAACAGTAATCTGCAACTCAGTGCAGCAGTCACTTTCTTTTCAAAAATAACTTGTGCTTTTGGGTACCCAAATTGCCACCTTCTTTCTTCTCATGAAAAACATCTGGAATTCTAAGCCGATCAGAACTCAGACTGAGATCAGGTTATTCGACTCCAGTGTCAAATCAGCCCTCGTGTATGGAGCAGAAACTTGGAGAACAACAAAGACGACTGTCACAAAATCCAGACATTTATCAATAACTCCATATGTAAAATCTTCAGGATCCGCTGGCCATACCCTATCAACAACCAAGACCTGTGGCAACTGACTCTCCAACTTCCTGCTGAAGAGGAAATCAGGAAAAGAAGATGGTGATGGAGTGGACATACCCTTAGAAAACCAACCACCAACACCACAAAGCAAGCCTTAAGTAGGAACTCACAAGGAAAAAGGAAAAGAGGGCACCCAAGAAACACCCGGAAAAGAGACCTGAAGACACTAAAAAGACAGGATACACCTGCTCAGAACTAAAAAAGATCACCTAGGACAGGGAATGCTGGCGAATGGTTGTCAATGGCCTATGCTCCACGATGGAGGAATGGAAGAGGTGTACTAAACAGACTCCTTCAGCAAGTCTGATTTTTCAGACTTTGGGTGCTCGCAGCACAGCTCTTTCAAGCGTCAGACTCCTTCCTGGTGCCTCCCGTTGAGCTCCAAAATCTCTTGTTCTTTGGAGAGCTTGGTTCTGCAGCCTGGGCTGGAGCTGCACACATGGATAAGGGCTACGAACTGGGATTTAAGCAAAGTGAGACTGCGAGGCATTGTGGGTGGGTGAGAATGATGGGATGAACGGTAAAAGAATGAACAAGGTTCTGCCGAGATTGGCAGTGTCATTGAAACGTCTCCAGCTGTAAAGCACCTCGGATCAGCTCTTGGCACAACGCCAGAGCGTATTATTGTTACATGATCACATGCTCATTCTCTGGCGTTTTATGTCATTTTTCATTTCCAAATTTCATGGAAAAGATGTTCTGTGACCTCACTCTGACCTCTCCCTGAGAAAGCACCTTTGTAACTCACTGCAGTAGTTACTCCTAGTTCACACCACAGCAGCACAGATGACAATCAGGTTTTCTTTCTGGTTCCATGAATACAGGCCTTCCCTCTCTGGTCATCACACTGTGACACATTTTCTGTATCCCTGACTAGGTCACAGCCGAGTGAGTCATATACACATACAAGGCAGCTCTGCGAGTTTTGCCCCCCCTAGGCAAACCAGCAAATGTCTGTCCCTACCAACCCACAGTCACTTAGAGTTACTGACTGTTTTGCTGGCCCTCATATTTTGCTGCTCCAGGCAGCTGCCTGCCCTGTAGATCCACCCTTCCTGGTGTGTGGGTGAGCATGTACAATGCTGAAGCCACATTCTAATAAACACATTTCTCCCGCATGCTGAGCTTTTATTAGGCTCTGCTGTTTTGATGTGATCGCTTGTGACAAGTTGTGGCTTGTCATTATGGTGAATTCGGTCCTTTCTAAATATGCTCCATAATGTTGAATCGCCTGAGTGATGATGCCAGACAATCTCGTTCTGCTGTCTTCTATTTTTATCCTCGCCTTGCTCAGCTTCGAGTTAGAGCAGCAATGTCAAGTGGGCAATGACACCACAGTTTGGAGATTCAATATAAAATCTGCCTGGTGTGCTATCTATAGGCCACACACTCAGTGGGTTAAGGACTGGTTAGCCGACAGCTCTCAGAAAGTAGCTGTCAACAGCCAATCAGCATTGATTGGGGTTGTTCCACAGAGGTCCATGCTGGACCCGGTGCTGTTCAGCATTTCCGTAAATGATCCGGAGCAAATATAAAATTGCGGCTGATTAAAATTTGCAAATGATGCAAGGAGGACAGGGAGGTCGTACAGAGCAATCTGGATCATTTGGGAATGAGGGCTCAATGAAACCCAGTGTCTTTTAATACATTCAAATGGGGAGCCCTACCTCCAGACCAAAGAATGCAGCCCAAACAGCTCTGCCTGAAAAACATAGAGGAGTCATGTTGAGTAAGCAAAAACAACGAGGAGTTGTGTGGCACCTTAGAGACAAAGGATATGTCTACACTAGGGAAAGAAAGTTGATTGCAGATACACAATTCTAGCTGCAGCACTTGCTCAGCTAGAATCGACATCTGCCATCGACTTACCTGGCCCTCTGCACTGAAGGTTGACTGGAGAGCTCTCAAGTGACCTTCCTTACTCCTCATGTCTCACGAGGAGTACAGGGGTCATTGCGGACCCCCATAGGTCGCTTTCATGTGTCCCTACCAGATGAATGAAATCAAACCCTGGAAGACTGACCCGGAGTGATTTCTTACAGCGATTGGCCTTTTTATGGTTTTTGGGGTGCACGTAAATCCTTACATTTGAAACCTGATGTCTGACAACTCCAACCATTTCTCTCGCTCTTTTTAACGCTGATGCTCTCGGTGTTCTTAATGGCCCTCGGAAGTCTCCTCTGAATCCCAAGGCATTCTCAAAACTTAACAAAGAAAAAACACAGCTGCACGCTCCGCCAAAGTGACATGTGAAACTTGAGAGGGTGGTACATAACAATCTATGTAACATCGAGAACGTGGGCAAGTTCTAAAGGCATCGTGATACAATAAAATTCCCCTTTTGACAGGAGACACTGGGAATTCCTTTGTCACCATCCTCCCTGTCTAACTACCAGAGGTTACCAGTTAGATAAATGATGTAACGGATAAGGAGCTGATAAAGCAGTGACAAGACTAACTTGCTCTGAAGGGGTGTTTTCATTTTGCTGTAATGATCACAAAAGGAGCATTAGCTCTCTGTATTCCTCGCTGCAGACAACATATTGATTGGTCAGCTTCAGTGCCTCATTTCTCCGATTCCCACAGACATTCCACCACCACAAACATCCAGAGCCACTTGTGCTCTTCTTCCTGAAGAGAATTGGACCCTTTCTTACTTGCTCAACACCTATTTTATGTTAGTCCTGTCCCTGTCAGCTAGAAACCCAGGACCCCATTCCGCCTCCACCAAACCATTGCAAAATGTCCATTGCTTTAAATGGGAGCAGAAAAAGGCCTCCAATATTTGGGCAAATATAATATGAGTATGATGAAAGATATACATTTAAAAAATTAGGCAAATCATAGGTCATCTGTTAAGCTAACCTAATAGACCAGAATCCAATCAATGAAATTAATCATTCTGTCTCCAACTTCAAATGACAAAGGGTCAGATTCTGTCCCCACCACATGTATGTAACTCCAGGAGCCAAAATCCAGCCTTTGTATGGGCTGTATGTGTAAAATCCAGCCTTTTTATCTCCAAGTGACTTTTGAAAATGTAAAGCCATAGTTAAATGTCTTCATGTTTAAAGGAAAATAGCCCCTCTTGCTGTTTGCATTAACACATACCCCTTCAGAGCACTTTGCAGACAGTGGCTGTTCTCTGCATGTTTTGCTGGGGGTAGGCAAGAATTGCTCATTGTATTTGGTACATGTGGAACGTGAGGCACAAAGAGGTGACATGAGTTGTCCAAGGTCACTGAGTGAGTCAGTGGCAGAGATGAGATTAGGGTGGAAGTCTTGATCACGTCTTTCCTTTCATAAAGGACCTTTTTGTCCATGGTAAGCATGTGAAACATGCATTTCCACCTCCTTCTGCTCTCTTTTATTCTTATGGTATTAAGCAGACTCTATAGGACAAAGAGTTACAGGAAAACTCAATGGCTTAAATTAGAATTTACTGTACCATTATATATTCTCTCTTATGTAATTGAGCTTCAGTGTCTCTCCTGGGGAATACTGCAACCAGTCTAGTGATTAATGGTACCTGGCACGTGTTCTCCCATGGATCATAATTCCACAATTAAAATGGCATATTCCAAGAATGCTTCATTATGGCATAATCAGTTTGTTCAAATGGACAAGAAATCTATTTCTTTTGGGTCCTCTTGGGCCCACAAACGCAGTAATAGAATAAGTGGTCTATGTATAAATGATCTGTTTCAAAATTATGCACTAAGTTTGATCTACCAGGAAGCCAGCTGTTCACTTTCCTTTTGACTTAAACTGCCCAGTTGAGCTACCTCAGCTAGGGAAGCAGAGGCACAAGCTGTTTTTGGTTTTGGTTTTGGTTTTTGTTTGCCCATTCAAATAGAGACCTGTTTCACAAGTTTATCCAGGCTGTGATAAAGCAACATGCGCTACAGCAGTGTTTCTTAAACTTTTTGAGATCATGCACACCCAACAATAATATTGTTATGCGGAACACCTCTGAAAATTTTCTTTAAAAAAATTGATGTCAGACCAAAAATAAAACAAACAGCAACTTGTACAGCAAAACCAACAGGAAGTAATTGAATCAGGTATTGTAGCAATGAAGTAACATTGTATCTGGCTTCAATGACAAAAAATTGATACCATCAGTGTATGATATCAAAAAAGCATGAGACGCTCACGGCACACCTGCGAGTTGTTCCTGGAACACCAGTGTTCCGCAGAACATAGTTTAAGAAACACTGTTCTGCAGCATGGCCTCGAGCACACCCACCGTAAGCAAGGTGTCAGATCAGTGCAGGGAGGTTTAAAGATAACGGGGAAGATAAAAGACTAGGGGGAAAAGGGCAGAAGTCTCCTGTATCAAAGCTCACTGAGAGTTGGCCAATTAGCAGTATCAACCATAGCGCTCCTGAGAAACTCAGACAGACAGTGTGTGGTGGAAACCTCATGGCTAACATCGTACTGCACTGGGCTCATTGATTCTTCTTTCCTGACGTTTGTCTTCTTCCTCCTCGCCAGAGGATGTTGTGAATACCAGGACTTTATCAGGGTTCAAAAAAGAGCTAGATAAGTTCATGGAGATGAGGCCCATCAATACCAGAATGGTAGGAATAGTGTCCCTAGCCTCTGTATGTCAGAAGATGGAAATGGATAAAAGGAGAGGGATCACTTGATGTTTATTTGTTCTGTTCGCTCCCTCTGGGGCATCTGGCATTGGCCACCACCTGAAAACAGGCTACTGAACTAGATCAGACATCTGGTGTGCCCCGTATGGCCATTCTTATGTTCTTCCCATTGCCCCTCTGCCTAGGCTTCTATGTTGGAGGCTATGGCTGTAGTAATTGAAAGCATCCCAAGAATATAGATAGTGACAGTTTTCCCAATAGAAAAGACCATGGCTCTATGTAGATGGCTCCTCCCACATTGCTTCTGACCATGCCACTTCCACTTCTTCAGACCAACCATGCACAACTGATCTTAAGCCTTTCTAGAGCTTTTTAGGCCCACAAAACCTTGGGGGTCTTTGTTCAACATGCACAGTAGGTTTGCAGCCATGTTGTACATGATTGCCATGTGTGGAATCCCCATCTTTGGAGACTTTTAAGAATAGGTTGGACAAACATCTGTCAGGGATGATCTTGGTGCACGTAAACCTGCTTCCATGGCATTGGCTCAACTAAATAACCTTTTGAGGTACCCCTGGGGCCCTATTTCTCTGATTGTATGCACCTTCTTTCCAAGCCACATAAAGGATGGAAATGCATGATGCTCCACCAGACACATTGTTGTCTGATTTTCAGATTGCATATAATTCTATAGATTACTTAGGAAATTCCAGTTACTGCCTTCAGGGTTGAAAGGTCCTTGTCCCAAGATCAGGCCCAGTATTTAAATTATTCTATGGTTGGGAACCCTGATGTACACAGTTGCCTTGTGCAGTGTATGTGGTGTCTTGGGTGAAGCTATTTATATGCAGCTCTTAACAGTGTGGTGTAGTCCACAGGGAGCTTTCTGACCACTTAGGAGACCTGACATGTGGGAAGACAGGTGGCAAACCTGATGAGAGCAGGGAGAGAAGAGGGACACTTGTACTTAGACCCTGAGTCCAGCCCCCCCTGCCCCCACACACTAAGTGTCTCTCTGTGGGCAGTGTGTATGAAGGTCAAGGGAGGGCAATGCCTTCCCCAACTGCCATCTGGGCCCCACCTATACTCTGCCTCCCAGCCCCTGCCACCCTCGAGAACATCTGCCCCAGCCTCCTGAAGGTGTCTGGGCTTCAGCCCCACTGAGGCTGGGGCTGTGCTGCCAGCCTTCCTGGGGATGGGGGGAGACCTATGCTCCGAGGTCAGGGGCCCACCTGCTGTGTGAGCTCCGGAGCTGGGGGCCCACCCTTCCCACGTTCCAGGGAAGGCTGAGACCACACACTTCCCACTGTGCCTGTGCTCCTGCTGGGGCCAGGGAAAGCTGGGGCTGTATGTCACCCACTGGGGCAGGGGTTGCCCCTATTGGGGTGGGGGGTCCTTGGCTACCACAGTGTCCTGGAGAGCAGCGGTGGAACCTTGGGAAGACGGGGCATGGTCATGGGCTTGTCTCCCCAGCCATAGGTTGACCAACTGCCCAGGTCTTTCTCATTGGGATGAAATGGGACCAGTGGGACCTTAGGACACATAGAATCATAGAACACTAGGACTGGATGGGACCTCGAGAGGCCATTGAGTCCAGCCCCCTGCCCCAAAGGCAGGACCAACAACTATCTAAACCATCCCTGATAGACATCTATCTAACCTGTTCTTAAATATCTCCAGCAATGGAGATTCCACAACCTCCCTTGGCAACTTATTCCACTGTTTGACCACCCTGATAGTTAGGAACTTTTTCCTAATGTCCAACCTAAACCTCCCTTGCTGCAGTTTAAGCCCGTTGCCTCTTGTTCTATCCTCAGAGGCCAAGAAGGACAAGTTTTCTCCTTCCTCCTTATGATTCCCATTTAGATACCTGAAAACCACTATCATGTCTCTCCTCAATCTTCTCTTTTCCAAACTAAACAAGCCCAGTTCTTTCAGCCTTTCTTCATAGGTCACATTCTCTAGACCTTTAATCATTCTTGTCGCTCTTTTCTGGACCCTCTCTAGTTTCTCCACATCTTTTTTTGAAGTGCAGTGCCCAGAACTGGACACAATACTCCAGCTGAGGCCTAACCAGTGCAGAGTAGAGTGGAAGAATGACTTCTCGTGTCTTGTTCACAACACACCTGTTAATGCATCCCAGAATCATGTTTGCTTTTTTTGCAACAGCATCACACTGTTGACTCATATTTAGCTTGTGGTCCACTATAACCGCTAGATCCCTTTCTGCTGTAGTCATTCCTAGGCAGTCTCCCCCCATTCTGTATGTGTGAAACTGATTGTTCCTTCCTAAGTGGAGCACTTTGCATTTGTCCTTATTAAACTTCATCCTGTTTACCTCAGACCATTTCTCCAATTTCTCCAGATCATTTTGAATTATGACCATATCCTCCAAAGTAGTCGCAACCCCTCCCAACTTGGTATCATCTGCAAACTTAATAAGCGTACTTTCTATGCCAATATCTAAATCATTGATGAAGACATTGAAAAGAACTGGTCCTAACACAGAACCCTGCAGAACCCCACTTTTTATACTTTTCCAGCAGGATTGAGAACCAAGACATGATGTGCCAAAGCCCCAAATTTCTCTCAGTGGGCCTGAGAGGTGGAGTTAATAGGTCTGGTAGCAGGAGACACAAAAACAACCATTGGGTTTGCCAGTGTCCAGCAGCTAGAGTAAAGAATTCCCTTTTGTGCTCACTATGACCAAATCCTCTCTCTTCTCTCCATGGGAGATTGAGCTGCACAATTCAGATCTGATCTTTCCTGACCTCCAGGGTGTATGGATTCAGGTTTCCGGACTGTAACCATTGACGTGAGAAGCCCAAGCCGTGAAGGGCCCCATAAGGACAGCTGATAGGCTGGGATCTTTGAAGGAAAAGGGGGATATTGAGGAATTTAAAAAAACTCTTTAACATCAAAGCGTACATGGGTCCGTGAAACATGACGACAGGATGTGGCCTTAATTATCTTAACTGTTCCAGCCTGCCTGAGTATTTACCCGATAGACCGACAGTTTGAAACGCAAAAGAAATACCAAGAAATATAGAAAAACAAAGTTACATCTCAGTCCCTGTCCCTCCTCAACCCATCCCAGTGCTGTGCCTGGGGAGATAAGAGAGCAGCCTGCCTTAACTTTTCATTTCCCGGATTTGGTCTGTGTGTCACAACTCATATTAGTTAAATGGAGGTTTTCAGCATTAAATAATAATCAGAATTCACAGGATTAATCCTCGGGAAACAGGGGCAATGAAACCAGCAATGCCATTTTACTGAGTGCAGTCAGTTAGTTGTAAAACCCCTTTCACTCACAGCTCTTGAGGAAAAATTAAATTGCTGAAAGTTTAGGGTCTATGACAGCAGCATAAAAAGTTAATGCATGTAAAAGTAGATGGATGTGGAGCATGAATTTGTGGGTAACTTGAAGCTCCCTTCTCTAGCTGGCTTATGAGAGAGAATTCAGCTTTATACAGTATGTTTAATGATCAAAAGTGTTTGAAAGCACCATGTGTTACAAAGATGACCTGCAAAGGCTATGGCAGGTTTGTAACCCATTATGCATCCTTGTAACCCATATAGAAAGAAAGCCTGTACATTGCATATATGCAAGCAACATGACAACCCTTATGAGCTCGGAATCTGGCGTTGCTAACAGAGAACTTGTAATTAATTCACTCATATTGTTCACTCCAGTCCATTATTAATCATGGTTCATAGTTAGTCTTCAGCCACTTGTTTCGTCCCACTCTGTGGCCTTTGCCAAGAAGGACTGAAGCAGTTGGAAGTTTACTCTATCACTCCAGGCAGGCGTGTTTTGGCTGTGCCACCCTGCTTTACTGCTTTTTCAGTAATAGGCTGTCATGGATATTCATACGTGTAAAGGGTTAACTGGGCTGTTAGTAGAGGGCAGTCAGGTAAGCTGATGGGAGGAAGAGAAACTTTTTTGAACTGAAAACAATTGCAGTCTGGGGTCTTTGTCTGCATGGCTGATGCAGAGGAGACAGAGAGAGATGATTGCTCCCAAATAGCTGGAATGAATCCAGTAAATCTCCTGGCCATCTCAAAATCAGCCACAGATATGTAAGTAGAAGGGAAATGTGTAGTTAGACAGAATCAGGTTATGGTTATTTTGAAATTGGCGTGGACCTTTATTCAGTTGCTCTGGTTAATGACTTGATTCTATCCCCTGTACTGTGTAACTTCTAAGCTGAATCCCAGGGAAGTAATTCTCTGTGCTGCAACTGGTATAATTGAGTTATTTTCTCTTGTTTTGTGAATAAATTACTTTTTTAAAGCAAATGATCTGATTCCTGTGTCCTGAGAAGGGTCTGTGTATATTCATATCTTAGACTGAAAGGCCAGCTATCAGATTACAGCTCTTTGTTTCTGAACTCTTAAGAGCTTGGGGTACCCCACAGGGAGACATCCCAAGTGTGTCTTCCTAAGTTAAAGGTTTCTTTTTTTTCACTTGGACTGTGCGGTTGACCACCTCTTAGGGTCAGGGAATCTGTGACCTCGGGGAGCTTTTTGAGCAATGCCTTTTACAGGCAAGGTGTTTTTAAGTTTCAGCGGGCTGCACTCAGAGTGTCAGAGTGGGGAGGCAGCCCTGACACAGGCCAACAGGTAAAGATGTATAATCCAAAATAAAGTGTGTGGTAGATGGCTCAGAGGGGGCTCCCCTGGGGAAAAATGGTGAGAGAGAATGGAAGGACTAAGAGTAGGGATGTGACCTAGGGAAGGGAAAGAAATGGGGGAACTCCAGAGAGAAGGTAAGAAAGAGCTCATGTGCCACTTTGACTTGCAGTGAATGAAGAAATTATTGCCCAGCATTGCCAATAATCCCAGAATCTTTCCCTTTTTGACACTCTCCAGGGGAAGACTCTGCACTTGCACAAGTAACATATAGCTTTCATGGTACAACAAGGATTTTCCACCAGTCATTTCTTTGAACGGGTATGACACTATCCCAGGTCCAGTCTGCTCTGTTGTCAGCTGTGTGGTCTCAGTTTTCTAAGCTGGGGGCTTTTTACACTGCTTTGCTGGGAGAGCAACCAGTCCTGGCCTACTCACATACAGCGTTTGGCATGTAAATTATCCCCAGCTATAGAAGAGTGCTTCCACCAGCCAGCCTGCCACCCTGGAATAATACTGCGGAGCGACCCCATCCAGCTTCCACTCATGTCTTGTACTGAACATACAAACTCAGGCAAAATCCATCATTTCACTAACAGAGAAGGATGTACATGAAGCTGGTTATCTCAAATGGAGTTCCCCCAAGCACTTCGATCCGAAAACTCTGGCTTTGCAAAAACTAAAATACGTTTATTAACTATACACGAATATTTTACGGGATTATAAATAATGAGACATAAATGTCAGAACTGGTTAGAAAGAAATACAAGGTAAAGCACGTACTAATGCCTGAGTTCGCTTAAAAGGTCTCTCTTACCCCATGTTCTTTTGGAGCCTTGCTGGCTGCCTTTTAGCTAAGACCCTCCCCCCATCCAATATTCCTTTTCATATCCTCAGGAGCTGCGGATGTCATAGGCAGAGAGAAAAGGAGGAGGGCAGTGATCGAGGGCAGTGCTTCTCTACCAGGGGTACCACCGAGGTCTTCCAGAGGCTACATCAACTCATCTAGATATTTGCCTAATTTTACAGCAGGCTGCATAAAAAGCACTAGTAAAGTCAGTACTTTCTAAAACTTCATTCAGACAGTGACTTGTTTCTACGGTTTCATACGCCTTACGCTGAAATGTAAGTACCGTATTCCTGTTCCAATTCACTGATTCGATAAGGAGATGGTAGGAAGTCAGCAAGTTTTCAAGAGTGGTTTTTTGCAATATTGTTGCATGTTTTTTTTAAGTAAGTAGCTTTTAAGTGAGGTACAACTTGGTGGTATGCAAAAGATAACTGACTCCCAAGAAGAGTATAGTAATCCGGAAAGGTTGAATGGCACTTGTTTCAACACCTCAGATTACTTTAGGGTCATTTTTCTCAACCAGTGGTGCGCATCCCCTTAGGGATATGTGAAAGAAGTCTGGGGATACTTATAATTTTTTTAAAAGGGGACACTTTATAATGAAAAAGGTAAGGAACACTGACCTAGGGAATGTGTTCTTTTGTATTATAACATTTCCCTTCTCATTTCCAGCTGGAGTTCAGGTGAACCAAGGTCTGTGGAAAGGAAACTTCCAGCTGTTCTTTTGCCAAGGTGTAAATTTCTTGCTCAGACCTTTCTTCCTTCCAACAAA
Organism: Carettochelys insculpta; assembly: GCF_033958435.1. NCBI lineage: Eukaryota > Metazoa > Chordata > Testudines > Carettochelyidae > Carettochelys > Carettochelys insculpta. The sequence continues at coordinate 11,025,418 of NC_134155.1, forward strand.
TGGCCACTTAACCAGGTGATAGTCCATTTGATTATACTGGCACCTGGCCAAGGCGTTGGTTTTCCTTTTGTCTGTGTCTGCTTTTCTGAACTTAAGACATGTTTCCTCAATGTCCTAGAGTAGAGTCTTATAACTTTATGTGCAATGTTTCCACACATATTTTACCAAGACAATAACGTTCAGAAGATAACAAGTTTTCAAATGATATCTCATAAGCCATATTTTGTACAGAATGTACCAGTCTTGGAAAAAGGAGGAACATAACAATACAGACGGTCACAGTATGTTTCTCTCAGTTGTAAATAAATGTACATAATCCTTTAGCTAATCTACATGGCATTTTTCTGGTATCCTGGTGTTTATAGTTCATCCTGGTAATTCCCCTGCCCAATCTGCATCAATGCAATTTACCATCTCACGTCACACCACCTGCAACATAACAATCCTTGTTCTGTGCCCTCAATCCAAGCAATAATCACTCGAAGTCAAAACTATCCCTGGTGTAAGATCTGGTTTTGGTAGACTTATATGAGGGATGAATTTGACCCACTCTGCCTTGAGCAAAGGGCATGCCTATTCATGGAGGAAATGCTTATAAGCAGTAGTATTGTACATCTAAGTCTAGCAGTCTTTAGCTTCTTATGGATTTTAACTAGCACAGTTCACTAATCGGGGTTTGTAACCATACCAACAATTAATCACATAGACAGACGCCCATCATGCCTCAGGAATACTATGTGCTGTAGCTCAGGATTTTTCAGTAACTTGATGACGCCTCTCTGCAGCTTAGCTCAACTAGATTTGTTGTGAAAGAAATAAGGAAGTCTGGCCAGAGAAGAGCCTTTCATAAACTAAGGCCCTGGTCCATGCGGGAGGACATCCGCAGGAAATCTCCTGCCCTCAGTGAGGCTTCTTGCAGGTACAGAGATGCACCCAGGTGGAGGCGGCGTCAGGACTGGAGTGTAAATCAACTGAGATTGTGAGACGTAAACAGTCTCTGCTTTCTCCTCCCACGAACTTTTTCTCTATAGATGTTATAGATCCACCATCCTTTTTAATTTCAGACCGGTTGTTTGGTATGCTATGGATACATGAAGGAATTCTGTGATGAATTAAATCAGTGGGAGCCTTGCCTCAGAAGCGATTTGTTAAGAATGGCTTCAGGATTTGACTCAGTATGAGTACAGGAGTCATGGAAGCTGTGATGTACCAGTAGCAGATGGCCATTAATGCAGTGTATTTAAAGTCCAGGCCTAAATGCTGCTTGACACGCTTTAAACAGATGATTACACACAAGTTGTTGTCCACATTAGGTGAATCCTAACTGCTTCCTGCTCTGTGTGGGTTAGCTATAGGGACCAGAGGAGCTGGCTGCTGTTAGAAGACAGCTGTGGAAAATCTGAATGAAACAATTCCCTCAATAGCCATCTTGAGTCCAACCCAGTTGAAATAATGGAAAAAAAATCCATTGATACCAGCTGGATCCTCAGCTACTAAATGGCCATAATTCCATTGACTTCTGAGGTGCTATGCCCACTTTCATCAGCTGAAGATCTGGTCTGGGAGGAGTATAATCAGGTCCCTCACTGATACTGAAAAGTCCCAACTCCCAGTGACTGCCGTGGCAATTCAGGGCACACAGAAGGCTGCAGGAGCATGGGCAGCGGGTAATAGAGGCGAGGGATGGCATTGCCTTCCCAGAAAGACCTGGGTGGCCCTGCCCAGCACACTTCGGCTGGCTGGGAAGGCTGGGGCAGCGGCTGCAGTGCGGCTGACTCTCGAGCAGTACTCCAGCCACCTGGGAAGACTAGGGCTGCAATGCAGCTGCCCAGCTTCTCCCAGGTCAAGCCACATGACTGCCCGAGTGTTGCTGGGGCCAGGGTTGCAGCTAACCAGCTGCTCCAGGGCCCAGGAGCCTGCCCAGCTGCTGCCGGGGCCAGGAGGCCAAGGAGCTAGAGCCATGAGGCTGCTCCCAGGGTTGTGGGAAGCTAGGTATGTCCAGCTCTGGGAGATGGTGGGGTTGAGGCTGACAGTGGTGAGGTTGCAAGTGGTACAATAGCCTTGGATGGGGGGTGCAGGACTGCAGGGTTCAGGGAAGGGGCAGAGTTGGGGCTTTGTCCCCACAAGCCTGGCCTTCACCCACTGCCCATGTGCACGAGGCTTTTTGCTCCTTGCACGGTCAGACCCTTTTTCTGGAGGGTTTGGAACCTTGTCTAGCATCCCTTCCTATGGCCTAACAGTGAGGGCTTCGCAGAGTGAGTTGTACATCAGGCAGCTGTAGTGGGTGAGCAGAACTGGGAATCTACCTTTCAGATTTGAATACAAATCAAGCGTTATGACTTTCTATCTTTGTAGTGTCAGTTATTTTTCAAATCACCACTTCGTATTGAATTAACATGGAATAAAGCGTAGCAATTTCATGTATTAATGAATAAAATTAGAGGCTGGGCCATGTACTGCTTAAAAAACCAAATTATTAAAGATCAGAGATTTATCTAAGTGCTTACACTTTAACCACACAGTTCTGCTGACATCAGATTCTGATAACCGGCTCATGATCAGTCAATAGCACTGCATTATGTAGTGATACAGTGTGAGTATTATTGGGAACAATGCACTGCAGCTTTCCAAAACAAAGGTTATTTCATTCTCTTCCAGCCCTGTATCGTTAAGGGCCAGAATGATTGCAGAGGAGTTGCTGCAGTTTTACATTGGTGTAACTGAAAACAGACACGAACCCCAGATTGCGTAATTGCTTTTCAGAAAGCAAGGTGGGTTAACGTCCCATTTGTTTCTACAAGTAGAATCAGAACTCAGAAATGCTCTGTTATTAAATCAGCCTTGGCACTCAGCAACCATAGATCTCAGAGCACTTGTCAAAGAAAGGTAAGGATCATTAGCCCTACGTTCCAGAAAGGGAAACTGAGGCAGAGATTCAGTGACTTTCCCAGGGACCGACTATCCATCAATAGCAGCCTGAAGGAAATCACAGGTCTCCCGAGGCTCAGTCTGGTGCCCTGTCTGCAGGATTTTGCTGCTTCCCTTAACAGACTATTTTCCAGTAATTCAAATGCATCATTCAGACGGGCCCCCTGGCCAAGGGGGCAAAATGACCAGCTGTCCTGGGGCCTGGTGATTCCAAATGGCCTGGGGCTCCTGGACACCACGTCGCTGCCAGAGGTCTGCACAGGCCTCCAGGCAGCGCTGGGGGCAAGGACACGCTGCAGTCTGGGTGGCGCTGAGGGTTGGCTGCCAGACCTGTCTCTTTTGGGAGAGTAGAGCCCCGCCCCCCCCATGCCACCCACCTTGCCCAGAGACCCAGCACAGCTGTCAGGTCCCTGGCATTCACATGGTTGTTTTGCCTTTACTGAAGTTGCCCAATATAGTTTTGCTGCTTGGGTCTGAACATTACAGGGTAAAGCACCTTTGCAGTGCACTAGATCCTGCTCTAGTTTGGAGATCTTGTAGTGAGGTTGCAGGCTGGCCAAAGATTGGATGAACTCCGCAATGATGCATTGTCCCGGTGAAGTTATTTGTTGTTCCCTGAATAACCCGTCTTCCCAAAGGAGCATCTTTAAGTGGATCCTGTCCTGGGTCACAGCTCCCCCAGTGTTTTCAGTAGAAGTCTAACAATGTAAATGAGGCACAGGATATTTTCATTCTGTGGATTTACATACCCATCCGAAAGGGAAGGGGTATGTAGACACAGCCTGCGTGTAGCAGCGTTATTTCGAAGTGAGCTATTTTGGAATAAAACAGCAGCCATGTAACACTTTAAAGACTAACAAAATAATTTATTAGGTGAAGAGGTTTTGTGGGACAGGCCCATTTCTTCAGGTCTGTACCCTGACCAGAACAGACTCAGATCTGAAGAAGTGGGTCTGTCCCAGGAAAGTTCATCACCTAATAAATTATTTTGTTAGTCTTTAAAGTGCTACATGACTGCTGGTTTGTTTTGATAGAATACAGACTAGCACAGCTACCTCTCTGTCGCTATTTCGGAATAGCTATTCCGGAATATGGCTGCTGTGTAGACATACCTAGAGAGAGGAAATGGTGGGCCTAGGGTCACACCAATGGTCACGGGCAGAGCTATGAATAGCCCTGAGAATCAGACCACAGGGATACCCAGACCAATGCTCCATCCATAGAATTGTGGTATTTATTGTCTGCTTGGTGACAATGCACAGCTGTAAATCGGAGAACTGTCCTCTCCTTCACTGGATTATGTCCTTCAAGTGCTCATGACACGTATTTGCTGAACTAGATCCAATATTCAGTATGTCTAATTTTTTTAAGTCCTTCTCTCTGCCCGGTTTGATTGATCCATTCCTGGGGTATTTTAAATATATTTCATCCTGTCTGCCTGGTTGTTGACACACAATGCCCAGGGATTTGTTTCTCCTGCCTGCAGCAGACCGCGCGTTTATCAGCACCTGTCTGAATGAATGAATGTGGCAGGACAGTTCTTCCGACTAGCAAAAGCTCTTGATGGAAAGGGAACAGCCCTAATTTTTATCTGTGATTCAGATCTGTTTACATTTTGTAAAACCTAAGGGAAAAGGGGATAAAAGCTTCAGTTCAATGGAAGTCATGTTGCTAACCTCTAGTGCTAATAATTAACTAAATTATGCTGAATTAATTTGATGTAATTATTGGTGATGGAGCAAAGACAGTCACCCAGAGAAAGTTTGAGAGACAGGAGGAACAGAAGTCTTAACAATACGAAATACTCCATAAATAGTGTCTCTTTTTGCCAAAATGAGTCATAAATACATAAAACGAGTTTATTACAGTCATCTGGCTTCACTCAAATCCTCCAAATTACCCCAGTACCCAGACAAATCGCTGCAAAATGCAGCAAGTGAACTAGAATTAAAACAAGCCTTAATGAATTCGACACAGCTCTCGGCACAAGCGTCTTTCCCAGCCTTATTATCTAAACAACGTAGACTTAATAATACATTTTAAAGAGCACCAAAATACTTTTTCATTAGCCAACGAGATTAATTAAGAACAAGCTTTTGTTACGCTGTTTTTCTGGGGCACTGGCCAGGCAACCTGGAAAATGTTTATGGAATCTTTTCATTTGATTTGTCTTTTATATCAAGGCTTTTTTAGAGAAAGAATTGGTAAAAAAAATTAAATAAAATTCAGGTGCTGCACCCGACAGAAAATGTCTTTGACTTGCACAGGACTTTTAATTTTTTGCTGTTAAAATATACATCCCATTGGGAATTCATATGTTGGTTGGTTGATTGGTTGGTTTTGTTTTTAACTCTCCGCTATGAAAAAGAAAAATTGGGGGACAGAAATCAAATTGCACGTTTGTGCTTGTTAAACAAGGTGCTGGGAACAGGCTAAAAGAATAAATAGCTGGAAATTTCCAGCCATTGCAGGAAAAGCAGTGTTATCCTCTTCTCACCCCCACTACACAAAGGTCCGCACTTGTCTGTACTTGTGTTGCTCCATTTATATTGCGTCCAAGTGTCACAGACAGCAGGCTCCATTACTAGATAAATTCCCAAAGATAGGGTCCATTACTACAGAACAAGTTCAAAGAAGGGAGTCTATGCTACCTGAGTTATAAGACAGCCAATAGTGGGTTCCTTATCTCATTTCTGAGCCCATTCACCGTGTGCAGGCGCCTACCCATACCCAAAACTATGACTGTGTGTAAAACCAGAGGACAGTGTTTCATTGCTACCCATCTGCAATGGGTGGGTGGATGGATGAATGGACTTAGCACGAGGGTGGTTGTTTTGCTTTTGTATGAAGAAAGTTTACAAATTAAAGCACAGTTTAGACAATAGCATCAATAAATTGAATATTTTATAGCCCTGAGGGATGGTTAATATTTAACTGTGAATCGCTGAGGCTGATTCTGCCTTGCTGCAGTTTGAAATGCAGTGTTTGATTTACATCTGTCATAACCCAATAAATATATCCATTCTCAAACTTCTATTGCATTTTTATTATCCTGGGTGACAAGAATAAAAATATTACCTACAACATCATCCGTTATTTCCGAGGAAAGACTCCAAGCACTCAGCTATAGGAAATGAATGGTATTTTTCTAATTTGATAAGTAGGTGTTGCTTACGCCTACAGATCAGATCCGCATCCAGAGTTCTGCTGATTCTAAAACAGAATTGATCTTTCAGTGCTCATGTTAATTTCCATCAGCCTCCTATCAGACTCATCATTCCAAAGCAAGTTCTAGGACATGGATAATTTATGCATTTGATTTCAATAGATCATTTTCTGCCAAGTTCTGAGGAGGAAAAATAAAAGTCTGTTTTCCATAGGGAAAATGCAAATATGTTTTCTGAACAACTAAGTTAACTCTCCTTGAGACTAATTTTTAAAATGATGATGGGGAGGGAGGGGAAATGACTCAAAAAGCAAACAAGAGTGCAATTAGTACGCGTCAAATGTGTTGGATTGAGTGAGATCTCTCATCTATCCACAGAGAGAGGCTGGAAACTTCTCCCAGACTGACTCTCTCCCATGTGGCTCAACCTTGACCCACAGGGACTGCCCCGGAGAGTGAGTTAAGTTTCTACCGCCTATTCAGTTCTTGGATGCACGTGCTATATTAGCAACGAAGGGTCCTGTGGCACCTTAGAGACTAACAGAAAAATTTTGAGCATGAGCTGTCGTGAGCACAGACTCGCTTCATCAGATGCTGGTCTTGGAAATCTGCAGGGCCAGGTATAAATAAGCCAGAGCAAGGGTGGGGATAACAAGGTTAGCTCAGTCAGCAAGGGTGAGGCTTACTACCAGGAGCTGATCTGGAGGTGTGAACACCAAGGGAGGGGAAGCTGCTTCTGTATATACTGAGATTTGCTGGTTTGTGGTAATGGCTTTTGTGATGTGGACACTTGCCCATGAGGGACTGAGTGACTTATTTTCCCTAGGTGAGCAAAGAGCAGGAATATAGCACTGGCTCTTGTTATTGCTTCTGAATTGGACTTTGATGGCTGTTACAGTAATGAAAGTGCCCCATGGTCAGCCCTGTATGTGAGTTACTGTCATGGATGTATCAACTACCCATTTAATTTCTGGTCTGGGCTTTTCTCAGCCACTTAACAGCCCTGCAGTATGAAGTCTATCTGCAGAACAGGTACAGCAAGGGCAACTGTAACGCAAGATGCTCAGTCTTCTTCCAACTTGCCTTATCAGTTTTCCTTTCCCTCTCTGATACCAGGGCTGCCTCTTAACCTTTCACTACAGTTCTCAATTATAGTCTGTTTGTATAGGGTTGACATCTAGGAGACCTAGCTGCAGACCAAGATCCCATTGTGCTAGGAGCTGTGCAAACACAGAACAAAAAGCCATGGGAAAACAAGGTTGATGGGTCAGATTTGGGTTTTTGTTTCCATGGGTGTAAATCACAAACAACTCTACTAATTTCAATTGAGTTATTCCAGATTGCACCCTTGTCAACTAGGCTGCACTGAGGCTTTCTAGTTTTTTCTCCAGTAAATCTCTATTTGTGTGAGCATGCACATGCATGTGCTTAAATAAATAAATAAATTTGGTGTCAAAGTGCTTGACTGAGCAGGACTTTAAACAATCAGAGCACATCAGTGTTGTCTCCCAGACGATATTCTCGCGTGGGCCCTAGCAGATGCCTTATTTTGCACATGGCTATGCAAACAATAAATATAATATTGACTCTGTAACTGTGATACTGTCATTGTGCCATTTCTTTCAAGCGTATTTAAATGAGAACTGTCCCTGCTACAGTCTGTCAAAGTCACTTTTATATTTCCTCCACACAGTCAAATTAAAATGTTTTATAATCTCAGCGCTTTAAACTCTTTTGCAGAACGCTGAGTTGAGAGAGGTAGTTCACAAAACTATTTCTGACTACTCTCACCTGAAACAAAAATCAAAGGGAGTCTAACAGTGGGTCTTACAGAACTGCCTGTCCCAAGGGAAAACAAAGAGTTGAAGTGAAATAAGCTAAAGCAGAGGAAAGACTAACTTTTGGAGAGTGGAGTGGAATGCAACCAAGGTCAAGGTGTATGAATAATTACCACTGAACAGTTACCACTGAAGTGAATTGGAGTCTTAGCCCTATTGCCTTGGTAACAAAGGGAATCCTCAGTGGAACTACACTATACTCTAGAAATAATGGCACAAAAGAGCTTTATGTTAAACCTGGATAAGAATCTTGACCCATTTTTGGGGCCAAATTCTACCACCTATGGACTTGCACGAAGCAACTTACTCCATGAGTAAACTCATTGGCATCAAATTTTTTGTCAGTGGGACTGTTTGTAGAGTAAGTTGCTCCGCGTGTGTGAAGGTGGCATGGTCTGACCCTGACTCTTCAACAACAGGACATCTCTTGGTCTACTGCATTGTGCATAACACTGTGAACCAGGAACTCTTAACAATTGTGGTGAAGATGTTTGAGTTCAGAGCACTTCAGCTTTCTGCCTCAGTCTTGAACTAACTAACCTCAGCTCAGAAAGTGTAAAGGCTTTATTAAAGTCACTGGGCCAGCCTCTCAGCTGGTGTGAAATAGAATAGTTTCATTAACATTTGTGGTTTTATAATGATTTAGAGTGGCTGAAGTCTGGATGATGGGGCTACAGGTTGAACCTCTCTAATCAAGATACTCTCTCCTCTGGCAACATCTGTATCCGGCATGATTGTTGTTAGCTGGACAACCACTTATCATGGGTGTGGGCAAGTTTCCCGTGGTCCCATAAAGTTTGTTTACAGCCACCAGTCCTGGCTCTCAGTGTTCTGTGCTGTTATTTAGCTGTAATTTACCCCTCAGTGTCTTCTAAGAGCCCAGTCAGCAGTGGAAGTGTTGGTAATGTGCTAGACAATATTGATCTCCAGTGATCCAGCAAATTCCCTCATCAGGCACCGGTTGGGTCCTGAGGGTGCTGGATTAGAGAGAATCACAGAATCACAGAGCTGGAAGGGACCTCGGGGGGTCATCTAGTCCGGCCCCCTGCTTCAAGCAGGATCAACCCCCACTAAGTCATCCCAGCCAGGCCCTTGTCCAGCCGGGAGTTAAAAACCTCAAGGGATGGAGAATCCACCACCTCTCTAGGCAACGCATTCCAATGCTTCACCGCCCGCCTGGTGAAGTAGTTTTTCCTAATATCTAACCTACACCTCTCCCTCTTCAACTTCAGACCATTGCTCCTTGTTCTGCCATCTGACACCACTGAGAACAGTTTCTCACCCTCCTTTTTAGAGCTCCCTTTCAGGAAGTTGAAGGCTGCTATTAAATCACCTCTAAGTCTTCTCTTCTGTAAAATAAACAAGCCCAAATGCCTCAGACTATCCTGTTAGGTTTTGTGCTCCAGACCCTTAATCATTTTTGTTGCCCTTCGCTGAACCTGCTCCAGCAAATCCACATCCTTTTTATACTGGGGGGCCCAAAACTGGACACAATTTTCCAGATGTGGCCTCACCAGTGCTGAATAAAGAGGAATAACTACTTCTCTAGATCTGCTCGAAATGCTCCTCCTAATGCACCCTAGTCTGCCGTTAGCCTTCTTGGCTACAAGGGCACACTGTTCACTCATATCCAGCCTTTCATCCACCATAACCCCTAGGTCCCTTTACATCGTACTGCTGCTGAGCCAGTCGGTCCCCAGCCTATAACAATGCTTGGGATTCTTCCGCCCCAGGTGCAGGACTCTACACTTCTCCTTATTGAACCGCAGCAGATTTCTTTTGGCCCAGTCCTCCAATTTATCCAGGTCACTCTGGATTCTCTCTCTACCCTCTAACGAATCTACCTCTCCCCCTACTTTTGTGTCATCCGCAGTCTTGCTGAGGGTGCAATCCAGTCCCTCATCCAGGTCATTAATAAAGATGTTGAATAACACCGGCCCCAGAATCGAGCCTTGCGCCACTCCACTTGAAACTGACCGCCATCCAAATATTGAGCCATTGACCACTACCCATTGGGCCCGACCATCAAGCCAGCTTTCTATCCATCTTATAGTCCAAGGATCCAATCCATATTTCCTTAACTTATGGACAAGAATGTTGTGGGAGACCGTATCAAAAGCCTTGCTGAAGTCAAGATATATCACATCCACTGACTTCCCCATGTCCACAGAGCTTATTACCTCGTCACAGAAGCTAATCAGATTGGTCAGGCAGGACTTGCCCCTGGTGAATCCATGTTGGCTACTTTTGATCACTTTCCCCTCTTCCAAGTGCCCCAAAATGGATTCCTTCAGGATTCCCTCCATTATTTTCCCAGGGATTGAGGTAAGGCTGATGGGTCTATAGTTCCCTGGATTGTCCTCTTTTCCTTTTTTAAAGATGGGCACTACGTTTGCCTTCTTCCAGTCACCTGGTATCTCCCCTGATCTCTAAGAGTCTTCAAGAATAATGGCCAAAGGTTCAGCAATGACCTCTGCCAATTCCCTCAGTACCCGGGGGTGCATTAAATCCAGACCCATGGACTTGTGCACATCTAATTTTTCTAGGTAGCTCAGAACTTGTTCCTTCCCCACAGATGGCTGCCCTCCACCTTCCCATACTGCCTTGTCTAGCACTGTAGTGTGGGAGCTGTCTTTGTCTGTGAAGACTGAGGCAAAGAAAGCATTGAGTACTTCAGCTTTTCCTGCATCATCTGTCACTAGTTTACCTCCCTCATCCAGTAATGGTCCCACACCTTCTCTGATAACCTGTTTATTGTTCACATGCCTGTAGAAACCCTTCTTGTTACTCTTCACATCCCTTGTCAGCTGCAGTTCCAATTGTGCTTTCGCCTTCCTGATTACTGCCCGGCATTCTCTAGCCGTATGTTTATACTCCTCCTTAGTCAACTGTCCACGTTTCCATTTCTTGTATGCATCCTTTTTGCATTTGAGCTGACTAAGGATTTCCCTGTTAAGCAAAGCTGGTTGCCTACCATGTTTGCATTTCTTACTATGCAGGGGGATCGTTTGTTCCTGTGCCTTCAGTAAGACTTCTTTAAAATACTGCCAGTTCTCTTCAACTCTTTTCCCCTTCATCTTCATTTCCCAAGGGATCCTGCTCATCTGTTCTCTCAGGGAGTCAAAGTCTGCTCTTCTGAAATCAAGGGTCTGTATGTTACTGCTCACCCTTCTTCCTTTTGTCCGGATCATGAAATCTATGATCTCATGGTCGCTGCAGCCCAGGTTCCCTCCCACTTCTATTTCTTCTATTAGCTCTTCCCTGTTTGTGAGCAGCAGGTCAAGTTGCGCACGACCCCTGGTTGGTTCCTTCAGCACTTGTACCAAGAAGTTATCCCCAGTATTCTCCAAAAACTTCCTGGATTGTCTGTGTGCTGCTGTATTGATCTCCCAACAAATGTTCGGACGATTAAAGTCTCCCATGAAAACCAGGGCCGGTGATTTGGAAGCTTCACTTAGCTGCCTGAAGAAAGCCTCATCTATCTCATCTCCCTGATCTGGCAGCCTATAACAGACACCAACTACTACATCACCTCTGTTACTTCCACCTCTAAGCTTAACCCAAAGACACTCAACTGGATTTTCTCCTTCCTCATACTGGAGCTCTGAGCAATCACACTGCTCCCTCACACAGAGCGCAACTTCATATACTGGAGCTCTGAGCAATCACACTGCTCCCTCACACAGAGCGCAGCTCCTCCTCCTTTTCTCCCGTCTGTCCTTCCTAAACAATATATAACCTTCCATGACCGTGCTCCAGTTATGCGAATCGTCCCACCAAGTCTCCGTTATTCCAACCACCTCATACTTGTGTGACTGTGCCAGGGCCTCTAATTCTTCCTGTTTGTTCCCTCGGCTTCTGGCATTAGTGTACAAGCATCTTAGAGAAGGGGCCGATTGCCCCACTTTCTCCTCTTCACCCAGAAAACCCACTTGATTGTTCTCCTCCTTCCCCACTTACCTCAGGGCTTGTGTCACCCTCCCCTGACAAACCTAGTTTAAAGATAGGTTTAACCTGTAATATTTTTGTGACTGCAGTGGAGTTAACTCCAAATTTACAGTGGTGTTAATGAGATGAGAGGCTACACCCAGCTATCTCCTGCATCAGCCAGCTAATTCACAGGAGTTTTGCAAGGTATGATATTTCTGAAGCACTTTGAGGGTGCAAATATTATGTGATATCAACACACTTACAGCTAACCCTCTTATAAACACTTAATACTTTATGAAGGGGGAGGAAAAACATCTGTTAAAAGAAAGAGAAGAAATGCAAAAAGAGGGGTCACATCAAAGATTTTTGAAAACCACCCTGGAAAAGCTGCAAAGAATCATTCGTTTTCAGTAAACTATCCCCCCCCCTCATTTTTCTTTTTTCCATACCTTCTCTTTAAAGATTTCTCTTCTCCCATCTCCTTTTCTTAGACATTCTTTTCATTTTCAAAGTATAATAAAATCCCCACTTAAGCCTGAAATGGTACAAACAGCACAAGGTCAACAAAAAAGAGCAAGCGTGTGCTTCCTGCAAGTGGCACTGCCCTGGAGGGCACTGGGAACCTGGCAGGTGGAGCTGGTACCCGGAGCTGAGCAATGTGAGAACAAATCATTCCAAACTTAGGCATGAGCAGACAGAAGTCAACAAAGCCAGGCCTGCTTGCACCAAATTCAGCCTTAAGATCATAGCTTAGAGAAGGAAAAGATGTTACAGTATTGATCACGGAAGAAGTGGGTCTGTCCCATGAAAGCTCATCACCTAATGAATCACTTCATTAGTCTTTAAAGTGCTCCGCGACTGCTGTTTTGTTTTGTCAGTATTGACTCTGATGACCAGGATGCAATCCTTCACAGGGGACATGTCAGCAAATAGGCATATCTTACCCATAACAGTAAACCTCTGCCATGTGGCCCTTGGGTCTATTCCTGCAAAACCTCAACACATAAAATGTGATGACTTACAGATCAAGGCCTCTTCGGTACCTGGAATTCATTCCACCTGATTCTCATTCATACTAGAGCCACTTTATATCGTTCTGGCCTGGTAAAGGAGAGTTAGTGTAAGTGAGATTCAAACTGATCAACTTTTCCCTGACACCTGCCCACTCCTCCACCTCCCCACCCAGTCCTGCTTTCTGTTTTTGTCATCACTGACTCGACTTTTCCCTTTCACGGCTTATTGCCTCAAACAGCACTGCTACCTTTCTTGTCTATTTTCCGACTGTCCTTAAGAAAACCTTTTAGTTACATTTGTAGCCCACATCCTGTTTCTGCCTCCCCCCCTTCATTCCTTAAAATAAAACTGATGCAATTCGATGTGACATGACAGAACAGCACCATGCATCGGCAGAAACTCTCTCAAGAGCAGTAATTAAAGAGCATAGATGAGGGAGTGCGAAACCTAGCCTCCTTTAGACTGGAAAGGAGGCAGCTTAAAGGAGACTTGATTGAGGTGTTTAAGATTATGAAGTGGAAGTTAGTGGAAATTGATCAGTGCTTCCCCTCATATATATGCTTTATGTAAGAATAAGTGGTCGATTCACCCAGATAATTATATGGTAAATTTAAAGCAATATAAACGGAAAAACTCTTTTACAGAGAGTACAGTTAGCCAGTCAAAATATCTTTTTCTTACAGTGCTTCCTTGAGTGACATATTGTGTCAAAAGCAATGAGGAGTCCTGGGCAACCTGTAGACTAACAGATTTATTGGAGCATAAGCTTTCGTGGGCCGAGACCCACTTCACCAAAGTATCATTATATTGTGTCAAGACTCTTTTTAGGTAAGCATGAGAAGCCAGATTCATTAAGTCTCAGACTTACAGAACATTTTGCAGCCATAGTGTTCAATGCTCCATCCCACTGTGCAGTAAAGCCAGTGCTTTTGAGCCGATATGGCACGCCTGGTGGGGTGAGGTCCGACAGGTGGGTGCCATTCCGGTGGAGATCTTAACTATGCAATATGGGGAAATGTATGATGTAAACGTATGGTGGCAAATCTCTGGACACAGTGAAGAGAGGTCTGCACTTTACACCAGTGATGGGCAACCACGGCTGGTGAATGGGCCACATGAATGGCCCTCCTTTGTCTCAGTGGACCCCATGGGCAACCTGCTGCCCACTGGGGTTCCACCTATAGCCCACAAACCCCCTATCTATCCCCCTCTCCAATCAGCTTGTAGGGCACTGGAGCCCTGCACTTCCTACTCCTTGTGGCTGTTCGGGCTCTGGGACAGAGCAAGAGAAGCAGGGACGTAGCGTGAGTCAGCAGATTTACGGTGCTCTGAAAGTGCTGGGAGGGAGGGGAAGGAGTGGGAAGTGTGGGGTTCCAGTGCTCCAGTGCACGAGGGGGCTAGACAAAGGGTCTGCAAGCCACAGGTTGCTTACCACTGCTTTACTCGGTGCACCTTCTATCTCAGTGGCGTAGTCTAGAGGTCCAGGCGACAACTGAAATGACAATTTTGATTACACAGCTTGAAAAAAGGTGTGATGTTTTGCCACATACTCCTTCTTTTATGATCGCCACTGGTTTAAAAATGCATTTAGACGACTTCGTCCATTGCCCATGACTGGATAGTGGACTGGTAAATGGAGAGAGGATAAGAACATTCATGGACATTCCTATTCTCACAAGACCCAGCAGATGAGATCTGCCTGAGAGTGAAGCTTCTTGCCAACAAGAGAATCTTCTTTCAGGCAAAATACCAATTTCTGTCTTCTTGAGGCCATTCATTTAAATCCATCTGTGGTTGGCACCCATGCCCTGTTAAAAATTGGCAGGCCACCTTCTGAGCAGGCTCACGTCTATCCTAACGCAGATGGCATGAGCGCAGGCATGCCAGAGAAGCAGTTTTCACATCATGTTTCAGCTTTATGGGCCAGCTTACCATCCAAGAAAATCAAAATGGCAATCCATGTGTAGCATCTCTGCCACCAACGTTAAAAGAAATAAGCCTTCACTAACCCTTTGTGAGTTATCAAAGTATTGCTAAATTATCCAAGCTTGATTTATGAGCAAAAATAGCTTCCAGTCTGGCAAGGTTCTCGTACTGGTGAATCACTTTGCTTTTCACTAGAGGAAGAAAGAAGTAATATAATGACGTCTCTAAACAGCTCAATGAGAGAGGTACTTTTGGCAAAAGTACGTCAGCATCCAAGCCAAATACCCTGCTGAATATGTCAGCCAGGTGCAGATGTCAGCTGCACAACTTTCCGTAACTTCTTTGTGCAGGAAGCCAGAGCGTGTTTTCTATGGCTATTGGGTGCCCTCTGAATTTTGAGTGTTTTTAACTGTGGTTGATTACGAGAATATTAACCATTGACAGCAACTTCTGTCAGAAGACAGGACTTGTCATTAGCTGCAGTATTATTAGTACACTGTATTATTAATGGAGGCGACAGAAGAAGTCTTTTGTGGTCTGTTATTAATGCAGCTAGGCTCATTCGGGCCAATTTTGTGCTGAAAGACACTGCAGCCTCACTGCTTTCAGGAGTGTAAATCAGTATGGAATTTGGCCCATTATTTATAGGACGGGTGCACAATTGTAGCAAAACAATATTGCGGTTTTGTAAAAGTCAATTCACGTCCTAATTTTGGAAGCATTCCCGAGCTAGCTGTCGTGTGTTTGAGGCTGTAGATTCAAGAGGAACCAGGGATAACTTTGCTTCTACTTTGTTGGTATAGGAAAAAAAATTATACAGGCAAATTATCATCATCATCAAGCTACAAAACCCTTGTATTAATTTGGGAAATAAGTAACAGTGACGATACAGTATCAGAGGGGTAGCCGTGTTAGTCTGGATCTGCAAAAGCAATAAGGGGTCCTGTGGCACCTTATAGACTAACTGAAATGTATGAGCATAAGTTTTCGTGGGCAAAGACCCACATTGTCAGTGATGATATAGTAATATCTACACACAGGTCAATACACAAAGTACTCTACTCTAGTAATATGAACATACATGAGCTTGGTTTTAGAAATTGTACACAGTTCTGCTGTCAGCAAACTTACAGTTGTCAAACGGAAGGTCGTGGCCTCTTTCCTTTCCTATGCACCGAGGGGTCCACAATGCATTTGCTGGAAAGAACAGGTTACAGATTCTGGTTACAGCAAATAAGGCAGTGGGAATACTTTATCCAGTCCCTTCCAACTGATTATTTCTTTTAACCTATATTTAAACTTGACTTGGGTGTTCTAATAATATTGCTGATGGTGCAAAGCTGTGTGTTTAATTAGCAGCCCTATGGACTGAAACATGGACTTTGCGCTCAAAACAAGAGCAGCGGCTCAACACGTTCCACATGCGCTGCCTTAGGCTCATTCGTGGTATCTCATGGCAGGACAAGGACAAGTGCTTGAGAGGGCAGGCACCGCCTCCATGTTCACCCTTCTCAAACAGAGGCGTATGCGCTGGCTGGGCCGTGTCTCATGCGTGACGGATGGCCGAATACCGAAGGACCTCCTCTTCGGTGAACTGGCGTCTGGAAAGAGGCCGAAAGGGCAACCTAAATTGTGCTACAAGGACACTTGCAAGCATGACCTCAGCGCTCTCTCTATCAGTGCGAACACCTGGCATTCGCTCGCCTCAGACAGGCATGCCTGGAAACAGGGAGTGAAGGAAGCTCTTGCTATGTATGGAACTACCTTGGTGAACGAAACGGAAGACAGGAGAGCCCTCAGGAAGATCCGTGCCCGTGATACCAGAGCGACATCTGCCTACTGCTGCTCGCAGTGCGGAAAGGACTGCCACTCCCAGACTGGATTGCACAGCCACAAAAGACACTGCTCGAATCAGTCCAACTGGGGCGCAAACCCATGATCCTTCGGGATTGAAGGATGCCTACTACAATGGCTGTATCTGGACTTCTCCTGCTTATCAGAAATGGAATGTGCCAGCACTAGGCTACACCAAGCCCTGGCGAGGTCATGCTGTTCTTTAAGAAAGATGGATGATGGCACAAAATATTCCTGTCTCTAGTAGCTTGTCTTATCTCCCCCTGCCTTCTTCCCACCCTGACCTTTTCTGTATGCCGAGCATCAAACTCCACACAGGCCAGAGTTTGGTTTAATCACAGAGCTCTGTGCTGATCAGGAGCAACACGGCAGACGTTATTATTGTAGTCAGGTTGGGGTTGCCCAGAAACCTCTACACTAGCAAAGCATTGACTGTTTTGAGCAATCCCTTTGGTTTCAGGGTAATAGGCGCTATGCATGGTGGTGGTTGCAGAATCAAGCCTTTAGTTTGGGGTATGATTAACATGAATGTGGGATTTCAAGCACCCATCAGAATTCAGAGTTCCAGGGCTTCTGAGAAAGAAGGCAGGTCTTACAGTTAAGGCATTGGTTCGACGTGTCAGATGCGACTTTCATGCTCAGCTCTGCCCCAGGCTTCCTTTGTGATTTAAGCAAGTCATTCAGAGTCTTTTCTTCACAGAAGTGTTGTGAGGATACAAATGCCCTGGAAATGCCTTTAAATTCATAAATTCATACGGCGTAGCTGGAATCAACCTATCTACAATCGACTTACCTGGCCGTCCTCACTGAAGGAAGTTGATGGGACAAACTCTCCTGCTGACCTCCCTTACTCCTTGCGATAATGAAGAGTTCAGGTTGACTGTTGACCGCTGATAGTTCAATTTCACGCATTCCCAGCTAAGTGCATGAAAACAAACCACGGAAGATCGATCCTGATCAGGCTGATCTCCAGGTAAGTGTGGATATGCCCATGATAAACACCTCTCACAACACTGCACTATTCTGAGACACCCTGAAGCATTCACAGTTGATTGGTGAAGAAGAATGCTTAGGAGCCAGATCCTTAAGCCCACTCAAGTCAACAGGAGCCTTTCCACTGAATTCAGTGAGCTAATGATCTGGCCCTAAGACACCTTAATATGGGCAAATTTAGTACCAGCCTGATGATAAAGATGTGTCCGTTAATGATGATGATTACTGCAGCTATAGGATATACCTGTTACAACTACTGTTCGAAGTAACCTCCTGTGACACTTGAAGGTACATTCCTGTTTGAGCATGTGCTCATCTCCAGAGATCTGACTTAAAGCCCAAGTTTGATTGGTTTGTCCTTTTTGCATACACCCAGAATATTGCCCTTGTATGGTATTCCCAAGAGTTGATCTGTCATCAGAAGAACAAAATGCACCTGGAGATCCAGTGAACTCTGATGGTAATAACAACTTCATTTAGGTGGGCAGGATGTATTTTTTGTCTATAGGCACTTCAGCTCATTGGGGTGAAGTGGACCTGAAAACATACTGGTTGTTGAAGACTCTAGCAAAATTGCAAATCCTATAATTGCATGTTCATGTCCTTGTTACCTGGAATCCTGAGAGAGGCAAGTCTGAGACAGAACAAGGCTAAATATTTATTAATTATATTCTTATGTCAGGAGACACTTTTGTTGAACTGTAACTGACAGTGCAATGCTAGGAGCTGTTGCGAACTCAACGCAATACACACAACAGCAGCAGAACCCATCTATCATGCTGAGATAAATAATCCATCTGTAATCCTGATGAAAGTAACCTTCAAAATATTGTTACATTTAGGATCTTTACTGACAATTCACAGTCAGAACTGTGCTATTAAATTTGTCAACAGGGTTGGTTTTTGGGTTTTTTTTTTGTTTTTTTGCTTTTTTTTCTGGCTACAAAATGCCATTAAGGAATAAGTCACAATATGTGCAGTTAGATAACACACAGGCGTTCACTTTATCAGTTTTGCCACTTGCTTGTATTTTGGCATTTTCACTTTTCCCTCTGAACAGAGCAAATAATAGGCTTCTAAAAACTTTCATGAAGCCAAGAATAGGTCTACATTACAGCAGCACAACATAATGTAGACAGTTCCTACATCAACTGAAAGGGTTTTTCCATCAATATAGTTCATCTATCTCTTCTGCCCCAGAAGTATTCTTCCACTGACTGAGCTTTGACTACACAGGGGTAAAGTCAATCTGGCGATATTGCATAAGGAGTGAAAATTTTCAATGGCTCAGAGTGATTCAGCAAGTTCAATTTAATTTTTAAGGGTAACCCATGCCACAGACTGCACTTACAGCAATCACGGGGTGGGGGGATCATCTTCACAGAGTAGACCTGTCCGGCCCCAAGAGGAAGCAACAAAAACCTGCAGAGAAGACTCAATTGTTCATCATCTCCTCTTCCTCAGCTCACTACTCAAAGTGCTGTCAATAAAACAGTCCATATAAGCCTATGTAAGAGGAAAGCACAAATTCATCAGCAAATGATCTTTCACCCATGCTTAAATAGTTATATTACATGTAAACTCCTGGCCTTGAGATGAATTTGTTAGAGCTTTCAGTAATCCACTGAGAACAATGCATTTTAATACACCACACTGGCTTAATCTCTAAATAGGGAGTAATCCTAAAACACTCAATGGAATTGAACCTTCCAGACTGCCCTGAAGCTGTGCTTTCCAGCACGAGAAAATGTCCAGTCCATCATAAAGAGCTCTGGCAAAATTGTAGCCTTCAGAAGACTGCAGTGCTTGTAACTGATCTCACTGGAGCCACACTTGTGTATTGGACAACAGAACTTAACCTTTCATGGGCTGGAAAAAGTAGGGGTAAGTATACACTGTCAGGTAGATCAGCCCAGTCAGGGTTGATCTTCCTGAGTTCAATTTCATGCACCTGGCGGAGATGCACGTGATGAAACTATCTGAGGTCAGCAGTCGATCCCAGAACTCCTCAATATTGCGAGGAGTAAGGGAGGTCGATGGGAGAGTTTCTCCTGTCAATCTCCCTCTGTGTAGGTGGCCAGGTAAGTTAATTGCAGATAAGTTTATTCTAACTATGCAATTACTGTAGCTAGAATTGCTTATCTGCAATTGACTTAACTCCCTAGTATGGACCAAACCTAGGAGTCCACTCTGGAGCACAACAACCTAGCAGGTCCCTGTACTGCTATATTGAAAGCAGCAGGAGGGATTCTATGTCCTTCTTCCCTCCTCACAGCAGTGGAGGGAGTTCTGGGGAAGTGGGGCTCTCTTGGCAGAGGGGACTCAGTACCCTGGTGCAATGGCAGCGATGGGAGTGTTCATGGATCAACACTGTAATTCTCAGCTTTATATTAGTACATAGGCTCCAGGAGAGATGCACACCACCGCAAGCATTTTAGCTTGAGGGTCATTGTTTTAAGTGAAAACAAATGATGCACAAACAGCCTAATAAATAAACTGCAGCACTGATATTTTACAGCTCTACGAGGCAGACGATAACCCAGACAGTTTGATTAATCAGGTTCTTCCTTTTAATAGAAGGTCTTTGCTGCATTCAACATTTGGCTGCACAGTTTGGCAAAAAAAATCAATAAACTAGACTAATTCTGCCACTGTAATGGAATGATTCCCCGTTCACTTCCATGAGCTTTGGAATAAACCTCTCAAGGCACTTTATAGAACCTTCCAAGGTATTTTTCAAAAGACAGAAGTTATTAAAAAAGAACAGTAAGGAGAAGAACATGCTTCAAACCGGTCTGCCCCCTCTAGTAAGACATAAACACTTGAAAACCCCACAAAAATTCTGATGGCACTTACATTGCTGTAACATCAGTGGAGTTCTTCTGTATTTTTAGTGGTGTAATTTGCATCAATACCTGGCCCCAGTGAGTACAATGAGGTGGTAAAAGTATATGTAAATGGGGGTGTTATTTGTGTTTGGCAAGACCTACTAAAGTTTAAATTGGACATAAAATACAGGAGAAACGTCTAGTTTACCATGTTGTACGATGATCTTTTAAGCAGAAACATTTTTCATTGATTTTGCTCGTGAAGCACACATCATGGTATCTTCAAGCGCTCATGTACGGCACTTGACATTGTGTTGTGACAACCTGAATAGAACAGAAAACTGAAGTAGATCTATTCACATGAGGCCCTCCAAAGGTAAAAGTCACCTTTAAGTCAATAGGACATACATTTAAAAGAGAACAAATTCAAACAAGGTAAAAGTAATTGTGGACCAAGTGGACAATTCTAGAACTGGCCCAAGAATGGCAGCATAGGGTATTTGAAAGATATCTTGTAACAGTAACTTTGTCAGTCATATGAACTCTTTTCTTCTTTCCTTCTGAAAGGTAGATAAGACATTTCAGGGTCTTTTTCTATTTATCTCAGATCAGTTCTGCACGAAAAAGAAAACTTAGGATTGTTCATTAATTTTATGAATACTTCTGCAGTTAGTCATCCCATCAGGACATCTGTGTTGCCAACACAGGAGTATGTTGTCCTTTGCTGGTAACATGTACCTTACACAATGGCCATCACACAATGCAGTGAAACTTCTCTCCAGATGAAATTTATATCAGCAATTGTTTTGTATAATTTGCTTAGCAAAGCATCAGGCGCCTTTGCTCAGAGAACTTTCCACCTCTGTTGAAAATATGCCTGATTTAGCTTTATGGACCGGATAAAACAGTATCAGTTGCTACAGGTAATTGTTTTTAGTACTGAATACTGTCTAGGGACCAATTTTCATTTAGAATGGGCACCTTTACAGCCCTCTAGCAACATAAAGGGGCCTTAGAGTGGATGTAAGAGTAATCTACATTCATCTGAAGGCTCCTTTACACTGCAGGAGCTTTACACTCTTTTTGTATCAAGGTGAATCTGGCTCCTAATTAGGCCTGTTTCAAAATCTATTGTAAGTTATATTCTCAGTGGGTGTAACCCAGGGATGGACAACCAGGAGTAGTGGACGGGCTGCATTAGGGGCCTTCGATCACCTCAATGGGCCACAGCAGCCTGTGACCCACTGGGGTTCCACCTGCAGCCCCATAGCTCCCCTGTGTGCCCCCATCCCCCACATCTCTGGTGCACTGGAGCCCCACACTTACCTCCTCCTCCCCATCCCTCCCACCACATTTGGAGTGTGCAAATCTCCTGATCTGTGCTGTCTCCACTTCTGCCCCTCCCTCCCACAAACAGCTGATTTGTGACATTCCAGCTCTGGGGTGGGGGAGTGAGGACAAGTGCAAATCAGGTGATTCACGCCACTCTGAAAGTGCTGGGAGGGAGGGGAAGGGAGAGGTTTAGGAAGTGTGGGGCTCTGATGCCATTACATACACGGTTTGCAGTTTGATTCAGTGGCTGTCAGCACCACCATATAAAAATGGTTCCAGCACCCTGGAGGTGTGTAGAGGAGGGAGGCAGCCAGGGGTCTGTGGGCCACAGGTGGAGACTCAGTGGGCCACAGCTTACCCACTACGGGTGTAACCTGTGTAGGTTCAATGAGCTTGATAGAGCTGTGAGCTAAGGAACTTGCTGAGTATCTTCTGCTGACCTTACACTACAAAGCATCCTGGTGAGCTGCATCTGCTCATTATCTCAACTTTGAACTGAAACAGACTGAGATCTCCGTATGCTCCCACACATTGGCAGCCACATCAAGCTGCAACCAGGAAGAATATCTGCAGGGTTCCCTATCTTCTCTTTGTCAGCACCCAAACTATTTTTCTTAACCTCCTACCTACCCCTACGGAACATAGTCAGGTTGCAGAGAATGTGGAATTACCTTCCATGCGCATGTGCAGTCCTCCACTCCCAACAGAAACCTGAACCCGCAACAGAACCCTACCTGCATTTCTGCTTGTGATCCAGTAAGGGCACCCCTTCAGAGCTCTTGGCTCTCAGAATCAGAGAATCCTGTGGCTGGAAGAGACCTCAGGAGGTCACTGAGTCCAGCCCTCTGTCCAAAGCAGGAGCAACCTTAACTAAATCATCCCAGCCAGGACTTAAAAACCTCCAGGAATGGTGATTCTACCATCTCCATCAGTAACCCATTCCAGTGCTTCACCACCTTCCTAGCGATATAGCTTTTTCTAATATCCAACCTAGCCCACCCCCACTGCACTCTGAGACCTTTGCTTCTCATTCTACCGTCTGTCACTACCGAGAACAGCCTCTTTAGAACCTCCCTTCAGTTACCTGAAAGCTGCTATCAGATCTCTCCTCACTCTTCTCTTCTGCAGACTAAATAAGCCCAAATCCCTCAGCCTCTCCATGTAGGTCATGTGCTCCAGCCCCCTAATAATTTCCGTTGCCCTCTTCTGGACCTGCTCCAACATCTCCACATCCTTTCTGTAGTGGAGACCCCAAAATTGGATGCAGTACTCCAGATGTGGCCTCCCCAGTGCCAAATAAAGGGGGAATAATCACTTCTCTAGATCGGCTGGAAAAGCTCCTCCTAATGCACACTTATATGCCATTAGCCTTCTTGGCTACAAGGGTACAAGGACACACTGTTGACTCATATCCAGCTTCTCTTTCACTGTAACCCCACGTCCTTTTCCGATGAACTGCTGCTTAGTCATTTGGTCCCCAGCTTGTAACAGTGCTTGGGATTCTTCCATCTCAAGTGAAGGACTGTGCACTTGTACTTGTTGAACCTTTTGTTGATCACTACCAGTTGAGCCTGACAATCTAGCCAGCTTTCTATCCCCCTTACAATCCATTTACCCAATCCAGGATTTCCATTATATTTTAATTTTTCATTTATTTTCTGCTCATTATCATTTGCTTGCATATGTTGGTGCAGCCTCACAAAGGGAGAGAAGAATGATTATAATTAAGGGATCTGTTGCCCAGACATTATGAAAATGTTGCACACACAATGTAAAACATAATTTGTTATTTGTAATATGAGAACAGAGGCCCCAAAGACATGATCAGAGACCCATCTTTGTAGGTGCTGTATAAACTCTGTGTAAAAGACAGTCCATGCATCAGAAAGCTTTAAAACCTTAAAAAAAAAAGAACAATGGGAGGAAAAGGAAGTCTTATTACCCCCATTTTACCTCCTCTTCCTAAATGGGGATCTGAGGCTCAGGCTACATCTACACTTACCGGGAATGGCGATGGCTGCTACGCAATTTTAGGTACGCCAACTGTGTACCTAAAATTGATTTTGCAGCTGTCAGCATTGGTCCCTGTCTTCATTGCAGAGTGTTGATGGGAGTGCTCCTCCCTCCGACATTTGTTAATCTGTACAGCTCACAAGAAGTTAAGGGGTCAATATGTGCAAAACAGCACCCTGCAAGATCGACCCAAAGCATTTGCTCTTCCCCAGTAAGTGTAGAATCATAGACTCATAGAACACTAGACCTGGAAGGCACCTCGAGAGGTCACCAAGTCCAGTCACCTGCCCTCACCACAGGACCAAGCACCATCTAGACCATCCTTGATAGACATCTATCCAACCTGCTCTTAAACATCTCCATTAATGTAAATTCCACAACCTCCCTAGGCAATTTGTTTCAGTGGTTAACCACCCTGACAGTTCAAAAGGTAATGTCCAACCTAAACCTTCCTTGATGCAGTTTAAGCCTGTTGTTTCTTATCCTATCCTCAGAGGCCAAGGAGAACAATTTTTCTCCCTCCTCCTTGTAACTCTCTTTTAGATACTCGAAAACTGCTATCATGTCCCCTCTCGATCTTTTCTCTTCCAAACTAAACAAGCCCAGTTCTTTCGGTCTTCCCTCATAGCTCATGTTTTCTAGACCTTTCTTGTTGCTCTTCTCTGAACCTTCTCCAATTTCTCCACATCTTTCATGAAATGTGGTACCCAGATGTAAAATCATGTGACAAGCATGTATGGGCTAGCAGAGAGCAGAAGGGACAGACTAGCAAATTTCTATGTAGCCTCAGAGTGGTAAAGGCCTCATTCAGAACTATTGACATCAATGGGCTTTGGCTCAGTCTGTAAGTGACTTGCCCAGGAAGCTTGTGGCTGATCCAGGAATGGAGTCTGGGAATTTGGAATTCAGTGGAAATTATGCATCTAACTTGCTTGGGTTTCTTTGAAAAGCCCAACCTTAACACAGATCTCTGAAATCCCAATAGAATGTGGTAACCACATGACCATCCCTCCTCATGAATATTTTTATACTGTTATGTGCTTACATATGTAGATCAAAGGACAGACGTCTTCTAGCTAAAAATTTAATGAAATACTATTTTAGAAAGAAATTACTTATAAAGATTAATAACTAGTAGAAAGGTGAAACTTGCTATGTACTGTTGCATTTGTATTTTTCGCAATGATCTTATTTTCTATTCCATGTAAAACAAAAGAATATATACTATTGTGTGTATGTAACTTAGGATAAAACAAAATGGAGTCAACGCAAATTTCTGTTTCCTCAAGTTTTCCTTTTCCATAGGGCAGGCTGGTCATTTATACAGACAGATAATCCAACAAAAGATTCCCATCACTCACAATGAAAGAGTTAATTTCTGTGACCCAAATATGGAGACCCAGTTTAAACTTGCTGAAAATTGCTTTTTAATCCTCGCTCTCGAGGATTTCCTTTGAAACCATCTGCTGTGCACCCTGGGTAGTCTATTTCTGCATGCAGAATTACTATAATATGGACCTTCTTTTGTGGACCCAATACTTTTTGGCACGCTCCTGAAATAAAATTCATAGTTTTAACTTTTTCATTTTTGTTTTCTGATTTCAAGCACAGATTAGAAACCCATTGTAAAGGTCAAATGAACAACAATTCTTTCCCCTTTGCAGTAGTTTGAAATAAACGTAAAAATATAGAGATATAGGCAGACTCCAAGTCACGAAAGCCTCCTTATTTATGGAAGCTCTTCCTTCTCTCATTGAAAAGTGCTTAATTTTCATTGGAGTCACTGGGAGTCAAACACATGTTTAATCAGGGCCATAGTTGGAATGAGGTGCAGTAACTCTAAGGACAGGGCTACACTACAGTGGTCCTTCAAAAGAAGTTCTTTTGGAAGATCTCTTCCATAAAATCTTCTTTCAAAAGATTGCAACCATGCACAAAAAAATGGATTGAAAAATCGATTTGCTCTTTCGATCAAGAGTGGCTGCTCCCCAGCTGCCATTTTGAAAGAACGGACCAGGAAATACCAAAGATCAAAAAATCTGGTTCCATGGAGGATTGCTCTGTCAAAAAAAGGGCCCCTGGGCGTCTACACATTTTTTTCCTGAAAGAATCTTTTGGGAAAAAGGAACTCTTTCACATCTGGGAGCAGAAGAGGGCCACTGGAAAAAGTGCTATATTTTTCCAATTCAATAACAAAAGAATGCATTTTGTGTGTAGAGGCTCTGAGGCATTTTGCAAAAGAGCCCCAGCTTTTTCAAAAAAACTCATTAGCGCAGATGTAGCCTAAGGGTTTGTTTACTCAGCAGCCTTATTTTGAAATAAGCTAGTCCAGAAGAGCTATTCTGGAATAGCTTATTTCAAAATAACACTGCTACACACAAAAATGTCGAAATACAGCATCTGTATACACAGCATATTTCAAAATAGAGCCATTGGACACCTATAGTTTATTTCAAAATAGGCTCTTTCCCTATCTTAACAGCCCATATTACTAAATAGCTATTTTGAAGTATCATAGAATCATAGAACAATAGAGCTGGAAGATACCTAAAAAAGCCATCGAGTCCAGCCCCCTGCTCTATGCAGGACCAAACCCATCACATCAGCCCAGCCAGGGCTTTGTCATAGCAAAACTTAAACACCTCCAGGGATGGAGACTCCACTACTTCCCTAGGTAGACCATTCCAATGCTTCACCACCCTTCTAGTGAAAAAGTTTTTCCTAATGTTCAACCTGGACCTTCCCAATCACAACTTGAGACCATTGTTCTGTGTTCTGCCATCCGTGACCACTGTGAACAGCCTCTCTCCAGCCTCTTTGCAACCTCCCTTCAGTAAGTTGAAGGCTGTTATCAAGTTCCCCCTCAGTCTTCTCTTCTGTAGACTAAACAGTCCCAATTCCCTCAACCTTTCTTCATAGGTTATATGCGCTATTCCTCACAGAAGCTACATCTACAATAGCCCTTTCCTTTTGCCAGGAATAGCCAAGGTAATGAGGAAGTTCTGAATATTCTATTGAGGTACTGGCATGAATATGCAGCAGCTCATTAGCATAATAACAGCAGCACGCGATCCAAAAGTGCCGCTTTCAGAACACATGCCACCCATGAAGACAGGGGCTTTTCGAAAGTACCCCACCCTGGACTTCAAAAGCCCATTCTTCCTAAAACCAAAGAGGAAGAAGATGTGCATTCCGAAGCAGCACTTTCAGATTGTGCATGGCCACCCTCATACTAATAAGGCACTGCATATTCATGGCAGCACCTCATTAGCATCTTCCAAACTCCTTCATTACCATGCCCCTTCCAAAAGGGAGAGGCTAGTGTAGATGCACTTAGCATGAGGTTTACCAATTCTGAAATCAGCCAACTGCTATTTCAAAATTATTTCAAAATAGAGGTTATGTTGTGTAGACTCTAGGATAGTTATTTTGAAATTAAGGCTGTTATTGCAAAATAACTGCTGTGTAGACCTACACTCAATAGCATCATAACTAGAGTCTGGTAGATATAAAAGAATATATGTTTGCAGCCACTCGCTTGAATTTTTAAATTATTTATTTTCTGACCCAGTGTGAACTTTTTGCATGTGTTTCCTGGGAACATTTGTTCCATTGAGTTTTACTGGCACAAACCTTGGCAGAGCATTGATTTGAAAGTCACACTCGCAAATACATTCAAGGGAAACAGAATTCTAAATTGGCATGAGTAAGGTTTGTTTCAGAAACCACAGCAAAACTATCCCATGCTTTTTATCTGACGCACCATAACTAACCAAAATAATAGGAAGTAACAAAGACTCGCAGGAGTGGTAAGCAAGCAGCTGATTGGATCAATCCATAGGTTAAACAACAGCGACTGAATGCTTTCAGCACGAAGTACGTTTGAGGAAATTGCAGTCTGTAAATGTTCTGGTAGAGAAGGATGTGAATGATTTGCTTTGTTCTAATCATCTCAGACATAATTAACCTTTATGCACCCCGTAAGTTCCATGTGAGCCTGTGAGACTGAGTCAGCCAAATCCTCAAAGGTATTTAGGCAGCTAAATCTCATTGATTTCAGTGAGCATTGGATACATAAATACCTCTGAGGATGTGGACCAAAGTAGTAGAAGAGCTTGGTGCTGGCCCTCTGCATAGGGATGTACATCACCCACTGTGTTAATTTTTGCAAACAATAATCAGCTAGCAAGAAATGTAGGTAGAGAGAAGTATGGAAACTTCAATCTCTGACTAGAATATTCAATTGCCTAAATGAAGCCAGAGTTCTATATTCTTTGATGTATTATTCTAGCACATGAGCAGTCAATGTTGGAAATAATTAATATACAGGAGAGAGCTACACATGCAGATGTTAGAAGAATGTGAGGGGGAAAACAAGCAAATCATTTCATTTCAGCAATAACAGATGTTGGAGCATCATCCTACAGCCATGTAACTTTTAATACCAAATGGCTTTCAAAGTGAGGGGGTGGGAGAGAGGAATCAATGCCAAATTAGCCATTTATTTCAGCATTTTCATTTTAATGAGATCCTGTATCATTTTCTTTTTACAGTTGTCCTTCACTACTAAGCCTCTGAAGTGAGTTTTGTCTTAAGCATCAGTGAAAAAGAATCAGCTGTTTTAAAAGGTTGTTTTGCTCCGTCTATCTGTCTTCAGCAGGTTCTACAGTGGAGACAAATTTCTGTTTTCACTTACACCAGCATAAATCCAGAGTAATGCCACTGAGATCTGTGGCGTTTGTCTGGATTTATATTGGTTTAATTGAGCAACTTCAGGACCTGTTACCTTTTGTTAAATTTGCTGGGCGATGCGCATCCTGCTGCACTGAAGACCAGTGCTCTGATATCAGGGTTTGTGTTGGCCTCTGAAAGTCCCCAGAATACAGGGATCACAAACATGGCTTAAATCCCGCCCCTTGCTCAGCTTGGGAAAGGACTGAAGCTTGTCTACACTTGAAACTTTCCACAGCATAGTAATTTTGGTTGGGGGAGGGGTGTATCCTATTTTATTTATATTATTCATGTTTTTCCATATTTGAACTTTGTTTTTCCTTTTTCGTCAGGAATTATTGATTCTCAGTACTCTGCGTCCAAGGCTAAATTTTCACCTGTCCTTTTCTCTATGACAGTTTTACTATAATTAATAAATAGTTAATAATTTGGATTATTATATTTTAAATTGTATTTTTGTACTGGACATGACTGTGGACTGGCGGCAAAGAGTAACCAGGAAAAGACAGGTAGTCACACCTCTGCAGAAATGAGGCCAACTACAAGATGTTTTGAACTATTACACTGTTATGTTTTTTTTCCCCCCTCCAGACTAAGAGGTCTGAGAGTATTCATTTTTAGTTACTTACTTTTATTAATACTGGCTCTTCAATTACTCCTTTCCTATTTTTAGTCACTTTTTAAAATTATACGTTTTAAGGTTATTTAGTTGTTAGATGCGGATAAATTCTCCTTAAGCATCCATACTTAAAACTAATGCTTTATGGGAAAGTGTTTGGGCGCCTAAGGGTTAATCTTTACCAGGAGTGGAAACTTCACCCTGTAGTTTTCACCTTGAGGAACAGACAAGTTTTTCCTGTCTGAGACTTTCATAAGGGCATTTGAGGTAAAGGATCAATGCATGAAGAGGTGGGTGGGGAACAGGGCATTTGTCTTAAATGTGCTTTTCAACATTTGTCTTTTTGTAGAGCAACCTCCTTAATGGGGGACAAATGAAGTGGAGAAAAATCAGAAAAATGCAAATTAGATGCTTATTTTAGTCTAATCAATCTCTGTAAGGCTCTCATATCTTACCAAGCGTGTGTTTAGGAGGATAATTATTATAATTGATTAATGCAGAAAAGCTTATTTCTCTCCTGAGTGCAGCATGTAAAGAGCTTTGTAACAACTCCCTCTGAGCCATATGGTTCAAAGGTCATAAAGGGAACTTCAAAAGATCGTTTTCTAGATGAAAGTTCAGATTATTTCATCCTAAACTCTATCCTTCAAAAATCTTACACCTGGAAACCCGCTCACCACACCAACCTCATAGTTGCAGGTACCACTCAGCTGTATGGGCAAGTCCTTGGATAAAACAGTATGTTTCACAGCAGTTAGGTGCCAAGCTTTGGAATGTTAACGCTTAACATTCACTGTGCTCTGGAACTTTGCAAAGAGTTCTAAAATTTAAGAAATATTAATAATGATTGTACTTGCAAAGCTCCTTCAGACTGGTAGGATCTACGTGAGTGCAAATGCTGTGTAATTTGGGGTTCACTCTCTATCATGCAGTTGATGAATACTGTCCCTGAATTTTGCCCACTCTAAATTATTAGATTGGGCAGTTTAATCGTACCATAAAAAAATATCACTGGCACACTGAATCCAACAAAACTGATATAGTTACCATCCGAGCCAATATTGTTCCACCTAACATGTAGCATCAGAATGCAGCCAACAAACTGATCATCAAGATGCGGCACAAGCCACCCTTGCCACTGTTAATTGATACATGGGAGATACCCAGCCATCAACTGCATGGCAGAAATTCCATCTGGACAGTGCTGCAAACTTGCCATCTGGCTGATAATAACTACATCTCAGGCAGACTGAATGGGTGAGAGTGTGAGGGTGCAGCTCTACTTATCAGAAGATCGACGTGGTGGCGGTTGATCTTCCCGGGTTTGATTTAGCACAGCTAGTGGGGGCTGCACTAAATTGAACGATCAGAAATCCACCGTCGACCGTGGTACTCTTCACAGTCACGAGGAGTAAGGGAAGTCAACGGGAGAGTTTGTGCCATTGACCTTACACTGTGGAGATGGCAAGAAAAATCGATTTAGGATACTTTGACTCCAGCTATACAATTCATGTAATTGGAGTTGAGCATCTTAAATTGATTTTCCCCATTGTGTAAACTGGCCTCAGTCATTACACAGAATTACTACATCCACATCAAGTTGCATGAATGGCTACTTGGCTTTAGGCTCCCAGCCCACTTCTGGAGCAGCTTACAATGCTCACGTGTGGTAGGGTTCACTGCACCAAAGCTGACAATGCCTGGAACATCCAAGGCAGCCCACTGTGTATCTGTGGTGCTGTGGATGATGTGTTACACATTGCAGATGGTTGCTGTTTCCAAGCCGAGCTCCCAGGAGATCTTCTCAAACTTAACACTTCTGAATCAGAGGACACTGATTGTCTTCATATTCTTTAGCTATTTTACATATAGCTCCTTTTAGCCAAGGGTCAAAGCTCTTAGTCACTAATGAAATAAGGCACACAATGGTAGTGTTAACTAAATAATATTCCCCGTTTTTCATATGAGGAAGCCAATAATGTGTTTGGCATAATGGACGGTTTGAATAGGAGAGGCAGACCCCAGAGAGAATGGGTAGATGATATAGTAGATTGGTGCTGAGCTAGTCTACAGAAATTAAGCCACTCCGCACTGGACAGGGAAAGATGGAAGAAAACAGTGAGAGAGGTATCAGACACCAATGGGTGCAGAGCCCAAGGTTGTTGATGATGATAATGATGAAACCCACAATACTAGAACTGATTGCCTTACCATCAGTGCTTTAGCTACTCGACTTTGGTTCATCTCCTTTACTTTGGAATATTTCAAAAAGTAATGCATATTTTCACCCCAGCTGCAGCACTGTGGACAATGCATGGAAGTCCATTGATTCACCATTGCAGTCAAACAAAACTGATCCTGCCTCCCATCCTTCCAGGCCTCATCCTGAATCTTTCGAGCTCTTACCCCATGCTGCAACAGTTACAAAAACTCCCCTCAGTTGCAAAATATCTGTGCCATCAAGTCAGTGGGAATATACCTCTAACCAGGAACTTGATCCATTCCACTAACAAGTTGTTCACGCCTTTTGCTGTCTCTGAAGCAGAGTTAATTTCAGGGAAAATACAACCAAAACAGTTAATCCTGGTCTGCTTAAGATGCTAGTGCATGGCAATTTTCAGAGCATCAGGCACAAAGAAGACCATTTTGTGGATTGTTGAATTTTCCAAAACATTGGATTCCATAATAACTATTAAGACCATGTGAGTCAAGTGGCTCTGAAGTCGAATTGGATTCCTCGTTCCTTTTCAAAACAAAGCCCTTTGTGCACAACTTAATATTCTCCAGTGCTTGTCATGTTCCTTTTCACTTTGGGGGAGGTTTTCAGAAGTGGTTAGAGGATTTAGGCACCTAAATCTAATTTTTTAATGTTGACCCGTCATCTCTGTATGCTGTAATCACTACTCAGGCCACATCAAAATACACACCAGCAGCCCTTACCTCAGCCAGCTAAGGTCATGTGCACAAATAGCCAGAACAGTATGACTTACATCTACACAAAGAAGTAGTGAGTTACAGGACAGTGAAGCTCATATACATTGATTGGCTATTGCCTCCTCTTCCACATGCAGCTTCTCTCCCTTGTTTTACTACAAGACTAAATAGCTTCTCACCTGTGATAGGATATGAAGCTACAGCTGCTGGCTTCTGAACTGTTTTCCATCCAACAATGTTAGGTTAGACTATGTCTTCCTCTTTGGATGGCTCATGTCTTGTTAGCGCTAGAGGCAGACTATGAGATCATATCACAGCTATCTAGAGAGCCTTAAAAGTCTACATTCAATGCGGGTGAGTTCCATGGACCAATATTAGTCCAAGACAAGATGCTCCCCTTCAGGATGTGTGTGGAATTTTAAGGGTGCAGGACTCTGTGGCTACGTCTACACGTGCACCCAACTTCGAAATAGCTTATTTCGATGTTGCGACATCGAAATAGGCTATTTCGATGAATAACGTCTACACGTCCTCCAGGGCTGGCAACGTCGATGTTCAACTTCGACGTTGCTCAGCCCAACATCGAAATAGGCACAGCGAGGGAACGTCTACACGCCAAAGTAGCACACATCGAAATAAGGGAGCCAGGCACAGCTGCAGACAGGGTCACGGGGCGGACTCAACAGCAAGTCGCTCCCTTAAAGGGCCCCTCCCAGACACACTTTCATTAAACAGTGCAAGATACACAGAGCCAACAACTAGTTGCAGACCCTGTATATGCAGCACGGACCCCCAGCTGCAGCAGCAGCAGCCAGAAGCCCTGGGCTAAGGGCTGCTGCCCACGGTGACCACAGAGCCCCGCAAGGGCTGGAGAGAGAGTATCTCTCAACCCCCCAGCTGATGGCCGCCATGGAGGACCCAGCAATTTCGACGTTGCGGGACGCGGATCGTCTACACGTCCCTACGTCGATGTTGAACGTCGAAGTAGGGCGCTATTCCCATCCCCTCATGGGGTTAGCGACTTCGACGTCTCGCCGCCTAACGTCGATTTCAACTTCGAAATAGCGCCCAACACGTGTAGACGTGACGGGCGCTATTTCGAAGTTACTGCCGCTACTTCGAAGTAGCGTGCACGTGTAGACGCAGCTTGTCTGTGTCTAAGGGGCCTAGTACCATCCTGGGGGCATCAGGCAGACACTACAGTTCTGAGGGATATAAAAGCACTTAGATTTAGGCATCAGCTAAGAACCCAGCTGTTGTGAGTTCTGAGAGCGCTCTTGTTTTTCTGGATGACATGCAGTTCCCTTTTAGCTGTAGCATTGTTGTAAGCAATCTGCTTAGCTATAAGAATAAGATCCTTCATAAATTGTTTACAACATCTGTGGACAAAGACATTTAACATCCCAAAAAGGATGTCTGAAGCAAGCACATGGTTCTGTATGCATGTTACAAATCTACACGCTTCCCATCTATGCTGACATGTATGCCGTTTCTTTCGGAGTCCTTGGTGTTTACAGAAACATCATTCTTACAACTGACTGATCCTCCAATTCTGCAGAGATGAATGATGTATAAGTAATTGATGTGAATCTCCAGAAGGGAGTATCGCTGGTAGTTATCTTGATATGAGAAATTCAAGCCTGAAGGATAAATTATAGCTAGAGGATGAATTAGATAAAAGCCTTATTTTCTTTTATTAGGTAGCTCATTAATCTAGCCAAAGTAGGTCTGAAAGGAACACTATCAAACTAAGAATCATATTTCTTAAAATTTCTATACTGTATTTTCATTGGAACCTGAGATTATTATATATATGAGATAATTTTTAAAATCCAATTTCTTTCCAATGATTAACACTGATTATTTATACAATTCATTTAGCATACACAGTACTTATCTTTAGGTCAATACATCTGGTTGAAAAAATTTTAACATTTCATGAAAGATTTCAAAATTGCCAAGTTGTTTCCACTTTTTTCAAGTTTCTGAAACATGTTCATAGATTTTGTTATAGTTGTTTTTAAAAGTTATCAATATTTATCACAATTTTTGTCCAATAAAATGGTAATTTTCATAAAATCAAAACAATTGATGAACATCATGGACATTTTCACAGAATAACAATGACAACTTTTGAAAATGCCAATTATTTTGTGTCTTTTTCCTTTTTTTCTTAAGACATTTTATAGCAGGAAAAAAAATCTGCTTCAAGAATTTCAACTCTCGACAGCTGTGTTTCAGTCGTTTCCAGTCAGTTTTACTTTCCAATTGTCATTTCAGTGAGTTAAAGAAAAAAAAAAAGATTATCTGCATGAGTTTTTTTCCCCCATCCATCCCTGGTTTTGTTTTTTTTTGATACACCTTTTGTTGAAGAAGTTCAGCTCTATTAGTCTTTCAGATATATTGGGCTTTCATACTCCTGTACACGTTATTCTCAGCTTCTTTAGCCAGGTAGATTTCTTAGCTGTGTTACAGCCATTTTTGCTGTTTCGCTTTTACTGGGATCTGTGGAAATAGGAACAGCCCAGAAAGCCTCCATGACTCTCCTTTCCCCTGAAACACTCTTGAATACTTGTAGACTTACACTGCCAAGCATAATTTCTTTCTTTGACCTTTACAAGAAGCCTTAGAGTGAGGGACGGTTGCTTCCATCCCATTCCCTGGATTTTTTTAAAGTGTTAATGTACTGTAGCTAATACACTGGACAGTGTATTGCATAATGGCTCTTTGAGCTCAATCACACTTCACACCATCTTTTAATATCTTTTGTTTCAGGACCCAATTCAGCAACATACTTAAGTTGCAGCACATGATTAGTCCTATTGATTAAGCGCCTGCTTTACCTTGTATCAGAGAGGTAGTCGTGTTAGTCTGCATCTTCGAGAACAACAAGAAGTCCTGTGGCACCTTATAGACGAACAGATATTTTGGAGCATAAGCTTTTGTGGGCAAAGATCTGACAAAGCAGATCTTTGCGAAGAAAGCTTATGCTCCAAAATATCTGTTCGTCTATAAAGTGCCACAGGACTTCTTGTTGCTTTACCTTGCTGCATCAGGACCTCATAGAAGGCATCTCAGCAGACTTAAAGAAAGGGTAAAACTAATGCCTTCAGCAGAAATACACTGATACTGCCAGTACCTGCCCTACAAATAATTCAAAACCTTGGGAAAGCACTTTGGTTTGAAACAAGCTGTGCTCAGTTACCAAAAGGCATGACACAAATACCTAGATAGAATGGTTGATGTACAGTATAATGATCTGTCTACCACTTCTGCAGCTAATGTATGGTATGTGACTTAAATATATTATTTTTCCTCAGATAGCACAAGTTTATTTTTCTAAAGGGAAATAAACATCTGCTTTCAAATATAGAAATATTTAAAGTGATTCTCAGAATGTACCATTTGTGAAGTACCATTTCAGCTGGTCTTTTGTAATACAAATGAATGTCCCTCAGATTTAGGAAACAAATCACAGGCATATGTTCTCTGAAAAGACAGCAGATGTTTTAACCAAAATAATGCACGTGTACCTGCTACTAGGTTTTCCTAGTTTAAAGGCTGACAGTTTCTCCTGAGGCCATCAGAAAATCAAACACCCAGAGGCAGCTGCTCATTCAGGTGTAGAAATATCAGCAAGGACTCTTAAACTAACAAAATTTTCCGTGTACATGGTAAAGATTGATGTCTGTCTAACCACAGAAACAAATCTTCTAACAACTTGAACAAGTAATTCCCAGGTCAAAGGTAAATGACAACCATTTCCCCACTTCTATCCTCTCTTTATCTTTTCTGATCAGACAGACTTCGACTAAGGAAGGAAATGGACTAGATGATACAAAAGCTCAGAAGTGCAATTAAGTAAATTTAGGTTCAAGAGTGAACAAAACAAAATTGTAAGGTGCAAAGTGTGTGATTGTCTCTAGCAATAAGAATCACAACCTTCAGCCACGTCTCACAATACAGCCAACACTGTGTGTATAAAAACACTGTAAGAAAAAATAAAACAAAACAAAACAAAAAATGGTGCCATGCTGTGCTAATGATATATTGGATATATGTGAAAGAAAACAAGGGGTCAACAAACCACAAGTGAGTGATAGTTCAGTGAAATTTTACCCCAATGTTGATGGGCTGAATGAAGAATGTGACTCCTATAGCCTTTACTGGTGTAAGTATCAGTTGATTTCCCTGACCTTTTGGCTTGAATAGTAACAGTAAGCCGTGTAAGAGTAAGAGTGAGCTTTTGGCTTGAATAAGGATTGCAGAAGGAGTCCCTAAGATAATACTGAAAGATTTTATTGTAGTGAATGTAAAGTGAAAGATGGATTTAACAGGTATGGGGATCCAGGAGTCGAGGATGGGCTAAAAGGGCAAGCGAACAAAGCTTAAGAACTGTAGGCATAACCTGCTTTGTCCCAGATGTAAGTGGGGTGGGGGAATTGAAATTTCAGTTCATAAATGTCCTCAGGGGCATCACCCATAAGGGAAAGCAGAGTCTGAGTCTATCTTAGTTCATAAGGCCATGGATGAAGCACTCCTGGCAATGGGGTCCATCCTGTGTCCTTTTCGCTCTGACAGTCTTCCTGGAAAAGGAAAACCCCAGTAGGCATAGTCGATCAGAAAAAAGAAGCCAATGCTTCCCCAACCTCCTCCCTCATTGTCCATCTGCATTGTCTATCCTTGTCTGTCATCCGGATGTAGGTGGGGGGTATTGAAACCTTAGTCCACATATATCCATAGGAGTACCATCTATGAGGCAAAGCAGAGGCACGGTCTCCAACAAAGTCTACAAGTCCATGGGTGGGGGCACGCCCAATGATGGGGTCTGTCCTGTGGCTGTTTAGGTCTAGTGATCTTCCTGAAACAGCACAAAAGATAAACATAATCTGTCAGGTAAAAGGGAACGCTTCCCCTGACCATGTCCCTTGTCAGAGTCCCTCCAAGTCGTCCCTCATTGTCTGTTGGGGATGGCTATGTCCCACAGCATACTTCAGTGGGACAGACTGCAGGCGCCTTCCCCAAACTCTACCCTCGTTGGTCATCTGGGTCATCATTGTCCTTCATGTGTCATCCAGTGCACTGTTGTCAATGTTGGGAATGTAGTCCAGCTGGGCATCCACTGCATGCCATCCTTGGTACAGTCCATTGCTGGCTATCTCTGTCCCTTGTTGATGGTCTCCTTTGGCACCTGTGGAAAGAAGCAAACATGAAAGGGAGAGAAGTGTTTGAGACCCTCCCAGCTGCGGCCTTCTCTGGTGGGTGACCACAACTGTCTCTTAAAAAACAAGTCTCAGGTTCATCAGGGCCCTTTCTCTGGTCTTGTCCCTCTTCAGTGATCTTTATCCATCCTCCCTTGCCTACTTATAGGCTGGCCAGGGACAGAAAATGCTTATCTGGGGTAAATCAGTATAGCCACACTGACTTCAATGGAGGTGTACTGATTTATAATGTAGGCAAATCTGGTCTTGAGCTATTTTCAGCCAAGATACTTTAACCTAGAAACAGCAGATCACAGAGGAAAGTGCGGCCACACAGAACTAATGATATTTTTCAGTAAAAAAAACACAAGAGGCAGTGCGACTGTTTGGGGCTATTACATATTTACATACACTATGAGGTACAAAGCTGAAGGCCAAGTGAGTTCAACTTTCTTAAGAACAGCAACAAATCCTCGGGTGGCCGGGGCGGTGAGACTTCTGTTGCCGAACTGATATCCATACACACACACACAAGGTCTTTTTAGCTGCATGCTTAATATAGATTGCTCACTTGGGATTGGTGACTCAGAGTTCCATTTGGGAACAGCATCCTCATGCCTTCTCAACATTTCATTTTATGTCATTGCTGTATGTTGGAGGGCTGTAGGTGTAATAAAAGGTAGACAGTGAGCTACAAGCTGCAGAAATCTATGGCAAAAACACTGTGCAAATTACTATTTTGAGCAGCCAGCACACCAGCCCTGGATGAAAGCAGTTGGTAGGAACAGGCAATGGACACTGGGAAACATATCAATTTAAGAGAGCCACTATGTTCACTGTACCATGAAAAATGTAGAGCCCTGTATGACTTCATACACCATGGCTACGTCTACACTGGCAGCTTCTGTCGACAGAGGTCACCAGCAGTCTACAGATCGTGTCCACATACCAAAGTGGCTCAGATCAGCAATCCCCTCACTCAGCAGGAAGTGGCCACACATGCCAGCTGCTCTGTTGACAGAAACAGCTCCTGTGTCAACAGAAGCGGCCCCATAACCCAGAAGGCAGGCGCTCATGGAGTGAAAGCCCTTCCTGGAGCACCAGCCCTGCGTGCCCTTAAAGGGTCCACCCGACCCATGCTCCCTGCCTATGCTGAGGCTTGCCTACCACCCTGAGGGAAAGCAAAGCTGCTGCAGGGCTCCCTTGCCATTTGAGAGAGACCCAGGTCTGTCCATGCCAGAGGAACCGCCAGGCTCCCCCTGGCCTGAGTACCAGCTCATACTGGCCCTCCCACTTATGACCATCAGGCTCTTCTACCACATCTGGGAGGACACCCCTAACAGGCAGCCTGTGGAGCCACCCCACAGCGCTATAGTGCCCTCGCCCCTTTGGATGCCCACCCGGGTCTGGTGGCCCTTACTGTCCTCGCCCCCTTGGATGCCCACCCAGTACTGATTGTTGGGACCACCTGGTCATGGGGCAATGGGGGAACCAAGAAAGGACCCACAACTTCAGGATGTGAAAGGACACCTTCCTAGCATGGTACAACTGGTTCGCCCCACCCTCTGATGACATGACACCAACATGTGGCTTGCCATCACCATCAAGAAGCAAGTCACAATTGCCCCGTGGAAGCTGGCTACCCCTGACAGCTACTGCTCTGTGGGTCACCAATTCTGTGTTGAGAGGTTCACCATCGGGGCTATACTCATGAAAGTAAGATGACACCCTCAGGCCGCAGGGCCTGTATGGGGAGAAGGGATGGAGAGAGGAGGGGAGAGAAGTGGGGGACAGATGGGACTGGGGGGAGTGGGAGAGGCTTGCCTCTGCCCTGGTCTACTATTTCCCTTCATAGCCTCACAGGCACATCTGGTCTCCTCCCACTACAGATGGTGCGTGCTATTAACACCATCCTGCTGTGGAGGCTTGTCTGCATCACTGATGCCTTGGGTTCCCCTGCTTTGGGGCACTGGATGGGACCCACATCCCCATCTGGACTCCAGAACACAGCACCACGTGATACATTAATAGTCAGGACTACCACTCCATGGTCATGCAGACTCCGCTAAACCACCGAGGACAGTTCCTGGACATCTATGTAGGGTGGTCGGGCTGCACCCATGATGCAAGGGTCCTCCAGAACTCTAGCCTGCTCTGGAGGATGGCGGCGGTCAGTGCGTCCCCCACTGGGAGCTGGATATGGGGGACATGCACATGCCCCCCTGCATCATCGGTGATGCAGCCCACCCACTCCTCCCCATAGCTGATGAAGTCCTACTTTGGGCACCTAGACCTCACCCAGGAGCAATTCAACACTTACATGGTACAGGCACTGAACCCTGTTGAGCTCACCTTTGGGCACCTGAAAGGGAGATTCTGGTG
The DNA here is from genome assembly GCF_033958435.1 of Carettochelys insculpta. Classification (NCBI taxonomy): domain Eukaryota; kingdom Metazoa; phylum Chordata; order Testudines; family Carettochelyidae; genus Carettochelys; species Carettochelys insculpta. The sequence continues at coordinate 11,065,107 of NC_134155.1, forward strand.
CCTCCTGAACTGGCTGGACATGGGGGAGCAGAACATCCCCCATGTTGTGGGTGCTTGTTGTGTACTCCAAAACCTGGTGGAACAGACGGGGGAGGACTTTCTCCAGGGGTCGGGGCCAGACGGCAGTGGCCCATACAAAGAGCCAGGTGCTGCTGCCAGCTGCCAGGCCCTTTCTGAAGCGGTGAGCATTCAGGAGGCCCTGAAGGAGCATCTCACCCACAGCCCCCAGTAGCCCTCCTCAGGTCACTTCTGGGTGCTGCCCCATCCCTGTAGCCTTTTCAGCTCCCTATCAGCACCGCTTCCTTCCCCCCACCTCACCCCTCAACTCCCACCCAACAAGGAAGGATGGGAATGTGGTCATACAAGAACGCCTTTTACTACTGAAAATCAAATGGTGTGCAACACATGGTATAACCTTCATCATACCAAAGGAAGAGGTTTTGTAAAAATAAAGGTCTCTGTGAACTATTTACATATGTGCAATGTGTCCAACTACATCTGGGAGGTAGGGAGATGGGGGCCTGGCTGATTCTGGGCAGCCAGTGCCATGTTTTTAAAGTCTGGAGAGTGGCTGCTGGGGTGTGGGACTGGACATGTGGTGCCAGCATGCAACCATGTCCCAGCTTCCTGCACGGGGCTTCCCAGAGTCCTGTTCCTTTTAGTCGGGGCGGGGAGCAGTGGCCATAGAGCCCCGCTTGCTGTGGAGAGAACATCTCCTGGCTCTGGCTGCCAGCTGCCATGGAGGACCTTCTGCGTTGACAGAACTGTCTACGTGGGCACTCTGCCGACAAAACACTGTCAACAGAGGCACTATACCTGATCAGGGAGAGGTATAACACTGGAGACTGAACATCTGAGTTTTGTCAACAAGCCCTCGAGAGAGTGCTTTAACCGTGTAGGCGCTTGGCGAGTTTTGTCAACAAAAGCCCAGTTTTGTTGACAAAAGCTGCCTGGGTAGACATTGCCCATATAACCTATACTAGAAGGCCAAGATATTCAGAGAGCTGTGGTGCAGAAGTCATTAGGGTAGGAAGCAAGACACCTGAGTTCTAGCCTAGCTCTGCTATTGACTTCACGTGTGGGATTTAAGTACATCACTATGGCAAAGCAGGACCCCCCTGTATTCACTCCTTCATCTAATTCTGATAGACTTCATACAAAGCAGGCCATATAAGATATCATACACAAGGTCAGGATTGGCTGAAATGCATTGTTCTGCAAAAATATGGATATTATTAGTATTTATGTGATGAGTTTTTTCTGTATGGTTGTTACTCAAGTATGTTGTAAATTTGAGAGCTGTCTACTGCTAATTCTCAGGGGCAACAAAGGACCTAGCCCAGTCCCAGGAGAACGTTAAACAACCATTGATCAGCAGAGGAGTTGTAAATTGAGAGATTCACAATGCTGTAAGAGGGCTGCACAAGTGTCACACAATGGGGGATTGCTCAACGCTGTGATTTAGGAAAGCCCACCAGGACATCTTTGGGCTAGTGTTTTCTAGACACATAGATTGAGGATATAAAATAGGAAACAACGGCCTTATGCTTTTGCCTTCTGCTCCAGTGCCTACACTGCAGGCAACAAGAATGCTGGGAAGACAGACTTGAGCTAAATTTCTGGGCCCAGGCTTAAAAGAGATGTCTATGAATGACAAACTACAGATTGTACCTCTCTAATCCAGTACTCTCTGGTCCAGCAACAAAAGTGGTTTGGCATGATTTTAGTTAGCTGTATGTCCACTTATGGGTGTGGCTAAGTTTCTTGCGGTCCCATAAAATTTGTCTACAGCCACCAGTCTTGGCTTTCAGTGTTGCATGCTGTTACTTAGCTGTAATTTACCCCTAAATGTTCTTTAAGAGCCCAGTCAGCAGTGGAAGTGTTGGTTATGTACTAGACAATATTGTCCTCCTGTGGTCTGGCAAATTCTCTGATTCAGCACCAGTCAACCTGTACAACCTACCTACAACATCCAGCGGGGTGAGAAAAACTGCTTGATCTAAATACTGAATACTCTAATACAGGTTCATATTTAGACCATGTGCTCATCTTTCATTTTCTTTGATAACCATCTCTGTCCCTTTGTGCCCACTACTTATAACCACTTAAAATCTTTCTGTAGTTAACAAAACTGTTTTATATTTTACCTAAAACAGTGTATTTTGCTTGAAATGCTTTGGAAATCTCAGCACATTTCACAAAGACTAGTGTATGTCTTCTCCACATTGAGAGAGAAACAGACTGAGTAATAAACTTACACTGGTGGTTGACCCATGTAACTTTGTTCTTACCAACAATTATTTCCAATTTGGGGACAACCTATACTTCCAGGTCAGTGGCACTGCTATGGGCACCCACACAGCCCCACAGTAGGCTAACATTTTATGGCTGACTTAGAACAACGTTTCCTCAGGTCTTGTACCCCTACTACCTCTCCTTTAGTTATGCTATATCGATGACATCTTTATCATTTGGACTCATGGTAAAGAGACTCTGGAAGAATTCCACTGAGATTTAACAATCTGCACCCCACCATCAATCTCAGCCTTGATCATTCCACACACAGGATCCATTTCCTGGATACCACAGTATAAATCACTGATGGACAGGCCAATATTGCTCTCTACTGGAAACCCACTGACTGCTACACTTACCTACATGCCTCCAGCTTCCATCCAGCACACACCACATGATCCATCATTTATAGTCAAGCTCTTAGATACAATCACATCTGCTCCAATCCTACTGACAGAGACCAGAAACTTCAATATCTCTAACAAGAATCCGTAGAACTTAATTACCTTCCAAGAGAAATAAAAAAAACAGATTGACAGGGCCAGACAAATACCCAGAAACCAACTACTTCAAGGTAGGCCCAAGAAGGTCAATAGTAGAACACCACTTGTCATTATCTATAGCCCCCAGCTCAAACCCTTGTAGTGCATCATCAACCTACAACCTATACTGGAACATTCTTGCCCATAAGTTAAGGAAATATGGATTGGATCCTTGGACTATAAGATGGATAGAAAGCTGGCTTGACGGTCAGGCCCAACGGATGGTGGTCAACAGCTCCATGTCTGGATGGCGGTCGGTTTCAAGTGGAGTGCTGCAAGGCTCAGTTCTGGGGCCAGTGCTGTTCAACTTCTTTATTAGTGACTTGGATGAGGGACTGGATTGCACCCTCAGCAAGTTTGCAGATGACACAAAACTAGAGGTACAGGTAGATATGTTGGAGGGTAGAGAGAGAATCCAGAGTGACCTGGATAAATTGGAGGACTGGGCCAAAAGAAATCAGATGCTCTTCAACAAGGAGAGGGGTAGAGTCCTGCACCAGGGCAGAAGAATCCCAGGCAATGTTATAGGCTGGGGACCAACTGGCTCAGCAGCAGTGTGACGGAAAGGGACCTAGGGATTATAGTGGATGAAAGTCTGGGTATGAGTAATCAGTGTGCCCTTATAGCCAAGAAGGCTAATGGTATACTAGGGTGCATTAGGAGGAGCATTTTGAGCAGATCTAGAGAAGTGGTTGTTCCCCTCTATTAGGCACTGGTGAGGCCACATCTAGCATATTGTGTCCAGTTTTGGGCTCCCCACTATAAAAGTGATGTGGATGTGGTGAAGCAGCTTCAGCAGAGGGCAACAAAAATGATTAAGGGGCTGGATCACAAGACCTATGAGGAGAGGCTGAGGGATTTGCACTTGTTTAGTTTACAGAAGAGAAGACTTAGAGGTGATTTAATAGCAGCCTTCAACTTCCTGAAGGGGAGCTCTAAACAGGAGGGTGAGAAACTCTTCTCAGTGGTGTCAGATAGCAGAACAAGGAGTAATGGTCTGAAGTTAAAGAGGGAGAGGTGTAGGTGAGATATTAGGAAAAACTACTTCACCAGGAGGGTGGTGAAGTATTGGAATGCGTTGCTTAGAGAGGTGGTAGATTCTCCATCCCTTAAGGTTTTTAAGTCCTGGCTTAACAAGGTCCTGGCTGGGATGACTTAGTGGGGGTTGATCCTGCTTGAAGCAGGGGGCTGGACCAGATGACCTCCTGAGGTCCCTTCCAGCCTTGTAACTCTATGATTCTATGAACATCATCGCACACTCCAAGAGGCCGTAGGTGAGAGGCCTGGTGTCTCCTGCAGACAACCACCTGACCTCAGGAAAATTCTCACTAGCAATCACAGGCCATACCACAGTAATACTACTCCCAGAACTTTTCCTCGCAACAAACCCCGTTGCCAACTTTGTCCACATATTTATTCTGGAGATGCCATCACTGGTCCTAACCACATTAATTACACAATTAGAAGCTCATTTTCCTGTACCTCAACTAATGTTATATATGCCATCATGTGCCAGCAATGCCTCTGTGACAAACTGGACAATCACTCTGCCAAAGAATGAATGGGCACAGAGCAGACATTAGGAATCTGAATATACATAAACCAGCCAGTGAGCATTTCAATGGAGTGGGCCATACTGTTAAAGATCTGCAAATATGCATCTTACAACAGAGACTTTAACAGCAGATTATAAAGGGAAATGTATGAACTGCAGTTTATGCTCAAATTCAATACATTGAGGTTTGGCTTAATAGAAATAGCAATTACCTTACGAATTACAAAGACAGCTTCCTACTCTTCGATATACGTAGGGATCTCAGGCAGGACACTTAGTATTTCAGTCGCCTCCTCCACACCCTTTGCCCCACCCCCTGACAGTCCCATGTCAGTTTTTATTTGAATTTTTTTCGAATCTCTGTGTTATAAAACTGTCAGCGCTGGACTGCATATCTCCAGATCTGAAGAAGTGGGTCTGCCCCACAAAAGCTCATCACCTAATGCATTAGTTTGTTAGTCTTTAAGGTGCTACGACTACTTGTTTGTTTTGTTAGAATACAGACTAACACAGCTACCTGTCTATTACTAAACTTACACTGGTAAGAGTTCTGACCAGGACAATATGATATACTCTGAGGTGCAAGGCTGGGGTTTGGGAGATTTACTGGGGCCTTTCTCCTGTACTTTGTATGTGGCTCAGGGAGCATTCATGCAGGTTAGCTAGGTGTGGGGGATTCACACGCTACTGTGCTAAGTGCAGGACTCCGAGTGGAAGTGATGAATACATCACTTCCAGGCCTGACCACACCGCTAATCACATGTCGTAAAGCACAGAGACTGAAGCTGCCCTAATTCGCTCCACTAGGAACAGCTCTGGCCACTAATAAAGCATTCTGAGACACCACCCAGGCTGAAGAGTTGAGGGGCACACAGCAGCACCTCAGTTCCAAGTTGTACCCTGGGGATCCTGTTACAGTCACTTAACATGTCTGTTTCCCATCTATAATATAGGATTTATTGGGCTTTGAAATCTATAAATGAAACGTGCTCTATAATACATTTTGTTAACTATGGTGTCAGTTCAAACTGATTGTGATCTGAGATCCCTCTCTTACATTACATAAATTTAGCAATGCTGTGAAGGATTTGCACTGGTAAATTCAAGCTGTGCAAGTGTATGTTCAGTAGTCACTGCTGCAAATGGCAGTAGAACTTGGTACGTTTTTCCTGGGGCAAGTTATGTTGTTTTAGTGTTATCATATCTGAGCTTTCAAAAAAGAAGATACCCCGAGAGGAAGTGTGTATGTGTCAGTATCTACTATATATACTATAACACATTACTGCAACATGATTTGGTAGATACTGATAGAGATATACTCACTCTCAGGGATGTCCTCTTTTTTGAAAATTCAAATATGGTAATCCTACAGTTGTTTTTCCAGGGCATCAGCAGAGCAATCCAATTCCTCTCTGAGTCTGTCAACCCATTCATTTGTACTTTGTAAACAGCTTGCACGTAAGAGAAAAATCCCTTGGTTTTAAAGCGAGGACAAAGCCACTTTTTGTTCTTAGACTGATATAGTACCAAAACTAGCTGGGTGTTTTGGCTTTTGATCAGGATTTCAAGGCAGTTTTTTATAATATACTGCTATTCTTTCCAGCATACACACTCTATGTTCCCAAAGCTGACAGCTAATTCCAAGGATACAGGCTGCTGGGTCACTGTGGTGGTATGAGGTAGTGTTGGTTTTAGAAGGAATGTGCTTACAAGCATGGGCATTTACTGTGCACAGATTTCTGGCTTAATGATACATCTTGTCATTTCTGCTTAATGGGCCTTGTTATGTGTGCCTAATGCTTACATTAAAATGTGCAAGCACAGCTCCTTACCAATACTATGTCAAGAATAATTTAATTACTACAAATGATGCATCTGGGTATGCATAAAAGTAGTTGTTGATTTAAATGGTTTATCCCACCTCTCCCTTGAAATAACAAACCATATGTATTTGTTGAACCTGCCTGAAGGCCATCCTCATTATCAGTCAAATATTTTTCAATGTGAAGTTGACACAAGAAAACTTCAGAGGTGCTATTTTGGGTGCTGTCTTAAGATGGTTGTAACAGAAGTATTTTCTCTTGTTATTCCTAACGCAGAAAAGCATTGGGCCTGATTCTAATCTCACTTATCTTGGCATAAATCAAGAGCTGCTCCAATGAAACTAATGATGTCAAGCAAAGTAGATCAGATTACACCCAAGGTACTTTCACTATAGCAAGAGGGGTGGGTGAAATTCATGCCCAGTTCAGTAACAGGAAGTGAAAAAGATCACACTTATTTTTAGGCCTGATCCCACAAACACTTATGTGCATGTGTAATTTTTATTCACATGGGCTATGGTCTACACTACGGAGATCTTTCAAAAGAAGCCCTTCCGGAAGATCTCTTGCAAAAGAACTTCTTTCAAAAGAGCGCGTCCACACACAAAAAGCGGATCCAAAGAGCGATCTGATCTATTGAAAGAAAGCGTCCACACAGCCCCCACTCTTTTGAAAGACCGGGCCGGGGATCAAAAAATCAGGCCCCGAGGACTGCCCTTTCAACAAAAAGGGCCTGTGGACCATCAACACACTTTTTGTTTCAAAAGAAGTTTTCAGAAGGAGTGCTCTTCCTGAAACAGGAAAAGGGAGAGCGAGTTTGAAAGGAGCTCTGCATTCTTTTGATTTACTTTTGAAAGAACACTTTTTGTGCTGATGTTCCGCAGGATCTTTCGAAAGAGACTCCTTCTTTTGAAAAATCTTCCAAAAGAACTTGCTAGTATAGACTCAGCCATGAGTAGTTCAATTAAATTCAATAGGATTACTCCTGTAAGAATTACTCCGACATAAGTACAATAAACCCTCGTGATACGCACAATCAAGTTGTGCGTCTTGGGTTAACGTGACTGCCACCCCAGACAGGAGCAGGAAACTGCTCCTCTTAGGGGCAGCAGCCACAAGTCAGGCTGCCATCCCTGATGTCAGTGAGGAAACTGCCTCTGACAGGAGCGGTTTCCTGGTCTCTGGAGTGGCAGGGAGCTGGGAACCAGGCGGTAGCCTGGCTCCCCTCTGCTTGCAGAGCCAGGAAACTGGTTAGTTTCCTGGCTCCAAGAAGCAGTGGGGAACCAGGAGCCAGGCTGCCCCTGGTTCCCAGCTCTCCTCCACTGGCTGGAGCCAGGAAACTGACCAAGGCTGCTCAATTTACTCTCTCTGCAAGCAGAGGAGAGCCAGGAGCCAGGCTGCTGCCTGATTCCCAGCTCCCTGACACTTGCAGAACCCAGGAAACTGACCAGCTGCCCCCTGGTTCCCAGCTCACTGCCATTCTGGGAGCCAGGAAAGTGACCAGTCCTACTAGGCTGGTCAGTTTCCCAGCTCCTGAAACCCAATGGGGCTGGGAACCAGCATGAAAATTTGAGTTACGCAGAAACTCGAGGGTTTACCCCACATAACTTGAGGGTTTACTTTATCTGTAGATTCTGGGCCTAGTTTGCATTATATTTTATTTCTGTTTATTAAGTTCTCTTATATGTCTTTGCTACTATTTTTTCTCATCGCTTTTCTAGTAAATTGCTTACCTTCTTATGTCTGGTTTTATGTGCAAGAAAAAAGTCTTCTCAGGGAGAGGACATAATTCAAAAACCATTAAAGAAAATATAAGCAAGACGATTACGTCTGTATTTTAGGATAAAGGCTCTGAATTAACACAGGAAACTGAAACTAAAAGGAAACTCAATAATCTATTTTCTTTTTTCCAAGCCACAATGCAATAAAGATAACATTATATTTAGTAAAATCTAAATTTTATATGTAAAATGGCTCCAGCATTATGAGCTAAGGTGTCAATAACAGAGCTGAGAAAACTCTTTGATAAAAAACACGGATTCAGTTTTTCAGTTGATAAGAAGGCACTGATTACAATAAAGCTGTACCGATTTATACTTGCTGAAGATCTAGCCTATGACTTTTAATTTGAAAGTCCCCTTTTCTAATACATATTAGGGACCAGAATCTGCTGTCAATTACACCAGTGTAAATCAAATAACTACCAGTTACTGTACTTCACAGTTACGTTAGCAAAATTAAGTGAAATTTTGCCTTAAGTTTCTGACAAAGCTGCTATGGAAGAATCTTCACTGAGTTATTAACCACTGCATTTCTCCAGTTCTACCCCAGTGTAACTCTGGTGGTAATGCTACCATGAACACAGTAATGAATCAGGTCACAGATATGTTGTTTCCTATCTGTCTAATCTCCACCATGTATTTTTATCTTGGATACTTAAAAAAGAGAGAAGTTAGCAGCAGCACCACTGAAAATAACCACGGTGTTGTAAATTAGCATGATGAAATCATGCTTTTTTAAACTGCTTTATCAGTACTGCTTACTATAATGGCTAGATAGACCTCCTGCAAAGAATAGGCAGTAGGTTTAAAACAAACAAAAGGCAGTACTTCTTTACCCACCTTGCAGCCAACTTGTTAAATTCATTGCCACGACATGTTTTAAAAGCCAAAAAGCATGCATGAGTTCAAAAAGAAATTAGATAAGTTCGTGGACAATAGCTTAATCAATGACTATTGGCCAACATAGTCAGACACAGAACCCGTGCTTTGGGTATCCCTAAACCTCCAATTCCCAGAAGCCGGTACTGGTTGACAGGCAGTTGGTCACCCAGAATTGTCCTGTTCTTTCCATTCTCTCTGAAGCATGCAGCCCTGGCTGCCATTAGAGACAGAATACTGGCCGAGATGGACCATTGTGAGATGAATATGGCCCTTCAGACTGATTGTGCTTATTGTGTATTAGTAATTTTTAAAAAATCTTCCACCTTCCATGGAAATAGCATACCATGCTTCTGAACTGACTTGAAGATGATGTGTAGGCCATACATACAGACCCACAGTAATCTTTGGTGAGAATGTCCATTTCCTTGCTGCAGCAATTTCTTTGCTTCAGAGGCCATTCATTTGCTGTTCCAACATGAAAATTGAGGGAGAGCATTTTCTAGGAAAAAGATGGAAGGAAATGATGGGGTCATTTCTCATGCAGATGAATGTTGAACAGAGCAAATTGCAGAACAGTGTCACCTTCTCCATCAACATCACAGGGGAAGATGTGGTGTTTTGCAGTGAGAAATGGGGAAAAGGGAGAAGTAATCCAGACAGATTGAGCACAGGGTAATCAAATAACTTGGATCAGACTTCCAATTAGCAGAGATCATCATATTTCCACTGACTTCAGTGGGATTATGGATGTGATCCAGATTATGCTCATTTTTAACTATCTGGTTGAATCTGGGCTTTAGTGACTTTACATTCTGCTGCCACCCCAGAGCTTAAAGTATTCTTTTAGCTCAGATAGCAGAGGCCTGTACTTTTGGTACTCAAGGTCTTTAATTTGATCTTCTCTCATAAGCATGATGGTCACAAGGGGCATTTGCTACATGTGTATGCCATGGAGCTACCTGAAACCTTGGAAACTATGCCACTAAGAGGGCAAAGGGGACTGGCAGCACAAAGAGGTCATACACCTATCTATAGAGTTCGTGATGCTGAATGTCACAAAGGTCTTCAAACTCTCTTTGTTCCAATCTGAGCTTTGAAATGAGGAATTTGCCATCCTACCTTAGGTGACCACTCTGAAAGACTACAGTCCTATCAAAATACATTTAATTAATGCATATGAATCAAATCCAATGCAGATCACTAAATATAGCATGATTTGGAGACAATCAGTTCTCCACCTCTGCAGCAGCTGCTTTTAGGGCCTAAGGCAAACACTCTGAAATCAATGTCAGTCTTTTTGTTGGCTTTGGATCAGGTCCTTGATCACACTAACTTGGCTACCCTGATCCTCCCAGCCTTCCTGAGCATATACTGAGTCCATACCTCCATCTGCCCCGAAGCACCCAAACTGAGTTAAGCCACATTCCTGCAAGGTTGTATGTACTGGTGGATGGATCTGTATGCCTACATGGCTCCTCACTTACTTCCACATGTCTTCATTCTTGAAATGTATCTTTGTTACAACCTCCAAAACACCATCACAACACAAACCTTCCTACTCGAGCTATTTAAGTTATAGGAAAATACTCAATTTCCCCCCCCACACTCAGTTTTATTTATAGAAGTGCTGATTTGCTTCTAATTTTGTGCAAAAAAAAAGGTCTGAGATGAAGCCTCAACTAATTTATTTTTAATGAAAAAAGGCCTTTTAATATGGAGATGTTTTAATACTGCAGCTTTTAAGGTATTTTCTGTGTGTATTAAATATATTTACTGTCCTCTGTATGTTAGGAACTATGCACCTAATTAGAGCAGGATGTTTATTTGAAAAGTTAAAAAAAAAAATCTAATTAGCATATATTAACATAACACTGCATTTATGACATCTTAATGGCATCAGTAGGATTTATGAATAAAATATAACTAGGGCATTTACATTCTTCAGTGTTCTGTTGCTGCTTGTACAGTTGTGCATTGGGGGAGGGTGTGGGCTTGTAAACACCCACATGGTAAATTATCAATAGTCCAGCTCAGCGTATCCCCTTTGTACAGATTCCTTCTTTGACTGATCCACAAGTATCCTATTATGCTTTGTTCCTTGTGAAATATTACATTATTTTTGCATTAATGGATCAAAAGAAGGGCTGCACGCAAGCGCTAAAGGGCATTTATGCACATAACTGCTTTCAGCTATGAAGTTGAAAGAGATGCTTTCCAATATTGAAATTTCGGCTCTCACAACTAGCACCAGCAGTATATTACCCTGTGCCCAGAACTGGCCCATGGCACATAACACCAGATGATATCAGCCATCCGTCCTTGTATAGGGGTGTTTAAGGAATGCAATTGTGACTAACATTTTAAAGACCTTCCAAGTGCTATATGCACCTGGTATCTACTGCCTTCTTCCATGTAATCTTGTGCAAAGTTAGTGCAAGATACTGCCAAAAGGATTACCCCTGTGCAAAGTAAGGATCAAACACAATGCAGTGGAGAACTGGGTCAATGGAATTCTGCACGTTGATCTGACATACTGTACTATATTTTCATAAAGGAACTGGGCTACATTCTATACAGTTGATATACATCTAATTTTCTGTGTGTCATGTAGTTTGTAATGCATTTTTAGGCAGATAGGTCTGGCACATACATAGACTAAAAGCAAATGTGTGGTGTTGGGTACACAAATGGTAGACTTGCTACCACTTTATAGCACCATTAGTGTGAACAAAATTGCAACAGACAGATGCACGTCCCCATGAATAACTGGCTTCACCAGTAAAAGATTAGAATTGATCTGTCATGTTTCATCAGCAACAGTCATCAATCAGATATCTCCATGCATCACTGAGAATGACAAATTAGTTTCAATCAATCTGGGCTTTGGCATGATCTCATGCTGTCTCTACCTGCACCCTGCAAACTAAGGAGGGTTAGATTTTGCAAACAGCTTTACTGACATCAGTAGGAGTACTGAAGTAAGGTGCTATTCAGCATGAGTAAAGTTACACAGTCTGGCCCTGGCTGATTGGAACAGTGAAAAGAAAAGCTGTGAAGCACACATAATAGTATGTGACAACTTGATTCTGCACTCTACGCTAAGTAGGGCTTACTAACACAAGCTGTAAGTGCTACTCATTGTGAATAAAGGGTGTCTGGATTAAGTTCAGAATGAGGTAACTAAGCGTATCTTAGGGACTATGATTATCTTGTTTATTTTTTCTGTAAATTTTATATTCCCTTAAATGGTTCAATAAAAGTTTACATGTATTTCAATGTCACTTGATCGCTGAATGTTTCTGCCCATTTTTTTAAACCTGACTTTAAATGGTATTGTAAGAGCTGTCAATCAATTTTTTTTAAGAATAAGTCCCCTTGTGCTCTTTTGAAATATAGAGTATCAGACTTTTCAGGAGAAAGTTCTTTTGGTTTATCCAACAACATAGTTTTTTTCTTCTTACAACTTTCAGAGCAGATGTGGTATTCTGCAAAAAAGAAGATCAACTGAAAACAGGAAGGGGGAATCTTGTCCCCTTTTCCGAGTGCGTGTGGAATTCCAAAAACAAACAACTGCCTGCCCCCGCACCTCAAAATCCAGAAGTCAGAAGATTTTGCAGCTCAGAAGAATACAATATGGGGAGTTCAAAGTGTGGGTTTGTAGACCCTGTATGCCAGTGAGATACACTTATTAAGGGCCTCCTTCCATGCTGTCATCTATCAGAACTGGGTGTGGCTGCTTCAGATAAATGCAAACCTTCAAAGGTTACATTACATCAACCCTACACTTGACTGATGATTAAGAACTGGTCTTCAATCTCAGATGAACAAACACTAAGGGCATTTGAGACATACTAGTTGTAACAATAACAGATAACACTTCAATAGTGTTTTTTGTTCATTAGACTCAAAAACAAATAATGATCAGTATCATTAAACATCTTTATCTCCATTCTACAGATGGCGAAATTGGAGCAATGTAATTTGTAGTGTTTTGGCCAAGGTCACAAGGGGAGTGAGTGAGGCGGTGGCAGAGCAAATAGTGGACCCCACTCTTCTACCTCCTGCACCTGTGCCCTATATACTGGAGCTCTCTCACAATGCAGATGAATATACCCATCTATAGTTTAAGCTTGTGTGTGCTCACGAGCAGACTTGGAGTGCAGGTGCATTGCAGTATAACAGCTTTTGTGATACAGAGGACTTTGCAGATTAAGATCAAAATGGAAGGCATGATCTTCAGCTTTATAGGGTAGTAACAATAATTGCTATTAGTTATGATACTTAGTTTTCTTTTTTTAAACTGAACATTTTTTCAGATTTTAGCATGCAGCATTTTCCATAATATATTTTAGGCCAAGTATTTTATGTAAATAATAATAAGTAATCAAAGCCAGTATCAAAGCCCAGTGAAATCAGTGGATAGAGTCCTATTAACTGGAATGTACTTGGGATCAGGACTTAAACCATATATAAATGACAAACTACACTGTCAACATTTGCGGTGCAATCTTTCATCATATACCACAGCTCTAACACATTTATTAATGTTCTTTTTACTTTTGATGACTAATGTATTTCTAAATTGCACCAATATTGCAAAAGTGTTCCTCTCAAGATGTTGGTGGGACCATTGTTTCTCAGCCTTTTTAGATTACTGTACCCCATTCAGCAGGAGTCCGATTTGCTTAGCTTACTCCCCAAGTTTCACTTCACTTAAAAACTCCATGATCACAAAAAATCAGACATAAAAATACAGAAGTGTCAGAGCACACATACAGAAAACTGTTTATGTTCTATTTTTTACTATGTCATCATAAATCACTTGGACTATAAATATTGTACCTGCAATGCAGTGTGTATTATATAGAAGAGCATAAAAAGTCAGTCTGTATCTTTTTATTAAGCTTGTTATAAAAGTATGCAAATATCTAGATGAGTTGATGTACCCCAAAAGACCTGAGTACTCCCGCGGGGACACATGCCTCTGGCTGAGAATCACGGGGTTAGACCATGCTATAAAGTGTGAGATTAGTCTTTTCTTGCTTGCAAATACTTTTGTAATGAAATTTAGATCAATGTCTTGTTACACCACAATGTTGACTCCATGACAATATTCCTGTGCTCTAACTAGTGTTTCCATAGTTATTTCCTGTGCTATTGCTTTGCAAGAGCAACATAGTGTAACAACTATTATGAAAAACAAATGCAATGTTTCAGAGTAACTCCTAATTATATCTCATTTATTGATTTTTATAGTAAATCCAGAACATATGATACAGAACTCTGAAATCAAACTGAGCTGGTAAGACAAGCTATAAAAACGTATATAGGTTCACACATACATAATTTTAACACAATGTATATTCATCGATAACCAATATGTGACCAGTAAATCTGGAGGCCCATCTTGAGATATGTGTATCACCAGTAGAAACACAGGTTGGCAGCTGTAGGTGCTCTGCTAATCAGTTGGGCAACATTTAAATATCTCCTGGGTGGCTGCTCAAGTGCTCAGCTTACACAGAACACTGCTTAGCACCTCTAAAAAAACAAACAAACAAACTTTATTTATTTCAATTTGGACATTCATAATTAGTGGTCATCCCCGGGCTTAGATTTATATACATTAAACAGGCTTAGGTTGGAGGTTAATAAGTAACATTTTTCTCACTGGACCACAAGTCCTGCCATCTCCTGTAGGAGGCAGTTGCTTAACATAGAGGTCCACATTCACCTCATGATATGTGCACTCTTCCATTACTATTAAAACCCAAATAGTTTTGCCTGTGCTTCAGGACCTGGGTAACTTTGTTCACATAGTTTCAGGAGAATTACTCACATAGGTAAAGTAACAAGTATTTAGGTGGTTTGAAGAATCAGAACCAAAGTAACAAAGAATATGAGGTACAAGCAAAATGCAATGCAGTTTGTAATTCTGTTATAGTCACAAATGAATTATTGAATGTGAAACAAATTAAGATATTCGAATAGTTACAGAGAGAATGCCATGCTAGTCTATATACTATCAAAACAAAAAAGTCAAGTAGCACTTTAAACCAAAGGGCAGAATTTGACACATTAACACATGGTTTGAACCAGGATGGGAATTTTCTGAGTCATTATAGGGGCCCTTTTGCATACTTGACTTCATCTAATTCTTGACTCCCTTCACCTTCTGCCCCTCTACTCTCTGATTTGCTCACCTTGATCATTTTTTTTCTGATTTGTCAACCTTGATCACTATTTTTGGTTCTCTGTGCCTTAAATATTGAGTCTGTTCTGGTATGGCTATGGTCTGAAGAAGTGGGTCTGTCCCACAAAAGCTCACCTAATAAATTATTTTGTTAGTCTTTAAAGTGCTACTTGACTGCTTTTTTGTTAAGATATTTGAATGACAGATGAATAGAAGTACTTTTAGTCATTAGATATGCCTTGTGCACATACAAGGATACTTCAGGTCAACAGCTTACTTTATGAACCCTGCAAAGAAGAGAAATGCTGCTCGCTGTAGAAGACAAAAAAGGCTGCTAGCTAAGCTTCCAAATCTAAAGAACAAGCTTATTTTCAGCAGAGGTATAGAATAATCAATTGGAGAGTAACAAACCAATGATTTGGCTACATGTACACAAACAAAAGGTGCATACAAACCATGGCAAAGCACCTCTTTGTCAGAGAATAACTTGGAACAGCACTATTCCTAAATACTTGTAAATTTTTTAAAATCTAGAACACCTTTTTGCTGTATCTGTACACAACAAGTCAAACACAGGTATCATGCTCAGAATAATGGACATATGCCACAAGTAATTTACAATGGGAAATTGAAGTATTTAAATTCATTCCCACTCCTAGAGAAGATGCTGAAAGGAATGCAGCCCTGAATATGCTACTGATGCCCCAAGGAAGTACAAAAGATAATCTGTTTGAATATCAGATGGTGCTTCCCTGAGGTTATTTGGCAACTTGTGTGCATCTGAGAAAGTGGTAACAGCTGTGTTGAATAGCACTGATAGGGAATGAGTGGAGCTGATTCAAATCTCTTCAGCAGTGCAGTACCTGAAGGAGCCAGGCTCTGCCAGTGGAAACAGTTTAACATTGTCACACACAGCTTTCAAATACACTGTCCACTTTGAAAGCCAACTGTACCAATCAGCTGCGACAATAAATAGGTACATAACAGGAGTTCCAGATTATGTTAGGACAATTTTTGCTGTTTCTAATCAGCAGCAAACCATTTTATGATTCACTTACAGGTAACAATGGCAAGAGCAAGGAAAATTAGCTTTTGTTCTTTCTCAACACCTACCTCAGCATTTGTGACTTCCAGTCTTCTTGCTGTAACTTTGCTGACCTGCTGTTTTGGGACATATGTGAGCAGTGTCCCCTCTAGTTTTAATATCCATGGGTAGAATAAATGTTATGTATGCCAAGGCATATGTGGATGTGCACTGCCAATAGAAATGCATTCTGCCTGCTGTGGGTGCACTGCTAATCAGCTGGGTGGGGCCTGAATCTCTCTTGAGTAGCCATCCACGGACTCACCTTACAGCGAACACCATGGCTACATCTACACTTACCAAACACTTCAAAATGGCCATGCTAATGGCCGAATCAAAGAATACTAATGAATATTCAGTGCCATATTAGTATGCCACCAGCCCGTGGTTTGCTCACCTGCAGCTCATCTACACAAGGGTCCTTTTGGAAAGGACCCTGCCAACATCGAAATCCCCTTATTCATTTCAGCACCTCATTAGTATTCTTCAATTTGGCCATTAGCATGACCATTTTGAAGTTTTTAGTAAGTGTAGACATAGCCCATATGTGACCCATCTAACTTAACTGTGGCCCAGTTCTGAAGGCATTTTTGTAGGTATATTCATATTCAGTGGAACTAATACTCAATGAATGTACGTTGTTACACAAGTGTTTGCAGGGGATAGAGTCTTAGTTTCCATACAGAGAGTTCTATCTTAAGCATTTGCAAAGTACTTGTGATTTTATTATGCATGTGCTTGCCTGTCACCAACCACCAAAAAATGTCGTTTGCCATTTGCTCTTGATCAGTGTTACACTAGAAAGATTAAATCCAAATTGGATATTTCCTGTTTGCAAGTATTTCTTTCATGGATCTTTCAAAACATGTTTTCATCCTCAAGGGGCAAAGGGTGCTTCAAGTAAGATTATGCTGCATTATTTTTTGTGGGGTCTATTTGTTCCTTTTTTTTTTTAACTCCTTGAAGATGTACTTTTTGCTAGAGGTGATCTGTGTGTGCTGAGCTTACTTTGGAGCACACACTGTTTGCCCTGTTGATTTCTTCTTTGCCTCAGATTCCCCCATTTCTCCTGAGGATGGTGGTGGTTGTCTGCTTCCCTATATAGCATCCCAGTGCAAGATTGTTAGTGGTGAAGCTCTGTATTCTGAACCACATTCATGGTTCCCACTGACCTCAGCAATAGTAAGCAGCCATCAAAAGACATAATTTGGGGTTTAGCCCCGATTAGCTGTTTGCTCTTTCCCCCCAACCCCACCAATATGCAAGCAAAAACTGATCTTAAATCTTCACTTTTTGATGTACAAGATTTGCTCATTAGTGGATCATGACACCAGAAAAAATTCCATTAAAAGCTGGTGGAATGTTTGCAGAAATGGACAATATTCTACATACAAATTTTCAAAATTAAGTTTGTAAAATGTAATTAACCTACCTAGTTTTACCAAAAAGTCTTCACCCTGTCTACTAATTTGTCAAACATTAGATATTTGGCTAATGTAACTATTTTGAAGCTTTCATGAAAGTTCATGCCACAAATACTTCCTAGTACTGTAATGGGATTACATATGAAGGGATCTTAGCTTCTTCTGTTGGCTATTGCCTTTTTACATAGGAACAAGAAGCTGGAATAATAGGCAATAGGGGCTGTCTCCAAAAGGAATTTGACCGACAGTATAATTATACCACTGTAGTTCTGCCGGTCAATTTCCCTACATAGATAAGCACCCAGCATCAGATAGGGAGGAGTAAAAAGGGCTGTCAACTTGCTCACACTTGAGGGTGACACCTGCAAATTCAGTCTGTCATTCTTCCTCTGACATTGAATTGCTACCCTGCCTGTCTCATTTAAATATATTTAAAAACCTTTCACCATTTAGTAAATTTTATGCATTTCCCATAACAATAATTGGGTTAGGTATGTTGTAGATAACTAAATCTGCCTCATAAATTTGAGCAGTATTTTCATATTTACTCATGCAAACATGGAATGTGTCTTTATTGTGTGTCTGCCTCTTCTAGCACATACATGTAGTATTCCCTAAGAGAATTTGGAAGAATCATTTTGAATTATTGGACTTTACTCACTGCATGAGCCAGTGTCTTAAAAATAAATCATGGACATGACGATCAAACAGATACTTTGCTTGTTAATTTTGGAAAGTGATATTTAAACTCTGGATAGGACTGCTGAGCATACTACTAAAAAGTCAGTAATAGGTGCTGAAAAAATAATAAAACCTTGGTGATATAAGATTTCACTACAGTGTCTGCTACTAAACCCACATCTACACTAAAGATATGTATTGGTCTAAAGCTGCTCAAGGATGTGAAAAATCCACTTCCTGAGTGGAGTTATACCAATCTAACCTTGCATGTAGACATGGCTGTGTCAACAGGAAAACTTCCACCAATACAGCTACCCCTTTTCAAGGAGGGTGGATTTAACTCAGTTGAAAAGTGGAAACAGACAAGAGTGGGAGGGTATCACTGCTTGTAGAATCAAGGTTTCCAATGTCCATACCTGGCTCTGCTTCCAAGCAGGGTGCCGACACCCCGGGTCCAAGAGCTCAGATTGTCTGTTAGTCTATAAGGTGCCACAAGACTTCTTGCTGTTTTTGCAGATCCCCTTTGAAACTGCAGGGTCCCCTCTGGCTCCCTTTGGGTTCCAGTCAGTTTCAGTCGCTGGTTTTCAGGCCCAAGCAGGGATTGATTTAAAACCATCTCCCCACTTTAAAAAGAACACCCACGAACGGACTTCTTTCAAATGGGCTGGGCCAACGGCTCTTTTTCGGCAGTTTACGTTGCTGGGGGGTTCAGAGAAAGGCTCAGGGTGTTGGGTTGGCCACCCTCAAGCACGCAGGCCGCCCCCAAGTAACTAGCAGTGTAAGGGAACGTCGAAGTACCACAGAGCCCCGGTCCTAGACGACGCCAGCGGCCTGTCCGCGCCTTCGTACCCCTGCCCAACCCTCCCCCAGCGAGCCTGACAAGCAGCGACTACCAGCCCCCGACCACCTCAAGCTTCTGGCCCCTCCCTCAGCGAGGTAAGGAACTTCACTTGCCCCTCTGCTCTTGTCAGTAGCGACCTTACCTCGCCCCGCCCCCTTCCTCTCGGATTGGCTACTTCTCCTGCCTATCGCGGCCATTCTCGCCTCTTACTGGTCATCTAGACTCTACGGAAGGCGGTACAAGCCACTTCCTGGTCCATCTGGGAAAATCTTCCCCGTTACGATTTGAAGAAGGACGGCTTTATCGGCCTCCGCCACTCGTGAGGAAAGCTGTCAATCACCATGCTAACCCGCCTCTAATCTCTATTGGCCCGCTGACCGTTTTGGGATTGGGTTTGAGCTGTGCGAAGTACCGGTTGGTCAGTGGGGAGAAATGGAGCCGGGTAATTGGTCAGTTAGGTGAAGACGGTGCGGCCATTTGAGGTGAGGGTTTGTGTGAGGTGAGGGAATCTCGCGGGGTCTCACCGGCTCCGGGAGGGAAGGAGCGCGGTGATTGGACAGCAGGGCCAGGCAGGCGGGGCTGAGTCTCGGAGTCTCTGCAGCGGCCTCAGCCTATGGGCCGACTTAGCGCTGCGCCGTACGTTGATTGGCTAGGGGTGGCTCTCGCGGAGCCTAGTGGGCCGGGTCCGATTGGCTGCGGGCGGGTGTCGGGCGCGCGCCCCGCATGGGGGGTGGGGAGGGGAGGCCGGGTGCGCGTGCCCGCCGCTCGCTCGCTCGCTGTGCGCTCCGCTCTGGGGCTCCGTGAGGAGGTGAGTCTCGGCAGCAGCGGCGGCGGCGGGTCGGGCGGCCGAGGAGGAGGAGGAGGAGGAGGAGGAGGAGGCGGCAGCTGCCGGGGGGCGGAGCAGCGCCGTGCAGCGGGGGCCTGAGGAACACCCCCCCCCCATACTCTCTCTCCCGCACACACTCCGCGGGAGACCCTCTCCCCTCCCCCCATCCCGGCTCCTGCTCCTTCCCCTCCCTGCCTGAGGGGGGGCTGCAGCCTCCGGGCTCCCACCCGCCCCCACTGGGTCAGGCTGTCAGGCCTCCGGGGAGGCAGCCACAGAAGGTGTTGGGGCTCCTGCTGCCTGTCTTCTTCACCCCCCCACCCACCTCGTTCTCTCCTCCCTTCTTTATCTCTCTTTCCCACTCCTTCATTTGTCACTTTCCCTTTCCCATCCCTGCTCCTTCTCCTTTCTCGCATCTAGACACCCCCGCCCCACTCATTGACTTTTGTCCCCGTCTTTTCTTTCCCCGTATTCCCATCCCTTCTTTCTGGCTCTCCTCTCATCCCTGCTCGGGCTGCCCTGTGCCCAGCCGGCTCTTCAATCCTTCCAGGGAAAGTTGCCAGCTTCCCAAGTTGTTAGCCTGTTTTAGGGGCTGGGGCAGGGCGCCAAAGCGGGGAGTGATGTAGAAGGCCTGGGGGGGATCTCTTTCAAGGTTTTGACCAAGAGGATGTGGGAATGGAAGGGGTAGGCTTGTCAAAACTCTCACACTATTCCAGGGGGGTGACTTTGGATCCCTTTTCTGAGGGGGAAGGGGAGTGACCATTTTGTTTCTAAAGAGTGGCACTAAAAAAAAACCCACCCCCAACAACCCAAGGATGGAGTTCTAGTAGCCAGCCACGGCTGGAAGCTTGGGGGGTGGGGAAAGGGGGCTTTTGGGCACGCAGGCTCACGAGCACATGAAAAGGTTGGTCAACTTGTTTGGCTTGATGTAGATGCAAAGCTAGTTGGGCTCAATGCTTTTAAAGGTGGGCCGCGTATGATGAAACCTGACTTCTGTTAAAGTGTAGCAAATTTCATTTTTATGGCCAAATGACAGCTTGACCCAGTTGTTATCCAGTCAAAGGGCATTTTTTTGAATGTCTCTTTGTGGCACAACAGCCAACGCAAAAATGATGGCGGCTTACAATGGCGGTACGTCTGCAGCTGCAGCAGGTCACCACCACCACCATCATCACCACCTTCCTCACCTCCCCCCTCCTCACCTCCATCACCACCACCACCCTCAACATCACTTGCATCCAGGCTCTGCTGCTGCGGTACATCCCGTACAGCAGCATGCCTCTTCAGCAGCTGCGGCCGCGGCCGCTGCGGCCGCAGCTGCGGCAATGTTAAACCCAGGGCAGCAACAGCCATATTTCCCATCACCGGCACCGGGTCAGGCCCCTGGACCAGCTGCAGCGGCCCCTGCTCAGGTACAGGCTGCAGCAGCTGCTGCAGTTAAAGCGCACCATCATCAGCACTCACATCATCCACAACAGCAACTGGATATTGAGCCGGACAGACCTATTGGATATGGCGCCTTTGGTGTTGTCTGGTGAGTACAGAAAATAAACTCAGCTTATTTTTCCTTTTCATTATTTGCCAAATCATAACTCATTTTTGTCATTTGGTCCAGAATAGAAGAAAGCTACTTACTTACAAATTGTTTTTAGTGATCTCTATGTATTGTAGAAAGTTAGTTTCACTTGGTTTTGTGGGGCAACTATCTTGTATTATTAGTATCAGAGGGGTAAATGAGTTAGTCTGTATCTTCAAAAACGACAGGTCCCTGTGGCATGTTATAGACTAACAGATATTTTGGAGCATAAGCTGTCATGGTCAAAACAACAAAGCAGGTCTTTGCCCATGTAAGTTTACTCTCCAAAATACATTAGTCTAAAAGGTGTTACAGGACTTCTTGTTTTTGTATTATTAGGCCACACCATAAGCTAACTCAGTTTTTGGAGGTCATGGTTATTTTGAGATCTTTGCAACATAACTGAAAAACTTTATGGTATGAGAATGAATTGGCATTTGTTTTCCTTTATATGTGAACCACACAGCTTTAAAACAAAAGATCAATTTTAGATAAGTGGGTAATAAAACATACTTAGGAGTTTCAAACTAGAAATAAGAAAATTAGGTTTTTGGTTGTTTAGACATCTGCCAGGTTTTTAGGGAGGCTACATTTGCTGTATGGTAGCATGTTAAGTACCACCTCGGATGGTGATCCCTGTATTTTGCACTTTCATCATAAATGGATATTTCTGTCTTTTCTCTAAATACTCTTTCTGTAGATCTTATTTTTGGAGCTTAATCTTTTACAGTGTAATTTGTGACACCCCCTATTTCCGTCTGTTCAATTCCCTGTATCCCTTTTATTTTTCCAGAGTTTCTGAAAGAAAACCGGCATTTATTTTTCATTTTTTATAATATGTTGATTTTTAAGCCAACAAATTTTCCACTTACTTGAAGATGCATTAGAAACATGAAGTATGTCTCAGTTTTGTTTTTTGATGGAGCAGGCATATTACAGCACACTTCCTGTATCACAGATATGAAATCACAAACATATAACTGTGGCATGACCACACAGAACTTCTCGCTGTATTTGTTTAATATAACATCGTAGTGTCATTTAGGGGACATCTGCCTTAGCAGCCTCACCATAGTTTTGTTTTGCTTAAATAAAAGTACTGCAGCCTTTATACCGGTGATTTTCTCTGTGTGCTAGTATGTACTGCAGCTTTAGATTTTTTTACAGTAGAAGTCTTAGGAAAAAAAAGACTTTAGTTTTTTCTAAAGTTAGGTGATTGAGAAAGTGTCCAAATGAATGTATTTGTGACAAAATGATGTTTTTAAGAAGACAAAACACTTGGCTTAAATTAGGTCAGCCTTAAGTGGCTATGTTAATATTAATTGCATTTTTTCTGTCTCAGAGAAAACTTTAAATTTCTGGTTTCTCATGCTGTAAATAAATAAGACAATTTTTCAAAGTCAAAGATGCGCATTTTTACAGCACCTGAATTGCTGTATGCCTAGTGAAGGTGCTCTTGCCATTCTTCAGTGTAACTTGATTTAAGTTGGTGATTAAAAATTAGGAAAAAAAGCCCACTGTAAACATACATCAAAATATTGTTTCCACCTGTAGCTGATTTTTATCACTGGAGATGTATCTACATGTTTTGGACTATATTTTATTGTAAGCTTTGTTAATTCTGTCCACTATATAAGATCACATCTCATTTTTTTCATTAGCAAAAATTTTGCTGCTTTTTATTTTTCCTTAGGTTTCTGTTTTGTATGTTCTGTTTACAGGCAAAATTGCAAAAAGAGACCTACTTTTATTACTTTAGCACTTTGTAAATGTTCCTGTTTCACAAAATAAGAAAGGGGGGATGTAATTAGTGAAGTGAAATATGTCAGCATTAACAGAGACAACAAGAAAAAGAAAAATAAATTGTCAAAATAGCCGCCAACTATGACCACAGTAGAGTGGTTAAGCATTTCATAGGTATTAACTTAGCCCTGTTCTGCCAATTGAGTCCATTCAGATGGAAGGGTCTTGCAGTGTGATTTCTGTTGCAAAATTGGGACCTCAGTATTTACTTCAAGACAAACTGACTTTTTTTATTTAAAATGGTTAAGATGGTTATCCAATGTGGAATTTACTGTATTTCGAGCACTGAGCAATTAGTTATGTTTAAAACCTATACTTGCAAATTAGTTCCTGTTTTGCACATGCTGAGAATTTAGTGCTCCTTCTCTGCTTTTGGTATTTGATGTTATTGACTCTCCCAGATGAAATACTTTCAAAATGTAAGCTTTGGCATGTAAGCAATTCATATATATGTTATCTCTAAAAGAATCACCCAAGTTCATGTATCTATGAAAAACACAAGTTTGGTACTTGTGAAACCTGAGAGCTATTGTAATAAAACCTACTCTAATTTTATATAATGAAACGGTTACAAATTGCCTATCCATATGTCTCCCTAAACACATAATGGCACTAATTAATTGCAGAAAAAAGTAATGCATGTGATTTTGAAGGGAATTACTTTTACTTCTCCATGTAGATGAGATATTTGTAGAAGTAATTCTGCAATTTACCATTCAGATTTATTTCTGAATAGTCAGTCAACTAGGGCTTGATTTATCTTGCTGCTGAAAGTAGCTAGTGAAATAAGTTAGCAGCAGTGAACAGTTTTTTGTAAAGATATTGAATTTCTTATTAGCTGGCTGGTAAAGATTTTATTTTGACAATTGAATTAATGTTTGTAATTAACAGTGCTTGTTAGGTTTTGTTTATATCAGAAGGTTCTAGTTTACTTGGCTGGAACTCTGTGGGTGTTTTGGTGCAGCCAGTGTGCTGCGGTACTTCACCACTTACGAGTTGTCAAAGCATTAGGCTACGGTGTTTTCCCTACAATCTCGTTCAGACTTGTACTGCTATACTATTGTTAGTATGCACAGATTATATCCTTTGTTTATGGGGATCACTGCAGCATAATGTGGCTATCCTTGACAAATGTCATCTCCCTCAACTACCTGTAGACTCTGAACCAAGCTTAACCTAGTTGGCTTAACCATAAGGAGTCTCCAGCAGACAGAACAGTCATAAATAAATAACTTTACTGTGCAGAGGCTAGTGCATTTTAGCAAAGAATGAAGAAGTACATGCAGTAACTTAACAAAAGGCTGGTGAAAATGGAAGAACGTTGTTATAGTAGGGAGGGGTTGAGAAGTACCTTTGCCGCGGACATCTAAAATTTGCTTATCTGCTGTCAGTTTGCCAACAGCATGAGGACTGCAACTTAACTAGTTTAAAACAGAGAAGTTTGCAGACGACCTTGTCTTCAAAGGCTCAGTATCAACTCAAAGTTGAATTTGTTCAAAAAAATTCTGTCTTATAAATCTTTATCCTTGGTGAAAGTTTTGTGTTCCTTATTTCAATCTTAAGTATGGGTTTTGGAATGCTCCTTTTTACATCCCTAGAATGTGCCCATGCACAAGGAGCTGTCCCCCACAGGAGTGCTCCCTGTGTTGCTAGGGAGACCTTCTGCCAGCTGGTGGGATTCCCTTGCAAAGAAGAAAACCTGCTTTAGCTCAGGGGTATGGTATCAGAGAAGAGGAGATACTGTTAGTGCCTTGTAAAGCTTCCCCAGGATGACTGTAGAGAAACTGCAGACTGTCCAACTTTACCCTGGGCCAACGATGATGAGTGGAGGTGGCCAGGGAGCAGCACAGGAAAGTGAGTATCTACTTGTGCTGCTCACGCATGTTGGATCACTTTTGCTGCCAGTGTGTTCCCACCATAGGAGGTGAAGATATAAAGGGATGGGGAACACTTTGTGGTAGTCAGGAGACACTATAGGTGCTTATATCTCCAGTAGTGTGAGGAGCATCCCTCCCAGAAGGGTGAAGAACCACCAGTGCTGATGCAGATCTATTGGGAGACCTTCAGCAATTTTGACAGTTTGCTTTTACTTGTGGGTGGGGGAAGGGGAGGGAGACGGTAGGAGTTTTGGCAAGTGCTTACTATAATTACTAATGTTAATATCAATAATGCTTTTCATATGTAGATCCCAAAGCTCTTTCCAAAGGAAGGAGGTCAGTATAGTTATCCCCTTTCTACAGATTGGGAACTGAGGTAGGGGCTCGTCCTGAAGTCACAACAGGTCATAGTGGAGTCAGGAACTTAAATGCAGGTCTCCTTAATTCCATTCCAGTGTCCTGTCTTTGAGCACATGACATCCTTACTAGGACCTGTTTTCTAAGGTGTGTGAGAGAAATCCATTTAGTTACTTAAAAGGTGACAGAAAGGGATTGTTATTGGAGGGAAGTTCAAATTTAAAGTGATATGAATGTAATGCACAGGAAGTGCAGAAACTCTTAGGCTGTGGCCGCACTTGGCCAGAATTTCTAAATGGCCATGCAAATGGCCAAATTAACATTCACATGCTTCCAACTGTGGCTCTTCGAAACGCCGCTTTCAAACATGCACAACTTGGCATGGCTACACCGGGGTCCTTTTCAAAATCCCCTTATTCCTCTCTGCTGAAGCGCCTCAACCAAAGCGTGCAAATGCTAATAGGCACTTAATATTCAATTCAGTGCCTCATTAGTATTCTTTGATTTGGCCATTAGCATGGCCATTTCAAAAGTATGGCCAAGTGTGGCCACAGCCTTAAAGTTTTAAACTTGGTAGGTTGATCTGGTAGATACATAGATTTGAATAGTGGCAGCTATTGCTTTGTATTTTTCATGGAAGAAGAGTACAAGTTGAACTTCTCTTGTCCAGCAACATCAATCGTCTAGCAGTTGTTATGGGTGTACCAAATATCCTGTGATCTCATTAAGTTTGTTTGCAGCTACCTGTCCTGCTTCTCAGTGTTCTGTGCCATTATTTAGCTCTAATTTACCCCTAAATGTTCTCAAAGAGCGCAGTAAGCAGTGGAAGGCTTGATTATATTTCTAGACAATATTGATTTTCTGTGGTTTGGCAAATTCTCTGGTTCGGCACCAGTCAGATCCCAAGGCTGTTGGACAAGAGGGTTCAACCTGTATGTATATGACTTCCAGCTCATTGAATAATGTAATGTCCTCTTACTGGTGCTTCTGAATTGGAAGCATTATGTCAACTCATATTTGTATACAATACAAATATGCTGTAAAACTGAAGACCAGTCCAATTTTGAAGGCTGAGTGAAAGGTTCATTTTTTGTAAATTATTTGTTTTCTTCAGTTTGGAAAAAAACCCCAGAGGTTAACACTGTCCCTTTTTAAGAACAGTGTGGCTTACCAAGTCATCTATCTATGTAAAGATGGAAATGTTGACTGAAACTGTATTAAAAATAAGGGCAGCCGGGAAATAAAGTTCGTCTCTTGTCTGTATTTCGATCTGAAACTGTTGAACGAATACTAAGTAACTATTTGAAACAATTATTATACATAATTGATATTATTTAAAGTGGATAAAATATGGGCCTGGAATTTGTAGTGAAGTACATAATGATATGGCTATTAAGTGCTCCAGCCATGAAGGTGTTTGTAGAATCAACTGGTAATCTTTTGTGGAAGAGCTTTGTACGCTGAGCAAGAGGGCAGAAGAGATTATTTGTTTTGGAAAAAAATATGCTGCATGGTATAGTAGAACAAACAACTCAGGCTGTAAGTTCCAAATCCTATAAACAAGTATAGGATAAACTCTCCTACTTTTATGCTGATGGGAACCAGAATCCTGTTTTGCATTGGGTGTTAATGCAAATCTAAGCCATAAAAGCCTAGAGCTGGTTTTGTAGAGCATGGAAGCTCAGCAGATAGCTGAATGATTAAAAAGCTTTTATTAAACAAGTTTCAAGAAGAGTTTTGCTATGTTTTCAGACATTCTTTTCCTGAGCCATTTTGTGCAAAACTAATTTTCCAATGAGACAAAGCTCACCTGTGAGAACTAGAACAGACATATGTTTGTTTTTTTTTCCTCTTGATAGCTAACATTGTTGTTCATGCACTAAATAAATCAGGAAGTGTTTTCAACAATCAGAAAATATTCTTGTTTTGACTGACATCTGAGAAGGCAGTTATTCACCTTATTTTAAAATATTTTATCTTCAGACTTGAAATAATCTAGAAAGTTTTTCCCCGCCATTCAACATTGGAAAAGATCTGAAGGTTTTTCTTGGGAGTTCTAGATGCTAATGAAGCTGAGTAATACATGAATGGCAAACAGGAAATGCTGGCTTAACTAGACGTATCAGGGTATCAGTAGGAGGCTGTAGAAATGGCAATCCATACTGATAACATATTATCTGTAGAGAAGGCCACTGCAGAAATAGTTGTAATAAAACTCATTAATTGAGCAAACCTGAAACAAATCCAGTGAGACTATTGAAAAATGTACTAGTATGACAGATAAATAGTGGTTTGAATCAATCTTTGTCAAGTGAAGAGTACAACTTGATTTTTTTTTTTCCAGAGGAGTGGGAGACCCTTTTCAAAACATGCTCTGAAATATCCATTTTGACCAGTTAAACTCACACTTATGATAGACAGTAGGACTCTGGGAGTGTATAAATAAAATAGAAAAAAGTGAGTAGGTAAATAAAATCCTCTTAGTCAAATTTTTGTTATAATGCACCTCTAAAACTCAAGTGCAGAAAAATGGGTATTGCATTCAGCATCAGCGTTTCCTCTAATTGTTCACGTCCATGTGTGAAATTAATTTTGCTATGTGCACCAATATGGAGATTACAGGAAGTCCTGTGGCACCTGATAGACTAGTTGATATTTTGGAGCATAAGCTTTCATGGGCAAGACCTGCCTTGTCAGATGTGACACATCTCCTCCATATTGGTGCACATAATAAAATTCATTCTGCACATTGATAATCTGTAGCAGGGTGTTGGGCCACAGAATTCAGGGTGTGGTGGGAGCTTAGACTTGGGTGGGTTGAGGGCTCTGGCTGGGGGTTTGGGCTCTGGAGTGGGTCTGAGGAGGAGGTGTTTGATACAGAATGGGACTCCAAGCTTGGGCCAATGAGGTTCAGAGTACAGGATCCGGCTCAGGGCTGAAGGTTGGGATGGGCAGTGGGCAAGGTCTGGGCAATGGTTAGGGTAGAGTAGATGGCTTTGGGTTGGAATGTAGGCGGGAACTAGGGTAGCGGAGCAGGTTCAGGCTGGGGTGCAGGGTCTGGGAGGATGTTAGGTGTGGCTTGGGGGTTTGGGTTGGGATGTGGGGTGCTTTTCTGGAACACCTGCCATTTCATGGGGGAGGGACAGATAGTACCACCCTGCAATTAACTGCTAGCACTGCCTCCCGCAGCACCCACTGGCTGTGATTCTTGCCCAGTGAAAGCTGCGAGGGTGGAACCTCCAGGTGAGGCAGTGCGGGAACAGAACTTCCCAGTGCTGGTGGTGATGTGACTCAAAATGGTGAGAGAGGAACGTCAGTGTGTGGAGCTGTCTCTCTGCCTCCCTACCCCTGCCAGGAAGGGCTGACCTTGCAGCCGCTAAAGCCTCTTTCTTAATCCAGCCCTGCTGCTGGGGCTGGAAGTGTATCCTCTCCCCTGGCCATGCCAGCTTCCTTCTGACACTGCTGTGGCTGGAGCAAGGCACACTCTTCTGGCCCCAACAGGGAGCTGCCGTGGATGGGGAGGGAGTGAGGGAAGGAGAGAGGCCTCTCTGCTGACCTTGGAAGCTCCATGCATGGCAGCCCTGAACACCTGAAGGAGGCTTATTAGATAAGTTCATGGCTAAGCAGCTTAGAGGGAACCCTGCTTGGCATTGCTGATAATTCTCATTTGTCTAGGTGTCTATGCATGTCAGTTTGTTCGGTGAGTTTTACCTGGTTTCTCTAGAACAGGGGGTCAGCAGCTTCTGGCAAGGGTGCCAAGAGCACATGAGCCAATTTTCATCAGCACATGAGGTGGGATCTCAGCCCTGTCCTTTCTCCCCCATGTAGCTGTGAGCTTGCTCAAATCCTTGCTGCTGGTGGATTAACAAAAGACCAGTTAATGCACCAACCACCACCTGAATGGTAAAGCTCTGCATCTTCATTTATTTGGGAATGAAGCTGTTATAAGTAGGACTGTTAGTTACTTTGAAAAGTATCGCTGGCGCTCTGACTGCACGTAGGAGTCAAAAGGTCAAATTTTGGCACTCTGCTTCTGAAAGGTTGATGACCCCTGGTCTAGAGCAATGCTATCATTGGAAAACTGCATTTACATTTTTTGATAGAAAAGCTTTTCACAGTTACTGCTTCCATCATTTGTTTTGCCATGTGAAGATCTACTCAGAAAACCCAAAAATATAACATATTGAGGCTGGTGTTGGTGTTGGAGTAAAACGTCCTGACTTTTTTATACTTTAGTCTAATGTATAGTTTTGAAATGTAACCTCCAATTATTCATTGAGGAAGAAACTCTTCTGTAGCAGCAGGTTGTCTTGAGTGGATTGAAGACATTGGGTGGGACCATTTCAAATTTGTAAATTACACTAGAAATTTATCTGTGAAGCATTCCTGTACTTGTATCATGCTGTAATGAATTTTTTTGTTGTCTGGGACATCTAAAGTAGCTAAGAATAATTTCCTAATGAAAATATTATGTGAGTTTGATATTATTGGTTCTTGGAGACAACACTGAGGGAGCCTGAGGCAATAGCTGAAGTGCTGAGAATGGGAACGTGACAGAGTAGTGCATAGATTGTTCCAAATGTTGACCACCATACTTTAAGAATAAATTAGTATACATCTTTATATTGGTATGCTGGTATTTCTGAAAGTAGTACTGTGTTGAAATCAGGATTGTGATTTTTTTTTTTTTCTGAGTTGGTTGTAAAGAAATGCATCATGATAACATGATACTGTTCTTTACATTTTATGTTGGGTAAATTGGGATGCTCCTTATGTGTCTGAATTTCACTTCCCAGTGTTTGTGAAAAGGGAAAACCTAATCTTTCTTCACTGTTGCTAATTAAATCAACTGTATGTAAATAATAGCTTTAAATATTTATCACGATGTGCAGTAAAGGACAAATGTTCTTTCAACATTAGGATCGTTACTTGTTACATACAGTTACAGCAATGAAGAAATTATCTGGAAACTGGGTGACGTATTACATGTTAAAGTCTGAATTGTTACCTGGCAAGATGGCATAAAAACCAAGGAATATTTTGCTCTCTAAGGTGGGTGAGACTCTTCAGGCAAATCCGTTCACAATAAATTATGCCCAGGTCATTGTTTCATGAGTACCTTCATGTGCTGTTTTGTTCTATTAGACCATTTGCAAGTCTTAATATTGTTTGTATCCATGTACTTACATGTTGGCAATACAGATAGGGCATGATAGAATCCAATATTTGTTCTTTCAGCTCAGTTCTGCAAATGTTCTCGCTGAACAGCTTGTAACTGGATTGGGAATCAAAATTAGGTTTTCACAAGATATTTATTTTTAAGATGTGACTCCCTCTAGCCCCTGATTAATGCATTTTTTACATCTTAATTTATGTTCTTTGGAGTTCTAGGAGAGTTATACAAAAAACAGAATTTGAGTTACTTAAATTGTCCCCTTTAAGAAGAAACATACATGCAGCAGGTCAAGACAGGGTAGTTAGAGGAAAAGTAGAGTAATATAAATTTGTGTCATGCGCTTGGTGGCATGTGGGGTATGCTAGCTGCCTAATATCTTTGGGAAAACCATGGAATTGGGGGAGGGAAGCGATAAAGAATTAATCTGCCCTGGAACCAGGGTTTGGGACATGGGATGAGAGGAAGATTTTGGTATGTGTGATTCAGGGATTGCTTTTGATTATAATATCTCAGACTCAACCTTAATCCATGTAGGTAGGATTTTAAAAAAAAAAAAAATTTACCTGTCAGTCTAGAATATCATATATGAGGTAATATTTTGAGGTCTTCCTCCATGAAAGGCAACTTGCATGGCATGGAATTGCTTTTAGGCTGAATTTTTTTTAAAATGAATATCTGAAACAAATCACATTCCAAAACTGGAATTTTTAGAAATCATTTGCAGAAGATGCTATAAGTCAAAACTAGCTTTAAATATATCTTAACTTTTTGGGGGAAAGTCTTAAATTTTTGTGAGGCTAGGCAGCATGGCCCATGGAGGGGAAAGTTGTATATAGGAGGGCGTTTGTTTTGTTTTGTTTTTTTCGGTCTCCTATATGGAGGTATAATCTTACCTGTTTCGAATTTCCAGGACTGCTTTTGAAATTTTGCTTATCTGGCCTAGTGTAATATGTTGAAAAGTAAAATATTAATCACAGTTATTATGGTTTGTTATGTAAAGTGCAGTATACATTTAATCTTTCACTACTCAGAATATTACAGTGTGGTGTCAACTATCAAGTCCGTTTTGTAAAGAGAGCAACAAAGGTTGATTATTTCTAATTGTTGTGGAGAGGGGCATGAACACCTTTTCTGGATTGGTATGGAGTACATGGGATATTTGCATGAGCTGTATCCTTCATTTTCTTTTCCAGGTAGGAAGAGTAAAATGCTTTTATTAGTTTACTTGTGCAGTAAGTCTGTCTTCAGAAAAGACCGGGTGAAGAGTTTCAAATACAGTTTACATGTTTGCCATTACAGCCCATTCCACTATTGTCAATCATAGGATAACCGTTGTATTCACTGTACAGTACTTAGTATAGAGAGTAGTGAAATAACTTTAATTATTTACAAATTAGATTGTAAAGATTATAACGGAGACCCATTTCATGAGCATAGGTGAAATAAACTTGTACTTGTTTCAGTTTCTGACACTGTACATGTATGAGAATATGGTGTGTATTGTGGGTTCAGATGCTCTGAAATGTAGTTTTCTAAATAAAAGTAGTTATTGCATATGCAACAAAGTAATAAGGTTGTGAATTTAAATGTAATACTGTCAGAATATCCCGAACTATATCATTCTTAGTTTTGGTAACATGAATATTGCATACCCTAGAGACAAGTTAACAGCATGTGCCAGGTGACCCAGTTACAGTAGTTGTGGAAACCTAAAAATGCTGGATTCAGTGGCATGTGCACATTTAAATTGAGCTATAACATTGAATAAACCTGGGAATTTTAGTTACTGAATTTATAATCTAAATTAGGCTTTTCCAGTAATTAGGCCACTCGAATAGTGGTACACGGATGGACTTAATAGTTGCCATTTAAACAAAATGGTTGTCACTTAAGCTTTTTTAAAGTGGTCTTGTTTTTGACATCAATGTAGTCTACCAAAAAACAAACCAAAACCTAAAATGTCAAAGAAGTTAAAACATAAAATCACACTTTAAAGTACAGTTGGGCTACAGGGATTATTGTTATGCATTATTGTTTGGAGCAAATAGTTACTGCAAATGTTTATATCTTGTTTTTGTTGATTTTTTTTTTTAATATATAACAAGACTTGAGTTGAGATGGGAAGGAAAAGACTTGCAGGGAAAGAAGTGTGTGTGTATGTGCATGTGTGTGTGAGAGAGAGGAGAAAGCTTTCCAGTCAGAATAATGAAACTATCTCTGTGAGCAACCAAAGTTATGTCTGCAGTAGAAGCTCCGCGTGTGTAACTTGTTCCCAGGGGCAGGTATTCGCTCCCCTGAGCAATTTAAGTTCTGCCAACGTAAGATGTAGTGTAGACTTAGCTAGTTTCTGTGCTTACAGAGACTGTTGCTTTCTTAGAGCTATTCTGGCATAGCCCTGTTCTGTAGATAGAGTCTACACCTAAAGAAAGGTGCTTATGTCTGTGTTGCTTTTTCACACCCTTGACATATTTAGCTAGGCTGAGAAAACCACCATTGTGGACACAACTTTGTCACTGGAAGAGAGCTTCAGCTGCAGTAACTACATTTGTTCAGGGAGGAAATAGTCCTACACCTTTATACTGTTTGGCTAAGGTTACACTGACCTGTTCTGCTGGCAGCAGTATGCAAATAGGGGGTGTGTCTTGAAAAGGCAAATGTCTGCTCATTTGCCTAGTCGCTTGCCAGCAGAGGCTGTGGCCAGTAGGAAAAAAGCCGTGTTAACATGGTTCTGCTGGCGGAATCCCCTCCCACCATGTTTTTGGCAGCCTTTTATGCCTGCAAAAAAATCAGTCATAAGAGGCCACTGACAAAGGCAGGGTGTCACCAGCAGAACCACTTTTATGCTGCCTTTTTTTCTGCCAGCAGCAGCCGCCTCCATCAGGGAGTGAATATGCAAATGAGCAGTCATTTGCATTTTTGAAACCTACGATTTGCATACTGCTGCTGGCAGTTCAGGTCAGTGTAACCGTAGCTCTGGATAGGTTGCCTCACAGAGCTGTGCTGGTACACTTGAACCTCCTTAATCTGGCAACACTGAGAAATGGGGTGTGACAGATTAAAGAATTTGCCAGACCAGAGATTATTTTGTGGGGTCTGAGCATGGTTGAGGTTGGTGGGGTGCTACCCAGTGTCCTGCTCACAAAGGCACTTGTTGTTCCGTTCCCACCGGTGGCCATGGGAACTGCAGGGAAGAGCCTCAAGGGGAATATTTCACTGCACTGCCATACTACCTGTTTAGAAGAGGGGACGCAGCAGCATGCAGAGCTGCTTCTTCCCCTGTGCCATGGGTCTTCCCAGATTAGGGCAACCCGAACTATGGAGGTTCCACTGTATAGCCTCTGTAGTCTAGACATATTGTAAATTATTTCCTTTGCTCTACTCTGGATCTCAATTTGAACAAATCCCACCCAGTGCAAGACTGCTTGTTTCGTCAAAAGTAGAGGGGGAAGATAAATTACTTTCAAAGTTTTGCAAACATAACATTAACTTTTTAAAACTATGATAGGTTCACATTTTTCTGGAGATGAAGGCTATTAGGAACTAGATGCAGTTTTCAATTTTATGATTTCCTGACTACCTTTCTCTAATGTTGAAGACCAGAGAGGAGTATTTCCTTAAGGATTAGCAACAAAAGAGATGACTGGGGTGCGGATGGGCAATATGACAGAGGTCTATGAAATCATGATTGGTGTGGAGAACGTGAAAAAAGGAAGTGTTATTTACTTCTCATAACTCAAGAATTAGGGGTCACCAAAATGAAATTAATAGGCAGCGGATTTAAAATAAACAAAATGAAGTATTTCTTCACACAATGAACTGTCAACCTATGGAACTCTTTACCGGGGAATGTTCTGAAGGCCAGGACTGTAACCACATTCAAAAAAGAAGTTGGTAAGTTCATGGAGGCTAGGTCTACCAATAGCTGTTGGACAGGATGGTCAGGGATGGTGTCCCTAGCCTCTGTTTCCCAGAAGATGGGAATGGCAACGGGGAATGGATCGCTTGATTACTTGTCCTGGGCCGTGGGCTGTCAGCTTTCAGGCCTCTGCCACCACTCCTGGGCTGCCTGCTTTCTAGCTTCTCAGCCCAGCTGGTGCTTCTGGACTGCTGCCCCCTGGCTTCTGCCAGCCCCTCTCTGGTCCAGCGTCTGTGATCCTGCTAGGCCATGGATGTTGCTGGACCCAGAAAATCCTAGATTAGAGGTTCAATCTGCATAGCATATGCAGCACACATTGCAATTTAGGGTAATGTCCTTTTAAGCTTTTGTTAGTTTAAAAAAAAAAAAAGCTGTGAGCTGATGTGATGTTGACTCTTCTGTGTTCCTCATACCAAATAATTTGATTTTTAAACTCATTCTCTGTAAATCAGCCACTGTCTCTCAAAGGGTAAACTACTATTTGTAGATGTATATGTGTGTGAGTATAATAAAACATTTACACATGTGTTGGAATACAATATTAAGTTTTGAATCAGCCTAAAGTCTGTATAAGGACATGGAACACTTAGTAAAAATTTTCTTAATTAAATTGCCATCCATTATTCAAAAAGTGTACGCTTGACACAGAATTGATTTGCAAGCACTAATTTAAGACTTCTCTACCTCTAGAGGAAGTCATACTATTTCTACCGTATCCCTCAGCGTCTCTACAGACAAAGGTGTTTAAGTTGATTTTTATGATAACAACCATCATGGTTTGCCCCAGTATTGGGCTGGGGGAAAGTGTCACCTGAGTGAGGTTCAGTCAGTTGGAATGGTATTGTGGGTATGACACACTAACACAGTTGGCACACGGCCAACATTTAGAGCTGTCATCTTTGTTATCTCTCATTTGGCAAATTTCTTTAGCGAATAAAAATTCAGTGGCTTGGCTGTAAACCTGCCGAGATGGATCTTGGGAAATTAGCAGGATGGGGGAATCTGGGAGGAAACTGGGGAGGTAAAATGGGAGGAGCTGAGAAATTGTGGAGTTAGAGAGAGGCAATTTCTAGCATGGGAATGGAGGTGGGAAGAAACATGACTTGAGGAAAGGTTTCTGGGGAGATGGAAAGTGGGGGACGTGGCACGAAGGAAGATTCTTGCCTGAAGCAGCTGTCATAGTGTCAAAGATGACCGCCATCTCACCTGAGTCAGGGTAAAGAAATTCTACTGTGGGCACAAGAACAAGCTGTAGAGCACTTTAAGGTTGCTAGTGTGGATGTGTTTGCGTGGTCTTTAGTTAATTGTTTTGCAGACAATTGAGTGTTGTAGGTGTAGGTAAGACCTCATCTATATAGTTCCAAAGTACGTTGTTTAGAATGGGCTGTCAGTCTTTTGCTTTACTGTGAGTCAAACTAGCTATTAGACCCAATTTTGTAAAGTAGACCCCTGAGTGAGGCAATTGAGGTTTAAATACAAGTGGCTTGTGACAAGCAGTGTAAATATGTATGTAAAGGATAGAAGTTTGTGTGGTTAATGCTTTATTTATAGATAAGTGTTTTAACTGTCACACGCAGCCAGAAAGAAAGCAGTGGCGAGAAAGAATGGGTAATAGTTATGGGTGATAGAAACAAGTCATGAAGTGCAGCTCTGAATGCAAGAGGATGAAAAAATTAATGTATGCTTGGGTCACTTAACGTAACACAATAATCTTAGCTTTTAATTTTTTTTTCATTTAGCAGTTCTAAATAAACTTGTGTGTTTTATATGTGAAGTTAAGCTTGCCAACAGCATGCTTAAATATGGACATAGACGTACGTTGGAAAAGCGATTGGAAAAAAACAGAGGTCATTGCTTCTAAACATGTAAACAGTCAAAGCTCCACGATTAGGTTGCTCTGATGTTCTTGGGGAGAATGCAGTCTTCTACCTGCATAATTGCCACAGTCGTTCTGGCAGTTGTCTATTTTCCTTTTAGGAGACAAATCTTGTCTGAAACATGGTTAAAAATCCCCTGGTTTTTATGTCAAACTATTATCCGCCACCCTGAGGCTCCCTCACTTACACTGTTAAGTGTCTTGCCTGACATTTCATTGTTCTTTGTGGGGAATTTTATTTGTAAATCTTTTTCCCCTAAGGCAAGTCCCTGAAAAAGACACAGATCCAGTAAGATTTCCCCTATCTTTTCATGCTTGCCTAGCTTTCTGTGCATCAATGGAGGATTTTCCCCATGTAGTGTATAATTTGCAAATATCTCCAGTACTCACTCCAGGAGCTTAGACTTCAATCCTACAGTAGGAGCCTCTGGTGTGGACTTTTATACCAGCAAGTATCCTAATGAAGTCATTAGGGCCTTCTTTAAACTAGGATTTGGAAGGGGTTAGCTAATGTGCTAACTGCAACATGTTAACAGTCTAGTATAGAAAAAGCACTGTGCTTTTAACGCTGGATGAACTGAGCAAATTAAATCCTTTAACATGTTTAGGTATGCTGCCTTGTTAACAGTTACGGGGAAAAACAAACAAGGTAGCTAACTAAAGGCAGGCCTATATCTATAAAACATCATTCAAGCCAGGGGTCAATGACCTTTCTGAGGTGGAATGCTGAAATTTGATCTTTTGACCATTATGTATGGTCCAAGTGCTGGTGATACTTTTTAAAGTCACAAATAGTCCTACTTACAACAGCTTCATTAATAAATAAATTAAGATGCACAGCTTTACCATTTAGGTGGTGTTTGGTAGCATTAGCTGTTTTTTGTGAATCCACGGGTAGCATGGCTTTGAGCAAACCCCCGGCTGCATGAGGGAAGAGGGGCAGGGCTGAGCTCTCACCACACATGGTGATGAAAATTGGCTCCTGTGCTACAGGTGGCCAACGCTTGCTCTGGTCCATTGATTTTTTTTTTTTGTTTTTTGTTGAATTTGCTGGTATTGAGTTAAACAGCACATAATATTAAACAGGTAAACAAATCTGAAGATTTTCCACTAAAACTTTAACTTATCCCTGATCTAAAGTGCACTTATTGGGCAGGTGTGTGTTTGGGGGGTGGAGCGGATATGCTAGGGAAAAGTCAAGTTAGTAATATGAGTATTTTTAAGAGGCTAGTGCTGTTAAGGAGTGGTCTAAATACTATAGCTGTATATTGACATCCATCGTTGTTCAGGTTATTGTCATATCATTCTTACTTGTGGGTGCACGTGCACTTTTGCCATAATCTTTGGTTGGGAGTTATTGTATTTATAATTTTTTTTAATTTAGTTCACTGCTATTTTTAATAAGTACTTAATGTGTGTTTTTATACTACCATCGACATTTTAAATATGAAAACAAAAAAGCAGTAAAGTAGCACTTTAAGGTGAAATGATGGATTGGAATGACTCTGTCAGGGTGAATAAGCTCTTTTAGAAAAAGTTGTAAAACTGGATGTGTCTACACTTGTATTACTCTTTTGAAAAAGGTACACAAATGAGGGAAATCAAAAATGCAAATGAGGAGTGAATTGACATATCTGGTGCCTCATTTGCACATTCTTCTTTCAAAAGAAGAAAAGCAGTGCAGACACAGCTCTTTCGAAAGTAGACACCATCTTCAAAAGAACACTTCTTCCCTGAAAAAATGGGAAGAAGGGTTCTTTTGAAGGTGAGGTTTACTTTTGAAAGAGCTGCGTCTTCATTACTTTGCTTTCAAAAGAAGAATGTGCAAATGAGGCACCAGATATGTAAATTCACTCCTCATTTGCATTTTTGATTTCCCTCATTTGCATGCCTCTTTCAAAAGAGAAGTGTAAATGTAGGCGCAGTCTGTGTGTGTGTAATACATCAGAACAGCTATCTTGGTGACATTCTGATTGGTTAAACAAACTTCATTTTGGGTTACTCAAACTTCCATGAAAGATACACATTTCTGTATCTGTTTTGCTAAGTCAGATTTAACAGATTTATAGAACACCTTCACCAATAAAGCAAAGTCTAATGCTAAGTCTTCAGCTAATGTAGTGTGAGTATATAATGGATAAATTTAAGGGTAGACTTGTATCAGCCATAACCTTGAATTCCCCGCATTTGATCAGCTACTGAACCCTCCAAGTTACCATATTAAGTTTTCAAAGTGCTTAGTAGAGGAGTCTGAACACTGATGATAAAGGTAGGAGGTAGGAGCACCAAATCCTGGTAATAGCTTTCTTTGAGGAGTAGAAACCTACAATTTTACTGACCGGAGACACTGCATTTGAGGCTTAAACCTTTATTCCCTTTAAGCTGCAGTAGCAAACACTACACTCATCAGTTTTCCAGGTTCATGGAAGATATATGCTGATAAATAATTGTTTTAGCATTTACCAAGTGGCATATTGTGATGAGATTAACAGAGTAATTGAAAAGCATGTAAAAAAAGCTTTCTTATTGTTACAAGTCTGTGGGCATTATTATGTGTCATATGGGTTTAAGTGGCATCTGAAATGGCTGGATGTTAGAACATGGTTTTCCAATGCCCTTGGTAGCTCAATATTTACATGTAACGAAGTATAACGGGCTGATCAGGGAAGGAGTTGTGCTCAGTCTTCTTGGAGTTTTAGAGTTACGTTATTTCTAGTTTTATTTCTCATCTGGCCTTCAGTATAAAATGTAGCTCTTCTGCTAAGGCAAATTTATTTGGTACATTATCTTCAGATCAGAAGTATCTTCATGCTGCTCACACCATTGGAGGCAGAGAGAGGCTCTCTTCACTCCCTGACCCTGCTGCTCCTGAAGAATTGATTAATTTAGGCCTAAATGGTAATGACATTTTAATATTCTCTTTCTTTGTTTGGAGCAGCTCTCTCATTTGGTATCACCAGAGCTAGCTTTCCCTGTCTTCCTGCCCATCTCGCACCAATCTTAGGTAGAGCTAGACATACCTTCAAAATGATCAATATATTGATGGCTTTTAAATGACACACATTGGAACCATATGAAGCAAAGAATAAACTTTTTCTGTCCATAAGACACTGCATGTTCCTTATGGGCAAAGGCCACTTCCAGGGATGAGAGATCTCTGAAAACCTACTGCAATTCAGCCTGAACAAGAAATGCAATGCATAGTCTGCATCTATGGACCGTGCTTTATTGAGATCTATTGTATATCTTTTGTAGGCTCATAATTAATAAAGTGAAGGGTGGGTGCAGTTACCATGTGAGCTGTCCCCTGGACTTCTTTTAGTCCCTCCTAAGTGCTTCCCTGAAATGACAGAACTGGCTTTCTGCACCTATCTCAAAGGTTGTATCCCACTTTTCAACTACTCTGAAGGTTGGAGCAGTTAGAAACAGAACCCCCCACCACCAAGTTAACATCATAGACCCATATAGCTCATGTAAGCCCTCTTCTTCTAGGCGCCTGTGACTGCAGCTGATTCAAGTGACTTAAAATAACTTCTTCAAAACAAAGAATTATGTATTACATAAGAATGAGCAGGCTGGGTCAGACCGAAGGTTCACTGAGCCCAGTATCCTTTCTTCTGACAAAGGCCAGTGCCTGATGCGCACGACAGGGAGTGAACAGAACAAAGTGATCCCTTTCCTGACATCCATTTCCAACCTCTGACAAACAGAGGATAGGGACACCTTTCCTACCTAATATCCACTGATGGATCTAAATTCATTGAGCTTAT
Source organism: Carettochelys insculpta (assembly GCF_033958435.1). Classification (NCBI taxonomy): domain Eukaryota; kingdom Metazoa; phylum Chordata; order Testudines; family Carettochelyidae; genus Carettochelys; species Carettochelys insculpta. The sequence continues at coordinate 11,105,382 of NC_134155.1, forward strand.
CTAGTTCTATTTTGAACCCTGTTAAAGTCTTGATCTTCACAACCTCCTCTGGCAAGGAGTTCCACAGGCCGGCCATGTGTTGAGTGAGGAAAAACTTCCGTTTGTTAGTGTTAAACCTGCTACCCATTAATTTCATTTGGTGACTCCTAGGCCTTTTATTATGGGAACAAGTAAATGACTTTCTTATTCACTTTTACCACACGAGTCATGATTTTATATCCCTCTGTCATATCCTCTGTTAGTCTCCTTTTTTCTGAGCTTAAAGTCTTTTCAGTCTTTCTTCATATGGCACCCAAAATATATGTTATGCAGGCTTATAAAAAAGGCTTATACTTGTGGGTTTTGCCTAACCCGTAATGTTTCATTGCAAGTTTTTTTTTAAGTTCCTTTCAGCGCAGTTCTCTCCATCTCTGTGCTATGAAAGAACAATTGCACCAACCCAACCCCACATCACCCATAAGCCATAATTTTTAAAGTTTTATTACCTCCCTCTGAACTTAGGCTCAAGTCTGAGAAGAATAAACCAGGGCAATTTAATTGGAGCTAGTTTGAAGGTATTCCCAAAGCAACAGTGTTCAATAGGAATTCAAAGATTGCCACGCTTGTGGTTATCGTCCTCCCATATTAGCCACAGCACCCTTAGCCCCTCTTCTACTGTAACAATGCCCTCCCCTTCCCCTAGAGACTGGCACTCCCAGCTCTTCCAACCGCTGCAAATTGAATGCCAGTGACTGTTCAGAGCCACAGCCACAGGGGCCATATTGGGGCCTGCTGCCGCCACCATGCGCTTGTCCCACCAGGCAGTGGGGATAAAACTGAAGTAAAAAAAACATTCAGGTTCATGATACTGACAGAATTTAACCAAAACTTGGTGTTGAAATCAGTTAACTTGTTTTATCAAGTCTTGACTACTGTTTTTAATTGTGTGGATATATCTAGAACAAACTAAGAAATGGTGGAAATAAAAATAGATATCTTGCAAAATGATAAAACATACTGACGTTACTGAAACACCAAGTTTTCTTCGGGTGATCTTTACAAGAACGTGATTTATAAGTGTTAAGAGCATTTAAATGAAAACAAAAGTTAATAATTTACATTTTCTGTTGGTTGATTCTTGTTTCTGTGAATTCAGAGAACATATGAACTTCTTAATATGTTCATAAACAAATAATATTACAAGCAAATGTACTATGCCGAGTATACTACAGGTTTTTGGGCATTTGTCTTGATATTACATAAGCAAGCAGAAGTTCTACCATAATAGATGTATGTATATTAGTCATCCTGTCATATCTCTGTGTCTAGATTCAAATTGCTATAGAGAAAGTCCATTGTGTAACATACCCTGTAAATGTTGTCAACCTTATGAATGGATGGATTTATTTCCCCCCTCCTCCACCCCTCGCGTTTTAGTTACCAAGACAAATTAATCTGGGTTCTTCTGAGCCACTGTTGTGTTATCTTCTCTTGACCATTGTAATGTCTCACACAATGAAATATAGAAACTAAACGCAATTAGTCACTTAACCTGCAAGATGCCAGTAATCAGTTGGGTGTAGGAGAAGTGTCCAGGTAGAGAGTTTGAATTACAGAACAAAATTGAGGGGAAAGGGAAGGGGATTGAAGCCCTAGTATAGTATCCTCCATGTGTTGTCTTACACACGGTAGTTTATAGTCACAATCATTTAAGTAGGTGAGCTTTGTGCATTTATAACCATACAAGGCAAGGACGCATAATACTTCCCCCAAATGGATCCTGTCTTTGTGGCAGTATGGATCGTCCAAATTCCTCATACGAGTAATGATTATTCACAACTAGTGTATATACAGTAAAGCAAATGTTATTTCTGCCATAGTTGGTATTGCTCAAAACATGAAGTCAGTATATATTGTTACGTACCTCAGTTTGTATTGATTCAGCCATCTATAGTGGTTTTCCAACTGAACATTAAATTGCTTTTTCTTTTGAACATTAAGTAGACAGCAAAAATATTATTATTTTTGCCTGGAATTGCTTCTTGATATATGAAGATGGCCTTAAGCATATCCAAGTATTTCCTAATTATTTGTTATATTTGAAAAGGGAGGAGTAATGAGGTTCATGCATCCCACTCTTTGCTGGAGGACCTTAACACCTCTAGAGGATCTAAAAATTGAGTTACCCAAGCTGTAACCTTAATTGCAGCTCTTCTTCTGCCCTTAGTGAAGGACAAAGGGATTCTTATTCTCACAACTGGCAACATGATTTGTGAATTTCTCAGCTTCTGGAGGCAGCGTGATCTAAGGGTATGCCTACACAGCAGCCTTATTTCAAAATTAGCTCTTCTGGAAGAGCTATTCAAAATAGGCACTGTGCCTCCTACCAAGACAAAGAACACAACTGTCAAGGCTGTGCCCCACTCTAGCACTTCAGGTGCAGAAGGTGGGGGCCTACAAGAGCTTTAAAGTACCCCACCACTAAACACTTTTGCTTAAAAAAGACTGCCCAGTGTCGAAGATTCCCCTGACCCTGGGTAATACGGTGCCACCACCCAAGTGCAAAAACCACTTGGGAACCTAGAAAAAGACCCTTAGGATGTCTGCTTTTGAGGTAACCCCAGGCTGTTACTCCTCCCTGAGGAGAGAGCCTGAAAACTGCCTCTGATTCCTTAATAGCTGACTTTTCCGTCACTGGTACATGCACACAGGACATCCTGCCTGCTAGGACAGCAGGAATGAGATCACAGCCTTAAGAAGGTGAGTTTATTAACAAAACAAAGATGACATACTTGATAAGTATCCTTGTTGCTAGGTGTTAGAGCAACTGAAAGAAAGCACAGTAAACCTTCTATTTTATGGACCCTGATTTAGCTGACTTTGGGGACAGTGGAAGTCTGCCAGCCCCCTGTTGTTCTCCAAGTCTGCTTAATTGGGGCCAATATAATTTCTAAATCCCTCCCCCCAACACTCAGAAAGGAGAAGTGACTTATCTGAACTGCCAGAGCTGCTGCTGCTGAGCCCTCCACGGTGGCCTGGACTGCCACCACTGGAACTGCTTTGTGCTCCTCCCACAAGGAGTGGGGCATGTACACAGGTAGACTGCAGTCGTGTACTTGCCCCACCGTTGGTGGGAGGTGCCTGGGGCAGCTCCTCTGACAGCACGACTGGCAGCTGCTCCAGCCCCGTTTGGCATTGGGCTCTGGTGGTTCCAGTCCCATGTGGTAGCGAGACTGCTCCAGCTGCAGCAGGCCGGCCACTACAGCTGTGTGGCAGTGGGACCGCTCCGGCAGTGGTGGGCTCCAGCGGCTCTAGCCTCAGTGGGCCAGCCACTCCAGCTGTGTAGCGGCTAGACTGCTCCATCAGCATGGGGCTCTGGTGGCTCCAGCCCCTCATAGCAGCAGGCTCCAACCGCTCTAGCCCCATGCGGTGGCAGAGCCACTCCAACAGCAATGGGGTCCAGCTGCTCCAGCCTCATGGCAGTGGGCTCTGGCCACTCCAGCCCCATGGCAGTGAACCCTAGTGGCTCTTCCAATGGCTGTGGCAGGCTCCGGCGGCTGCTCCAACGGCAGCAGCTCTGGTGAGTTGTTGACATTTTTGGGGGGTTGGGGGAAGCATGGTGGGGGTGCTGGGAGTAAACCCTCTTATTTAACAAATTTTGGGGTTTAACAGACCCCTTCCCCCATTAGTCTGTTAAACTGAGTGTTTACTGTAGATTAAAACTCCGAAGAATTGCTTCTCTGAAATTCTGTTTAAAAGTGACACTGCACAGGGAGTACATAAATCAGACTGAGAAGTCCCACAAACCAAACCCGAAGCTAAAAAGTAAACATGATCATGTCTGACCAAGCTAGAAATTGATCCCATTTTAACAAGAAATCAAAACAGAATGGTCTACATCTGGGTAGTTGAAACTAAAGAAACAAGGATATTCTGAGTGATATCGTTTTCTGTGTATTCAAGCACTGGGAAAGCTTGTATTTTAAGCAACAGTATTATATGAACTTCAGTAATTAAATATTGATGCTGTCTCATTGTGAAATAAATGCAAACATTTCTTCTTACAGGCAGGAGAAATATATATATATTTTAATGGTATTTTATAAGTCCCCAGTTAGGTATAAATCATAGGAAAATAAAGTTATTTTAAAAACCACTACAGTACTTGAAGTTTGAGGAAGAGGACAGCCATTAACTGTTACTCTGGCATGAAATTCTTACGAGATTAATGGAATGATATTTTTAAGGAGTACAAAAGTAAATGGCAACTTGATTCCTCTCCCATCAACAATAGCATTCTACCCTCACTTCCCTCTTGTTTTGTCTTAGACCTCAAATTAACAATATTGCTGCTTTTACTCCAGAGATATGAAATATAGGAATTTATATATAAATGTCTTACGAACCTGTTCAGTGTTCATCCTCTTCCATAGTACCTGTTTTATATACAGAAGACTTTTTTTACAAGAGAGTAACTCAAATTTTGTTTCCTCTTCCCTGTTGCCTGTACTTTCCTAGTCTTTCCCTGCTACCTAATATTATGAATTATGCATTCTAATAGGTAGGATTCCCTCTTCTCTTTCCTTTCCCCAAGAGTTATAGGTGTGTTAGCTACTGAGAGGCAAACTCCTGATCAGGCAGTCTAAAAAAGGTTTAACTGGGGGAGGAGAAGCAAGTAGGCATTCAAAACGATTTGATGCAGTGTTGTTAGATTGAATTTCCATCAGTGAAACATAAATGCTGTTAAATTTTTAACTATTGCACATTGTCTCAGAGAGAGTCCACTTAAATTCCAGATGTTTAAATGCTGAAATATTGTGGAACATCAGCTGCTGCTTATAGAGAATACTAAAATTGATTGTGATAGATAAGCAACTCATTCCACCTAAAGATTGTACAGAAGATTTTTTTTAAACCCTACAGCGTTTCGGTTACTGACTTCTAGATCAGTTGATCTGAAGTGTGTTTCATCTTCAAATGTGATGAAGACCTGTATGTGTTACTTTCTAGACTGTCTTTCAGAGACAGTGGAAAGAACTGGAAAAGAGTTTGGTCCAAACTGCCCCTGAGCAAATGTCTATCCACATACTTTATGACATCCTGCCTGTCTCCCTCTGGGTTTTCTGTAGTAACTCTTGTTATAAAGTCTGTGCAGTTCGTTCTGAATATAAAGAAGAATGCTCTTTTTGGAAGCCTTTACAACAAAATGAATGAAGAGCTAAATACCACTGAATGAAGACTAATACATCTGCTGAACAGCTGGGTTGTAGTTACTGTATGCTCGTTCCTAGACTTCTGTTTCGTCGTCTATTGCATGGCATTATGCAGGATGACTGTACAGTTTTGGTTACCCACACAGATTTATAAAAGAATAAACCAAGAAGGAATTTTGAATAGTGAATAAATATGAAACCTCAAAAACTGTAGAAAAAAGATGAGGAGACTGTTACCTATGTGGTAATAATCCCAGCTCTTACAGACTAAATAAAAATCATCACTTGCAATTTAAATTATTCCTGGCTTGGAACAAATTTTAAATAACTGATTAATGTATGAGATGCAGAAAATGAATTTTCTTTAGTAGAAGTGATAATTATTCAAACAACTATAAATAATAGCTTATCTGGTATGCTGTTTATTCCTCTTGGATGTGTCAGATTGCTTCCCATTTTTAGGTTATTTATTTAGTGACAATAAGTTTCTTGATGATACAGCATGCCATGAAAAAACATTTTCTAGAGCTGGTGACAAGTGATCTGTGCAGATCAGTCCTAGATGTCTAATTTTATGAGCAGCTTTTTTGGAAACAGGAGTGCATTTTCCTTTACCTAAAAATAATGTTCTTTTTGCTTATGCAGAAATCATTCATAGTCCCAGAAATAAACAGAACAGGGGCTTGTTCATGGGAGAGATTGCCAGAATTGGATTTACATTTTATAATTACTTTTAAGATGAAAGTGACAGGCAGTTCCTGTAAAAGGAGATTGTTTCCACTACTTACAACTCAAAAAAAAAAAAAAAAAAAAAAAAAAAAAAGTCCTGTCAACCTTCCATGCTCTTTTATGGAATATAGTTTGCAAATCCCAGTTGGTCTTTCAAGGCGGGCTGCCAAGAAGAAAAAGCAGAAGTTTTGTATATATTTTTAAATTACAAATTTGTATATGGGTTTTCATCTAAAAGTCCCCAAAGCCATATACAAATAGCAATTATTCTGTTTACATATGGCCCATGAGTAGATATCAAATTTATAATCACCTTTGTGCCATAAAATCATAGAAATATAGGACTAAGAAGGGACCTTGAGGAGTCAAGTCTAGCTACTTGCACAGTGGCAGGACCAGTAAGTCTATAGCATCCCTATCAGGTTTTTGCCCAACCTGTTTTTAAAACCTTCTAATGACCAGGATTCTACAATTTCCCTTGAAAGCCTATTTCAGATCTTAACTATCTTTATACTTAGAAATCTTTTCCTAATATCTAACCTAAATCTCCTTTGAATATTTAGCTCATTACTTCTTAGCCTACTTTCAGTGGACATGGGGACAACAGATAACCATCCTCTTTAATGTATTTAAATGAACATAACACTGGTTTGAATTCATCAAGATGGAGTTCAGTTAAAACAAGTGAAAAGTACAACATTTGGAAGGCAGTATCTAATACACAACTGCTAAATGGAGAATAACTGTCTAGGTGTTAAAACTGCAGAAAGAGATCTGGGGTTTTGACTGTTCACACTTAAATGTATCTCAGCAGCATGATACAGTGGTAAAAAAGGCCACTGTCATTTTGGGGCATATGCATATAAGACACAGAGGGCAATGAATCCTGCTCTGGTTGATATTGGCGAGGCATTGGGTGGAGTACTGTGTCCAGTTTGAGCACCACACTCTAGGAGAGATGTGGGCAAGTTGGGGAGAGTCAGGAAGAGCAACAAAAATGATAAAAGATTTAAAAAAAAACCTGTCTTAGGACAGGTTAGACTTGCAAAAAATAGTTTTTTATTAAGTGGGAAAATAAACTTCCTAAATGATATCATGATGTGGTGTCACCAAAGTTCATTGCACATAAATCAGGAGGTAAATGAAAACTCTGGAGCATAGCAACAAGCCAGAAGAAGCCGCATAAAGGGAGAAGTGTAAACTTGATTTGGAAATGGTTTCAGTTTTGAGCTTACATGGAGTAAGGCAAATTTAAACATTTTTAAAGCCATTAACCATAACAGTATCCCTTTAATTTCCTATCCTTTCTTATAAGTTAGATACTCAGAATCAATTTTTGTTCAAGGAGACAGATTTCTTTCAGTAATCAGTTTTGCTTTTAGCTCTGATTTTTAAAGAATAAGTGATAATGGCACACATGCTTGAGGGGGTGATTAGAGTGCAACATTAAAAGGCTTTTTAGGACATCCACAGTTGAAAAGAGAGCTCTGGAGAGGTCTGCATTTGGCAGCTGAACAAGATGTGAATGAAGCTTACCTTTGAAGTATATCATGAAGAGCAAGTGTCTTAACCCCTTAGTGTGAAAAATAACTTTCTAGTCTTAGAGAAGACTAAATATAGGTGGTTTAAGAGTCAACTTAAAGTTCACCATTAAATATATTAACCTTCATTCAGTCTTGTCATTTCCAAGCAGATCCTGTACCCTAAAATAACAACCTGTCAAGTATATATGTTAGAGATATATGTTGGAATGAGTGAAACTTTGTCAGATGCACACAGTGTTCTATTAGATATTTCCAGGCAATTTTGTTGCAAGTTTTGAAAATAGAAATATTACATTTGCCATATAATGAGTTGTCTGTTAGCAGAAAACCGCCTTTATTAAGGGAAATGGTTTTCCATGCAGCCTTTTTAAACACATTGCTGGTGATCAAACAAAAATCCCAGGATACAAAATTCATTTTAGCTGCTTTAATTGCAGGAAAATATTTAGCTGGCAAAATACAGCTTTACAGGTCCCAGATGTCTAATTATAACTGTAAGACATTTTCTGCTTTTGTTTGCTAATACATTCATCCAACTTCTATCAATCCACTTTTGTCTGCAAACAGGATGTAAAAAAATGAGAGGATACAACTAACTCCATGGTTCTGCAGCTCTGATTTGTTTAGTTGATTTGCACTTGGATTGTGGACTCGTAATGAAGTGAGAAACTTAATGTTGATCTTCAAAGTAACAGGACAGAAAGAGGGACTGTTGGTCACTGAATGGCAAAAGAACTTCTTGGCCTTAGAATATAAAGAGTGCAGATTTTATAATTAATGTAAATGACAAAAGCTGACTCAGACAGCTAAGGGGAAGATTAATATTTTTTTAACCAGTAGACTTGGTAGTGTATTTTGGATACACTAAAAAGTTCACTTGCCTCTTCCACTCCTACATCTTGGAGCATGGGCCCTTGATGACCATTTGCTGGTGTCCCCTTTCTTGGGCAATCTTTTGCAGTTTTGATGGCAATCTTTTCCCGTCTTTTTAGTGTCTGCCTTCAGGTGTCTACAACAGGTGTTTCTTGGGTGCCCTATTCTCTTTTTTCCTTGTGGGTTCCAACTTAAGCCTTGTGATGTTGATGGTTGGTTTTCTAAGGGTATGTCCTATCCATCGCCATCTTCTCTTCCTGATTTCTTCTTTGGCAGGAATTTGGTGAGTCAGTTGTCACACGTCTTGGTTGTTAATGGTGTGTGGCCAGTGGATCTGGAGGATTTTATGTAGGCAGTTATTGATAAATGTCTGGATTTTTTGACAGTCCTTTTTGTTGTTCTCCAAGTTTCTGCTCCATACAGTAGGACTGGTTTGGCACAGGAGTTGAATATCCTGATTTTAATCAGAGTTCTGATTGGCTTAGAATTCCTGATGTTTTTCATGAGAAGAAAAGCTGTTCTTGCTTTCCCAATCCTTGCTCTCACATCATTATCTACGCCCCGTTCTTTATTGATGCTGCTGCCCAGGTATGTGAAGATATCAACTTCTTCTGGTGCCCTGCTGCCAAGCATAACTGATTTCTGTGCTACTGAAGTTGATTTTCGAGGTCTTAGTTTTTCCCTGGTGGATGTTCAAGCCAACTGTAGCTGAGGTGTCAGGAAGGCCTGACATTTTCTCCAGCCTCTGTCAGTGGCTGTGAGACAGAAGTGCCAGATCGTCAGCAAAGTGCAGGTCTTCCGACTGGGTCCACAGTGTCCCCTGGATCCCGTTTCTTTTTCTTGTTATTGTTATCTTCATGACTCAATCTGTCCCCAGGAGAAAGAGGAATGGTGACAATAAACTGCCTGTTGGAATCCAGTTTTTCCTTTGAAGCTCCTTGTGAAATGTCCCCCATGGTAAACTTTGCAGGTCATTCCTTGATAACAGTTCCTAAAGAGGCTGACTGACTTGATTGGTATACCATAATTGGTATACCGTAATTCCTGTGTGTGCTGTCGAAGGCTTTCTTGTAGTCAATGAAGTTGATGTAAAGTGGTGAATTCCATTGTGTAGATTGCTCCAGTATGATTTGTAATGTTGTGATCTAGTCGATGCATGACCTATTCTGTCAAAAACTGCTTGCTGGCCTCTCAGCTCTGGGTCCACTGTGTTTTTCTTTCTTTCCTGGATGGTTTTTTTGAAGATCTTTCTTGGTACTGACAGAAGTGTGATTCCTCTATAGTTCTCCCAACTGCTTAAGCTGCCCTTATTTGGGATCTTGATGAGGTATCTTTCCTTCCAGTCTGCTGGTATATCCTCTTCTTCACAGATCTTCTCAAACAGGAGAAACAACATCTCTATTGTTGTATTGATTTCTGCTTTGAGGGCTTCTGCAGGAATGTCGTCTGGGCCTGTGACTTCACTGTTTTTTTTGCTTTCAAGATAGCCTTCCTGATCTCCTCTCTAGTGAGTTTACCATAGTATATTGGAACATAGATTTCTGCTGCTTTGATGTCTGGTGGATTTTCTGGGGCTGGTCTGTTGAGAAGCTCTTCGACTGACAGTGTGCCACACACAAGGTGCGGCATTTATGTTTTTGAAAGAAGTGCAGAAAGCATTGATTGGATGGGGAAGCCCATGGACCAAGAATGATGATAGCCTCATTCAGAACTAAAAAGATCAAGATGAACATCATCCAGTGCTATGCACCACCAAATTATTATAGTGAAGAAGCAAAAGATGACTTATACAATAGACTGCAAAATGTACTTGACAAGCTGCGTGACGGAGAAGTGAATGTTGTGATCAAAGACTTCAGTTCCAAAATTGGGGTGGATAACACTGACTGTGAAGACGTGATGGGCCCTCATGGACTGGGAGAGATGACTGAAAATGGAGTAAGTCTTGCAAACATCTGTGCCCTTAACAACCTTGTCATTGGAGGCAACGTGTTCCCTCATAAAAGAATTCACAAAGCAACATGGGTCTCTCCAGATCACTTTACAGAGAACCAGATATCAACCACCTTTGTGTGTCAAAAAAAATTCAGAAAGTCACTACATGATGTATGAGTGAAGAGAGGAGGCAAGGTAGCTTCAGACCACCATCTATTGGCTTCCAAACTGAAACTGAAGCTGAACAATGTGCCAGAAACATCAACCAGAAGACAGGGATATGACATCAGCCTCTTGAAAGATACAGGGATGCAGGATCAGTATCAACTTACGTTGAGCAACAAGTTCCAGATTCTACAAGATCCGTACAGTGACACAGATCTATACACTTGGTGGCAACAAGTGAAAGAAACAATAACAGCATCCTTCCAAGAACAAGTTGGACCACAAAAACCCCAACAAAAGGAATGGATGACCTGCTGGGCGTGTGTTTTAATATCACAGTGCTATTTTTTTCATTTTTAACTTCTGGTTTTGGGGAAAAAAGCATAGCATGTGGTAGATCACGGGTGCACAAAGTGTGTTTCAAGCTGTCAGTTGAGAAATTCATGGGACCAACTTATTGTGGCAAATTGAATCCAAAGAGGTTGTGGTGAAGGATTCCATTTGACAGTTTTCTTCTAACAATATTTTAGTGCTTACCATGGCTTCTGAGTTTAGTGAAGTATGGTGATGGACTATATCCTTCAGATAAAGGAGACCCCCTTTTGCAGAACAGTTATATGATCCTTTTATTTTTGTTCCATCTTGACATTTCAGTATCTCTTGACTCTGGGATTTTACCAGTACAGTTGGTAGAGTTCTGAGAGCAAAATCAGTGAAGTAATGGGGTTTTCCCAGTAGACTTACAAAACTTGTAGTCAGGGTTGCGTTTCCCTGTGACATGGCTGATAGGCAGTTTAATTTGCCTTCTTTTCTCTTTCTCCCTTTGTAACATTTTATACTGTATGCAAATACACAGTGATACTCCAGACTTTATCACTTACTATTTAGTGAGGCAGTGTTGTTATGGAGGTTATCTATACGGTGCACTTCAGTTTAGTTAAGAGAATTATCTTACAATAACTAAGCTAACATATCAAAGTTTAAATTGGAGTTCTTAGGGTTTTTTTTCCAAAGTAAGCCAAGTTCTGAAATTTTAACTAATTGTTTGTATGTCCTTTGATTTAATCACAATTTAGCCGTGTTCCCACAAAATTTTTCCTTCCAGGAGCAGAAAAAAATTTATTAGGTGCACCAAGGCATGTGCAGATATGTACCACAAATATAAACAAATGGTGCGCACGGTGGGTGGTCTGCCACCTGAATCTCTCCTGGCTGGCTGCCCAAGCTCTCAGTTTACAGGAGCACTGCTACCCAGGAAGTATTGAGAATGGTTTATTTGAGTGTAATGATAGTGTTGAATTATAACCAATATCATTTAGATGTTGTTGTTTGAAAAGCAGGTTAATTTAGTACCTGAGCAGACTATTTTGTAAAAACCTACTTTTTTTAGTCTTAAATTTATTAATTTTTATCCAGAGTTTAGTAATAAATTCACCACAGTCAGATTAAGGTTCAGTCTTATATCATCTTAATGTTTTATGTGGAGAATGCTCAGTTACAGCAGTGCATTTTGTAAATGTCTGTTTTGTCGTATTTAGTATTTCCTCACAGAACATGGTGCCTTGAAATTGCTGCTTATAATTCTTTGCTGCTGCTGTCCTATAAATTGGCATTGCTAACATGAGACTTGTTTCTACAGTCTGATCAGGGTATCCAGAGGATTTTGTAAATATTTGAATTGTATTTTCAGTCTGACAAGTTAATTTTCACTTTCTACACTCTAAGGAATTCAGATTAAAAACTTTAGCATGGGATTTCTCAATAAACTGGCTGAACTCCATGAATGCTTTGAGAACTTTATTAGAAATGTGTGTTACCTTAAAAAAAAATCTGGAAGAGTAAATCACTCTCTATTTCAGTATTTTAATTAAAATATAGGTTAGCTGGGTGTGGAGTTGCTAACAAATAGATAAACACTCCTTAAGTGAATTTGTAAGAAGTTTGTGAAATACTTTTACCTCTAGGTCAGTGTTACCCAATTATTTTGGCCAAGGAACCTTTTTCAATTGAAATAATTTTGCAGAACCCCATTCCCAGACTTTACCCCCGCCCCCAGCACCCAAACCCACCCCCCTATCTCTCTAGGCTTTACCCACCTCAGCCCCCAATCCTTCCCTGTGTCCATAAGCTTTGCCCCCGACCCCATCCCCATGCCCAGGCTTAACCCCTCTCTGTCCCAAACCCAGTTCCCCATCCCCATGATTAACCCACCTCAGCCCCAAACCGGCTTCTGGGACTAACCCATCCGTGGCGCTGTCTGGGGAGCCTGCGCTGGGTGACCATATGCACTCAGCGGAAGTAAGTCAAGTGTGGAGATGTTCCGCGGGTGGAGGGGTGTGGCTTATCAGATAGCAGGGCAAGTAAGGGGCTCTCTGCGGCTTCCTTCCCAGCTGCCACTGAAATAATGGAACTAAATTCAGTTGGTTTAATGGCTGGATTCCTCCTGCTACGCTGCCAGCCATTAAACCATTTAAATTTAGTTGTCACATTTTGGTGGTGGCAGGGCAGGGAGCCACAGAGGAGTCAGCTGTTGTAGTGGAATTTTCTTGTGGACCCTTTATTTTTACTTCAGGGAGCCCCGGGGTTCCACAGAACAGCATTTGGGAAACACTGCTCTAGGTCATTATTCAACATTGCACGTTGTTTGTGACTGAAAGTTTAGATGCTTTTTAACTAATTGATGGGTGATTGAAAAACACTGAATTAATTACAGTTTTCAGATTAGTTCCTGTTCGACAGCTGTGTGTTTCAAAGTCCCCCAGTTGTATGTTTTGGCAGTCTTCATAAAGAAGATGAAGGTAGTTAAATTTTCCACTGTATGAGTCCTGGATATTGGTGGATATTGTTTTCAATAATTTATCATACAGATACATGCACAGGGCATCTATTTAAAGGTGTGACAGAGCAGTTACCAAAAAGTCACATAGTATGAACATGTAGAGTGTAGCCCATAAATTAGTAGGACCTTATGACATTCAGCTCTAGAAACTGAGGACATAAGTAATGACTTTGACAACTCAGAAGTCATTTGGTAAATTGCAAAGATCTTGGAAGATGCTAGAGAATTAGAAAAAAAATAAAACAGTGTAAGGCCTCCAGGAAGCGTGAATAGTTGTGAGAATGATCACCTGCAAATCTAAATTGTGATCCCCTAGCAAAATAGTGATAGTGGAAATGTACTTGAAAAATCAAGAGGCAGTCCTGTGGCAACTAGTAGACTAACAGATTTATTGGAGCACAAGCTTTTGTGGACAAAGACTCACTTTGTCAGATGCATGGAGTGGAAATTCCAGAGGCAGGTATAAATATACAGGAGCGTGAAAAGAAGGGAGTACCAATCAAGAGGAGGGCCAGAACTGACGAGGTCAGTTCAGTCAGGGAGGACGTGGCCCACTTCCAGCAGCTGATGTGGAGGTGTGAACACCAAGAGAGGAGAAATTGCTTTGTAGTTTGCCTGCGATTCCCACTCTTTGTTCAGTCCTAAATTCATGGTGTCAAATTTGCAAATGAATTGTTCTGCAGTTTCTCTTTTCAGTCTATTTTTGAAGGGTTTTTTGTTGCAGGATAGTCACTTTTAAATCTGCTACTGAGTGTCCAAGGAGATTGAAGTGTTCTCCTACAGGTTTTTGTATGCTACCAGTCCTGATACCTCATTTGTGTCGATTTATTCTTTTACTTAAAGATTGTACAGTTTGGCCAGTGTATTTTGCAGAGGTAATTGTTGGCACATGATCATGGCATGTATTACATTAGTTGGGGGTGCAGGTGAATGAGCCCCAGATGGTGTGGCTGATGTGGTTGGGTCCTGCAGTACTGTCACTGGTGTAGATGTGTGAGCTGAGCAGGCACTGAGCTTTGTTGGTTGCTGAGTTGGAGTTACTGTGGTATGGAGTATAGTTGCTGGTGAGAATGTGCTTCATGTTGGCGGGCTTTCAGTAAGCAAAGACTGACCTGCCTCCCAAGATCTGTGAGAGTGAGGGATCATTGTCCAGAATGGGTTGTAGATCACTGATGATATGCTGGAGAGGTTTTAGCTGGGGCCTGCAGGTGATGGTCAGCAGTATTCTGTTATCTTCCTTGTTAGGCCTGTCTTGCAGCAGGTAGCTTCTGGGTACACGTCTGGCTCTGTCAGTGTTTCCTTACTACTTCAGGTGGGTTTTGTAGTTTTAAGAATGCTTGGTAAAAGTCTTGTAGGTGTTTATCTGAGGGATTGGAGCAAATGTGTTTGTACTTGAGTGCTTGGCTGTAGACAATGGATCATGTGGCGTGCCCTGGATGGAAGCTGGAGACGTGTAGGTAAGCATAGTGGTCAGTAAGTTTCTGGTATAGGGTGGTGTTTGTGACCATTGCTTATTTGCACTCTGCTGTCCAGGAAGTGGAGCTCTCATGTGAAGTGGTCCAGGCTGAGGTTGTTGGTGGAATGAGAACTGTTGAAATCACAATGGAATTTTTGGTAACACCGTTAGTTACTAAAGCAAACAGAATTAGAGAGATTCTAGGAAAATCCCTATTTAAGGCTAGTGGTGTAAGGGTGGTTATAGTTGAGCATTTTTGCTGTTTCAGACCATTTTGTTATTGAAAAGTATTTATTGAATTATTCGAGTGGCTTATTTATTCTAAACCCATCTGGATTCATTATGGAATTTTGCTAATTGCTCACTTAAAACTGCAAAAATGCAAGTTTAGCTCTTAATAAAAGTTACTTGCATGCTTATATTTAAATTCCATAAACAAATTAGTTCACTAACTACTCAGCAGTGTAAAACTGCCCTTTTATATAATATATAACTTTCCTAAGCACTCGTAGTAATAACTTTTTGCAGGTCTAGTAAGCAAACACAATTACATGACAAATTGTACATTCTGACTGGTAACTTGTATGTTCATTTTCAGCTTGAGTTTATTTTGCTTAAACCTTACAGCTCAAAGGCTCATGATAGAAATTATGATGTTCTGTAAAGAAGTTGAAAAGTGCCTTGTTTTTTGATAACAAATCATTACCACCTATCACAAGAACAGCTTTATTACAGTAATTCTGAAGCTTGGAAAAATGCTGGATAGCGGTTAAAATTACTGGCCAGTGGTGTTCATAAATGCAGACTGAAATGTATTGGCAAGGGGTTCTGGCAAACAGATTGTAAACTGTCCTTTCTGGTATTATTCACCTTAAGCTTGTGGGCTTTAGTGAAAACAGGTTTCCTTTTATTGTGACAGATTTGCTGAAAAGTATAGTACAATCCACTTATAATGAAATTGGATATAGTAAAACTGCATTTTGAGTGGAGTAAACATCCTGAATTGCTCTAGTACATTTCAGTTTGTTTTTACCCTGCTTTAGTTTACTTCTGCTATAAGGTTTTGTCTATACGGGTAAAATGGATTAAATTGCAAAGTGTGTTAAGTAACATGGTTTAACTACCATAGTGTTACAGGATTTTGCCTTTGTGGACAAGGTTAACCATGACCTTCCAATTCTTTTCGATATCTGTCCATAGTAACAACAGTATTACAGGTTGACCCTCTCTAATCTGATGCTCTCTGGTCTGGCAGTACCCGTGGTTTGATATGATTTTAGCTAGGCAGTTGTCCACTAGGGATGTTAAGGTTAACTGGTAAGCCTCATCCTAAACACATGAGGTTTACTGGTCATGGTTAACTGATAAAGGTTGGAGCAGCCCTCCACCTAGCACAGGTAGGGGGTTGCTCCAGCACCATGGGGCTGTCACAGGTCAGGGTAGCTCTAGCACAGCTGGAGCAGCCCCCATCTGCAGTGGCCTGGGGGTGGGAGGTGCTGGGGGGAAGCTGTACCAGACTGGAGAGGCCCCCCCGCCATGGACAGAGGCTGCTCTGGCCTGGCAGGTGTGCCCTGCCTGCAGCGTGGCTGGAGCTGGGGCGAGGGCTGCTCCAGTGCAGCCCCTGTCCACAGCATGGGGGCTGCTCTAGCCCATTTCCTGTCCCCTACACATTTAATGGGTAACCAGTTAAACCTAGCATTTAACCAGTTAACTCATTAAACATGATTTTACATCATTACCACTTACCATAGGTATGGCCAAGTTTCCCCCCATCCCAGAAAATGTGTTTACAACCACGAATCCTGGCTCTCAGTGTTCTGTGTTGGTATTCAGCTTTAATTTACCCCTAAATGTCTTCTAAGAGTCCAGTCAGCAGTGGAAGTGTTGATAGTGCTTCTAGACAATGTTGACATTCTCTGGTTTGGCACCAGGCAGGTCTCAAGGGTGCTGCATTAGAGAAGTTCAGCCCATGTTAACTCACCTCAGATCATCCCACTATGCACATAGCTGGCTCAGATGCAAACATATTATTAGTTTTTCCTTATCCTCCCATGTCTATAGTGTGTTTGTTTTTTTTTTGTTTTAAATATCAATTTGTTGCATCTTGCCTACTAGTTAAGTCTTATTTTTTCTGGGGAAAACATGGTCTTGTACTCTATATTATACAGCATTGAGCACAATGAAGTTTCATTTCTGATGTGGGCTTTGACCTGCTACTGCAGGACAATGAATAGAAAAATATTACATGACAGCTGTGAAGTACAGCATTGCATTATAGACATTCCTGTTGTTTTTAAGTCATACAACTAACCATAGAAAGCAATCCAAGAAATTGAAAGGCGAAAGTTGTATATTATTAAAATATAGTAAAGTTGACTGCATCCTCAGGTTGCAACATTGTGATGGCATGTAAAATCAAGACACGTGCACTCATACAGGCTGTGAGACAGAGATGTGGCGGTTGCCTTATTACTCAAATACACTATGCCTCTTAGATTTATTGGGCTCTTCCCTCATTTTCAGTGTTGCCTTGATCTTGTCTGATTGCTTTTGCAGTTGCTAAGCTTGGATGTTTGTTTCATGCATTTGAATCCAAGTGAAAGCCAAGTTTTACTTGATGGCCCTAGATAGATGATGGATAATGCCCCCTCTCTAGCTATCTCTTTTAATAATGCTCTTTTAACGTATCTTCCAAAATAAAAGGGCCTTTGTGTCATGCTGGCTTCTGATTTATCCTTTGACAGCCACCTCCTTGCTGTCGCCAGGATTTCATTTTAGTTTCTTTGAAATATTGTCAGGTCGAGACCCCAGCTCAACAATAAAGACCTGGAAATCGCTATAACTAACAACATGTTTTCTTAAATGTACCTGCAAAGAGTACAGCCTCTCTGTGGTGATATGTATCTTTTTAGCACTGAAGTGTTTCAGTTATTTTCTAGGCTAACATGCATGAACTTCGCTAACCTAGTACTACTTTTCCATCAATGAAGACTTCTAAGCCTTTTTGTTAGAGCTGTGTGAATCTTTTGTTGTGAAACCATATGAAGCTCTGTAGTTTTGTGAGGTCTACATAAAATAGGTATAGCTCTGGTTCTTGAAAACTTTTGGGTCTGTGAACCTTTGTGATGCTGGGGAATGAGCATGATTCATAAATGTTTTGAGTTGGTTACAAAACTGTTTCAAGTCACATCATAGAAGTATCATCATTTGGGTTACTGATTAGCTGCCACCTCAGCATGTTTGGGTGTGATAGTCATAATGCTATCTGAAAACTGGTATTAAATGATTCATTGTTGTTCAACTGAGCTCTGGTTATATATTTTTGCAAAAGCACAGAAAAATAAGTGTTTGGTTTACATTGAATTGTTATGTCTGGTTAGGGAAAGAGGAGAAAGATTTTGCCTGTAGCAAAAAATTTCCAGTATGAGTATCATAACTTTTTGTAAAGCACTTTGAAGTATTTTGATGAAAAGGTGCTGTGTAACTGCAGAGTACTAGAACTTGGTTAGGTGATCCTCCAGCCTAGTGTAAGCCCAAGAAAGAGTCATACTTCAGAGTAGATACTATTTTTTTATCTAATCTGTTCATAAAGTAGTAGACAGAAACCATTATCACAATGACAAGCACATAGTAGATTCGGCCATCATGCAAAAACACACAGTACATCTCAGTTGTTGTTTATCCTCTGGAAGTTGATCAGAATACCAATTTCAGGATAACTACTCTGCAGTGGCTGTTCTGGAAGAGCTTCCCCGGTGGATGCTCAATTCCCTAATAAGAGACTTTAATCCAAAATAATTGTTACCCACAAAGCAGGGTATTTCTGTAATAAAATCACTTTTTATTCTGGAATTTTATGTCCACCTGAGGGAGTTACAATGAACCTTTGATTTTATGGTCCCCAATTTAGTGGACTTTCAAAACAGTGGACAATCCCGTTGTTCCCAAAGTCGGCTGGGGTCCATAAAATCCTAACACCCCCCACCCCCAAATAAAAAGTTAAGGGACTTACTCCTGTTGCCTGGAGGAGTTGCTGCCGCCTCCACCAAAGCCATGTGTTGCTGGAGCTGCCTTCCTCTATGGCTGGAGATGCCACACTGGAGCTGCTACGTGCTCCTCTCACCAGAGGTGGGGAACATATGCGAGTGCCGTCTGCCCACATACGCATGCTCCACCCCTGGTGAGAGGAGAGCATGGCAGCCCTGGTGTTGATAACAGCTCCTCCAGAAGTGCATGGCGGGGTCGCAAGTGCGGTTTGATAGCTCCAGCTGCACGGCATGCTCTGGCAGCTCCAGTAGCCAGTCTGGTGAATCCCTGGCTTTTTTTTTTTTTTTTTTTTTTTTTTTTGGGTGGGGAGTTGGGCTGGGGGAGCCTACAGGGGTGGGTGGGTAGTAAATTCTCAGATTTAACAGACTTTCAGGATTAATGGACACCCCCCCCCATTAGCCCGTTAAATCAAGGGTTTACTGCATTCCCAATTAGGTATGCTACTCAGTTTCCCCTGTGTAGAAGATGCCCTGAAAAAAGACTGCATATCTGAGAACTTGTAGTCAAAAGCACAAAACAGAGTTTAGGAAGATTGAGACGACATATTGTCTATATAATATTCCACCTTTTCACAAAGCATTTCTGTCCTTGGTATTCCCAAAACTGAGGGTTCCTAGATTTTAAATTGAATTTACATTTAAAATCCCAGTGGTGTGTCCTCCTCTACAGCCAATGAAGCATCAGTGGCTAAGTGTCATCTCCTAGGCCAGTGTCTCTGAGTATTGAATGGAAATCCAGTCAAAGTTCCTTCAAAGTACCTCCTTGTTCTCTGCTTTAGGACTCTTAAGAGGCTTGAGCATTAGACCCTGCTTTTCTCATTCCTGTAGCCTGCCACAGATATATTGCGTAATTTTACACCCTTAACTTTTTCTTCATCAGCATCTGTGCTATGGCGGCTTGAATTTGTCACTGTCAGCCTGTCACCACGCTGCTTGTGGTGAAATGCTTCCTTTTTAGGTTGGAGATCTCCAAAGCATTTGAGCTCTCCAGAAATTTCTGTTAGGGTAGCAAACTATTTATAATGTATTGTGTAAATGACACTGACAACAAGGGAGAAGTGACCTCTACACCACTATGCAGTGGGGTGAATTGGAGACCAGAATAAAGACATTGTACCTGCTATTATATTCTCCTCTATCTGTCTTAATGGTGGACGGAATTTCCTCCTCCTCCTCCTCCTCCTCTTTTTTCTTTTTTTTGTTTTTATTTTTAAAAAAGCAATTAAACCAGTTAATTATGCCTATAGCCTTCAGAGTGCAATCCGCCGTCTTCTACAACTCTTAAACCAAACATTCATACACAGGGAAGAACAGCACTTATGGGAGCGATGCTAATTATGCAAATGTGTATGCTTCTCTTCCCAGTTTGCAAAACCTGCAACAAAAATAAATGTACCTCATTCCTAACTATAACTCACAGTGAGCCAATTATTGGTGGCCACCCGTCCTGTTTCTGCTTGCTAATGAAGCATAACCAGCACCATATTTAGGCATAGAGTTTAATCCAATTTGTCATTGCTATTACTATACCTTTTGAATGTGGGCTGCCAGGTATTGTGAGATACAAAACTTGTGTAACCAAAATCAACAAGGCTGATGCATCTTTAATTTTGACCACAAAGGTGGGGGGGTGCGCGTGCACACACACTGCATTTAACAGCTGAACATTTTACCTTCTGCACAGAAAAGCTGTAGCCTGTTAAGACAGAATATTTTATATGCATCTGTGAATGTGGGCATTAATTGTCAGGAACCACCTGAGAAAGTGAACAGTTAAATTTGTTGAATAGTAACAGAGAGGGAGCCGTGCTAGTCTGTACACTATCAAAACAAAAAGCAGTCAAGTAGCACTTTAAAGACTAGCAAAATAGTTTATTAGGTGAGCTTTCGTGGGACAGACCCACTTCTTCAGACCATAGCCAGACCAGAACAGACTAAATATTTTGGAAATATTGAGTCTGTTCTGGTCTGGCTATGGTCTGAAGAAGTGGGTCTGTCCCGCGAAAGCTCACCTAATAAACTATTTTGCTAGTCTTTAAAGTGCTACTTGACTGCTTTTTGTTAAATTTGTCACTGTCAAATCAATAGAAATATTTCCTTCAAAGATACGGGGACACAATCTACATTTTTTTTGTTCTGTGCCTCACAAATCTATCTTAATGTTTCTATACAGTCCTTACAGGACTTGTAAAAGGACAGTAGGTAATGGGTTTAGATTTTTTTTCACTAAAATTTCAGTTTATCAAAGCATAATTTAATTTAATTTCCTAGTAACATTTGAACAAAGAAATCTTGTGTGAACATTTTGTATTTTTAAAATAACTAACTTGTCAAGTGACGTTGCACGTCATTCAGCTATCACCAGCTTTCGGTTAAATTTATCAAACTACTTGTAGTTATGGTTTTTAGTAAAGTTAATTATTCTTCAGTGTCTCTTCAGAAAGAGAAGACATACTGGGTCTGCTGGCCCTTTTTTTGGAAACTCTATATACCCGATCATATCTTTTCTACTCTCTCGCCCTCCTCCCCATTTTTATACCCTCTTTCTGCCTGATCCCCCAGTCTGAGTGGTGGTGAATTTTATTTGCACACATCAGATAATCATTTTTGTAATTGAACAACAGGTACGTTATACATCCACCCTTTTAAAAAAAAATGGTTTTGATGTATACTAAATCGCAATGATCTATTGTAACAAGATATGCAATACACCAATGTTTCAGCTGAGCCTCCTTCAAAAAAATTGTTGAAGTCAGCAAACAAGTTATTGTGCCACCCTAATAATAACCTTGTGTTGCTGTCAAGAACATGTGGCAGTAATGTATTTTATTTTAAAGTGATCCACTCATTTTCTTTCCCCAGTATCTGTGCTTGGAATTAGTGCACCACATAGTTGCAGGTGAACAAGGAAAGCTCTTGGATGTTCATTACATGCCTAAAACATGTAGGTTAAGACTTTTTGAAAGAGAGCTGTAATTACTTAGAAAGTTTCTATTACCCACTGACTTACTGAGGAGACTCTGTGTTTTGGGTGAATCACATTGTTATTTTGGGTATGTCTACACTAGCAATTGAATAATAAAACTTTTGTTGTTCAGAGGTGCTAGCCACCTGCTCCCGAAGGGTGTAATTTTGCCAAGACAAGTGCCAGTATGAGCAGTGCACTGTCAGCCTGTGTGTTCTCCTGCCAAAAACATGAACACCACTCATTAGGGGTGGAAGTATTTTGTCAGCAAAAGAGCTGGCAAACACTGGCTGCACTGCCCGATTTTTATGTTAACACAGACTTGTTAATAAAAGCCATATAGTGTTGACAAAGACTTACTGAATGTTTTATAAATTTCTTCCCATTCTGTATGTCTGAGAGGTATTGCCTACAAAACCTGAGAGAAGGTTATTTTCCTCTTTAATTTCACTGAACATTTTACCACTCCATCCTGTGAGACCATTCTTTTACTAGCTTGTTTCTGTGTAATAATTGCAGTGGAGTAGTCACAAACTTGTTTTTCTACCAGTCGAGACTGCTAAATGGTAACAGAGAGAAAGCCGTGCTAGTCTATGTACTACGAAACAAAAAAGCAGTCCAGTAGCACTTTAAAGACTAACAATAATTTATTAGGTGATGAGCTTTCATGGGACAGACCCACTTCTTCAGATCATAGTCATACCAGAACAGACTCAATATTTAACACACACACAACTAAAAATAAATAAATAAATTAAATTGCTAAATGAGCTGGATTCAGAAAGGAAAAAGGAACTGTTGGCATAATCATTAGCCTAAGTATTCGTCATAAACATGAGGAAAGGTCATTTGAGGCTTCAAAGTGTTAAATCCCTGAAAAGAACAGGTATCTGAAATAAGCATTGCCTAAGGGACTGCATCATTAACCCTTTCACCAATTCCACAATTTGTCTTAATATTACTTTCCAAAGCTTCTAGCCTATAAATCCTCCAGTTTGTAAGCAGATATGTAAAATGTTCCTATCCCTCAAAGGTTGTATTTGTCAAGGCCTCATTTCATTCTGTGTTTGTGAACAACATGCAATGTAGGAAAGATGATTCAGTAGGTGGTATACTGGACTGGGGTCCAGGAGACCTGAGTTTAATTTCTGTCTCGGTCACAGACTTCCTGCATGGCCATGTCTGGACTGCCAGCTTCTGTAGACAAAACTTCTGCTGACAGAAGTTTTGTTTCCAGAGCGCGCATCCAGACTGCAGATTTCTCCAAAGAGATCTGCTGGTCGGGAGCATTCTGCCAACATAACTGTACACCTCATTCCATGAGGAAGAAGGGATGTCTTGGTAGAGGGTTTTTTCCAACTTTTGGCCCTGTGTAGATGGGTCCAGTGCTGGAAAAGCCTCTCCCGACAGACCTGTTGGCAAAAGATAAGCAAATAGCGGTGTTTAATTAGCATATCTTTTGCCAACAGTTACCCAGAGTCTAGACACAGCCATAGTAACGAAGATATTGCTGCTTGCAATACGAGATTACTGATCCAAACTCTCCCTTGAAATCTCTCTAACAGGTTCTCTTAAATTCTAGTTTTGTAAGCATTAGGCTATCTAAAATGCAAATTTTAATTTATCTTTCATTTTTAAACAAGTAAGAGTATCAAACTACTGATCATCTGAGTAGATAAACCTAATTTTTAGGTAATTGAATAAATAACAAGATGCATTCTCTGAAGTTTCCTATTCTAATTTTCATCAGACTATGATTTGATTGACCATACTTAACATCTGATAAATTATATATTCCCTTTTATACCATGGCAATCATGAATTTTTCAGAGACATTTCAAGAGCAAATGTCAACTTTGTTTCCTTATCAGTGAAGTTCTTTACATTGTGTGTGAGCTTTTGGGCAAAGTTAAATCTGTAGAAACTGTCTTTGTAGCCTTTCGTTATTTGGCTTGGTCTAGTCTGCTAATATCTGCGAGATCTGATGCGTAACAAGATTTCTACTGCTATGCTTCAGTTTTCCACAATAGAATTTGAATACAGTTTGGATCTGAAAAATTACTTGTCCTTCAAAGCAAACTCTTACTATGAGATGTGCTGGTTTTGTATTCTGCTTATGTTTGGTAGAATTCTGGCTGCAGAATCTCAGGGCTTGTCCAAAAAGTTGCGTGCTCATAGCTGCCACTTGAAAGGTTTCATATTTATTTATTACAGCTCACTGTAGCTGCATCTACACGTGCACGCTACTTCGAAGTAGCGGCACCAACTTCGAAATAGCGCCCGTCGCGTCTACACGCGTCAGGCGCTATTTCGAAGTTAACTTCGACGTTAGGCGGCGAGACGTCGAAGTCGCTAACCTCATGAGGAGATAGGAATAGCGCCCTACTTCGACGTTGAACGTCGAAGTAGGGACCGTGTAGACGATCCGCGTCCCGCAACGTCGAAATTGCTGGGTCCTCCATGGCGGCCATCAGCTGGGGCGTTGAGAGATGCTCTCTCTCCAGCCCCTGCGGGACTCTATGGTCACCGTGAGCAGCAGCCCTTAGCCGAGGGTTTCTGGCTGCTTCTGCGGCAGCTGGGGATCTATGCTGCAGGCACAGGGTCTGCAACCAGTTGTCAGCTCTGTGTATCTTGTGTTGTTTAGTGCAACTGTGTCTGGGAGGGGCCCTTTAAGGGAGCGGCTTGCTGTTGAGTCCGCCCTGTGACCCTGTCTGCAGCTGTGCCTGGCACCCTTATTTCGATGTGTGCTACTTTGGCGTGTAGACGTTCCCTCGCTGCGCCTATTTCGATGTGGTGCCGCGCAACGTCGAAGTTGAACATCGACGTTGCCAGCCCTGGAGGACGTGTAGACGTTATTCATCGAAATAGGCTATTTCGATGTTGCTACATCGAAATAAACTATTTCGATGTTGGCTGCACGTGTAGACGTAGCCTGTGTGTGAGTGTCCTTAATGGTTATTAAAATATAGGTGTACTGTACAGGTTAATTTAATCCAGGTGTTCTCAGGTAAAATTGAGAGTCTTTACTAGCTCTTTGAGTATAAATGTCCTGTGGAGTTTACTGTTTAATCCAAGGATTTATAAGTATAGCTGTGTGAATTACAGTACTGATTTTTTTTTTTGGTTCAATAACTCTTCCAAGAAAAGTGGTGGGGGGGTTGGGTGGACGAGTAGAATTGCTTGGATTCAACCATTGAATGGTCATTGGTTCTGAAACTTCAGCCACATAAATTAAGCTTAAATATGCTCCAGAACTGCTGGAGGTTGTCATAACTAACACTTTTTTTTTTTTTAAACCAATAATTTTGATCACCTCTTACGTTCTTGTCTTGTCAGTAGATACTGGATACAGCTCCTGTGGGAAGGAGCTATGCTTCTCTTTTGTCAGAACATGAACAAAAGTCTTGAGTAATGTTTCCAAGTATTTTTTTTCTCTGTGTGGACTGTTCCATTGATTGCAACTGGTCTTTGTTTCTTTCACCAGTGCTGCCTCAAAGTAATGTCCCTGCCATCTGCACTATAGGCAGTAGCTATGTAATACATGAAGACTTCAGCAACATTACCCCACTATTCCCATCTGTTGAGTGCTTGTCTGTCTGTGTTAATAATTTTGTCGTTTATTTTCAGACACCACCCCACCCCGTTTCATGCGTGAATGCAAATGGTGGCGAGGGCAGGTGGAAAAACAGTTCGAAAAAGAGTCACCTGGGAAATATCGAGAACATATTGGAGGGAGTTACATTTTGTAATGCAGAAAAATGGATTTATATTCCACACCTCATAGCTCTAAATGATAGGTTTAAAAACCTATTTTGTATTCCTCCTAGCATTTTCAGAATTTACTTCCTTAATATGCATTTGACAAAAGCTTATTTTGCTGAACTCTGAAAATTTCTAATGTAAAGTTCTTGCAAATGTTTCTATTCAGCATTTTTTTTCAGCTCAAACATTCAGTGAGAACGCCTTGAGATTAGCCACCAAATATTTTAAAGGAAAATTGATTATATTTCCAGCTGTCAATTTACCAAAATGAGTTTAAAGTAGTTTTTCCCACTCTACATGCAGTTTAATATCTTTGACAATTTTTTTGAGTCGGTAATCACTTTGCTAATCTTTATATTTCCTGCCCTTTGTTGATATGCAAAAGACCTTCTTTCCTACATTCCACTCCCTCTAACAGGCATGCACAGAGAAGTTGACACTGCTGAGAATGATGAAAGCATTATAGTTAACAAAATACTGTCAAGTGTATGGTGTAAACCAGGGATGTAAAAGGTTAACTGGTTACCTGGTAAGCATTAACCTTATCAGCATTCTTATCTGGTAACCTGTTAAGAAGAAGTTTGGTGGAAGCAGACTCTTTTTCCCAGCTGCAGTAGGTGGGTCTGACTAGAGGAGGGCTGAAGGAGCTCTCTGCCTGTGGCAGTCTGGCCATCAGGACCCCAGCTGCTCTGAACCCGCCATCTGTTAACCAATTAAATGATATAGTTTTAATCATTTAACTAGTTAACATTTTAAATTGGTATTTACATCCCTAATGTAAACCAGCAATAATTTTTGCCAAGGGTGGTGTGGAAAACTCCATGAATTCTGGTTAGTCATCGCAGGCCAGCTTGGGCCCCTGAGAGTTGTGAAGCCTCAGCTGGAAGGGGCCTGTCTGGGGCCTAGAGAGAGAGACTGGAGGTAGTGATGGGGGTGGAAGGTGGCAAGGATGTGTGATGAGAGTTTGTGCTGGCTGCCGCTGGGTAAGTTTCTGAGACAGACCATGTGCAGTCACGTTAAGAGCTGTCCTGCTCTGTGGTCTACTCCATCCCTCGCTTTGCGGAGATGGGGCATATGTGGGGAGGGAGACTGTGTGTGTGGGGTGGGGGGGGCAGGCATGCATGCATGCTTGGGTAATGGAGAAAGGTTTGAAACTGCACTGCTTCTTGAGACAGGCACACTCTGTCACTCACCATTTGTACTTCAGACCACCAGAGAAACTCTTGTATGTGTCCCTGTCCCCAGTCCTTGCTCTTGCAGAGGCAGGGGGCACCGTGACATCAGCTCTCCCCTCCCCTCCCCTCCCCACTTTGGATAGCTAGCAGGAGGATTCTGTGAGCAATTCACCTTCAGGACTGTGCAAAGTGAAGGAAGGGACACATGAAACACATGCTGCTGACTGGAAGTATATGCACTGTGTTCATCAGCTGGGCAGACCAGATGGAAATGCTCAGCAGGCCGTATTTTGCCCACCCTTGATGTAAACAAACAATAGAAAAATAACTTTCTGTAATCTTTTGGATATTAGTAATGTTAAGTGTTGCTTGTGATTATAAAAATATTTAGTTATTTTTAAGTTGGAATTCCTTTGTAAATGGTTGAATCTGAAGCAAATTAAGTCTGAGAGAAATTTAATACAAGTATTGTCACCACTAAAATTATTTTCATACATTGATTTACTTAGTAGCAGTGAAGGTTAAGATGTGTAACAGCCTTCTTAGCAAACTGCATGAGGAATAAATAATCCAGCCTTAAGGACCTCAGACCTTGCCATCTCATACTCAGTAGTAAGGAACTCTGTGCATTGTACGGAATCCATCAACACCTGCCAACCTTGTGCAAATCCCCTCAACAATATGCATTTTGATGGGACTGTCTGAGTGACTCATCTTTCATGGCATACAGTTCTTAGCCACACTGCTCTTCCTTCCATTAGGAAGGAGATTTCAGCTGGCCACATGCTTGAGAAGATATGTGCGGTCCCAAGCTTACCCTTCTTCAGTGACCTTTTTAGCCCACTACCTTTCATCATGACACCCACTGTGATCGAGGCTGCCATGCAAGTAGATGACAACGGAGTCCCTGTGACGGGAAGACTGGCATGTAATGCCAGCCATAAATCAGTTCCTCATCAAAGACACAATTGCTCTCCTGCTTAACATTGACTTATCTTATTATCGGGGGTTCTTCTTAACCAATTCTGGATTGAGCAGTGCTCTGTGTAGCCAGCCAGCACTGTTGGGGTCTTGGAGGCAACCCATGCTGCAGCTGCGGCACTGATCAAACTGTGATGCATGTTGTCAAGGAGTGCCGGCTAACCAAATTCAACAGTGGGCTCTGGGAGCTGCAGTTGGCCACTGAGAATGCAATTGTTTGTCTTAATTTGCAAATGCAAAACAAATAAATTAGTGGTAGTAACAGGAGGAGAGAATTTGCTAAGACATTACACAGGTTTCTTATACCATGGCTGTGTCTACACTAAGACAAAACTTCGAAATGTCCATGGTAATTCAATTCAGCGCCTCATTAGCATTAGGACGCTTCCGGCTGCGGCGCTTTGAAAGCGCCGCTTTCAGATGCACGTGGCTACATGGGGGTCCTTTTCGAAAGGACCCCACACATTTCAGAGTCCCCTTATTCTGCTCAGATGAGTGGAATAAGGGGATTTTGAAATGTGTGGGGTCCTTTCAAAAAGGACCCCCGTGTAGCTGTGCCGAGCCGCGCAGGTTTGAAAACGGAGCTTTCAAAGCGCCGCAGCTGGAAGTGTCCTAATGCTAATGAGGTGCTGAATATTCAGTTCAGCACCTCATTACTATTCTACGATATGGCCATTTTGAAGTTTTATCTCAGTGTAGACACAGCCCATATGTTTTGTAAAATGTATTTACAGTATGGCATTCTACCATTATTGGATACACAGAGGTGTGAGAGTTTGTGGAAGGTAACTGAATCATGTTATCAAGCCTCATACAAATGTTTTTAAAGTGGATCAGATTGTGAACCTCTCAGTCACAATACTGAGCATTTACTCATATGGCTAGTTCAGTAACCTTAGCAAAATGACATAGGTGAATAAAAGTTCACTAGTGTAAAGAAGGAATTTCCGGTATGGCTGTAAGTAGCTTGAGCCAAACAATTTTCTCTGGTTGAAAGCTATTGGTATTACATATGTATTTTTACTTTTAACAAGTACAATATAATATGAAATCCTGAAGGTGGTGCAAGCACAGTGCATTGGTCTAAATTCTCATAGTAATAGCTAGGATTAAGTAATTATTAAAGACCTGGTTACATATAAACTTGGCCTTTGTGAACCCACATTGTGAGGCTGTATTTATTTTTTAAATTTTGCCCAATACTGTTATCATTTTTGTTAGGTTATTTTTAGTTTAAATCCTCTTAGTGTGCTCTCTGCCTTCAGTAGCACTTGATGCTTAATAAGTGAGACCTTTGTAGACTTCTGTAGTGGCTTGAAAGAGCACCCCACTGACACTGTGCTGAGTGATGGATAGATTCCCTGCCTGCTGTTCACTTTACTGCTAGATTCACTGAGGGTGCAATATCCTAACAAAGCAGAGCGGGGAATTGAAATGTGTTCTTCTGAGAACAGCAGTAAGTAAAGCTGCCTTTCTAGCTATTCTCTCAGTTAGCTCCTTGGAGACTTTTTCATGCTTTAGTTCTTTTTCTCCTGGGAATTTGTGACTTGATATAACACATTGATAGTGGCAAAATAATTATTTATAACAAAGTATGTACTGTAGACAAAAGGCAACCAACATCGTTTGGCATCTCTATTCGATGTTGTAAATAGCAGTTGGTTTTGGGCAAGCTTTTTTTTCTTTTTCTTTTTCTTTGCTGTAC
The DNA here is from genome assembly GCF_033958435.1 of Carettochelys insculpta. Classification (NCBI taxonomy): domain Eukaryota; kingdom Metazoa; phylum Chordata; order Testudines; family Carettochelyidae; genus Carettochelys; species Carettochelys insculpta. The sequence goes on from NC_134155.1 coordinate 11,134,749, forward strand.
AGTCTAGGTAGTTCTGATCTTCCTAATGCCAGTGGTTCATTTCCGGCTGCTCCCTCAAGTGAAATTGACAAGTGGTGCAGTGCTCAGGGGCAGAGGAGAATATGTAGAGAGCAGTGTGAAATTAACTTGCAGTTATTTGGGGGGGATGGGAAAGGGCTTGTCAGAATGGTAGGTAGATTTTCTGGTGATGGTTGTTTGTATCGTGGGGGCGGGATTAGGAATAAATGTCCTTTTTATACATATGCTTCAGCCATTCATTTCACTCATTGATACTCCACACTCCAAAACAGGGTAGTCAGGAAAAGGCCACTGGGTAAGACCTATTTTTTAACGGAACAAGTTTTCAAAAAGAAGATGAGAGAAGAAGTCTCTTTAGATCCTGCTTATTCCGCCATAATGGAGTTTAACAGTTGTAGCTGATCAGCATATCTGGCTCATCCTCTGTAGGGTGCACACCTGAGAAATGTGCATGATTATACTTAAAAACTTGTGATACCTCTAGCAGTAAACATGAGCTAGACTAGATCATTTTATGGCTTGATCACCAGCCTTGTCTTTGTGAGCCCTTGTAGGAAATCTTCCAATGTTACTATTGGGCAGTGACACCACTAGTAACAATGTGTAAGTAGCAAACATAAGTGTAGTGTGAGATATGTAAATCACTGTCTCATTTGCATTTTCAATTTCCTTCATTTGCATTCCACTTTCAAAAGAGGAATGCAAGTGTAGACTTAGCCTGAGATATAGGCCTTGGTCCCATATACAGCACTTTGAAGAAGAACTCGCTGGTGTCTTTGCAAATCACAATGCCACCTCATTTGATTATATTCTGTTCCTACAAGTAAAGCAACCTTGCATCCTGCTCAGTTTTTTTCACTACAGCTGTGCATTAAGCTGAAAGCTTTGGAAAACATAAGTGTAAATAGGAAGTTGGAATTAATTAGCATTTTTTCCACTGCTATCTCAAGATGTTGTGACCTTTTCCTTGCTGTTAAATAGGCATTAGCACAATAAATGTGTTTGAAGTATTGTGGTGGCATGAATTAGTAAAACTGGAGGGATTTTGTTTGTAAAATAAGGACTCTGCTGTAGGAAAAATATGCCTGCTTTCCAAAATGACCGCACTGACTCATTGGGCACTATGTAAAATTTCTGAGGATCCATAATTACAGTTTTTTAATTTGAGGGGAACTGATGTGTTGGTGCATTTGGAAAACATGACTGGGAACTTGTGGGGTGTGGATAAGTAAGAAACTTTGGAAAACTGAACTCTTGTGCTCTGACTATTTTTTGCCACTCCAGACTGGTATAAAATAGTCAAAACAGCTCAGTGAATCTGACCCTAAATTTTAACCTTTATTTGTGTGTGCACATAGTTTATACAATAGGAATTGTATAGAAGAGATTGGTAATGCATATAATCACGTTGTTAGAAATTGCCTTTTTGGTTTTTTTGCTCATTGTTCATGTATGAAATTTTTTTAATGAGTACATTTAGATGGATGTAACACTGGGTATGTATTGAATGATTTAGGGTGAAAGAGATTACATGGATGTTTATAAATATCTCAGGATTAGCACCATAAACCCAAGAGTTAAAGTTAAATGTCAAAGAAATAAAACATATTATGTTATGGCATGGAAATTCACAGCTAAGCACCCAAACAACTGGAATTCTGTACTGTAATCTCTTTAAAATCATTTTAATCAATCTGCAACTACATACACTTGTATGCATTCATCATACATGTTGCAGGTGTTACTGCATGATGTTATTGCAGGGTCAGGGTTAAAATTGTTCCAGTGCTCTGTGTCTTTCCATGAATACTATATCAGTTGCCTTACTCATATGACAGGGAAGCTTCACTTATATAAATATCAAGATTTAATGGTTGTATGTCAAATGGTTGCTTCCAAGATGTCACCTGGAGCAAATGTAAGACTTTGTTTGAAGTAGTTGTTGGAAGTCCTTAATTTTCCGTTAGTATATTTATAGCCAACACTTTTGAGTGCATTTGAGCCTTATTTTTAACATGTAAAATCTATTTTGGTAGCAAAGTGTTAATTATCTTAGGCTATATTTAGACTGCAGAGTTTGTCAACAAAACTGCCATTTTGTCGACAAAACCCAGGGAGTGGTCAGATTGCAAAGTGTGTTCTGTCAACAGTAAATTGACAGAACAGAGTGGTTTTTTGACAGCCATACCCCACTCACTACAAGCAAGAATGCCCCTGTCGAGAGCGATCTGTCAACAAAAGGCAGGTCTGGACGTTCCAGGGGCCTTCTGTCAACAGAAAAGGCCTCTGGGATGCCCCTCAGGTGCTGCAGTGGGCACCCTGTCCACAGCAATTAGCACTCTATAATTCCTGCTTCCAGCCCTTCTTCAAGCTGCAGGGAGTCCAGGGAACCCCATGGCAGGAGTCTAGGAGTAGCCATGCAGCATGCTGAGCTCCCTCATGGCCATACCTCCTTGCAGAAGAGAGATGGCAGAATTTCAGTCAGCACAAGATACCTCTGGGCCCTCAAGGGAGCAGCCTCGGGGTCCCAGGATCCACCTCAGGGCTTCTAGAGGCATGCCCCCTCTTGGAGCAGGACCAAGATACAGGCCCTTTTAGATCTTTGGGTGGAGGAGAAAACCCTCCATGCCCCAGGGCTCTCTGCAGGAACATGGACATATAGAGACAGATGGCAGAGGCCCTGGCAAAATGGGGCCACCCGTGCTGCTCTCTGGAACAAGTCCAAGCCAAAGTGAAGGAGATGTGGCAGGGGTATGTTTGGGCTCGGTGCAGAACCCCTATCCTGCCCATATTATGCTGAGCTCCACTGCATCCTGGGGTGGAGGGGAACACATCATCCCCTGGCCTGAGCCTGGACTCAGGGCTTGAGGCCCCTGACCATGGGAGCAGGAGCCTGAAAAGGAGGACCAATCACCAGAGGGGTGGCACCAGAAATTTGTTTCAGAATCCAGCGGCTTCGTCATCGCTGTCAACCTGGTCCTCCGGAAATGGGCTGTGTCCTGGACCGCCTCTGAGTTCAGCGAGGGTTTTTCCAGTGAGTGCCCTGTTTGTCACACACCCCAGGGAGGCCAAACGTCACTCAGTCGTCTCAGTTTGCACCCTGCAATGCAGTCCCAGCACATTGAACTCCGTGCAGCAGTAGTATGCACTACCTGCAGCTAGGTATCTGGTTTCTGGAGAGCAGGGGGAGGGCAGGGGCAAGCCAGGGGCAGAGCTCCAAGAAGGTGGCCTTCCACATGAGGAGGTTTTGGAGGCACTACTGGTCATTCCACTGCTCCATGACCAGCCAGTTCCCCCAATCTGTACTAGTGTGGTGCCTCCAAAGCCACCTGTGCACCAGCGAGGGCTGGGGGTGTGCAGGTGTGTAGCACCTGCAGCCAGGATGATGGTCCCAAAGATGATCTCAGGATCAACCTCACTGAGGAACAGAAGGGCAGCTGCCAGAAAGCTGCAGCGTATCCACGTTGGGGCCATCAGAAGCCTCGGGGCAGCTCCAGCCGCATGGCACCCAGGGATCAACTATGTCACCCACAAATGTAGGGTAAGCAGAGTGGGCACTGAGAGAGCTGTGCTGTCCCTTGCAGGGGTAGTCAAGCCCACTGCAGGTACAGGGGACAGCTGTCTAGAGAGGCCCCTTTAAGCGCTCATCTCCACAGAGCTCCAGCCCCAGCCCCAGCTTTTGGAAGATACTGGAGACCTGCAACCCTGGCTAATGTAGTTCCAGGTGTCTGTTTTGCTGACTGAGCAGTCGGGCTCTCTGGCCTTGGTGTCTGGACTTGTGCTGTCAACAGGAGTTTTGTCACAAGATATCTTCCGACACAATCTGTTGCCAAAAGCCTGCAGTCTAGACATAGCCTTATTGAACAGCACTGAGAACCTCTTGCATTTTAAACAGCTATGAAATTTCTGTCAGGGTACTTTAGTTTTGCTTGATCTTGCTTAGCTCAAAGGTCTAGACTTTCATAAACTCACAAGGGCCTTTTCAGCCGTACATTTCTGGCTGTGTCTACACTACCACCCTACTTGGAAGGGATCATGGTAAGGAGGGTGTCGGGAGATTAATGAAGTGCTGCACTGCATATGCAGCACTTCATATGCTAATTCTCACCCGTGACAACTCCGAAGTGTTTAAACTTCAAAGTGCCGGCTCGCATGTAGCTGTGGCTAACCCGCTGGTACTTCGAAGTGCCTGGGCAACTTCGAAGTCCCTTTACTCCTCAAAGTTTTGCATGCAGGCTTGAGCCTTATAGCTGTGACTATGTTATCTCTACAGAAACCTGTTGTCACATTCATTCCCTCACCACTTGCCTTTGAAGCTCTTTATGGGCAAGTGGATAAAAATGGGGTATGTATAGGGCTGCTACTTCAATAAGTGGATATTGTTAGATTTATTCTGGTGGAATGAACCCACTGAATATCAAAATGATATGCTTTATCAAAAATAAACAAACACATATACAGTCAAGGAGGCAGTATATGTGGGTAGCTCTTGTTGTAAATAACTAATTTCACAGTGTTGATCATGTTATTAAAATTTCCAAATTTTTGGACATTTGGGATTGAGTTTTACGTTAATTACATTAATCTCTCAAATTTAAAATTTTCTTCAATACAATCTGGAATAAATAATAAGAAAGAATAGGTGTTCTTCCATTCAGTGTCCATGTTTTATCAGTACTGGGAGTGGCATTTCTTTAATCTATCAAATTATATTTTAGTTCCTTTAATGCCCACCTGTGTCTAGTCTGATGTGCAAGTGTGTTGGAGCAGGGAGAGTAGATTGTGACCACTAGCTTTACCGTCAGAAGCTATGAGACTGATTTGTGCTACGCTGTTCTTCTCATTTGTAAAACTTCTCCCATTCCAGGTTGAACATTACTAAATGTGATAATTGTTTTTAAGTTAGACAAATGTGCACATACCCGACTTTCTCTAATACTGTATGTTTACTTATTACATCAGTAACACTTAAACTTTATGTTCCAGAAGCAAGTATATTAATGCAATTACCCCATTTACCATCTATATGGGTCACTTATAGTCTAGGAATTCACATAAAGATCTGTAAAAGTTTTAGATTTATGGTTAAAGGGAGGCAAAGTTTTCTAGTGGAGAGAGGACTGGATTGAGGGTCAGAAAGACCTGATTTTTTTGTACCTTGCTCTCATTTATGTGCTGAGAGTGGTCATACCACTTCAGCTTTCAGTACCTGTTTCCACATCTGTAGAATGAAGGTAGTTCTGCTTACTTGACTTAGAAAAGAGTTTTGAAATGTATAGTGGAAAAGTGCAGTATAAGATTTAATTATTACTTTTAATGACTTCCACTTCAGTTTTTTTTAATGTCTAATTTTCTCAGTAAATTGACTTAAATGTGTATAAGATCTGTTGTTGTGATAATTAGGCCTATAAGTTTATCCTAATTGCAAGATCAACTGTAGGGAGTAAGTGAAAGTTTATACAATGACATAATCACCTGTAATAATGAATGGAAAAGGGGGACAGACTGAATTAATCCAAATAAACTCTACTACTGATGTAATTCAAGCATCATGCTAAGATCATGCCTGTTAAACAAGACAGAGGAGTGGGACCACAAATCAGAGGGTGCAAATTGGTATATCAGAAATTAGGCCTAATTGGTTAACAAAATGAAGTGATGGGCCATCCTTCCCTCTTTTTGGGGGGGTCCTTAAAAGAAGGGCTTTGGGGGACAATCAAGAAGCAGCAGCTGTCAACTAACAAATGTTGCAGTGGGCTTTGCTATCCTTGCTGTCACATCCATCAACTTCTGGGGCGCTGGGATCTACCATAACATGCAATTGTCTTCCTTGTCGTGAGAGAAATCCAGAACAGACCAGGTTGGAGAGAGTGACCCAAATGACACTGACATCTCTTTCATTCTCTCTCCCTTCCTGCACCCATGTCTCCCACCCCGTTTTTTGACTCAAACTCTGTGTAGGATATGAAACTTGTTTTGCCTAACCACACTCCCTTATATGTCCTTCTCCTTCTCCCCTCTTATTTCTTCATAGAATCACAGAATCCAAGGGCTGGAAGGGACCTCAAGAGGTCAATGAGTCCAGCCCCCTGCCCAAAGCAGGACCAACCCTAACTAAATCATCCCAGCCAGAACTTTGTCAAGCCAAGTCTTAAAAACCTCTGGGGATGGAGATTCCACCAGCTCTCTAGGCAACACATTCCAGTGCTTAACCACCATCCTAGTGAAATAGTTGTCCCTCATATCTAACCTGCACCTCTCCCTCTGTAACTTCAGACCATTGCTCCTCGTTCTGCTGTCACCATTGAGAACAGTCTGTCTTCATCCTCTTTGGAGCTCTCTCTCCTTTTGCCTTGTGTTTAATAAGAGACTGGCGTAGCTGGCCAAGACTGTGTATAATATTGCAGCATTGCTCTAAGCCTGTAGTCAGAAAGAGTCAGCTAATAGCAAAAACCTAAAGAGCTTAGTGCTGGTACAAGTTGCCAGGTCTCAGAAGGACTAATAAGACCATGTGCCATGCTTGAGTTTCTTCAGCAGTGGGATGGCAAATAGGAATCAACCCCCAAGACAGAAGCTCCAGTTTACATCTTTGATGTTCTGCTATCCCCTCTTATGTTTGACTTGTAGTAAACAACTGCTTCAATCTCTTCAACTAATTTCTTGACAATTACTGCCATCTTTAATTCTAGTTAAAATACTGATAAAATGGGGATTGAAGAGAAGGTTCTTTTAAAAACTTTTCTCCAACTAGTGGGAAAAGAAACAAGGAATGTGGTTAACATGAAAGCTTTACTTTAAATTACAAATTCTTTAATCAATTTTTCTTTTCTGTATAGAAAGTTACAATTATTATTGGTATGTTTGCTGTGGTATTACTCAAGCCAAGATCTCTGTATACCTTGAACCTAGCTTGAAAGTGTTAAATATTGGGCACGGACAGGGTCTTGTTAACTCCTTTAAGCATCTGGGTCTAGACGGTCCCTCTTGAATTAATGTAACACGTCTTTACCAGTAAAATGAGGTTTCATTTATGGTTTTGTATCAAAGGCTGGTGTATAATATGTCCTTTAACACATGTTATATAAATTTGTCTAATGTAATTCAGACACTTAAAACTGAAAAAGTTATGGAGTAGGGTTTAATGTAAAAAGTAACTGGTCACAAAGACATCGTCTCTCATTTTCCCTAGCGATAACAGAAGCTGCCTTCAGAACTGTTCATTATCTTTACAGCCTGAGATTCATTAGCTAATACAGATGGGATAACCAGTGTGTCTCAGAACCAGAAGACTCAGCACAGCAAGCCTTTCAGCAACAAAGAAAATAAAAGCATTCCTGTGTAACAAGCTTCAGCACTTATCTCTGTTTTCTGGTACTGTTTGTGCTGAACCAAAGCAGCTGCTCCTCCGAGTTAAGAGAGAACAAATCCAACATGGTGTGAAATTACTGCACTACCATTCACATTCATTAGACTTATATTGTTACCAGCTACAAGCCTGACTGGTCTGTGCATGAATAATAAAATGAAATGCTACATTGTAAATTTACCTCTAGAACCCTGAAAAGTCACAACACTAACCTTGAGACCAGGTATAGTTGAACCGCAAAGTGGCAAACACCTTCAGAATGGAGGTCGTTTGTAGCTCTGAACCAAGGCAAAAGTTCTTGTTCTTTTAAAAATTTACAGCTGACCACTGACTTAGTAAAAATTCTCAGCTGTATTATGCTGATGAAAAATGCTCCTTTTGATTGTCTTAATTTAAATTAAACAAGCACAGAAAGTTTCCTAACCTTGTTAATTTTTTTATTTTTTTTTTAAACTTTAATAGTAATGTAGCATAGCGTACTTGCGCTTTTTTGGTCTCGGCTGCTGCCTGATTTCATACTTGTGATTTGAGGTGAGGAGTTAAATTGACCAGTCACTTTGTAACTCTTGTGTTTTGTAACTTTGAGGTTCTACTAGCCTGTATCACCAGATCTGGGTTAATTACATCAACTCTCCTGTCAAATGGTGGAAGAAGCTTTCTCGCTATGTTGCTTGAAAAATGCAGATGTGAAACATGCAGAAGAAAACATTGTAGTAAGAACATAAGAATGGCCATACTGGGTCAGACCAAAGGTCCATCCAGCCCAGTATCCCGTCTGCCGACAGTGGCCAATGCCAGGTGCCCCAGAGAAGGAGAACAGAAGACAATGATCAAGTGATTTATCTCCTGCCATCCATCTCCTGCCCTTGTACTGAAGGCTAGGGCACCATACTTTACCCCTGGCTAATAGCCATTTATGGACCTAACCTGCAAAAATTTATCGAGCTCTTTTTTAAACCCTAATAGAGTCCTGGCCTTCACAGCCTCCTCCGGCAAGGAGTTCCACAGGTTGACTGTGCGCTGTGTGAAGAAAAATTTCCTTGTATTAGTTTTGAACCTACTACCCATCAATTTCATTTGGTGTCCCCTAGTTCTTGTATTATGGGAAAAGGTAAATAATTTTTCTATGTTCACTTTCTCCACACCATTCATGATTTTATATGCCTCTATCATATCGCCCCTCAATCGCCTCTTTTCCAGACTGAAAAGTCCCAGTCTCTCTAGCCTCTCCCCATACAGGACCCGTTCCAAACCCCTAATCATCTTAGTTGCCCTTTGCTGTACCTTTTCTAATGCCAATATATCTTTTTTGAGGTGAGGAGACCACATCTGCACACAGTACTCAAGATGTGGGCGTACCATAGTTTTATATAGGGGAAGTATGATATCTTTTGTCTTATTATCGATCCCTTTTTTAATAATTCCTAACATCCTATTTGCTTCACTAACTGCCGCTGCACACTGCGTGGATGTCTTCAGAGAACTATCCACTGTAACTCCAAGATCCCTTTCCTGATCTGATCCAGATATGGATGTTGTTTTGTTCGTACCATTTTTAATGCTGCCAGGTTATGTGGCCCTTATAGACTTCAGATGGAATCTTTTCATAGGGGAATAAATCTCAGATAAATATATGACACAAAGAAGGTGCTTCTCCTCTTGTTCAATTAGAAATGAACTAATGAAAGACAAGAGACTCTCAGCTCTTTAAACATAACTTTGCAAGAGGAGGAATGAATAGTCTCGGGTACAATTTTTCAGTCTGTCTCCAGTCTAAGTATTTTGGTAGTGCTGCAGTTACAAGGTTGCAAGAAACTTTCTCACATGCAAAGTTTTTTCAACTGAACTTTTACCTTTGTGCATACCAGTCAACACTAGTGTGAAAGTCAAAGGACTCACAGAATCATAGAATACTAGGACTGGAAGGGACCTTGAGAGGCCATCGAGTCCAGCCCCCTGCCCCAGTGGCAGGACCAAGTACAACCTAAACCATCCCTGACAGACATTTATCCAACCTGTTCGTAAATATCTCCAGCGATGGAGATTCCACAACCTCCCTTGGCAATTTATTCCACTGTTTGACCGCCCTGACAGTTAGGAACTTTTTCCTAATGTCCAACCTAAACCTCCCTTGCTGCAGTTTAAGTCCATTGCCTCTTGTTCTAGCCACAGAGGCCAAAAAGAACAAGTTTTCTCCCTCCTCCTTATGACACCCTTTTAGGTACCTGAAAACTGCTATCATGTCACCCCTCAATCTTCTCTTTTCCAAACTAAACAAGCCCAATTCTTTCAGCCTTTCTTCATAGGTCACACTGTCTAGACCTTTAATCATTCTTGTCGCTCTTTTCTGGACCCTCTCTAATTTCTCCACATCTTTCTTGAACTGCGGTGCCCAGAACTGGACACAATACTCCAGCTGAGGCCTAACCAGCGCAGAGTAGAGCGGAAGAATGACTTCTCGTGTCTTGTTCACAACACACCTGTTAATGCATCCCAGAATCATGTTTGCTTTTTTTGCAACAGCATCACACTGTTGACTCATATTTAGCTTGTGGTCCACTATAACCACTAGATCCCTTTCTGCTGTAGTCATTCCTTGACAGTCTCTCCCCATTCTGTATGTGTGAAACTGATTGCTCCTTCCCAAGTGGAGCACTTTGCATTTGTCCTTATTAAACTTCATCCTGTTTACCTCAGACCATTTCTCCAATTTCTCCAGATCATTTTGAATTATGACCCTATGCTCCAAAGCAGTCGCAACCCCTCCCAGCTTGATATAATCTGCAAACTTAATAAGCGTACTTTCTATGCCAATGTCTAAATCGTTGATGAAGATATTGAACAGAACCGGTCAAAACATAGACCCCTGCGGAACCCCACTTGTTAGAGTTTTCCAGCAGTATTGAGAACAATTAAGAACTACTCTCTGGGAACTTTAAACTCTTTCCAGGAGATGAATTAATTGACACCTGGAGAATGGCAAGACATTTGTTATATTTCTGTTTAATTTTATCATCCAGAGGGACACTCTCTGCATGGTTCTAACCCAAAAGCAAAGTCATGTTTATTTCTTGCTGATACCCTTTGTGGAAGTGAGTTTTTAAAAAGTGAGTATCAACCTCATTTAGACAAGGGCAAAGATGTAGTTCAACTCTCCTTATGAAATTTCACAATCTTAAAATGGTCTGAAGTATCTAAGTTGATTCTGGCATGATACATAAATTAGAGACTTTTTTTTCCTTTAGGTTACCTGTTAACATTGAAATGGGGAATCTTTTCACCATGACAGCTGTTGACTGTTTTTCTATTGTGATAACATCAAAAGGCCTTAATAAAATTCAAAATCTGATTGTTCTAGTTGCTGCGTACTCAAGAGGACATGGGCCCCCTTAGAAAAAGTTAACAATCTGTATTTTAAAAAAAAGGTAGAGAAAAGATGAGCAGTACGCAGCACACCTTTGCTGCAAGCAGTTACTTTGTAATTTACATATGCTTACTGTGTGCTATAAACTAAAGGCCCTGGTTTCAGATGGTGAGTTTTATCCATAATGGAAGACGGACAGGGAGATTGAAAGTTTTGCTAGTTTAGGTCTCTTGTCTTTGAAGGCGTATTTGTCTGTCATTTCTGCTTATATTTCCTCCTTCTGCTATTACCTTACACCTGTGCTCTCATATCCACACTTTTAATATAGGTTTCCTGTGCTGCATATTTGCAAAATTATTAGCAATAAGTATTTAGCGCACCATCCAACTGCCATTAAAGTCAAATAAAAAATTTTTGCTATGACAATTTTGGGATCTTTTTTAAAGGTTCTAACTAACTTACTGTGGAATTGGAACAGCACCTTTAAAACCAAAGAAGTAAAGAGGGGAGGAGAAAGTCTTGCAAGCTCCTGTTCATCTAAACTATACACTATCCTTAAGCAGAAAAGAATACCTCAACTCACTTTGCATTGCCTCTCAACTCATCCATAAGGAACATATTCCAGAATTTTTGGAAGAAGAGTAATTGACTGTTTTACCAGTACATAAGCAAGGTGCATCTTGATATAACTTGTATGGAAGATTAAGAATGTATAGTAGTTGGAAATTGTTTTATAGCATGTTAAGTCCAAAGATTTTTAACACCAAAATAAGTGACTCATGATTTGTAAGACTGCATTTTTCCCAGGATGGAAACTGCTGATTCCCTGAAGAAAACACTGGATTATTTCTGACTGAAGTGAAAAGGGAAGGGCAATTTGTTACATTATCTCATAGTGTTAATTTGACACAGAGATGGATATTAACATGAGGAAATATGCATTAATTGTGGAGTGCTGGATTAGATCAGTGGTTTTCAAACCTTGGATGGAAACCCATTACTAGATTGTGGCATGTAAGGCACGGCACTGGTATATCTTGCTCAGCACCCAGAGACCTTGGTGGATGCCTATTGCTGGTTTGCAACTCACACTTTGCTAGTCTTTACCCCTGTGTCTACACGTGCCCCTTCCTTTCAAAAACTGGGGAGGGTCCTTTTGGTAGGTACCATCTCCACGGGCGGCGCGTGATTTGAAAAGCTGCACTTTGGAATCGCTGCGGCCGCCATTATGCTAATGAGGTGCTGCATATTCATTGCAGCGTCTCATTAGCATCTTTCAAACCCACTCATTAACATGCCACTTTCGAAAGGAAGGGGCATGTGTAGACCCAGCTCACCTGTTCTGACACTGCGCTGTGCCCTGGAAGTGTCCAGCAACATGTCTGGCTGCTACGTAGGGGGTCACAGGGTTCTGTGTACTTTCCCTGCCCTGAGCACTGGCCAGTGGGAGTTAGGAGGTGGTGCCTGCAGCTGAGAGCTACTTGAAGGGTTCTGTCTAGGAGCTAGACATGCTTCCAAGGCACAGCATGGTTTGTGATGCCAGGAGAGATGGGAAGCCTACCTCTACTGGCCAGGAGCTGCCATAGGTAAGCCTGTGTGCTAATCGTCATGCCTTCCAAACCCAGAGCCTCCCCTGGTCTTCATCCCTGGCCCCAATCCAGAGCTCTGGCCCCCTCCTGCACCTCTGTCGCACTCTACAACCCCACCCTCTGCCTCATCCCAGAGCCCTCCCACCCAAATCGCTTTGTCCTAGCTCCATAGGGTCACAGGCGTCCACTATTTTCTTCAACTGGGTTTCTAGAAAAAAAGTTTGCAAACCAGTGTTTTAGAGGCGTAGCACAAACAGATTTGAGGTGACTGAGAAACTTAAGCTGTAAACGTGGTGACTCCTGCTCTCATCTACCAGCAGGGAAGGTAATAAGATGTCTGGCTTCAGAGTGATTTTCCTTCTGAGAGGAAGCGACAAAGCTGAGGCATGAAACTAAATTGCTAGTTGAGTTCGCTGTGTGAATGGAGCATGAGATGTCAGTGATCAAATTTTTCATTTTAAGTAGCCTTACATTTCCCAGAAGTGAAAGTAGCCTCATTATGTTTGTTTTGGCCACCAGATCTCATGCATATTAACAGGATTTTTATCCTATCTGGCTCTTTTAGGAGTGTGATGCATCTTAATCCCATTTTCAAAGAAACTGATTAATGAAAAAGATTTATGAACCAAGCTGGTATTTTTGAGCTATAGGTATTTCTTTTTGTCTTCCCTGCAGAAGACACTGTGGTCAAGGAATATTAATATTAAGATTGTATATTGTGGGAAATACTTTACTTTAAAGAGAGCCAATTTATAAAGTGATAATATTAATATAGCCAAGGTTGAGAATTGAATTGCTAGAGTTTGAGGTAGGCTTATAGCAAAACTGATGGTTGTTTTGGTATCGGTACTTTTCTGGTGGTACAAGAGCCCCCAAGTCATTCTACCAGTTGTTATTGTTTTGCTATAACATATTCCTATTTTAAAAATACTTTTCTCCATTTTGCTGAGACAAATGGAAAAGTTACCTTAAAGGGCAAAGTGAGACAGAGTACATAGCATACTGTCCATTGCGTGAGAAAACAAACTGAAAAACTAGAGGTTTTTTTCTATCATTATTGTTTTCCAGCTAAGGTATGAGAGTTGATATGCACCTTTAGCTCTACATATTCATATTGGTGACTGAGATACTAATACTGAATTATTTAGGGACAGAGTCTAAATTTACAAATAAGTGTGTATGGAACTCATGTTTATAGGTTATCTGTAAGTGTGAATGATGGAAAAGAGTAAGAAAAGCAAAGGAAAAAGGAAACCTACTGGAACTGTAAAACTGCATTTGTTTCCTTCAGTGAGATCTGACAGCGGGTAAATCATCTGCTTTGTTTTATGACACCCATCCATGTCTTACATCCGTGCTGAACCATGGAAAAAAATAACCCAAGACAGTTTGTCTATAGTCTATTTACAGATTAATCCCAGTCAGATTATAGCACTAATTCAGTGCAGATCATATGACTTGAAACTGTAGAAACACGTGTTTGAATGTAAGCTTACATTCTCTCTTGACGTAGATTAGTGATTATTGCTGCTGTTCCAGTTACTCTGTAAGAACACTTGGAAACACTTTAAAGAAAGACCAGTTTTTTCTTTATCAAAGTATTTATATGGACAGATAATGAAGCCAAAGTTTGGCTGTTTGCCTTTATTCACTATAATTTAAGGCTGATTGTATTCATCTCTGATTAGTTGTTTAAAATCCTTTCCGGTAAAATAACTGAACTAGAATATATGCTATAATCATCCCCTCAATCAAAGAAGTTTGCAAACTGTTGCATTATTTTAGGATCTTAATTGAACCAGATTCACTTGATACTGTAAATTATTTTTGTTCAATAATTAGCCCTCCTAGCACTAGCCCTCCATAGTCTGGGTGTCCCTACTTCAGGAACACTTGCATAGTCCCTGGCAGGCAGAGATGAAAGTGGGTCTGTGGGCTGCTGCTTCCCCTCCCATCAGCTGGGGGGACAGCAGTGCAGTGATGCGCTCTGCCAGACAATGAGGTGAAATATTGGGATATTTTCATTTCATACAGAATAACTTTCTTAATCAGAAACTGGCCTTTTGGTTGAACATTTAAGCTATTGTGAATTTTGCTATTTATATTTTTAATTTTAATATTCAGGTGTTGTGTCTTTTAGCAAGATTACTCAGCACATGCTAAAACAAAGAAGAAGCCTGTTATCAGTGGAAGGCAAAGCTCACTTTTTTTCCCTTGTGGAATTGTTTTTGCTAAAAGCGCATCATGTAGGACATGGCAGTGACATTTGGATGAAGGTGGCGATTTAAACTGCTAACATGCGTACATTTCATGTAATTGCTTTAATGATTACAAGCACAGAATAAAAACCAAGTGGATTTGGATGTTAATCCTGGCATAGCATTCCTGTTAAACCTTTCCCTCTTTTATTAAACAATGTTGCAGCCTCCTGAGATGATACAACCTACCACTGTACACAGTACACTATACACAGATTAGCAAATAAAAAAGCCTTCCAAATTCCCACCACTTGTGCTGTTCTGTCCTTTTCCTTGTGAGAGGAAGAATGAAGCCCCTCTGTGAAATGTCATTTTGCTAATGGAGAGAGAACGTGATTTACCTTGTGTTTTATTTTTCTGAATCTGTGCCTGAGCATTTGTATATAGAGTTTATTTCTTATGGTATTACTTCTGTGAAGTTGGGAGAGGAGAGAGTTCTCTAAAGAATTTAGGAAGAGCACTTTCAAGTATGTCAAATGGACATATACAGAGCAGATGAATGTGAATTTAAAATTTATCAGTGATTGTAAGTTGAAATCCAAATACCCATTTGGGTATTTTTCTGTAAGTAGTCATTTTAAGTCTATCTGCAAATCGTACAAGAATCTAATTTTTAACAGTCACAAATTTTACCCATGATAGTACCATGTATAATGAGAAGGGCTTTTTAAGGAAATCATCTCAAATTTCCTTTGCATTAGCTGATTCTAGTTAAATGCAAGTGTGAAAGAGCATTGTGCAAGTGTGAAAGAGAGTTAAGAGTGTTCTTAATTTAAGGGTGTAGTTTTTGGTTTTGTTTTTTTTTAGTTTTTTTGCTTTTTCAGTCAAAGTGAAAGTAACTTGGAGGTTAAGCACTAACTTAAGATGCAGCTTGGCTTCCTTGGATAATTTATTAAAAAATGTAACTACAATTTATGCTCACATTTCTGTCTTCTCATTTTCTATGTTTTTCTGAAATATGTAGTTGTCCCCATGAAATGTGAAGCCAAGCTGGTAGCTGTATGTTTATCCATATGTACAACACATTGCATAGCTTGAATGCTATATTAGAATCAATCAGTGAACAGATCTTTGTTCTGCTATAAATTGAAAAAAGCAGAATACTGATTCCATCAGGGTATACTGTTCCTTATGTGTGTATCATCCGTGGACCTTGAAACTCTTGTATTTAAAATACTCTGAAATCTTAATGTTTAGATTACCAAAATTAATTCCAATTTGAGCCTGGGTTTGGCTCATACTACTTTGGCAAGTGATGGAATGTCTCATTCTAGGACTTGGCGAGTGGCCACCCTAAGGTAGCTAGTAACTGAAGTCTAGAATAGTTCCTGCTCTTGGATTCCTGTACCTGAGTGAAGGACTGTAAAGAACAATTCCAGCAGCTCAGTCATGCATAGTATTTAGAATCCGTGGTTTATTAAATCTTGACACTATATATTTTTTGCTCAGACTACATATTATAGTGCTAAAAACAGGGATAGCAAAATTAGAGGCTACATCAGAGCCTGGCAAAATGCAGCCCACAGGCCAGGTCCAGCCAACCAAGCAACTGGATGCAGCCCGTGGACACAGAGGGGAGCCTCAGGCAGAGTCCATGCCTGCCCTGTCCCTGCACACCACTCTGAAAAGCAGCCGTGGGACACTGTTTTGCAACAGCTATGAGCAGGGGTATGAGAAGGTTCTGGCTAGACACCAGCCAATGGGAGTTTCCTGTCTGAAGCACAGGCAGCGCACAAAGCATCCCTTTACCTTCCCTCAAGCTAGTCAGAGAATGCATGGCCAGGCAGGCAGAGAGCCTGCCTGAGAATCATCAGTTGGGTTGCTGACCAGGAGGCAGCCAGGTCAGTCTCCTGCCCAGACGCTGCCTCCCTCCAACACTCTCTCTGCCCCCCCTACCTCATGTAACCTGAAGCTCTGCACTTGTATCCCACAGAAGCCCAACCTTCCACCCTTATCTTGCATAACCCAAACCCTCTGCCTCCCCTTCTCCTTGCCCAATATAATGCAAACCCATTGCGCCTCACCTGCACCAATAGCCCCTTTCAGATCCTGCACCCCAATCCCTTGCCCCAGGTTACAAACCTCTTGTGCCCAAACTCCTGCACCCGAGTCCCCAGAATCAAATCACAACCTTCAACTAGACCCCACAACCCCGCCCCCCAATCCTTTACCCCAGGCTCCCTTCTGCACCTAACCTCTCCCAAACCTTACACCTCCTCCATTCATATCATTGAAAAGTTTGGACCTTGACCACTGTTCAAATTCTTGGAATGGTCCTCATCAAATATTATGCCTACCCCTAAACTACTTAGTGCAATACTAATTTTTTGCTCAATGTGGTACTTTTTCTGAAAAATGTTTTATGCAAAAATAACATCCTCTGAATGTTCTGTTTTTACGATTTATGTAGGTTGTTATAAATTACTGTGGAAAAAGGTTGTTTTTTCCTTGGCATAATGTTGACATTGTAGGCCCAACTTGTGACCCCTTTAGTCACATTTAGTACCCTCCTTTAAAAATAGTTTGTCAGTGAGAATGTGTGGCGTTAAGGTAAGCAGAGAAAGAGATGTGGTAATCTGTCCAATAATGAGCCCTGATTTGTGCAGAGAGCAGACATTAATATGAATGACATATCAGCCCTCTTTGAAAGTTTGGGTTTAAGGAAACTTTTTACATGCTGTTGATGACATGGGCAGATTGCACAGTGTAAGCAAATTTTACCTATTAAATACATGCTCTTCTTGTACTTCAGATATTGATATAGGGGAAAATTTTTTTCCCCTCTGTGACTCTTCTGAAGTGAGACCTGTGAGTTTGGTATGTTAGAGGGGGAAAAGAGACAGAAAAAGCAGATTGCAGGTACTGTTTTGCAGCTGTCTGTTTTGGGTGTATGTCCAGTTTCTCCAGTAGAAACCAATGGCACTGTCAATGGATACCTCTGAAACCAGTGTTGTTGTGGGTTTTGTTTTGTTTTTTTTTTTAAAAAAAAACAAACCAGTGTCAGTACTCAGCTATCTCCCAGCCCCCTCCCCCTCAACCAGTCTAATGGCTGGTGCTGCTATGGTGCTGGAGAGTACCAGCACCAAAAAAAAGCAGTCTAAGACCAATATTTTTCTGTAGAAGACAGGATTCTTAAGTAATATGTGGGCATAAAGTTGAATCAGGTGAAATCCTAGTCAAATTTAACTAGCATGGAGCTTTCTTCTGCCCACTGTATCCTCCTTTAAAGGACACAAGTGACATTTTACCAAAACTCTGAACCAGTGGAACCTGACACACAAAAAAACCACTGAAGGCCTTCCCAGCCAGAGTCACCTAACTTATAAAGTAACGGAGGGGGAGCCGTGCTAGTCTATATACTAGCAAAACAAAAAGCAGTCAAGTAGCATTTTAAAGACCACCAAATAATTTATTAGGTGAGCTTTTGTGGGAGGGGTGGGCGGGGAAGGTCAGGAATTAGGTTAAGCCAAGTACTTGGCTTAATTACTTGGCTTAATCTAATTCTTGACCTTCATCCCCACCCCTCCAGTCTCTGATTTGCTCACCTTGATCATTTTTTTTCTGATTTGTCCTCCTTGCTTACTGTTTTTGGTTCTCTGTGCCTTAAATATTGAGTCTGTTCTGGTATGGCTATGGTCTGAAGAAGCGAGTCTGTCCCATGAAAGCTCACCTTATAAATTATTTGCTAGTCTTTAAAGTGCTACTTGACTGCTTTTTGTTTTGCTAATTTACAGAGTTTGTCAAACATGGTGCGTGGAGATTTAATAGGTGTGCCCTGCTCCCCCGGGGCATAATGTGCCTCCTGTTGGGAGACAAGAAAAAGTAAGTCGAAAGTTTGCTCTTCGATAAATAGCGCAAGGGGTGACTTTCCTAGTCATCACTCAGTATTTTTGGGAGTTCTTTTCCCTTTTTACTACAAACTTCCGTGTCTGTCTTCTGCTGCTGCCTCTTTCTGACATCTTGCCTCTCACTTCACATCACATCTTCACTTCCACAATCTTATTTACTTTGCTACTAGAAACATAAACCAAAATAATACTGTGTTTTACTTGGTTAGATTGGACGTTGGGAAAAAATTCCTAACTGTCAGGGTGACTAATTACTGGAATAAATTGCCTAGGATGGTTGTAGAATCTCCATCAATGAAGATATCTAAGAACAGTTTAGATAAATATCTAACTGTGATGATCTAGATGGTGCTTGGTTCTGCACTGAGGGCAGGGAAATGGACTTGAAGACCTCTTGAGGTCCCTTCCAGTTCTAGTATTTTGTGAATATACTTGGACTTCTGTAGGGCATTTGATTAATGCCTCCTAGTATTCTGATTAAAAATTATCATGCTGCAAAATCAGAGTAGTATATTAAACTAATTTAAAAACCTAATGACCAACTTTCTGAAATTGTAATGGGAGTAGTCATCAAATGTCTATGTAGTCATGTCCTACTGGATCAGTTTTTTGTTCTAATACTGTTCATTGCCTTTCTTGAGGACTTTAGAAGAAAATATAAAATAATTGCTGACAAAGTTTGAGTATGACAGACTGCTTAATGGTAAATGACTAGTTGGTTATACAAAATAATCTGGATTGCTTGGTAAAATAGGCTCATAGAAGGAATGTGCCTTTGTCATATGGACAAACACAAGGTGTAGCATTTAGGAGCAACAGTGTAGGTCACTTTTACCTGATGGGGAGAATGTATCCTGTAAAAGAGTGATTCTGGAAAGCAGTTTGGGTGTTACAGTGGATAAGTGTGATATCCCAGTGAAATGGTACCATGGCCAGGTCTGAACCCATTTGGAAAAATTGCTAAGGCTTCAGAATGGAGCTGAAAGAATGATTCACAGGCTAAAACCCTTCCTTATAAATGACAGGTTTAAGAATTCTGATTGATCTATTTAGTTTATCAAAGAGAAGGTTAAGACAAATGCAGAGTGGAAATTTGGCACAAATATTTCACAGCCAGAATATTTAACTGCTGGATTAAAGAATTTTCCATCATGTTAAGACCTTAAATAAAGATTTAATGTCTTTTAAAAAGATTTGCGTTGGCTCAACTAGGTATTATGGGACTGCAGGAGGAATTACTAAGTAAAATTTTTTGGCCTGTTTTAAGAAGGTGGTTGAAGTGTTGTTCCAGTGCTTGATTTCGATCCAAAGTGGTGCCCAGCATAAGCATTTAAGTGCCTGGGTTCAATCTTTTTTTTAAAATTCATAACTCGTGGCAAGTCCAAAGGTTCTGGGGCTATGAAGTGTCACAACTTGAGGTGACAAGTATCAGAGAGAGAGCTCTGTTAGTCTGTATCTTCGAGAACAACAAGAAGTCCTGTGGCACCTTATAGACTTAACAGATATTTCTGGATAATTGTCCTGGAAATTTACAATGTAAATAACTTTATTTGTTAGAATTCAGAAAGCCAACATGCAACCACCCAATACAGAGAGAGAGAGAGAGAGAGAGAGACATGCATGCACAGCAGGTGCTACCTAGGGACTCGTCTTCACTATGCAGTGGATTGACACTGCAGTGATCGATTCACTGGTGGTCGATTTATCACATCATCTTAGGTGTGATGAATGCATCCCTAAGCCTCCGATGACCTTTGTATTCCACACATGCGGCACCCCAGTAAACGCATACACTTCATCTTCAGTGTTTGGCGTAGCTCTGAAGTTGTGTGGGTTAGATCAATGTGAGGGAGTGGTGATTTAGTGTAGACATGGCTTAAGGCAGAGTGGTGCAGCTTAACTCACTTTGCTGACTGGATGTCTTGCAGACAAGTGTCGAGGAACCAGATTGCAGGTTTCTGCCAGAGCCCCTTAGTGCTCCCACCAGAAGGACCAGGAATGCCTTTAGAATTTACAGTGATAGCTTTCAGAACACCACACAAAGATATTTGGTGGCAGATCCCAGATCAGAATGGAATTCCCAAGTCTGTACTTGGCAGTGCGGTCTAGAGAATACATCTTAAAGCTGTATTCATCTCTGTCCTACTACCACAAACTAGTTAATGTGTTTTTTTTTAAGAAAAAAATGAAAGCAGGGTAGCTCTTTGACACTGCAAATTTATGTAAGTGAAAAAATACTCTCATATTAATAGAGTGTTTAGTGGGAGGTTGAAGGAAATGTTTGTGGTCTGATGTGAGCTGTGGTTCCAGTTATTGATCTCTGACTTCAAATAGTGTTGTATGTTGAGGGTGAACAATTAAATTCACTAATGCGTGACATGTGCTCAGCCTCTTAAACAGCTAGAAGTAGTTGGAAGTATGGAGATATATAATCTAACCAAAGAATGATTGGCATTTGCTTAATAAAAGACAGTATATTAACATTGTATTTCCCCTTGATTACATGATTGTTTTCCCTTTGTAAGTGTCTTGAATCCTCTTACTGGTTGAAAAGTAGTGTAAACTTTAGACTTTTTTTTTCTGTTCTATAAAAGTTTACTTTAACTAGTCTTTAACCATTCAGTCTTTTTATTCTCTAGGTCAGTAACAGATCCACGAGATGGAAAGAGAGTTGCACTCAAAAAGATGCCCAATGTCTTCCAAAATCTGGTCTCTTGCAAAAGGGTCTTCCGGGAATTGAAGATGTTGTGTTTTTTTAAGCATGACAATGTGAGTAAAGTTTGAGTTCTTTGTACAATTAGTAGAAGTGCTAAGGTTTTAAACATAGATTCTTTAAATCAACTTTAAAAATACATTCACTTTAGGATTATCTAAAAATCTAAATGTTGCAGATAGTTAAATAGGTGGCCTTTTGAGTGCTCACACCCACTTATGCATCTTCCTCTGATCTGACTGACATAGTGGAATCTATGCCTAAATTTCCTTTATTTATTTATTTATTTATTTTATTTATTGCCTGTATAATGAAAAGGACTTCATTACAGCCAGTTCATCTTAGTGTTTCAGATTCAAATACAGGTTAAACCTCTGTAGTCTGGCCCCCTCAGGGCCTGCCGGGTACTGAACCATGGGAGGTTGATACCATTTAGCAGCATTGCCAACATTTCCACTGTTTACTGGGCTTTTAGCAGATATTTAGAGGTAAACCATAGTGAAATAACAGCATAGAACACAGAGCCAGGACTGGCAGCTGTAAACAAACTTTCTGGAACCATGGGAAACTTGTCCACACCCATGATAAGAGGACATCCAGCTAACTAAAATCATGGTGGACCATGGATGTTGCCAGAACAGAATGTGCTGGACTAGAGAGGTTCAGCCTTTACAGATTTTCTTGTATGTGGTTAAATGCTGAATTCAGCTCTGTGGTCTTAGTACTGAACTATTAATATGTGTTTATTCTTGCATTTTTCCAACATGTTTTCTGTTAGTGTGCAGTTACGTACACAGATATTAGGAAATGAGGTGTGGTATGTGATATTGCTCTGTAAAGTTATGCTCTGATGTGTTCTGTTTGGTAAAAATTTTTAATTTCTGAGAACAGTAGTAATTTTGTCAATAAGTTTATCTGCCTTAATAAATGGAAGTGATGGGAGAGCAAAGCAGATTTATAGACACTTAAAAAAAATTTTTTTTGAGACACGTAAGAGGGCTTGGTGAGGCACACATGAATCTCGGTTTGGCCAACAATCCTCTCCTTCAGTCTGTAATTTGATTTAAATGAGTCTTATCTTTTCAGTCCTCTCCAACCCAATTTGCTTATGGATACCACTAATGTGGTAATCTGATGAGAAAAAAAAAATCCCACCCATAAACTGACTTTCTGTGATTGGCTCACCAGGCCAGATTCTGCTCAGAAATCTGTATGTGAATTGTAGAGAAGCCAAAACTGAGGAATTGGTTGGAGACATGGTTAAAAGTTGTTAGTACTTGGGTTGGAGGAGTTCTTTATCTATTAAGCAACAGCTGCATAGTCCTGGAGGTGGTGTAGAGAATCTTTTCTAATTCAAAGAGTTGGCCACTTTGTATAGTGATGGTAGCAGTTGCGGTTTTGCTTGCAGGTTCTGTTCTGTCAGATAAGTCTATTGCAGACACGCCAATGGGTGCACTATGGCTAGAGCACCCATAGAGAGAAATTGGGTGCGGACCACCCATAAGCAGCCCCCCATCATCTACATGAAGCACTGTCTGCCTGCATGTGGGCCTTTTGGATCAGTGCCTCTCTCTTTCTCCCTGCACCTCCTGCCTTCCATGATCCAGTGTTTAGCAGGCTGAGTGTGAAGCGGGAGGAGTGACAAGAGGTGTGACAAGTTGAGGCTTTGGTATAAAAGCTTGGGTTGGGGGAGGGGCTGGAGGTGAGTGGGGTTCAGGCACCCCCCCGCCCCAGCACTTCTGAAAGTCAGCGCCTGTGGTGTATTGTACTGTGTTACTTGCTAACTTCATTGATTTTTTTGCTTAGCAACACTCTCTAATGAGACAGCTTTCAATTGGAGCAAAGAAGTAGTCTAAAACTGGGGAAACTGAGCTCTAGCCACAAACTGGAATTCTTGAAATAAGCCACATGGTAACAAAGTAAAATACTGAAACAAAGCTTCAGCTTCCAGGGCTGGCCTCCAAATCATACTCAAGTTTCTACAAAACAGTGTGCCAAGGTAGAATAGGTACCATGTAATAGACTTTTTATACTAGCAAACATTTTCTTTGTTTTTATTCTAATTCATAGCCATTGGGAAGCAGGATGAATTGATTTAAATCAAGGGATTTAAATTACTGATTTTTAAATCATTATTTTAATCAACAAAATGATTTATATCAAGTTACCAAAAAAGCGAAGACCGACTGTGTTTAGAGTGCACGTAATTTTGAAGTAAGCACCCCTCAACACACTGGCACTTCTGGGTTTTTTGGTGGTGGGGGGGGGACTTGAGGAAAAACAAAAAAAAAATTTTTTATGCTGAAGTAAAATAGAGAATAGAGACATGGCATGACCCATGTCTGTGACCATGATCATCTTAAAAGAAAGTGCATGTACTATGTACAGGTTGAACCTTCCTAATCTGTAGCTCTCTCATCTGGCAAACTCCGTAATCTGGCATGATTTAGTTAGGAGGACGGTCACTTGTCGTGGGTATGGCCAAATTTTCCATGGTCCCCTAAAGTTTGTTTCCAGCTACCAGTCCTGGCTCTCTGTGTTCTTTGCTGTTCTTTAACTCTAATTCACCCCAAAGGTCTTCAAAGAGCCCAGTAAGTAGTGGAAATGCTGGTAATGTGCTAGACAATATTGACCTCCCATCGTCCAGCAAATTCTCTCATCTGATGTTGGTCAGGTCCCGAGCGTGTCGGATGAGAGAGGTTCAACCTGTAATATAAACAAAATGACACCTAAGAAAATAAGAAACTGACAATTCTGGAGTTCTCGTTCTGTGGCTTTCTGTATTGTATACTTTAGTGATAGGTTCTAAACCTAGTTAACTAATTAAACGAGCCATTAATATTAGCTAAGATGAACTTTTATTTTTCTAGCAACATCCAACACAGAAAACAGTCCATGAATTTGTGTCAAATCGCACTAATACTAAAAGACAGTCTTGAAGAATGATGTATTGCAAAGTGACTTATTTGTTACTAACTAGCTGCTCCCCTCGGCCAGATCCTCATCTTTGTCTTCCCAATGAACAGTTTCCTTACAATGATTCATTCTTGCAACTAGCCCTGCATCACCTTCATCTTGCACTGCTGAGACTTGATACGTTTTCCTTTTTTTTTTTTTACCTAGGGAACAAATTTCTTCATAATTTTCCTGAATTATGTGCTGAATCATGTCTTCCCTTTTTCTTTTTAGTCCACTCCATTGTTCCTTGATGTTCTGCGTCTGTTCTTTCCTATATACTATATCTTGCTACTTCTACACTAGAGCGATCTGTCAGCAGAAGTTACTCTTAGAAGAGATCTTCTGGCAAGACTTCTTTCAACAGATCACATCCACACACAAAAGCAGATCGAAAGAGAAAACCACTCTGTTGACGGAGTGTGGCCAAATTGCCAGGGTGCTCTCTGGACAGAACTGTCAAATGGAAGCTCAGCATACAGGGCTGTCCAGGCAACTGGAAGCCCTGTCTGTCAACAGCAGGCCCTCCAGAGAGACTACACAGCTTTTTGTTGACAGAAACTGTTGACAAAGGCATTATTCCTCATCGTGGAGAGGCAGAATGCCGTTGGCAGAAGTGCCGAGTTTAGTTGACCTTCGACAAAATGCATTTTATGTGTAGGTGCTCTGAATTTTATCTACAAAACCCTCTACTGTAGACGTAGCCTCTGTCTTCAAGACTGTCTCTTAACTAACTCCTTTGCCCTGCTTGGCCGTGGTCCACCACCACATGAGCACAGAACAGAAATAATCTTATCCAGCTTATGTCTGTCTTTGCACATTGCCTTTTAGTCTGCTGAGAAACAAAATTTGAAATTCCCAAAACTTACATGAAGCAAGAGCTAGTAGTTAGGCTGGACAGACTAAAGCCATTAATTTATTTTTATGAGACCGTAAGTCTGTGTCTACACTAACCCCCTTCTTTGAAGGGGGCATGGTAATCGGCCTGAGCGGAGAATATTAATTAAGTGCTGTCATGAATATGCAGCACCTCATTAGGTTGATTCTCCCTGCGGTAACTTAGAAGTTGCAGACTTCAAAGCGCCAGCATCCTGTGTAGCCGGAGGCACTTCAAAGTGCCCACACAACTTTGAAGTGCCTGCAGCTACACAACATGTCGGTGCTTCAAAGTTTGCAACTTCGAAGTTACTGCAGGGAGAATTAGCCTAATGAGGTGCTGCAAATCCATCGCAGCACTTCATTAGTATTTTCCACTCAGGCCGATTACTGTGCCCCTTTTGAAGAAGGGGACTAGTGTAAACACCGCCTACGTGCATTAAATATGGAGTCTGTTCTGGTATGACTATGATCTGAAGAAGTAGGTCTGTCCCACGAAAGCTCATAACCTAATAAATTATTTTTTAGTCTTTCAAGTGCTACTGGACTCCTTTTTTTGTTTTCATAATATATAGACTAGCATGGCTGTTACTAGCCTAAGAGTATGTGTAAAATGTTTGATTAGATTTTAATTATAACTGTTATTTTCAAATGAGAAATTTAGTATTTTTATTGATTTTTTTTTTTTTATCTGATTTTTTTTAATAAAAAAAATCAATTTTTAACCACCCTGTTAGGAAGTGAGTTCCCATCACTTCCTGGTAACTGCATACTTTTGCCAACGGTCCCACAGAATGTGCAGATCCTTGGTGAAAAATAAAGCTTGTGATAAGAGATGATGACTTCCCACTCCTATTCATAAAAACAAAAAAGAGGGCAAACTTGTGCACTAACTGCATATAACTTGGGTGGGAGTTGCATGTATATATGTTTACCCTAATATAATATAATTCAAAGAGGAATTAATCTAGAAACTAATGTGTTAATTTAGAAACAGTATGGCTAAAATTCAAAGTATAACATTTATGCAGCAACCTAAAAGGCAATATGGGAGAAAAATATTATCTTACTTTACCAAGGTTCAAAATGTTGTGGTTCTCCTGTCTACAAAATTTTAGATTACCGAAGGTTTTTTATTTTTCTCAGTGGACACACTTATCCAATATTGCATGAAATGTAAAACAGGATGGGTGTGTCTACAATCGCATTCCTCTTTCGAAAGAGGTATGCAAATGAGGTATACATTTGCATATTTGGCACCTTGTTTGCATATTCTAATTTTGAAAGAGCTTCTTTCGAAAGAAGAAAGCCAGTGTAGATGCTGCTCTTTCGAAAGTAAACCCCATCTTCGAAAGAATCCTTCTTCCCATTAAATAAAGGGAAGGATTCTTTTGAAGATGGGTTTACTTTCAAAAGAGCAGCTGGAATATGCAAATGAGGCACAGAACATGCAAATTTATGCCTCATATGCATTTTTGATTTCCCTCATGTGAATACCTCTTTCAAAAGAGGAATGCAAGTGTAGATGCGCCCGATATCTTTTGATAAGGTACAAAATTTCCAAGTTGTATTTGAATAGAACTGATATCTGAACTGTCTGTTTTGGGAATCGTACCTCATAGAGCTGGAAGGGGCCTTGAGAGTCATTGAGTCCAGTCCCCCTGCGCTCTTCGCAGGACCAAGAACCATCCCTGACAGGTGTTTTTTTTTTTTTTTAAAAACATATTTACCCCAGATCTGTAAATGGCCTACTCAAGGATTGAACTCACTGTCCCTGAGTTTACAAGGCCAGTGGCCAAACCACTGAACTATGTGTACTTGAAATTAAACTCTAATGTTTATTCAACTTAAAAATGTCTTTGATCATGAAATTTGATAGGAGGCATTTGTTTTATAAACAAATACCATCTTTTAAAATCCAAAAAGTATTGTATTTTACTGGAAGTTGTTCCTCTTTGATTTTGTATTTATTATACAAGATGAAAAATAAACATTTAATAAAAGATGATTTTGTTAGGAGAAATAAAGACATGGGCTAAATTCTAGATGTACTGCATGCAGTACAATCTTTTTGAAGTCAGTGTGCCTTGCTTTATGTTGTGCAAGTGCAAATTTTTTCCTGGTGTCCTGTGAGTTGACAGAATACAGCATACATTATCTCACAGTATTGTCATATGATATAAAATGCAGTAATGTGCAAATTTTTGGAGATTGACTACTTTCACTTTTTTATAGAGGTCCTCCAAGGATGAAGAACCAGCCTAAAGTTTGTGGGGTAGAATAAGACTAATAAGTCCTACAAGTAAAATATAAGGTCATTGACAGATAGCGATGTCAGTAGGTAGATACAGAAAAATTTCTTAGGTATTTCTAATGAATAAATAATAAGTAAATTATTCCAGCTGTAAAGTAGGACTAATTCATGGGACAGACCAGTATTAAACATTGAAATCTTAATTCATCATCCTTTAAAAATTTTGTTCCATCTGTCATACCTATTAACAGGACATCTCCCACATTTTAAACCATAGACAAAATACAAGCTGATCTTGCCTTTGTAGTATTTGCTTCACTGTGACTAAGAATTATGTTTACTCTCGTGTAAAATTGTCTTACTTTTTGTTCCGTAGGTACTCTCCGCCCTTGACATACTCCAGCCTCCACACATTGACTACTTTGAAGAAATGTATCCTAAATATTTAAAAAAAAAAAAATGAGGTAGGTGTGTGACTTTAGACTACAAATTTGCAAGTGTTTTGATTTAGTATCTTACCTCTATTTAGCGAATTGGAACTTGGGCCCAATTTTCATAGTTTCAGAGTAGTTTTGTGACATCAATTGAATTGATCATTCAAGAATAGTTGGTTAATGTTATCACAGGAGAAGAATAGGTTCTCCCAAGTTCTGTCTTAAAAATTACTTCCAAGGTGGTCTTTGTTGGTCTGTGTTTATTAGGTAACACTAAAAAAAAAATTCCTATAAATGCCCATCTTCCTATACTCAACACGAGTGGTGATGAGACATACCAGAATATAGAATTTCTAGAGATATTGCTATGCAATTAGTTGTGTGTGGTGTCCATTATTTAGGTCTCATATTGAAACAGAAAACAGATGCCAGCTGAAATTATACATTGTTTACCCTTATTTTACGCAAAAGAGTACATATGCTGTTGTGCATAGCTTTGTCAAGAAACCATGAATACTATAACAGATTACACAAAATAAGATATTTCTCAGATCATTGTACACAGGCAGACTCAAAACTTGGCCCTCTAGAACTTAGTGCATGAGCCTCTACAGATAGAGTTAAAAAAGCCAGCTGGCTCTCAGCTAAGACTGTAGAGAAGTCTCATTCTTTCTCTGTGTAAGTGGTCTAAGTGCTATTACATGGGAAAGTGAAACACACTAGGTGCATGGGTTACAACTGGAAGTTTTGCTTTATTTCATAAGCAATACTTGAGAACTATGAACAACATGCATATGTATTGTAAAATTTTTATGTTTTATTGGGTGGCTTTTTCAGGTGGAGGGAACGATGTGAGGCTTAGAAGTTAGTAAGTGTACTGAGAACATACTGTGACCTTTTAGTTGCATGTTCTTTTATATTAGAGGGAAGTGTAAACCATTAGGCATTATTATTATTAGCGCTCATTTGCTTTAATACACAAATGAATTATATGGAATATAGCTCTAGAATATTTTTAGCCTTTTTAATAGAAGATTTTTGTATAGTGCCCATCACCACAGTGTGTAAGTAGCGATTTGCACAAAAAGAACATAGTACTAAGCTTTTGGTTTCAGAACCAAAGATTGATTAAAATAAGAATTCTGTTCCTTTTAGCAAAACTTAGCCATCTTGCAGGTCTAGAGACCCCAAAAAGATTTTATGCTTACATAGATCTCACTAATCTATTACTATTTGACAGCTAATTTACACATTTAATTCACAAAATGTTAATTTATGAGTAATATTTATGAAAGTTTTCAACAGCTTTTAACAGGGAAGTAAATAAGGGAAGCAATGTACAATGGGATTTGGTTATTAACATATTTCCAGTGGCAAGTAATGCATCAGGCACCGTTTCTGTAATGTAAACTGCAAAATTTTACAAACATTTAGAATGTTTTGGGAGCACAAATAACTAGCAGAATATTTTTTTCAAATTTAAAAGGTAAATGGTATTTTAAGCCAAAAGTAATTTAGATGATGTAAAAGTTAAAATCATTGGTTAATATTTCGTAAAGAAGAATCTATAGAAAGTGGGCTTTTTAATGTTAGTGTTTTTTGTCCTTGTCCCTTCTTATGGAGCTTTGATTTCAGAGACAGTCTGTTTCTTATGGTATACCCATAGACCACAACCTTATGTCCTTTGTAGGTGCCACCCTGGGGACAATTATCCACCAACTCTTGAGAAACTCGCCTGTTTCCAACCGGGTCAATATATGTTGTCTGTGTTATGTATCTTGTTAACTGTATTAACTAACTCTACAGTGCCTGTGTTTTTTAATTTGTATCTTGTATAACTATCTTTGACGCATTTACGTCTTTTTAATCTGTCAGGATAACGAACATCAACATAGAAGTTTTAAATTAAATAATAGAACTTTAGTGTCCTTAATGGATTGTCACGATCCAAGTTCAGTACTCAGTGTCCCACCAATAGGTCATGTTCAGATAATTTTATTTTTTTCAGTTGCAATAAGGGAAAAGCAAACTAGAATGTCAATTAAATGAGCAGTTTAATCAATACATAGTTTTAAAAAGTTACTCTGTGTAACAGACATTATGTATATGTGAGCATAAAGGTGGTACCTGTTGATAGGATTAAAGCATAATACAATCTTACAAACTACTATAACTTGCAAGCTGTAGCAATGAAGGCTTTAAGTGTAATCAAAAGCTTATCTGAACTGCGAATTCAGAATGAATGCTCGCCTTGGAAGCATTGTGTAACCTTCTATTATAATATTTTAAATTTGTGACGCCAAAAAGAAGGTCTCAGCTGTATTACCATAATTTTAATGGCTATCAGTGCTGATGTACTATGTGCCTCAGGAAAACTGTGAAACATTACTGGGTTTTGTTCACATTTTTAATTCCGTATTTGCTAGTGGAAGCTTGTTATAAATCTTAGCTGAAATGGTGCTAACTTTTAGACAGAATTAAAGTCCTTGTAGTTATGAAACATACAGCATTTTACTCTTTTTGGCTTTTTTTCAACAACTGTAAACTTACAGGCTTACTAACTGAAGCTTGTTATATAAGAAACAAAGTTCATAGTGATGGAAGATAGAGGAATCCAAGGTCAACACCAAAGCTGCTTTATTTTAAATTGAATGATAACTGTTCACACAAGCAAACTACATAAAACCCACTGTTAAAATTTGGTCTGAAACCAATTAAGTGAAAAATTGAGAGCAGCAGAAAATCTTTTCAGGGTAAAAACATTTAAATGCAGGCTGTGGGGAATACCGTCCAAAATTTTTTTGTGTATGTGATATAACGTGGTCATATTTTCTGATAACAAAATGGTGAGTGAGTAGTTTTGTGTGCCACAATTTTAAATATAGTTTAGCAGAGGTTAGCTTTCTTCTTTGTTCCTAATAAGAATGGAAGTTTGAAAATAATATCAGCTTTGTCCATTTGGCATCCCTGTATAAATATTCTTTACCTTCCCCTTGCTTTTGGTAGTGCACAATCCAGTATGTCTCTAATTTGATTATTCTATTAATTCCTTATTTGCTAAGATCATAATTGAAAATGTCATCAGTTTGTGGACTGAACTTTGTTTGTTTGCTTTAGCTTTGCTCTCCCAAGCAGAAAAATGCTGCGGGCGCCTACGTTTAAGTGCTGTTCTTCGAGTGTTTCCCGGTGAACGGAAGATTTTATAGACATATAGCGGTGGAGGGTTGTGCACATGCATGCAAGTCTAGGGCTTTGTTTGTTTGTCTTGTAAAATTAAGAAACTGTTTTTGCATAAAGACCTCCATATTTTGATAGCAGGCCTTCAGCTTCCTCTGCTGCTTTTTGAAGCAAAGTCAAATTTGTGGATATGTACTGAGGAGCCAGCCCATTTTTCAGTCTCTTGAGTAGTGGAGATTTCCTCTTCAGAGTACAGCCTTGAAAAATAGATTATCTTTTAGTTGATCTTTAAAATGTATTTGATCAACTTGAAGTTCTTAAAGTTTTCAGAAAAGAAATTGGAAAAATAAAGATTTTTGTGAAAAATTATTCCAATTTTTGGACCAATTATATCTGCTCAAAATTTTGAAGTTAAAAATATGGTAGGATTTCAGATTTTGCAGAAATTTTTGTGAAATTCCCCTTCCTCCATTTTTTCCCAATTACTTATAATATTGACTGCTAAACATTTCTATGTTAAAGTAAAGTTTACTGAGAATTTGAGGAGCTCTCCCATTTTGTAGGATCAGACTGTTAGTTTTGCTATCGTGGAACAAATGCCAGGAAAATGCAGTGATGGGGAAGTGTCGGGATGCTTTTCCTTGGTCTCCAAGTGCATTGAAGATGGGAGCCAATCCTATGGGCAGTGGATGAGCTCCACCTCTGAGGGGATAGCCAGCTAGCCAGCCACAGAAGGTTGTCTGTCCAGTTCTGTGTACCCAACTGTGTGCCTGTTTATCTCTCAAAGCAGCTGTCTGGAGCTAAACTGTCGCTAATTAGGCCAAATGTAACATTAGTCAGAGCTCCACACCCTACAGTAAAAGTCATCTAACCTTTGCATCTAATTGTTGGCTACCTGGATTTGTCCCTCCATTGGAACAGAATTCTTTTCTGCTAGAATAGATTACTCAGAAGCTGCATTTTAAATGTCAAATGGAATTTTTTGGCTGGTTTTACAGTTTATGTATCTTTTTGGTAGGGAAATAATTAGATAAATGGCTCCCACAGACAGCTAAAGAAAGAAAATCTCTGTATTGTCAATATATGTGCCTGTAGGGCATTGCACTTGTAGTTTTAGTGGAGGGAAAAGTCAGTCATATGGAAACACCACATTTCATGGAGACAATGGTATCTTCTTGCTTTTGTGTTTTCACACCATTGAATCTAATTTGTCAACTAGTCATGGCACGGTATTTGATAGTTTCTGTGAAAAAGTTTAATATCCTTTTTTTCTCATCATGTACTAATTTTAGGTTACAT
Organism: Carettochelys insculpta; assembly: GCF_033958435.1. Classification (NCBI taxonomy): domain Eukaryota; kingdom Metazoa; phylum Chordata; order Testudines; family Carettochelyidae; genus Carettochelys; species Carettochelys insculpta. Next base: position 11,166,900 of record NC_134155.1, read on the forward strand.
TCCTGCCTCTGTCACATTTTGGAGTGTACTCTTAGCCAGAGTGATTGTTATAGTGTGTTGTAAGGATATCTACCAAGCAAGTAGCATTTAATTCACAGTGAAAGCTTGGTTATCCAGCATCCCTGGGAAACAGGAATTGCCAAATAATCAAATTTGCCAGTTAGTCAAGCTGGCAACTGGTGAGGGAGGGAGGAGGGCGTGCACCATTCTTAAGGGCTGAGGGAGTTGCCTTGCTACAACAGTGCAGCTGACCCCAGTCAGCTGGCTCCAGCTGGGGGGAGCTGCCCTGTGGCAGCCAGCCCCATCAAGAGGAACTGGTCCCCCTCAGTTGGCTCTCACTGGGTGGGGTGTGTTGCTGCAACACAGTAGCTGGCCCAGGCTGTGGGAACGGCTCCACAGCAGTTGGTCCTGGCAGGACAGCCGGCACCAGGGCAGCTACCCAGCTTGCCAGTTAATGGAATGTGCCGGTTACCAGTGTTCTAGATAACATGGCTTTTACTGTATATAGTTAATAGGCTTGTAGCAGATAAAAATAATAGTTTTCCTCATATCAAAACTATAGCTAGAAACTTTAAGATAAAATGTCATCAATTATTTTTCTGATTAATTTAAATATTTTTCAAAAGATTACAAAAAGAAAGATGATCGTGCCTTAAATGTTCCAAGGAAAGTAAGGTTATTTTCCCATCAGCATTGCTCTAACATGCAACCAAATACCAAGCCATAACTTCCTATTTCAGCATCTATTAAGTTAGTTCTCAGTGTCTTTGTTCAGTCTGGTTAATTTTTTCAAAGTTATCTTACTTTAACAGTCTGTTTCCTTTGGCTTGGTTATGTTTCATGCTGATGCCTGAGTGCTGGGAGGGAGATATGGAAAAACAAGTCCTTTTTACTAAACTGGAAAAATCATTTGTGGCTAAAAATTACATTGTGCACCCTTTTGCAAAGCTACCATTGCAATGAAGATTTTTCTCTGTGTTTTGAATTAGAGGTGAAGTCACCCATGGAATTGCTGCTTAGAAATTGCTTACCTAAAATATTGAATGCTTCATTAGACTTGTCTGGATTGAGATGGGTTTTCCGTATACTTACGGTATGTTGTATTACTTTTGTTGTATTGCCTTTCAGCATTAAGAAAACTGAAAGCTAATTTGTACCTTCATAATAAACAGCCGATTTTAAAAGCATTTGTGAAGTTGGGTCAGAATATGAAAAATATAAGGCTTTGTATGTAATGATTTGGTGACACATACTTGTATAAAGTAAGGCTTTGTTTATTTGATGCATCAGGGATAGAAATCTTTACCGGATATGTTTGAGAGTTACGAGTACCTAATTCTCAAACAGGATTGACTATTTCCCCTGGATTTTCCATATACTCAGAACATGGAATGCAGTACTTCTCTGAGTGTAACTTTCAAGATAACATAAATATTTCTCAACTTTCATAAGTGGCCAGTTCCTACATCTCAATGTGGCATAAAACTAAGTGGTCACTCAGCATTTCCATCTTGTAAACAAGAAAACCAAGCACTGCCTTCAGGCAGAAAGTAGTGTGTTGTGGTCTAGAATCAGACTATGAAAACAATAGGTTTATTTAGAGAACCTCAATAAAATAGCACTTGTTAATTACAAAACATAAGTAGAAAAAGGTGTTCAAGAATGAATTAATGAATTCAAGTGAAAGTTAGATTTCTTAGTTTTCTCCTCATTTCTAGTATCCTAACACTTTCAACCTGCAGAGCCTTAAGAGAGTGGTGCTTATTGTACTGAAAATTGGTGAGGTTAATATAATCTCATATAGCCTTGGTCATGTAAGGAAGTGATCTATACTAAATGAGTGCATATGATGGCTTTACACCTTTATCTTGTATGCAAGATTTGGGGATAATTTTAATTGATTCTGCCCTCCCCCTCCCCCGAAACTCCCAAATGTTGCTTTGGCTCGTCAGTTTTTGGTTTTTGTGTATGTGAATATGAGTAAGGAGGTTTGGATTAGGGGTTTGGAATGAGTGCCATATGAAGAGAGATAAAAAAGACTGGGACTTTTCATCTTGGAAGAGATGAGACTAAGGAGAGAGATGATATGATATAAAACCAAGACAGGTATAGAGAAGGTGAATAAGGAAAAGTTATTTGCTTGTTCCCGTAACAAAAGAATCGGGGGTGGGGGGTGTTGTCATCAGATTAAATTAATATGTAGCAGGTTCAAAAAAAAAAAAAAAGGAAGTATTTCTTCACACTGCGCGCACACAGTCAGCCTGTGGAACGCCTTGCCAGAGGATGTTGTAAAAGAGCAAAACTTAACTAGGGTTTCAAAAAAGGACTAAATCACTTCACAGAGAATCAGCCCTTTGGTAGCTGTTAGCCAAGATGTGTAGGAATGGTGACCGTAGTACCTGTCAGAAACTGGGAACAGGTGATGGGAGGGATCACTTGATAATTTCCTGTTCTTTTCACATCCTCTGGAGCATCTGGCATATTTTCGAAAGAGCTCTGTCTACACTGCTTTCTTTCTTTCAAACAAATCTCTTCCAAGAAAAGATTATGCAAATGAAGCACAAGATATGTAAATCAGTGCCTCATTTGCGTTTTCAGTTTCCCTTACTTGCATTCCTCTTTTGAAAGAGAAATGGAAGTGTAGATGTAGCCATTTATGTACACAAATTAAATATTTTTATTGGAGAAGTGATTTGGTTTCCTATATTTTTATATTAAAAAAAAACCATAAATTTCTACACGTAATAACATCCATGAGTATTGAGAACTAGATGTTCTAATATTTTTCCGTGGTGTTAACCTACATACACAATAACATTAAAGTTGAAACTGATTAATTCAGTATTATACGTTCCGCTTATCCTACAGGAAGCTTTATTGTATTCAGTTTCAACCTCTAACTGAGCTCTTTGGAATTTGAATATATCAGTTTTATGAAGTATTCCTGGGCTATTGAAACACTGTTTTACTCTCTTATCAATTCATAGTTTTTTCTATTTTTGAGCAGTTTAATAATTTTTTGACCAGTTGAAAACTGTCAGATTTTTTTTTTAATTTTGATTAATTTTGCTTGGGAAATAATCAGTTTTATTTAAATGTAATATATAAATTGTGAAAACTATGAACACATTTCAAGGTCATTGATTCTAACTGAAATGCATGCAGATATTCTATTTCATACTCAGTTATTGGTTCCAAAGATGGGATATACTTTACTCTTGGCTCTTTCATATGAACAATAGATAATACTCCCATCAGTGTGCATAACTGTTTCTTTCATGTGGACAGCAGTGCCTGAGACAAATAATCTTCATAAATTGGGTTTCAGTTATCTGCACTACTTAAATGCCCTCATTTTATTATGAGTCATATGGGTTATAAATCAGATCTAGGTTAAGGATTGCTTCCTCTGTGGGACTGTATTATCAGGAATATTTAAATTGGGTAACCATAATTTTTTATATAGATGTTTTTGAACAATTCTATATGTGAAAGAACAGTCATTCTTTTTCATAAATTTAACTGATTTTAAGAATAATTTGTTATTATAGTGTTTTATAAAACTCTACAGAGGAGTTTTAATTTGGGTTTCTTGATGTTTGGATTGTATTGCTTGTATGAAACTTACACGTCATGTGGCATGATTGCTTTTTTCCAGGGAAATGATTGCCCTACAGAGGGGACAAAGGACGTACTTCGTTAAAACCTGTTACGTTCAATGCTTCAGTTCACATTTGCTTTTTAAAATCATACTTTTTAAAAAGATTGGTTTTAGTTTTTGGTTTCAGTCCACCTAAAATCTGTTTTGAATGTTTTTATTCAAGTAGTTTCTGTTAATGGAACTTGAATTTTTTTAAAGATGTCAAACTTATGAAAAATTAACAAGTAACAATAAAACTGTGACCACCAACTCCTTTTCCTTAAAACACCATACATTTTCTAGGTGGTAACTACTTTGGTAAACTAATTTGCTAATCCAACATGAATTTGATACTTACGGATGTGCTTCAAGAGATTGGTTGGTCTTTGGTATAGTGGTTTATTATAGGGATTTTCCACTTAGGACTTCACGTTGTCAAGCTCCTGGTAAATACCTGGAATGTCAGTGGGCAATGCCGCCTTCTGGTAAAGAGAAGCCATTTCCGAAGTGTTTGGCTTTGCTGAGAGACCGAAAGGGAGGAAAATAGCAGGTACCATATTTCCCTTGTTATGTATTGCGTATTATAAAAATGAGGGTATAAATCTCATCACAAAATGCAGATCCTGGTTCTTTGTCCTACAGAACTTTTGAAGGTTTTTAAGATATAAGACTTCACAGCATATTCCAATCCCCTCATCTCCTCAAAAGGAATCCTCCAGCAAAACTAAAGACCAGACTTGGCATTCTTGACATTTTTGAAGTTTAAAAACAGAAAAAAGCAGAATCATCATCCCCTGAATTTTCATATGTACCTTTAAACTCTAGACATCTTTTGTAAAAGGAAACATTCCATATTTTTAAAGTGCACTTTGTAGGTCACTGTAAGAGAATTGTAGTCCTAATAACCCATTTTTAGCTGCAGTCTATTTAATATGGAATGTTGTTTTAATGTCTGAATATGAATTTCCTTTGAGGTTGTATAGAATTAATTGCTTCACTGTTGCCAAGAACAGTAACAGCACACTTTTGCAGATGTGCACCTGTGCTGCAGAAAGTGAAGTTTAATGATCAGGTGCCACGGAATGTTATGCTAAATTCATTCCACTTGCCAAGGAAACTTCTAAGATGGGGAATGTAGAAGCTTTCCTGGGAAATGGAGATGTTGGCGAAAACAATCTGGATGAATCTTTTATTTCCTTGGTGAATAAGCAAAATCCCAAACTCATCTGGTGAGTGAATTTAAGGCCTGAATACCTAACAGCTGGATTACTCCTCTAAAGGAATGAATAGAAGGTCAGGCTATGGGTTTGTCTGCTAAAATGTTTACGGGAGGCTGCCTTACAGTTCTGAAAACCAAGGGCTTGCCTGATTTACCCAGAACTAAATGTAACAGAATAATTAAATATAATTCACAGCTTCAGTTATTTTAGTGCTTGTATGTGTTAATGCTTATTTCAGTTGGTGTTCTATTTTGATACAACTATTAAAAACTTGTTATGTGTGTTAATTTAGCTATTTTGATTCCAATTGAACAAGTAGGGTCATAAGATTAGAAACAAGAGGGGAGAGAACTCTTGTTCAGGAGTGCCATCAAGTACACATGAATTTGATGTAATTTTGGTGTGGTGTATGTAGTAGGGTGTTTATTTTAGAAGGCTCTCATTCTTTCGTGTCTGATGCAAATTGTTTCTACTTTTATGTACTCTTCCTTATTGGAGGATACTTTATTTAATACAATATTAAAATTATGGGTGGAAGTAGTCTAACGTGTCTGCTTGTGAAGCATGTACTCTGTATTTAAAGAGAGGTCTAGGGAGGTGGCCATTTGTCCCAGATAAATGTAAGTCCTTAGAATAAACCTAATGGGGAAGCAGTGAAAAATTTTCCAAATAGATGAGATAATTACTATGATCATCTTGATGTTCCTCTCTTATTACACAGTCTAGTGAGGTTAACTTCTGCAAGTTATTTATAACTCAGAATTCTATTTTTTTTAATATATTGGAAGTCTTTTAAATTTGTAACAAGCAAGTTTTTGCTTTTAAAAACTATAATGGACGCTCAGATCTCTTTCCTGTGTATTGATATAATTGTCCCAGTCTAAACTACTGAGGAGTCAGATATAAAGGCGTTGTTAGGTAATGTTTGAGGCATTTGCCGCTCTCTCTATATTTTTATAGAGAAAATGGCACAGAAAGTACCTTCCTAACATTACTGGGTTTATTTTCAGTTGCAGAAGCAATGTTTTCTGTTTCCACCCCCACCTTTTTTTCCCCCAAAGTTAATCCATCTCTGAGCTGGAGTTGATGGCATAGCCCCATAATAACGGGCATGGGTGTGATACACAACAACCTGTTGTGCAGAAAGCGAATCTATATTACTCAAATCTTTAGATATTCATTCTAGGGCTATGATATTCCTCAGCTCTTACCCAACTGGTAGAATGTCATAGGTATCCATTTTTTCAAATGTATGCCTATATAAAATATGCATAGGAGCCAGTCATTTACCTGGTCAGAGGAATCTAAGAATTCACTTTCCTGTAAGGATTCACATCTGTTAATTCTAGTGAATGTTATTGCATTATTGAATAGTTTAATTTTGTTTCACCAGCTTATGTTTAGAAAATTTTATTGTAAGGGCCGTAACCTTTAACGAAATAAAATCAAAACAAGAATAAATGTAAAGATTTTAAGTAACAAACTAGGAATCTAGCAATAAGATATTAAATCCCTATGTAAAATACAGAGCAAGAATCTGTCTTCTATAGTAAATACTAGATATTAGTGTGAAATATTTAGTCATAAGATGGCAAATGTTGAACAACACATCTTGACAACATAGCAGCTCACATTATAAATGAAGAAGATGGCAATCTAATGTCATAATAAGTTGTATACCCTCCCTGTAGTACTGAAGGATTGTTGCAACATCTGAATTTATAGTACACCACTTTTCTAATATCAGTCCAGAATATTGCTTTCTAATCTTTGTTGTATTGAATTCTGTAACTGGACAAAGACACATGGTCGTCTTCATGGCCAATAATGACTGCAGGCTTCTAAAGTCATTCTTTCTCTGAAGATTTTCCCGATAAATGTTTATTGCCAAAGATTAACAATATTGTCACTTTTTGTCAATCTCATGTGTCAAGCTGAACTGATTTTAATACTCTGGGTAAGATGCAGGAAGATACTTTCCCATTCCTTCTTAACAACTCTCTGACAGCATTTCATGAGGCATGAGCTGGGTACATGCATCATTTAAAAGTTATTCCAGCTCCCAGTGAGACAGTAAGAAGGATGATTGGTCACGCTATGAGTGCCCATTAGAATACTCTGTCCTCTCATTGTCTGTCTATACTACCGCCCTCCTTTGAAGGGAGGATGGTAAGTAGGGTGTTGGGAGTTTATTAATAAAGTGCTGCACTGTATATGCAGCACTTCATTAAGCAAACCCCCCACCCCCCCATGGCAACTTCGAAGTTTTAAAGTTGGAAGTACCGGCTCACGTCTAGCTGCGGCTCACCCGCCGGCACTTCAGAGTGCCAAGGCAACTTCAAAGTCCCTTTACTCTCCCCCCTCCTTTACTCCTCTCCCCCTTTGAGGAGTTAAAGGAACTTCGAAGTTGCCCCGGCACTTGGAAATAGTGGTGGGTGAGCCACGGCTAGACATGAGCTGGTACTTGGAAGTTGCCGCGTGGGGGGAAATTTGCTTAATGAAGTGCTGCATATGCAGTGCAGCACTTCATTAATAAACTCCCAACATCCTACTTACCATCATCCCTTTGAAGGAGGGTGTTAATGTAAACAAGCCCATTCTTTCACAGGACCTTCTCAAAATGTCATACAGCAGTCTTCTGCTCTTTGAATTTTGATCTTTTCCTTTCCCCCATCATTCCTCATCCTTTCTGTTCCCGTATTTCTTAAGTGTTTGAAATCTGCCATTTGTGGCATAATACGCCATGCAGCTTGCATCTGTTGAAAATATGATATTTCCAAACCGATACACTGTTTTGCCTTTTTCCCTTTCTGTATTTTCTGAGGGGCTTTGCTATGGAGTGGAAAGCTAGTTTATATTAGAGTACTTTGGGAAAACTGAAGAAAACTTTGTTTCAAGAGCTGAAAAACTGATTTCATAGTATCAGTTGGAATTGAAAATATAAATCCTAGAAGTTTCCACCTACATGCACAAATACACTCCACTTACAAAAGATTTATAGTTGGAAGCCAAATAAAAGTACACATTCATAGCAAAGAGGGTAACCCTAAATAATAAACCATAGTCATGTGGGGTCTTTTGCTCCGTCTCCCCAATTATGCAGTCATTGACTAATTAGTAAATTATCTGAAGTTTATGTAGCTGAATCAACAGTTAAGAGAAAATGTCATTTTAACTATGACCACCCTGCCATTTATTTTTGGAGTCTCTTGACAGAATTTCAGATAGGTGCAGCTTTTAAAATATGTTCTCAGACAGACACCTGAGTTGAGAATAATTTAAATTTTCAGATTTTTGTTATCGTATTAGTTATATGGGCACAAAGGAAGCATGATTTGTGAGCCATGAATGTCATAAAACCTTTGTCAGACTCTCATGGAAGTGGTTTCCACCAAGCAGGCCTCCTGTTGATCAGTGATACCAGTTCACGCCTGTATGAATGTCACTGACACCACTGACCACTGCTGTGTGAAAGGTTTGTAAGCCACATGAATTAGCTAAGAGAACATAGATCAAAAGTAACTAGCCTAGTTTTATATTTGAAAATTGTTTGTATAACATGGAAATAGAACATTCTACTTATAGGGATTTTATTTTACTGTAGCTAAATGTTGGTTTTGTGAGGTTTTTCCTTAGTATTGTGTGAATATGAAGCCCTTTCTATTTAGAAAATGTGTTTAAAGTTAGGGAGGTTTGTATACATGCTGTAAAATATCCAGCAAAACAGATTCAGGATTTTTCTTTGCTTTAACTTGGGTTAAATGGGTGACATGGACATTAATCAAGTTACTTGTCAGCTTTTCCAAAATGGTGATTTAGTAGTAACCACCTTGATGCCACCTAAAATTTCCTGAAAGTTTAACTTTATATATACATTTTGAAGCTATGTCTTTCAACCTTTTTTTTAAATCAAGTACCCCTTTAAAAAACTATAAATACCCCCAGACTTCTCTTACTTACCACCGGTTGAGAAACATGGTCGTAAGGTAAGCTGAGGTCTTGAAACAAGTGCCATTAAACCTTTCCAGAGTTCTGTACCCTTTTCAGCAGTCAAATTTGTTTTGCACAGCATCAAGTTGCACCTCACTTAAAAATTAATGACTTAAAAAATACAAAAATCACACAGACTACTACTGAAAATTTGCTGATTTCTACCATCTTATTTTCAAATAAATGAATTGGAATAGAAATATTCTACTTGCATTCAGCGTAAGGCACATGAAGCAGTAGAAACAAGTCATTATCTGAATGAACTTTTAGATTGTACTGACTTTACTAGTGTTTTTTGTGTAGCCTGTTGTAAAACTAGGCAAATATCTAAGGCTGCATCTACACTAGCAAGTCCTTCTGGAAAATCAGGCCCTCTTCCAAAAGAACAAGGGGAGCGTTCACACGCAAAATGCACTTTTCTGAAAGAACGCAGCACTTCTTCCAGAGGTCCTCTTCCGCTCCAAAATGAGGAAGAGCGCCTTCTTCAGAGAGCTTCTTTTGGAGAAAAGTGTGTTTAAATGCTCTGGGGGCCCTTTTTTTTGAAAGAGCAGTTCTCATGATGCCAGATTTTTTCAATTCCTGGCCCGAGTTTTTGAAAGAACGGGGGTTCTGTGGACGCAGTCTTTCAAAAGAGCAGATTGCTCTTGTGTTCTGCCTTTTTGTGCGTGGACACACTCTCTTTTGAAAGATCTTCCGGAAGATCATCTTTCAAAAGATCACTGTAACGTAGACATGGCCTAGATGAGTTGATGTGTCCCCTGCAAGACCTCAGTGCGCCCCCATGCGTGCCATAACACTGGTTGAGAAACAGTGCTTTAAAGGACGAGACAGGTCCATGATGAGTAAAGTGAGTCGTTCTCAAACCGTGGGTCAGAACCCCAGAGTGGGTCACAACCCTATTTTAATGGGGTCACTAGGACTGGCTTTGACTTGATGGGTGTGGGGTAGAAGCCCAGGCCTTGCCAGCCAGGACCAAAGCCTCAGAGCTCAGGTTACAGGCCCCCCTGCGTGGGGTGAAGTCTTTGGGCTTTAGTTTTGGTTCTTGATCCCCACCTCCCCAGATGGTGGAGCTCTGGCTTTGCCCCCTCCCTACTCCCAGGCAGCAGAGCTCAGATTTCAGTCTGTGGGAGATGTGTAGTAAGTTTTGTTGTCAGAAGTGATTCACTATGAAATAAAGGTTGAGAATCTCTGAGTTAAATACTTGCCACTTTGGTAGCCTCTTTTGATCTGAAGATCTGAGCCCTTTACAAATTAGCTTCACAACATTTCTGCAAATTAGGTGATGTTAATATCCATTTTACAGGCTAGTCCCAAGTACATTTAATTTACTTGCTCCCAACCCATGCGTACATATACCATGAGTCCTGTTTCTGTCACCTAAGTACTGCACACACATTTTCTTTCTTTAACTGTAATGGTTTTCTTTCCTGTTGCACATACGTAAACAATGAGTGTAGATTTATTTAGTCTTTTTGCAAATAGAATTGTAAAATTCCAGTTGTGCACACGTGGAGCTACGATGATTTTGCATGTAAAAATGAGAGCTCTGCAGTAAAATACAGTGCTCACAAAACCATTCTCCTGTTGGAAAGACTGTACAATAGCTGTGCTGCCCACCCTGCATTTGAAAAATGTTAAGTCTTGGACAACTAAGAGTTTTATAGGAGTTGTGTTTGATCAAGTATTTATTTGATCATAATTTTCCCACACCTAAATTCACTTGTGTCAAATATCATTACTCGCTACTTTGTCTTAAATATTGACTAAAGGATTATAATTTATTGTTGAGCAAATAGAAATTGCATAATGAGAGGAAAGTCTTAAAATGTTAACGTGGTCTAGGAATGCTTTACGATATTTTGTCATGTTTTCAATATCACATGTTCTCACTTTCAGTCTTTGAAACTATTTATTTAAAAAAATCATTGGTCACTTGTCTATCAGTTTGTCATCCATAAAAATAATCAGCTCCCTAATTTATACTGCTTCATACATTGCTTCCACTTCTATGCATGGTTGCACTTCAGCCTTACATGAATACTGTATTTTATCAGAACTGTAAACTGCAACAAGTGAATAGTAATACAAGCACTTGAAGAATTCCCCATTTTAAACATCATTCATTTAATCTTGAGTGTAAATAATTATATTATTGAAGGGATTTAGAAAGTAATCTTAAAATAGGTGATGTCATTTATCACAATACCATAGGCCGTGTTCAATTGTCTGTTCCTTTCCCATGCCTTTGGTGGATGAATCTTCAGTTATCATACCTCTAGCTAAATAAGAAATTTTTCAGACAAGTGGTTTTTACTGAGTATCAGGTAGTCTGTACGTTTTACTTCTGCCAACCAGAAGAACAGTGCCCATGACCATTTGCAATAAAGGGTGATTCCATTGCCAGTCTTCACATGCTTTAATCCTTACAGTGGGTTAGGAGGACATATGTATTTTTAACTGTAAATCAGGGTATATAGAAATATTAATTTCATGAGAGATTATTCCATTAATTCTTACACTATTGTTAACCAGACTAGCCTTTTCTTGTTTTGCATGTTAATGTGAAATAAGTATAGTATGAAATTTATAATTAAAGGGTTACTGCATTTGGTAAGTGGCAAGAGGAAACAGACATTGAGCTGGTATGATCCTAATTTAAGAATAAGTGCAAGGTGCTAAAAGTGGCTGTGAGAATTCCTGTCTCTGTTTCAAGGGCATCCTGAAACGTGAAAATGTGAAAATCATAAGGACTTCTCTGGTTAGCAAATAAACTGTTGAAACCTTTTCTCATAGTAACAGAGAAGATGAGCACATCTTCCATCATTTACTTCCTCAGGACCTTGTGAATTCATATTCTGCTGATCTGTGTGCCCCATAACTTGCCACCCAAACATGGTAGCCTCATCTTGGTCTAAATGTGAGATTGCTGAGACTTCTTTCCTTATTAATATTCTATAGGACAGGGATTACGGCAGACTCTCTTATCCGGTATTCATTCAACCGGAACTCTCAGGTAACCGGCACAAACATGCAGCCTTCTGTTCTGAGAGCAAAACTGAGCGTGGAAGTAACTCCCAAACCCAGGGTTGCTGAAGTTCCCATGGCCCCGACACTGCTGGAGTTCCTCCAGTCCCAGACAGCTTCCTGAAGCTGCCACCATTCTCCTTTGGCCCAATCAGCTTCCTAGCCCTGGAGCTGCTGGTGTTACCCAGGCCCTGGCACTGCTGGCTTCCTGACTGTCGTGCTGCTGGCTGCACCCCGGCCAAGCCGGCTTCCCAGCTCCGGCACTGCTGGCTTCACCTCAGCCCTAGTGCTGCTGGTGTTTCCCCACCCCAGCCATCTTCCTGGTCCTGGAGCTTCCGACTTCACTCCCTCCCCGTAGCTGCTAGCATTCACCTGGCACTGGCTGGCTTCCCTTCTCCAGAGTTACTGGCGTTCCCCCGGCCCTGTTAGAAATCCTGCTGCTTTGTCTCTCCTGAGCACTGCCTATGCCTCCCCAGGTTCTCTTTGCTAACCAGCATGTTTTCATAGCTGGCAACCTCCCTGCCCTGGGATAGCTGGATATGAAAGAGTTTACTGTTCTTCGAGTGTCCCCGTGGGTGCTCCACAATAGGTGTCTGGCTCGCCCCGGCGCCGCAGATCAGAAACTTTTCAGCAATTTCTCCCAGACCGCGCATGCGCTGGCGCGCACCACTCCCCTGCACGTCCCCAGCCATGTGTGCGATCCGGTCCCCGCCAGTTCCTTCTCAACCGCCATCGGCTGCAGAAGGAATCTGCTCAGGCTACGGCCAGAGTCAGCTTAGTTAGAGTTTTTTTAGTGTAAACTGTTGGGTTTTTTCTTGGGGGAAAAAAAAAGAAGGAGAAAAAGAAGAAAGGAAAAAACATATAAAGATTTAGTAGAGAGAGAGAGGAGCGGAGAAGACGCGGGGACGTGAAGGCCAGTAGGCCTCCGGCCGCGGCAGGCTGCGGTCCGCGAAAGGGGAACAGGCACAAATCTAGTGCTAAGTACCCTATTAACAACTCAGACTCACCGTGATGTCCTCTTCAGGATTCAAAAAGTGTGAGTCCTGCCGCAAAGCTATGCCGGCCTCCGATGGGCATAGTCAATGCATTAGGTGCCTGGGGGAATCACACGTTACCCAGACGTGTTCCCATTGTGCAAAGCTCACAGCCAGGGCCAGAAAAGACAGAGAAATGCGGCTGAAAATGCTGTTGTTTGATAAGGCCCTCCAGCCCAACGTGCCGGAGAGGCCTCGATCGGAGGGGCCCCCTGGGCTCCATAAAAGGAAGGTGGCTTCCCTCACTCCCTCGGTGCAGAAATGGAGGAAGCTCTCTCCAGCCCAATCCCTGCCGGCGGTCACAGCGAGCAGGACGGGCGTAGCACACAGCCCCCAGCCACAGATCCAAACGAGCGGCAGCGCACGTGGCAGAAGCTGAGCCTCCGATTACTAAAGAGCCGGCACGCGCAGCTCCCAGAGCGGCGGCCAGGCAAGCGCCGGAACTGGCAGCACTGCCACAAGCGGCACCGACCCCCGGGGTGCCAGCGGTGCAGGGCCAACAGGCATGCAGCCTGCAGGCACCGGAGGACGTTATCCGCGCGGCACCGCAGCTGAGCGTGCCGAGTGCGGCGCTGACAGTGGGGCTGAGATCCCCGGCACGGGAGGGGGCGGTGCCAGCCCTGCAGGGCAGGGGTAAGGCAAGAGCAAAAACCCGGCACCGCAGCCTTTCTCCGGACAGGGCTGCAATGCTACTCTCAACAAGCCCTCCCCTTATGCTGCGCATGCCACCCAGAAGACATGGGTCTCCTTCAGCCTACCCAGAGCCTCCTTCTCCATTCCTCCAACCAGTGTCACCATGGCTTGGGCCACCTTCGCCTTTTCTGGGATTGGATCCCTTGGAGTACTATCACAAACCAGTTTCACCACTGTCTGAATCATCGCGGAGATCTCGCTCTCCCAGACACCAGGGGTACACACCCCGAGAGTGGTCCAGGTCTCCATCCCAGGAACCATGCCCGTGCTGCCATGGTCGCTCTTACCATGCTGGGCATAGACACCCCAGGCATGCACCTAGGGGCAGGTCCCCCCCGACCGTCCAATACCCCCGCGGACACTCTCGGACAGGGACGGTAACACAGCTGTCTCAAGGGGAGTTGATTTTGGAACCCCGAGACTTTCCTTCGCAAGCCTCTAGCGAGCGGGTGTACCACCGACCGCAAGACCCTGAGAGTTCGAGGGAGGCTTACCCTAGTGGTTCCTCCTTGTCCTCCCCCGACGAGGCTACGGCCCCCGGGGATGTTGCTCCACCGGACGACCTCAAACAGTTTCAGGAGCTGTTTAAAAAGGTGGCTTTCACGCAAGGCATCCAAACGGCGGAAGTACAGGAGAATCATCACAAACTCCTCAAAAATCTGAGACCCCCGGCTTCATCCAAAATCGCTATCCCGCTCGACGAAGCCATCATGGAGTCAGCCACCACCATATGGCAGACCCCGGCTTCTGCTCCACCTACAAACGAGAGCGGATAAGAAATACTTCGTCCCGGCGAAGGGCATGGAGTTCCTTTTTAGTCACCCACAACCAAATTCATTGGTGGTAGAATCGTCTCAGCAGAGATCAAAGACTTCCCAGTGCAAAGCGGGGGGTACGGACAGAGATGCCAAGAAGCTAGAGCTGTTTGGCAGAAAGGTATACTCCTCCTCCATCCTGCTGTTGAGAGTGGCAAATTATGCAGCACATCTAGCGAACCATAATTTCGACAATTACTCCAGGCTTACTTCTCTCATGGATTCGTTTCCGGAAGACAAGAAGCTGGTGCTGAAGGCGATTGTGCAAGAGGGCTATGCAGCTTCGAGGACAGGAGTCCAAATCGCCCTGGATGTGGCAGACATGGCGGCACGCTCAACGGCTACAGCAGTGGTCATGCGCAGGGAATCCTGGCTTCAGACATCGGGTATCCTGAGGGATCTGCAGGCGAAGATTGTTGATCTCCCCTTTGACACGCAGAAGTTGTTTGCAGATTCAACCGATTTCGGTCCTTCACTCCAGTAAGGACTCAAGAGCTACACTCAGAACCCTGGGTATTTATACCCCTCCATACAGGAAGAAAAAGTATTACCCTCAGCAAAGACGACACCCATACCAACCACAGCGTGCTCAGTACCAACGGGGCGACGACCAAGGGCGACATCAACAGCAGCAACAGTATAGAACTCCTAGGCGACGTTCCCAACAAAGCCGTGCATCCTCGGGGCAGGCCCAAAGGCAACAAGTTTGACGGGCGGGTCGAGGGCTGCACTATCACTACCATCGCGCAATGCCATCCCCAGCTAATGTTCCATCATCGCCTCCAACCGTTCCACCCCCAATGGCAAAAGATCACCACAGACAAATGGGTACTGGAGATCATAGCCACGGGTTATGCGATCCCCTTCCAGTCGCTCCCACCGCCGAAACCTCCACCCAGGCCCCACCTCAGGGATGCTTCCCACGAGGCGAGACTCAAACAGGAGGTGGACCATCTTATGTTCACAGGGGCGGTGGAAAGAGTGCCGGAGCGATTCCAGGGGAAAGGTTTTTATTCACGATACTTCCTTACAGAGAAGAAAACAGGAGGCTGGAGGCCCATCTTAGATCTTCAGGGCCTCAACCGGTACTTGCGCAAACAACATTTTCAGGTGATCACAGTCACCTGTGTACTCAGGGCACTGGACGATGGAGATTGGTTTGCAGCCCTCGACTTACAAGATGCGTATTTTCATATAACGATCCACCCGGCACACAGACGCTTTCTCCGTTTTAGGGTCGGCAAGGAGCATTTCCAATACAAGGTTCTTCTGTTCGGCCTCTCCTCGGCCCCCAGAGTCTTTACCAAAACCCTGGCAGTGGTGTCAGCCTACCTGCACAGACAAGGGGTATTTATATTCCCATATCTGGACGACTGCCTACTGAAAGGGGCCTCGAAGGCAGAGGTACTACGCATGATACGCATAACAGCAGACACGTTTTCTTCGCTGGGCCTGGTCATCAACCTCGCGAAGTCCAAGACCGACCCCACACAAGACAGAGTTCATAGGGGCACATATAAACTCTATTACAGCAAGGGTCTATCTACCCGACGCCCGCTTTCGCTCCATCAGTTCGCTGGTGCAAGTCATTACATACAGCCCCAAGGTGCCGCTCTTAACGTGCTTGCAGCTGCTAGGCCACATGGCGGTGGCAACGTTTGTGGTGCAGAACGCCAGATTGCATATGCGCAGCCTGCAACATTGGCTGGCGAGCGTCTACAAGCCGGCATCCCACACTGTCCGCAGGGTGGTGTTGCCCACAACAGAGGTGCGCAGATCCCTGCAGTGGTGGGTAAACCCCAAGAACATGCTGACAGGCGTACCCTTTGACCAACCACAAATCTCTATTTTTCTTACTACAGTTGCTTCCCACATAGGATGAGGAGCTCACATCGGCGACAAAGTGACTCAAGGACTATGGTCCCCTACGGAACAGTCACTGCACATAAATATACTGGAGCTCAGAGCAGTGTTCAACGCCTGCAAACACTTTCGAGACCACATACAAGGCAAAGTAGTTGGGATCAATACAGACAATACCTCCACCATGTTTTATATAAATCGACAAGGAGGAGCTCGATCCCGTGCCCTATGTGCGGAAGCAGTCCGGCTGTGGAACTGGTGCATCGCCAACAATATAACGTTGAAAGCCTCGTATTTGCCGGGCGCTCACAACGTGAAAGCAGACCAGCTGAGCAGGCACTTTGCACTCACGCATGAATGGCAGATCCATTCCGATCTGCTACGACCGATCTTTCACACATGGGGGTTTCCTCAGATAGATCTGTTTGCCACTCAGCACAACAAGAAGTGCCCCCAGTACTGCTCCAGGGCAGGATTGGGGCGGGGGTCCCTGGGGGACGCATTCGTGATTTCATGGAAGGGCCCTCTACTTTACGCGTTTCCCCCCCACAGTGCTCATCCACAAGGTCTTGCAGAAAGCCAGAAGGGAGAGAGCCTGCATGATTCTAGTAGTCACAACGTGGGATCGACAGCAATGGTTCCCCTTGCTTCTGCGCATGTCGGACCGCCCACCGCTCCCCCTTCCGGTGGCGCCAGACCTACTCACGCAGGCCCAGGGGTCCATAGTGCACCCACACCCTCAAAGCCTGTGCCTACAAGCATGGCTAATCCATGGCTCATCTCCTTAGAGAGCACATGTATGGATAGAGTACAGCAAGTCCTGGAGAGTAGCCGAAGGACCTCCACCAGGAAGACCTACAAGCAGAAATGGACTCGATTCACTGCATGGTGTTTTGCCAAGCAGTTAGCTCCCCTTGACGTTCCTATACTGGTAATACTAAAATACTTATTGGACCTCAAGAGGGGCGGGCTTTCCCTATCCTCGCTAAAGGTCCACCTCGCCACTATATCTGCTTTTTGGCATGAAGAGGAGGGGCCCACGGTATTTGCCCATCCTATTGTTACCAGATTCCTGAAGGGGCTGGTAAACCTGTACCCCCCCTCAGAAACTGCTTCCACCATCATGGAACTTGGACCTGGTGCTCAGCGCGCTAACGGGCCCACCATTTGAACCCTTAGCCACGGTTCCCCTATGTCTCCTTACGATAAAAACAACCTTCCTCCTTGCAATTACGTCAGCTCGCGGGGTGAGTGAGTTCGCAGCAGTTATGGCAACGCCGCCCTGCACAGTATTCTCAAAGGAGGCGGTAACTTTGCGGCTGCACCCAGCCTTTGTTCTGAAAGTTTCTTCAGAGTTCCACCTTAACGAACCCATAGTTTTACCCTCATTTTACCCTAAGCCTCACAGCTCCAGCAAGGAGGCACGCCTACATCTCCTGGACATGAAGAGGGCGTTGGCCTTCTACATAGACAGAACTAAGTCCTTCCGGAAAACGGACAGACTTCTAGTCTCTCTCGCTCCCAGGTCAAAAGGAGAGGGTGTCTCTTCACAGAGAATCTCGAAGCACATTGTGTCCTGTATAAAAATGTGCTGCGAACTTCGAAAGACTCCTTTGCTGGCCCTGCCTTGGGCTCACTCCACCAGGGCAGTGGCAGCGTCAACAGCCTTTTTCAAGGGCATCGCGTTAAAAGAAATCTGTAGAGCGGCGACCTGGTCATCCTATGACACCTTCGCCAAGCATTATGCCCTACATCAGGTATTCCAAGAGGATACCCGCCTCTCAACAGCGGTCCTTTCGGGGGCAAGCTGCACATAAACCGATTACCCACCTCCTTACTTGGGTTACTGCTGGGTAGTCGCCTATTGTGGAGCACCCACGGGGACACTTGATGAAGAAAGAGAAGTTACTCACCGTAGTAGCGATGGTTCTTCGAGATGTGTCCCCGTGGGTGCTCCACCACCCACCCATCCTCCCCGCTTCGGATCTCTGTTTAGTGTTTTTCAGGAGCATCCGAAGCGGTTGGTCAAGGAACTGGTGGGGACCGAATCGCGCACGTGGCTGGGGACACGCAGGGGAACGGTGCACGCTGGCGCATGCGCGGTCCAGGAGAAACTGCTGGAAAGTTTCCAATCTGGGGCGCCGGGGCAAGCCAGACACCTATTGTGGAGCACCCACGGGGACACATCTCGAAGAACCATCGTTACTACGGTGAGTAACTTCTTTTTTTGAAGTTACATTAATGCAGCCAATGACTAAAGTACACTTGGATGCAGTATTATTGGGTTTTGTTTGCTTACTTGTCAGTTTTGCAAAATGTACTAATTTTGGTGAGTCTACCAGTCGGTGAGAATTAGAGAAGTTCTGTCATGCTACATATTTTCCTTTCTAATTGTTCTGAAGCAAACTGGCACACTTTGTAGTTCTAATTTTATACAGCTACTTAACTAATTACAGCTGTCAGTAGCAATTTTCATTTAGTGGTGGTGTTCAGCTTAGCTGTGTCATGTAGTGCCAGTGACGACCTACTGGCCAGCATACATTGTAGATCAATTTAAATAGGAAAAATGCAAGTGTCAGTTAAAATATTTTATTGAAATCCCATAACTTTCGACAGTCTGTTATTTTAGTGAAATATTTTCAGGCCTAAACAAAGGGATTGACCTGGTGGGCACTAGCTATTTAAGAGGCTTCCACATTTGCAAAAGACAGATACACTGAGCAAGTCCTGCTTTCACTCTTGTTTTGAGATCCTCATTAAATTATCCAGACACAATAATCAGATAGCTGCTGTTCAAGTTAATGGCACCTCTGAGCCCCTGTCAAGAGAGTTTTATTTAATGCGCAACAGACCTGGAGTGGTGCAGGTGCCATTTCAGGCCCTCATTTAATTTAAGCGGCTTTAGTTGGCATGGCAACTAGTTGAGACATCTGGGAAACATTATGCTAGGGATTGAGATTTAGGAGGATTTGTGGTATAGCAAAACAGAAATCTTATCAGAAAGTACACAGCACGTTGCTTTGGGGTTTGTGACTATCTTATTGTTAAAATGTAGACTTCCAGCTTAAGTTGCGGCTAGCAGGTAAAATGAAATGTAAAGAGGCTGGCATAACTGTGAAGCCTGTGGAAATGGCTGTAGTAAACTAAAACTACTGTGGTGTGAGGTTGCTGAACGTCCCTTTGGGTTACATTTATGCAAGAAGTCCTAGGAAAGGTTTTGTTAGAAAATTTTGTGAGGTCATTAATTTAGCTTTGGTGGTGATTAGTACTGTACCAGTTAAAAACCTGAATGCATTTTTAGATGATGTATAAGGCCTGGTTACAGAGAGGACCCCAAAAATGATATTTGAAAGGAATGAAGTACACGTTGTCAGGTGTGTGATGCAACAGACATGGGTGGTAGGTGAGCAATCATTTGCTGGGGGAACAAAGGGGTTGCAGAGTGTCTCTAGTCATCCTACATGTGGTTTAACCTGTGCTAATCACTAATCAGAAAAGTGGTAAAGAGGAGGACCCGAAATTCCTGGCAAGGATTCTCTGCTTATCAGTTAACTGGTTTATAGTTCAGAAAGATATTTATATCCTTTATTTTGCTACCATTTTCAAAGTTGTTTAATGGAGGGTTTAGCCTAACTATAAGAATTGTGAATTTGCAGACACTCTAGTAGTTTCCTAAGATAAAAGTAGGATTTTTAAATGCATCCAAGCCAGCGGTGATGTAATAGAGCTCCCACTGAAATCAATGGTAAAAATGGTCAGTTTCTGTGGTTGCAGGCTTAGGGGCAGCACTTAAGAATATCTCTCTGAACAATGCAGAGTTTACAAAATTGCTAGGTCTGGTGCACAGAAGATATGAATGTGACTGGGTTATGCCTCATTCCTGCAAATTTTTGCTTCCAAAAGTCAGAGTAAGATGTGGAAAGAGAATTTTCTCTAATGGATTCCTCTATACATTTTACAAATAATGAGCAGTCCTGTAGCACTTTAAAGACTAACAAATTTATTAGGTCATGAGCTTTCGTGGGTAAGACCCACTTCTTCAGATGGTGCATCTGAGGAAGTAGGTCTTACCCACAAAAGCTCATGGCCTAATAAATTTGTTAGTCTTTAAGGCTCTACAAGACTGCTTGTTGTACGTGAAATTACAGACTAAGACAGCTGCCCCACTGAGTCTATGTATTTTGTTATCCTGCTTCCCATAGTGGCCTGATACTTAAGAGGAAGGCTGGAAAAATATTATGCCCCTCACCATTGTCTATTGGTATATTCTGATGTGTGAAACTTGAGCTGTTCCTGTCTTCTGAAGATGATCAACTTACAGCTTGGAGCACAGGAGAGTCGATTACAGGTCTCATACCTTGAAGTGCAAATGAGTTTGATTCTCTGAAGAAGACACTGTACTGGGGCTTGAGAGACCACGCTTTGTGTTCAGTTCTGCAGCTGGCCTGATGTATGACCATGGCAAGGCACTTTCTCTCTTATGCCTTTGTGTCCCCTGTGAACTGTTTGGCTTCTTGGATTGTACACTTTTAGAGCCAAGGAGTATCTTAGTCTTAATGGTGTGGTTGTGCTTTGCCGACCACTACCTAACTGAGTGATGGGCAATACAGGCTAGTGAGTGGATCATAACTAAGATGGTCTCCTAGGATAGGATGGTTGTACTGCCTGAAGTTCATGCCTAGAATTTGCAGAGTTTGCTGACTGAACCATAGCAGCCATTTGGCCACAGAGGGAATGCCTGGGTCTCATGGTCAACCTTATGTGCAATTAGCCTGCACCTCATTTCACATGCCCTCACTTGACGTTCATGTCCCAGGAGGGGAAAAAGAAAAAGAAGAAAAAAAAAAAGAAAAAAACCTATGTGGATGGAACCATCAGAATGTGGCAACCCTGCAGGTGGGCAACATAAACAAAACATATTGTGGACAAAACCCTGATGGGTTGCAGGTTGCCCATGACTGACCTAGCCACAGTTGGGATTCTAGGCACTATTATAATATAAATAATTAATTGAAAATAAGGCCACAATATTTGACTGACCAACTGCAACAGTGAGTACATTAAGTGGCTTGTATATTAGTACAGCAAATCCCAGAATTTCTCTTTTTCATTTCAAGTTTGGCTCTCGTCTTTAACACAGGAGAGTGAGCATAATACATTTATCATCAAATTTCCTTAGTTTTACACATCAAAATAAGATTTTTTCTGAACTGTCAATATTACAGATTCAACCTGTTACTTGAAAGTCAAGACATAGTGGCTCTGTTTCAGACTGTTCATCTTGGCAGAGGCTCATCAACAATAAAGAATGCACATCAGTACTCAGTTGGCAATTTTGTTGGTGCAGGAGGCAGAATAAAATACAAACTTGCTTTTCTGTGGCTATGTGTGCCCCTTGTTGTTGACACCAGCAAAAAATTCTGTAAACTAAGCAGATATCTCTGATGCGATGATCTTTAGCACCAAAGGTACCTTACGTTCAGGAAATTAACAGCTTTGTGCTGATGTTTTCTGTGTTCGTTCTGTTATCTTTCTCCATTTGTGAAATTTAGCATTTGATTGTATTTTGCAGTTTTTGGTGTTATTGGAGTAGACATGTCTCCCTTCTTAATTTCCATCTCTACATTGATGTCAGCAAGAAAAACAGCACATGGAATATTCAGCTACTGTTATAAATCACCAGCAGGCTCCTACACCTGTGGGTGGGTGTGGGTGTGTGTGTGTGTGTGTGTGTGTGTGAGAGAGAGAGAGAGACGGCACACCAATTGGTAGCTTTTGCCTTTTCTTTCACATAGAGGTGTTGTGGTTTTTTTAATTAGAACTTGAAAGACATTTACAACCAGCAATTTGAATGTGTATGCACATGGGAGGAGATTGAGCTTGTGGTAGAGCTGACACATTGCATGCAGACTCTTGCAAACTTCCTATAAGAGCACTGCTCTGCTGACCTACAATACCGCTGTATGGGCTGTATTTTCCACCTTTACTGACCAGCGTCTGTTTGTGAGGTTATGTGATGTGGATAAATTTCCACTGGGGATCAAGATGATGCCACTAGAATCACATATAATTTATTATTTAATAAGAATTTTGAGCCCAAAATTACAGGTCTGTTCTTTATTTATTCTACTATTATTCGTTTTATTCTTTTATTATTCTGCAGCTTTGAACTATAAATTTAAAATGCTTGTGTGCAAAAGTAACTGTTTCAAATGGATTGTATGCTGTACTTTCTGTACTTTCCTTGACTAATAACTTGAAGATACGTTGTCACTGAACTGATGCAGAGTGACCTCCATAAGATTATCGTCTCTCCTCAACCACTCAGCTCGGATCACGTCAAAGTTTTTCTTTACCAGATTTTAAGAGGTAAGTTTTGTGTAAAATTGATGGAATGATATTGAACCCATAAACGGTGTATTCTTTCTTGCTCCTTTTCTCTTTATGGTTTCTGAAATTTTACTTCCAAGACTTTCCCAGGCCATGCTGATAAGTAGAACAAGGTAAATTTAAAAATTTTGTTATTTAATGCTGTCTTCAGAAGAATAACAAGAAGCTCGTGGTCTGGCTTTACACCATCTGTGTAAAGATGACAATCCTTGTGTTTTAACCTAAATAATTTCTCCAATGGTTACTGAAAAGATGAAGCACAACGCTAATTTTTGTTAAAAAGAAAAAATCCTGTGGATCTTTTGAATTTAAGTGACCTTTTGAAACAGCCTGTAAAGAAGACATCTGAGGCCATCCTGTCTGGGGATTATATTTTAGCCAGAACAAAATGTGATGTTAAAGTATATAATGAACTAACTGAAATTGTTGTAGAAATGGCCACTAAAGTTAACTCAGTAAATATAATCTTATCATGTTACTGGTTATGGGTTTAGGCGTTTGACTATTTGGAAATTACTGGTTCAAGTTAATGAGTTGGACTTCTGACTTGTAATCAAATTAAAGTGCCTCACTTTCCATGTGTTTTGCTTGTATCTCCCTCCCTCAATAACAATCCCCTGAAAATGAACAGAAGCCATTTTTTCATGATATAAATAGTTATTGGGTTATTTTCAGCAATGTCAGAACAGGGAGACGTAAACTACATCCAGAGCTGGTAGCATCCTCCCAGCCAAGCCTGTTGAACCAGAGGAGAGATTTATCCCTCTGAAGGACAAATGGTGTTTGTGCCGCTGTTGTGTGTTGGCTTTAGATTGAGTGGTAACACACGCCAACTTTAATTTCCATCAAGATGGCAGTGTAATGCTGCCAGCTGGAGCCTCTTCAAACAGCTCTGTGAATCATTTTTATTCCATTTGCCTTGGTCACTTGACCTTTGACTTCAGCACTACATGTTGTGCCCCATACCCCTAAGTGAGGGTCTGGTCATTTTTTCCATGGACCAAATTTTGTCTGCCTACATTTCCAGGACCTACAGAACTTTACCCTGACACAGTTCCTTGTATGGTACTTGCTGTATGATGGGCTTTAGTAAGGTGCTTGCTGATTTTTTTTCCAGTTTGTTAATATGGACCAGAATTGCATCTGTGGACTATTAAAGCACAGAGGAAGCAGCTGCTGGGGGGTTGCATAAAGGGGATGATGTGTCCTCTCGCCACCCAGCCTGCTGAAAGTGGAAAGGCTTCTAGTTGCAGAGACCAAATGCTCTGAGTTGCTTTGTTTTGTTTTGAAACTGTTTGTCTTCATCACGTTAACTGAATAAAGGGCCTTACACTAAAATATAATTTGGGAATTTATGTTCTGTGGCTGGTGTATCAGCCCACCAGTTTAAAAGGTAATAGGCAAAAACATTTAAATTTTATATAATGATGTGGTGATTTTTATAGCAAAACAATGAGGAAGGGAAGTTAAAAAGTAAGCCTGGTTAAATAGTTTGCAGGATCCAGGTCATGAACGAAGACTTATTTTTACATTGAACTTCATTCTTGAGTAGCAAAGGAGCAAGTTAAACTCAGTGGGACTACTGGCACTGTGTGAAGTTAAGCAGATGCATATGTCTTTTCAGGTTCAGTGTTTGATGCCTTTCAAGAAAATATATCTTCAGTTGCAGATTGTAGTAGAGAATACATTTTGTTTAATATTTTAGGTCTGAAATATCTACATTCAGCTGGGATTTTACATCGAGACATTAAACCAGGGAACCTACTTGTGAACAGCAACTGTGTTCTTAAGGTGGTATCTCCATTTATTTAAAATTTGAACAGTTATTATATATCTCGGGGTCATGGTCAAAAAGATTTGTAGTTTAATCATTATAATTAAACATTTTCATAAGTAAAAACAGCCGCAGGGCTCCCCTCTGAAAAACAAGAGTTAAAGCTATCTATACAAAGAATTTTTTCAGTTTGCTTCAATGGGAACTGCTGTGTGCTCAGCAGTTTTGAAATACCTCTAATACATTTAAGTGTTCCTACAACACTGTGAGTAATTCAAGAGATTTCTCCTTGAATTTGTTTTTATATGTTTAAGGTTTGAGATAGATGAAATACATCCTAAAGGTTGAAACTCTCTCATTTGACAACACCCATAATCCAGCATTATTTTTGTTAGCAGGACAAGCGCTTACCATGGGTGTGGTCACGTTTCCCATGAAGTTTGTTTACAGTCACCAGTCCTGGCTCTCAGTGTTCTGTGCTGTTATTTAGCTATAATTTACTTCTAAATGTCTTGTAAGAGCCCAATAAGCAGTGGAAGTGTGGTAATACACTAGGCATTGGTCTGGCAAATTCAGCACCAGTCTGGTCCCAGGGCTTCTGGACAACAGAGACTCAACTTGTACTGCAATTAAACAAGCTTTGTTTGTTTTTATTTTTATTTAGGTCCTTATTTTTAAAAGCTTGGCTGTCTACTTTTTCCTTAACTCTTGTGAAAACAAACTATATCAAAAAATTAGAACCGCACCACCCTATAGTGGTCCAAATCTTATTGCTTACACATATAAGGAGCACCATCACAAAAGGAATTGCATTCTGAGCCCAGCAAATGTCAGTGATATTTTAGGGGAAAAATGCTGGATTGGGATGTGCATATTAAATTTAACAGTGTAATGCCAAGTGAAAAATATATTTTCATTTCAAGAAAATCTAAATTCTAGAATTATAGGTGTTTCAATATTTAAGCAACTAAACAACATAATAGTTCCCCCCAAAACAAACGCTTCATTTAAAAAAAAAAAAGAGTAATGCTTGCTTATGCACTTACTGCGGTATGCAGATTTTTAAAACCAATTAATGCTTTTTTGGGATTTTATGCTCTGTTACTAAAGACATAACTGTGTGAAATGCACTAAGGATTTTGGTTATTTTTCATTTATTTACCTTCTCAATTTAGATTTGTGATTTTGGATTGGCCAGGGTGGAAGAATTAGATGAATCTCGTCATATGACTCAGGAAGTTGTCACTCAGTATTATCGGGCTCCGGAAATCCTGATGGGCAGCCGTCACTACAGCAATGCTATTGATATTTGGTCAGTGGGCTGTATCTTTGCAGAGCTACTTGGCCGAAGAATATTGTTCCAGGCACAAAGTCCCATTCAGCAGGTATAACTACACTTCATTTCAAAACCCTTCACTATAGAGAACTGCAGATTTCCTTAAAATCGTCACGTTTGAACCTCAAACCTGCTTGTGTGTCGCCTGCTTTACCTGTAGGCAGAAATGTGATCAACACTGTGTTGAAATAAGGTGAACGTGATCTAACTGGGACCAATAATTGTTTCCAAATATCAAAAAGAAAAAAGGACTTGGGTTTCAGCTGGTTATTTACATGTTGGCGCTATGTACCCAGCGCTACATTTCAACTTAATTCAGACCAAATACATTTGTTAATTAGTATGATTAACTTTCAGATTTTTTCAGAATTGTTTTAGTAGAGTTCAGAATGAGTGAATTTAAGCAGTGTTTTGAGCTCTTGTATAATTGATGCATGATTTAAAAAGAATTTAAGCAGTAGATTGGAACACTTCTCCAGCACATTCACCTTCAGATTTTCACCACCACATAAGATTTTTAAATAGGCAAAGCCTTAAATGCATATGGCCTTTTGGTGTTCCTCAGCTTCGGAAAGAAGCAGCTCTCAAGATGTGGGTGATAGCCTCAGATGCAATAGTTAACAGGGATTTCATTGGTGGTAGTGGGTGGTGACTTCTGTGTCATGAACACCTGTTGCATAGGAACTAAGCTGAGATCATAGACTTATTTAAAATCACCCACCAAAACATCAGTGTACCTGTGAATGTTACAGGAATGCAAGCCAATGACTTAACGATGAAAGTCTGGTTCTTAAGCTAAGGGGATAAAGTTATAGATTAAAGTTATGGGAAACTATAGAACTGGGTCAGTCCTTCAGTTGGTGTAAATTGGCATTGCTTCATTGAAACTAACAGATTTGTCAGTGTACAACAGCTAAGGAATTCCACACTGACATTGCTGATTTGTTAATTACACTTCTGATTGGGTAATTTACAATGTACGCTTTTTCCAATTTCAAAAAGGCCCTGAAACCTGAGCTATTTAATCCATCCCTTCCTCTCCTGCCCCCACAGTCGTGTTTATAAGTATTGGTTTTACTACTTCAGTATCTAGACTGAGATTATTTGTTACGAGGCAGGCATATACTCAACACCGAGCAAATGTGGTAAATGTGCAAAGAGGCACCTGTGTAGATTGGGATCTCTGCTGAAGAGTAGGAAATGATCTCATATTTGCAGGGGACTGGCAGCTTTAACAGCAACAAATGCCTTGGTGATTTGTAAACAATAATCACACTTCCTTGTTTTGTACTGACCATGAAAGAGAGTTGTCATCCATGTTAGCCTGTTCAGTGATAATGGAGGGAAAGCTTTGTAGTTACTTCATTAGGTCAAGTGGATAATGGAGGGATTTTTCCCAATGGGCCACTGACTTTTTCAAACTTTGACATGGCGTTTGGCAGTCTTTTTTCAACATAAATATTAATGTACATGCATACTCTTGTGTGGAAATGGCAGTAAAATAAGCATGGTATTTATTGTTAATACGAATAAAGACTTGTATCAAAATAAACTCAAAAGAAAGGCACTATCTAATATCTAAATGTATTGGGCAGGTCTATCATTTCGTTCAGCATCTGTCGTGATATGGTTCCAGTCCATGAGTAGGGCTCCTTGATGCCAGTAATAATTCCCTTACATATAACTTGCTTTCTCACCACCCAAAATCAGACAACTCTTCCCTGGGTCCTGGGCAGGCCTTTTACATTGATCTATTCCTCCCTTCCAAACTCAACCACTACCATTTCTTTATATCAGCAGTTCTACAGATTAGATGAAATAATTCTTTAAGGGATAATTTATATTCAAGATAATGTCATTTCTAAAAGGCTGCACAAAATTGAAGACACATGGTGTCAGTCAGTATTTTTTAATTGGTGTCCCACAGCCTACTGGTGTTCTGCGAGAGCTGTCTGAGTGTGCTGTGAAATGTTGTCAATTTCCCCTCACTGGGGCTGTGCAAAAAGCCACTGTTGCAGGATGCGTGTGTGAGAGAGAGAGAGACCGACCTCCACACCAGTTGGGGCTCAAGTTACAGGTGCAGCTCTGTTTTGAAGAGAAATGTCAACCTTGCGGGAGCCGGTTTGCACTGAGACAGCCCATTTGATCCCTTTTTAGCTTGTTCTATGCACTAGTATATTGCAAACCTCTCTAGTAAGACCATAACCATAGTAAATGTGACATTTATGAGAAATCGATTCAGATGAAGAAAGTAGTTGTGCCATGGAATTGTTTCTCATTTGAAGTGTGCCAAGTTGCTAAAAAAAAAAAAAAAAAAAAAAAAAGCTGGAAACCACTGGTCTAAGTATCTACCGATGAAGTTTTAATCTAAAAGGAAAACTAAAGCAGCTTGTGCCAAAGATGGTTTTCGTGTTTGATTCCTTGCTTTAAAGTAATGTTAAACATCAATCTTGTCCACATAAGATTTGCTCACAATTAAGAGTACTGGAATTTGACTTTATGTAATACTTGGCATGCATAATAGTTCTGATCATAAGCTGTTTTATCATTGGAAAATATTTTTGCTATGTGGCTGTTTTTACCTATCCTTTGTTGCTCAGTGCTTTGAGATGTAGTGTTGATATTCAAACAAGACTAGATATTCAGTTTATAGTCTGCATAACACATTTTCAGTGATACTTTCAAAAATAACAGAACCACCCAAGTTTTTTTTAAAATTACAATAAAATGTTTCCATGAACCCCACCTCAGATACTCCTA
Source organism: Carettochelys insculpta (assembly GCF_033958435.1). NCBI lineage: Eukaryota > Metazoa > Chordata > Testudines > Carettochelyidae > Carettochelys > Carettochelys insculpta. The sequence goes on from NC_134155.1 coordinate 11,195,439, forward strand.
AACATGGTAGTGAATGTTTGTTTGCATTTTCCCTTAATATTATTTCATTTTAATGTATTTAAAACTGATTGCATTTTTGAAACATTATTAAAAGTAACATTTAATTTAGAAGTTTATTTCAGACTAAATTGGACTTTACAAATCCATTTTTTTAACTCTGGAATCAACTGTTTGAATTCAAAGTTTATAAAGTGTTTTTGAAATTAATCTATCATGTATGTATTCTACACCTACAGTTGGATTTGATCACAGATCTGTTGGGAACACCGTCACTGGAAGCAATGAGGACGGCTTGTGAAGGCGCCAAGGCGCACATACTCAGGGGGCCTCATAAACAGGTATGTCTTGCATGTCATTTATTCACACACACTGTACTGAGCCTGCTCTTGCTCTCTTCAAGATTGTCATTCAGTGAGAGCTTATACATTTAGAGTTTCCTCTTTGTGGGATTTTTCTCAAATTTTCTACCTTGGCAAGTAGCAGGCCAACAAAAAAGCCAGACACAGTACAATACACTAAACGATGAATCCATTGTTTTGTACACATCCCACACAATGGAATTATGAGCTTCATCTCTGTGTAACTCTCTCTTTTATGAAGATAAACATGTGACTAAGAAGTTTATGGGGGGAAAAGCAAAAACAATTAGTGTGACTTTTTTATATAAAGTTACCAGAAGGCTTTAAAAAAAATAAAAAATAACACCCCTACCATTCTTCTCTGTGGTTCCTATTTGTCACCTGTACTTTTATAAATAATTTATGAAAGCATCTCACCCATCTGTATCCATTAACATGATCTGTTAATGTGTTGCCTCTGCCTGTCAGCCAATTGTGAATTTAGCCAATAGAGGCTCTTGCATTAGTGCTGATAAAAACTGCAGCTACTCAAAACGCTGTTGAGGCAAAGAAGTTTTCATCTGTAAATTACACTTGTAGCTGCAACTTCAAAATATTTCTCTCACCAGCATGGGTAAAAGTCTTCCAATTTTAGAGAGAGGTTGTACTGAGGCATGGATTAAAAATCAATAATATCGTTCAGAAAGCTGCAGAGACTGCTGTATCGACAGGAGGTTAGATCAATAAGTCTTTTCCACCTGTAATAGCTGGTTCTGTGGAAACAGAGCTCTCCATAAGTTGACAGACAGGTGGTAAAAATGAACATAACACATAGAATGTATATTTTATGTCAATAAAAAATAATTAGTGTATATATGTTTGTATTAATCTGAAGAGCCTATCTCATGACCTGTTAATAGCCACTACAGAAATTACAATTGTTTAGTAGTGTAGCCACAAAATGCTAACTTAGGAGTTTGTCTCCTGACCATGTTCAATCCAAAATGCCTCTACACTATGTGAGATATATTTACCATAGCAATGCTCCTAGGTCTTCTCTATCAATTTTAAAATAAGCCATTTCAGTTTGCAGACACTTGAGGAGAATGCCTCTTAGTCTTCTAAAATAAACAGTACTGTATATCTATTCTTAAATGAACACTAGGCTAGTTATTTTGCAGTGACTGAAAGAAGAGTTTATCTGTTCTGATTTACAGATGCATTGGATTACAAGAAGTTATGTACAAACCTACACCCAGCATTAGAAATGCATACCTTTTAGAAATCAAATAGTGTTAAGTATTAAGCATTTATGTTCCTTGTGTCAGTCTCCAAGTACTGTATAAGGACTAGTCAGGCTTCATGTAAGCACTGGGATCAGCACTCAGAAGTGCTTTCCTGCAAACTAGGCACAATCTGCTACAGCAAGATGCTTCTGTGGTCTTTGGTGCTTGATTTATATAACTGTCTCCTGAGTTCTTATCCTAGTGCTGATACTGGTCTTGAGAAACCACTGAATCTGCCCATTTACACCCTCTGTACGCTGTGGTAGTAACAGAAGTGGTAAGAGGTTTGACTAGTTCTCGTACAACACTTCGAGATTATAAAGTGATGTTAATGCTAGAACATTTCTGGTGCTTTGTCTAGATTTGCACAGACATTGAATCTCAGGAAGGTATCGGGGAGCAAAACGTACTGAAAAATACTGAAAATAAACGTTACTGTTTTCAGCCACTGGAAAAAGGGCAGTTCAGTATCTGTTCAAAAAAATAATATACAGGACTGTACACTTTTGAAGGATCAAGGACATGCCTCTGAAACCTGCATTACCAATTAAAAAAAAAAGAGAGATGGGTGGGGGGAAGGGTGGAATAATGCAAGCAAAAGTTTATGGTGTCTTCAATTTTTATTGAACCCGAGGTGTGGCTTACACATGAAGGCTACGTCTACACGTGAAGCCAACATCGAAATAGGCTATTTCGATGAATAACGTCTACACGTCCTCCAGGGCTGGCAACGTCGATGTTCAACTTCGACGTTGCATGGCACCACATCGAAATAGGCGCTGCGAGGGTACGTCTACACGCCAAAGTAGCACACATCGAAATAAGGGTGCCAGGCACAGCTGCAGACAGGGTCACAGGGCGGACTCAACAGCAAGCCGCTCCCTTAAAGGGCCCCTCCCAGACACAGTTGCACTAAACAACACAAGATACACAGAGCCGACAACTGGTTGCAGACCCTGTGCCTGCAGCATGGATCCCCAGCTGCCGCAGCAGCAGCCAGAAGCCCTGGGCTAAGGGCTGCTGCCCACGGTGACCATAGAGCCCCGCAGGGGCTGGAGAGAGAGCGTCTCTCAACCCCTCAGCTGATGGCCACCATGGAGGACCCGGCAATTTCGACGTTGTGGGACGCGGGTTGTCTACACGGTCCCTACTTCGACGTTGAACGTCGAAGTAGGGCGCTATTCCAATCCCCTCATGAGGTTAGTGACTTCGACGTCTCGCCGCCTAACGTCGAAGTTAACTTCGAAATAGCGCCCGACGCGTGTAGCCGCGATGGGCGTTATTTCGAAGTTAGTGCCGCTACTTCGAAGTAGCGTGCACGTGTAGACACAGCTGAAGAAAGTTAAGTCCACGTGCTTAATTCTGTATTGTATCAGGCCCATAATTTGCTTAAGGAGCTCCTTGCATCTATATCTAAGCTCTAAGGAATGAGGAAGATAGGAAGTTCCTCATGAATACAGTTTTTTTTCATTCTCCAAACTTTTATAGTAACAATTGCTCTCCTTTATTGGCCTGTCCTTAACCATAAAACAGGTTGAGACCAGTGGTACAGTGAAACACGTTCTTAGAATGAGTTTTATGGTGTGGCAGAGATGTTCTGTGTCAGTGAACTTTTCAAGGGGTAGAATTGGATGTAAAGTGACAGGAGTTAAAAAAAATTGAGCTGCCTCTGTAAACGGAACTTCAAACTGCATGCCCGTCCTAATGCTGTCTATGTGAAGGTAGCTAATACTGAGATTAGTAAATGCCAGATCTAGTGGTACCACACTACCTGCTAGCAACCATGAACAGTGAGTGGACCACATGAATGACCCTCCTTCATCTCAGTGGGTTGCAGTGGCTTTTCAAGCCCTGGGAAGAAGGGGCAGCAGGGACAGCACAAATCACCTGATTATCAGTGCTCTGAAAGTGCCAGGAGGGAGCGGGAGACGTGTCTCGTGCCCCAGTGAGTGAGGGGGCGTGGGAGAGGGGCACAGACATAGTGCGCAGGCTGCAGATGGAGCCCCAGTGAGCCACATGCAGCCTGCAGGTTGCCCACTATTGCTCTAGAGAACAGTTTCTTACCTACCCCCTCCCGCCCCCGGCAGAATCTGTCCGATATTTTAAATCAACGAGCTGCTTAATAGCAACCAAAGAGGGAGATTTCTTAATGTGTTGCCTGCATGCTCAGTGTGATGTAGTAAGCTAAATATTACGGGTATACGTAATGTACTGCACTAGCTATTGTCTTGTGACATTAATGCAGAATGGGTACAGAGACATGGATATGAGGGACTTGGTAGCCATCAGATCCTATGCTCTGGTGCGAATGTATGCGGTATAAATACCTAAATAGATACATCACCATCTGCTGTCTGTAGGGTGTAAATGATATCGTTTCTGACCCTCTGGTTTGAATGCGTAGGAGCTGCTTTTATGTTATTTTGTATCAGCAAATTCCATGTGTACTGCTTGAATCAAATTGAGTTAGTTTTACCCTAAGTTTCACTGGTGTCTTAAATACATGGTTGCACATTGACACAGATGGGTTTTGGGAAGTAGACTGCTCGCACCTGGTGCATTAACTCTTATTGTAAAAGAGGCCAGGAAGATCCCTAACACTCTATATTGAAAATAAACATGTAAAGCTGCAAGTACACTTAATACCATTATGTTGTGGAAATAATAATACCTTTGCGTAAATTAGCAAGCAGTATAAATTTTAAATAGCTCTAATTAAATATCCCGTTTGAGTGGTCCTCAGTTGGTGGTAGCAAAGAATTGTCCCAAAATAACCTTTGTCAATCCTTTCAGGAACTCAGAACAAAAAAGCAGTCACGTAGCACTTTAAAGACTTACAAAATAATTTATTAGGTGATGAGCTTTTGTGATCTGAAGAAGTGGGTCTGTCCCACAAAAGCTCGTCAACTAATAAATTATTTTGTTAGTCTTTAAAGTGCTACGTGACTGCTTTTTTGTTTTGCTAGAATACAGACCAGCATGGCTATCTCTCTGTCACTTTTCAGGAAAACAGTATGCAATAAATGTTGTAGAAACAAGTGTTCAAACCACAGCATATTGCCAAATTTTGAAGGAGGTTGGAATTATTTTAGTCCTCAGAAATTTGTGTGAATACCTGATGATATTAGATGCAGCTTTTTCAAAGCTTAGTTTTTTTTCTCCCCCTGACATGAACTCCTTCCTAGTTACTCTCCAAAAAAAAGTCCTATGAAGGAAAGAAAGCAATCAAGTGTCAGTCAGGAACTACCCAGGTTCTCAAAAACTCACTCCTGTGATGCTGGTATGAGTTTTTTTGCATTGTTCAGACCTTGAGGGGATTATATAGTATCTGAGAAGATTATTCATCTACTTATATTTAGACCTTCATCTACATTTCGGGTTTAGGTTACGTTTGTAAAATACAGTTTTAGAAAAAGGTGACTAAGCTAATTTTAAATGGCTAAATTGGACCAATTTCTTAATTAGTAATTATTTTGTACCATACACTGCTTTTAATTGGCATCTGTGGTAAACAACAGTGTTTAATGGGAAAAGACTGAACTCCTTTATGCGATAAAACATCCCTGGGCCATCTTCTGGATTCACTATAAATTGATGTAATTCCTCCAGTATGGAAGAAGGTGACACATTGACAGTCTGTGTTTCCTTTTAACCATGCTAAAGGTGAATTAGTTGCTAACCAACAGCACTGTAATATAACTCCTCTCTTCTTGCATAGGACATAGTGGCAGTACAGGGAACATTGAACACAGTCAGCAATGAGCATTGGCTTTGACCCTCCTGCTTCTAGAAGTAAAGCTCCAGGAGTTCATTTGCTATGCCTAGTTCATCCTTGAGCTTTCTTCTAGTAAGAAGAAAATTTCAGTGATGGTCACAGTCTGTTTCTTTACTGAGGTGGTCTGGGCTTCGACCTCCATCTGACCAGCCCCAAAGAAGTTCAGACCAAATTCTTCCTTTGCAGAACTCTTCCTGGTCTCTGACCTTTGTTCTCATTTGTAGTTCAGTAAGTGGTCTGTTAGGGTACTAGATTGGGAGACATCTGGACTCTCTGGGGTGGGATGGAGGTGAGGGTGGGGGAAAAGTGTAGAATGGAATGATATAATCATCTCTCTTTGTACAGCACCTAGCACAGCAAGGGCCTGTCTATGACTAGGTCGAATGAAAATGGTGGCATAGGTTCCATGTGGACAAGTTACTATTACATCTGAGAAGTACAGATTCCTAAAATCAGTCCTTGATGTCCAGTGATCCTGTTGTGCACACTTAGAACAATTCATTTGTGCATTAGATATGACACTAAAAACATTACCTATTATAAAAAGATAGTGTCAGAAAGTCTGACCTGTGTACACATCTATTTGTGTTTGCTAAAGTGGAAAAAGCAACCGGTGACAGACTCATGCTAAGCTTTAAAACTTCATTAGCATATCAATTAATCGTTGTTGCAATTCTGTTACAATCCTGGAAATTCTACTAACTCACTCACACCTACTAGAGTCTAACCCTTTCAGTTAATATTGCCCCATAAATACAGTAGCTGGCTTTCAATTGCTTGGTTATATTCTAAGCAGAGTATTTTAGTCCCCTCTGCCAGCAGAGGTGTATGCCTCACACATCTCAATAGCAATTAATCACACACATTAATGGAGCAGTCTTCATTACCCTTCCTGTCTTAATGGGTCATCCTAGCAGCTGGACTCACTAGGTCTCCTGCAATGAAAGTGCTTTTTGAATTTTCATGGGAAGTAAACAGGTGTACGGGTACTGTTTAAAAAGGAGGAAAAATGATAATGTATGAAGCTTTCAGAGTAACAAACTTCAGAGCAAGAATTTGAGTCTGTGCGGTTTTCTAAAGAAAATACAGCTTTTTAGATTTGCATAAAGAGGTCATTTCTATTTTTATCTGTGAAAATTACTTTAATTAAGAAGCTGCTTTTCTCTCTACCTTCATCTAAATTTAAAATTCGCCACACATTGGAGGAGGTACTCTTTACCCGTTCTGTGAGAATTTCATTAATTTCTACTAGTGAAGGGGAAAAATAGGTCTTGAATAACTGATTCCAAGTACAGACTTTCCCCCACCTTTAAACAGGGAGGGAACACTTTCTTAACTGAATTATTGATACTTTTTCAGGAAGACTATGGCATAAGAAAATTGAAACTGATCTTTTATGAATCATATTTAATATGCATTAAGAAAAAGGAAATGAATGTGGTCCAAAATCTATTTCCTATGGATAGATCTGGTTATAGGAATAATGTGTTTTAAGATACAGAAATTTAGTATTTGATCTGGGAGACTGATATGGCTGTGTAATTAAAGAAAAAGAGTGAAAGAGAATAGTTCAATTGACAGCCCGTTCTAACGTATCTGGTTAGTGGCTAGCAATTTAAAATGGACATCATATTGGATCGTAATATTTTATGTTTTAAAATATGAGGCAGTATTTCTGCCAGGATTTTAGAAAAGGGGATAAGGGATAAGCTGTCTATCTGTGAGGCAGGAACTACTAAATATTTTGAAACGCTGGTATTGTAGTTAAATGTTCTTGGCATTATCAGAGACTAAATTTAAAAGTCCACGAAAGCTTATGGGACAAGTTATGTCTGAAGGAAAAAAGTTGTTCTCAAATCACACCCACAAGAATGTTTAAGTAAATCTTGCTGAACTGGTATCTAAATCTCACTGTGTCAATGACTGGATGTAATGCAGAGATGGAAGAAAATGTTGACCTTATACTTCATTCTGTGTACTCAGCCTGCTTAAAGCACTTATCACTAAGGAGATTTTTAATTGCCTTCAGATCCCTGATGCAGGGAAAGTTACTTGCTGTCCAGTAAACAAACAAAAGAAAAGTAGCAAAACACCATAGGAGTAAAGTAAAAAACCTGCCAATATGAAACCAGACAAAGAAATGAATTACAGAGCTGTGAGCTTGTATGTTTGATGGAAGGAGAAACCACCTTCTGTTGTGTTAAACTACTAAATATAAAGAGGGAACAATGAATTTTAAAGGAATCTGGATGATGGCAATGTGAGACAGGATGCAGATAAGGCATTGACCTGGAAGTCAGATGATCTTTCATTGTTTGTTGTAAACTTCCCCAAATGCACCCTGGGGGGAAGAAAGTCATGGGGCTGTGTATTTTGAAGATTTCTGGTGGACTTCCTTTTGTTAGTTCGAAACCTGGTACTGATAAATTTCATTTGGTGACCCCTAGTTCTTATGGGAACAAATAAATAACTTCTCCTTAGTCACTTTTTCTATACCTGTCATGATTTTATAGACCTCTATCGTATCCCCCCCTTAAGGTGTGTCTAGAGAGCAAAGTTACTTTGGAATAACAAAATATTCCAGTATAACTTTGCGAGTGTCTATACAGCAAAACTGCTGTTTTGAACTAATTTCAAAATAGCCAAATGGCTTACTTCAAATTCTGAAAACCAAATTCTACAGGGAATAGCTCCTATTCTGAAATAGATACTTGTGAATAAAGGCTGCACAGACAGGGAGTAAGGGCTATTTTGAAGTAAACTATTCCAGAATAGCTTATTTTGAAATAATGCTGCTGTGTGTACATAGCCTATTTTGGATTAGAACCCCTGGAAACACTCTATTCCAAAATAAGCTCTCTTGTGTGTGGATGCACTATTGTGGAATAAGTTTTGCTTATTTTGGGGTTTCTCTGTAGTGTAGATGCATTATTCCAGAAGAGCTTATTTTGGAACAGCAGCTCCTGAATAACTCTGTAATATAGATATAGATATACTTAGTCTCCTCTTTTCAAAGCTGAAAAGTTCCGGTGTTTTTAATCTTTCTTCCTATGGCCCTAAATTGTTTGTCGGATTTATTTGAAGAACAGATAAGCAGTTGCCCCATTGAATAGTCAAGTGAATGCGCATAGGAATTAGCCTCACAAAAAATATATCTAGAATAGGGTAGCATTCAGAAGCAATGGTCAGAATACAATTCAAATGGGTGTTCATTTCTTGTTCGTACAGTAGACCCCCCCCCCCCCCCCGAGATATGCCAATGTGTTTCTCACTTTGACACGAGTCAAGGGGGATCCCTGCAGCAGTCCAGCCCCATGGAGCTGCCGCTGGGGCCAGGGAATCCCCAGGCCTTAAGGGGGTTGAGAACTGGAGGAGCACAGCACGTGGCCAGCTCCAGCCCTAGGGAGCTGTGGTGGCGGCCAGGGAATCCTTGGGTTATGGGGGAAGGGAACCAGCCCAGCCCAGCGCTCTGTAGCTACAGCCCCAGGGATCTACTGGCCTGGGGAATCCCCAGCAGCAAAGAGGCTGTGCTGTGCTGGCTCTCAGCTCCTTTGCTGCCGGGTATTCTCCCAGCCCCAGCAGTTCCGAGTCCCCAGCTGGGGGAGCTGGGGATCGGACAGGTGCAGTGGCACGGTGTAGCCTGGCTTCCCCCAGCTGAAGAAGCTGGTGGTGTGCCTTCCCCCAGCTGGGAGAGCTGGAAGCTGGAGCCCACGGCAGAGCACTGCACTGCCTGGCCAGCTCACAGCCACTTTGCTGCTGAGGATTACCCCTGCAGCTGACTGTGGCAGGAGCTGGTGGAGCACTGCGCTCCACCATCTCCAGTGCCCCTGTACCCTGGGATTCCCCAGCTCTAGCAGCTTCCTGGGGGGGTGGAGCTAGCAGCCCCACCCCCCCGCCAGCTGCCATCCCCCTTAACTGGGGGATTCCCTGTGGCTCCTTGGGGGCGGAGCTGGTGGCCCCACCTCGACTTGTGTGAAATTCAAATTACACCTGGTTCTCCAGGAATGTAATTTTTGTGCAAGTCACGGGTCTACTGCACAGACAACTAACTTCAATGAAGCTGTTAATTACAAAAGCCATATAAAAGAAGAACAAAATAATAAACAATGCTAACCTCAAGGCTAATAAACAACAAAATTATCTGTCTCTGTCAAATGGTTAACAGCTAACTAACAGAAGATTGACATACCATATCCTCACACCTTTGAACTTTGTGTCTAAACACTGGGTAAGAAGATAAGATGTTGGCGGGGACATACTTATTAGAAAAATGAATGGGAGTTTGATATGTGAATATTGTAAGTTGGTACTTAGATGTAATGTCTCTTAGAAACTCTGGTTTCCTCCTACTTGATGTGCAAGTAACTGTCTTTAGTGCGGGGAAAGCTGAACGTATGTAGCTCAAGTACACTTCTCAGAAGACAAGGTTATCACAAAAGCATGAAGTGTATTATCTTGTCCTGTAGAATGTAACTAGCCTTGTAAACAAATGCCACCTAAATAGAAAATAAATGGGGAAGGAGGAGGAGAAATGTGTGAAACTATTGTGCCATTTGAAAGAAAATTTCCGTAAACAGCTGAAATAAGTTCTTTGAGTACTGATACCTGGGCATATTCCACTGTAGGTATGCGTGCGTGCGCATCATGTGCCTGAGACTGGAAGATACGTGCTTGTAGTGTCCGACGGTCCATGTCACTGCAGTTTCCCTCCTCGTGCTCTAAACTCAAGGTTTCAGGGGTGGCGTGGCCTGCGTGCCTTTCCAGTTCCTTCTGACCTGTGTGTGGTCTGAGACAAAACATTCCAGTGGCCTTGAAGCTCTTTCTTTTATATCTCTAGCCATTAAAATAGTTGTAAATAGATTTAGCTGTTTAAGTACAGTAAGTGAAGGACTGGGAGGCCATTCTCCTGTTTGGGGCTTCCCCCTGCTTCTTTCCCAGCCTGGCCAGGGAGAATCACTAAGACAGCAAGGCATGCTTTTCATACAGAACAAGATGAATATTTATCTCCAGGGAAGTTTCATGTCTTAATGCAGTGTACCAGCCTTCAGTTTCTTAATTTCCAGATAAGTTTGTTAAGTATTTTATTGCAATAGAAGGTAAAAGTGTTTGATACAGTCAAATGGGACTAAGTGCATTAAGCTGCTTCTGATCTTACACAGACATCTTGCTTTTAAGATTCTGAAGTTAGTGTTGTGCGTAGGTACTGACACTCTGAAGTGACTAAACATATTTGGCTAGTGGGAGTAAACAGTTGTTATGAGTGCAATAATCAAGTGCAGAGTGAACCACAAATCCAAATCTCTGCCCCCCCCCCAGAGTGTGTATGTGTACACACACTATCAGTATTCTCCTGTTTATCCGAACACCATGTTATCAGAATGGCTTTCTGATTCCCAGGCACTGAGGAGTGAGTAAGCTGGGCTGTGTCAATGTTGCTGCAGAGGGTTCCCTTTGCTGCCAGAAGACTTGACACCCAGTCCTTTCATGCAGGAAGCTGTGGTTCCAGCAGGGCAGAGCAGAGTCTTGGCTGGAAGTCTCTCCTCTGCCCTGCATCTTGCATCTGCATGTATCAGGTGTTACCAGCCTTGCTTCAGTGCAGGGAGAACTCTGCAGTCCCACTGTTTTGAAAGCGCGGGAGTGGGACAGAGGAGGACAGAGAACAGAGTGTTCATGCTGCTGCTGAAAGGCTCCAGCCGTCTCATTTTGCCAAATTCCTGATTCTTCTCATGAAATCCCTGTCCCACAGGCTATTTGGATCGTGTGGTATAGACTCTATTTGTCAGATAACCCATTTAAAAGAAAAGCCTCACAGAGTTTCCTAGTAGTAGTGGTACTGCAAAAGGCCATTAGGAACAACTCAAAATCTTTCAGCAAAATGTGCCAGGGTGGTCCTTCAAAAATCAGCATGTACTAATAGTTGCTACAAGGTGGTATCAAGCGTTCCCTCTAGTTTTTTCCACCCATGGATGGAATAAATTTTGCTATGTGCACCAAGGCATGTGTGGCTGTGCACAACACATAGAAACACAGGCTGCCCACTGTGGGTGGCTTTGGGCGCTCTGCTAATTAGCTAAGTGGCATCTAAATCTCTCCAGGGCAGCAGTACACGTGCTCAGTTCACAGGGAACACTGGTGGTAGTTCAGATATCTCATGTAGTTAAAATATTAAATACAAGGCAATGCTATTCATTTTGTGTGATTAAACAGTTGACTTTGGAATGGCCACCACTAGATAAGTGTATATGAGGGAAATTTGAAATATCATTGCAACTCAGTCTAAAACGTTTAGTGCAGACAAATAATTGATTCTCTCACATTCAGATTTGCTGAGTGCAGCCCTAGCAGGGATATTCATAGTTGAGGTTCATCAAGTCCAAGAAGGGACCATTGTCGTTATCCAGTCTGATATGTATTGCATGGGTTGTAGAATTTCCCCACATAATTCCTTTTGAAATAAGAGCATATATTTCTTTTTTAAAAAAAATCCAATCTTGATTTTTCTCCAGTGATGAACCTACCATGATCCTCATTAAAGCATTCCAGTGATGAATTACCCTCCCTGTTAAAAATTGGCACCTTATTTTCACACAATTTACCTCCTTTCTCTCTAGCCATTGGATCTTGTTACATCGTTGTCCAGTAGATTGAAGAGCCATTATAAAATATTTGCTCTCCATTATAGGTGGCAAACAAAGTGTGTTTCCCTTTCAGCAAAATGTGTATCCTTGGTAATTGCCGTAATAAGCACTTTTTTGCACTGTTGTATTATACAGGATTGATATGACATGAGTTGGATGAATATTTTTCCTCCCTCTTACAGCCATCCCTTCCTGTCCTATATACGCTTTCCAGCCAAGCTACACATGAAGCAGTTCATCTCCTTTGCAGGATGTTGGTCTTTGATCCAGTAAGTATTTTTATTTTTTTATTTGTTACGCACAATTTAAAATGACCTACCTTGCTCTGTTCTGCATAGATGAACACTGTGGTAAAGGGTTGTTTAATTTTCCTTGGGTTTCTTCAGTACCAGCTTTTTTTGTGCCTTCTGTTTGGCAAAGTCCCGATAAGTGGTCCTGTGGGCATGGAGTACCCTATACAATCTGCAGTTCACCTATAAATAATAGGCTCCTTTTTAAAGAGAGGAGGTTTGGAAATGTGGCATCTGAGGGTGTTTGTGAATCATGCCATTTTCTCTCTAGTTTAGTTAGGTGTAGGTAGCAGAATGTTAGCTACTTTGGTTTAATTCTGATCAGTGATGCGTAGGCACGCACAATCGTGTAACATGAAAATTTCCTGCCATATTATGCCCACCATAACAGAGGGGATTTTTTGGCTTGCACCTGTCTTTCTAATGGGGATCAAGCCTGCACTGCTGTGGACTTCAGCTCCCGGGCTTACTTTGCAACTTCGTCACTTTAAAAAAATTGACATCTGAATTTGTACAGGTTGGACCTCCCAAGTCTGGCGCTCTTAGGACCTCACTGGTCCCAAACCAGGGAATTTCCTGGGCCAAGGGAGGTCAGTGCTAGCACCTCTGCTGCTGCTGGCTGCAGGGCCCATTCCAGCAGCAGCAGAGGGGCTGTCATTGAGGAAGGAATGGGCACTCAGGAGAAAAGGCGGGGTGGCTCTGGATACACAAGGGAACGCACTGAGTCCTGTGGCCGCTGGCTCCTGACCCCCGGCCACAGGCCTCTGCACACACCCTGCCTCTTCTGCCAAGTGTCTTCCCTTGAGCTTAAGTGCCACAAATGAACTATTTGCTGCTCTCCAGAAGCTCTGGAAGGGTGGGAGTGCTCCAGTTGGAACTGGACCACAGATGTTGCCAGGCGACGTAAGTTTGGACTAGAGAGGTCCAGCTTATGGCATGTTAGCGCTTGCACCTCAAGAGGACAATCTATAATATTGCATGTGAATAAGACAAGACAAGCAAGCAATGACTCTGCTGAGTAGCAGGAAGCCAGCAACTGATCATCAGAGTGCTCAGAAGGAGCTGTTTTTACTTTCAACAGAAAATCCCGTAAAAGCTTTTAGCAAACAAACAGGGAACGTCAAGACAAACAAATCAAATGTTTAATAGTAACTTATTTGCATATGGCCTGATTCCAAAAGCACTGGCACGCCAAAATCACATGGAAGTCAGTGGAAGCTGTGATTGCTCAGCTACTTCGAAAATCTATCCAGCAGCTCTAAAACCGGGTGCCACATATGTTGATATTTCAAGAGAGGAAACCGTGCAGTCTAGTGGCTAAAATAGGTTGCCAGGATGCTTGAGTTCTATTTTTAGCTTTGCCACTGACTTGCTCAGTAATTTTGAGTGAGCCACTTAACCTTTCTGCTGTTCTCACTCATCTGCAAGGTGAGAATTTAATTATGCTTTGCAATAGCAGCTTTCAGCAAAAGATCTCAAAGCATTGTACAAAAGTGGGAGTTACTCCTTATTTTACAGAGGTGGGGAATCAGAGATGTGGAATGATTAGATGGCTTGCTTGCTCATACAACAGCTAGTCTCAACAAGTTTGAAATGAAATGCAGATTGCATAATCAAAGTCCACTGCTCTAACGTCTAGGTCATCCTAGCCACTTTACTGTACTTCCTTTAATGAGTTATCAGCATATACTTAGCTTTTTATACATACTTATATGCTCTCCTATGTAGGGTTTAAACTTAGCCATATGATGAAATGATTTGATGACTAGATGCCTGTATTAGCACAACAGATCCTTTGCTGCTATTAAAAGTATTGGAACATTTTTGTTACTGTAGCACTTACTGTAATGAATTTAAATGTAAACAGTAATTATTGTGATATGTATTTCAGAAGAGCTTTTTATAGCATAATTTTCTTATGCTGGCTGCTGCATAAGAAGGCTAATATACTTGATACAGAGTCAGTGGTTTAAGCATTAAACTTGCTAAACCCAGGGTTGTGTGTTCAATCCTTGAGGAGGCCATTTAGGGGTCTGGGGCTAATAGATTGAAAAAAAAAAAATTGTCAGGGATGGCGCTTGGTCCTGGTGAGAGGGCAGGAGACTGGACTCGACCTCTTGAGGTCCCTTCCAATTCTGTGAGATGTGCATATGTATGTGTATCTGTCTATACCAGTTGTTTTTTTTTTAAGTAAGATACTCCACCTAGTGGCATAATTAGAAATAGAAATACAAAGTAGCTTCTTAAATATACTTAATGTGGGATTGAGAAAATATTTGAGGTGAATTTGTGGCAAAATGTGCAAAATGAGGTATTGAAAATACTTTCCATTACAAATACACTGACTGGTTTTTAATTTAATGTTTCAGTCCAAAAGAATATCCGCTAAGGATGCCTTAGCTCATCCATACCTTGATGAAGGGCGATTGCGATATCACACGTGTATGTGTAAATGTTGTTTTTCCACCTCTACTGGACGAGTTTACACCAGTGACTTTGAACCCATCACAAATCCCAAATTTGATGACACTTTTGAAAAGAACCTCAGTTCTGTTCGTCAGGTGAAAGGTGAGCAGCATCGTGCACTCTTCATGGTTAGATTTTGTAGTTCTCTGTCTTATTCTGGGCAGTGCATTGCTGGAATCAGGCATCCCTGTTCTGGATAGTGAACCCACCTCCCTGACCAACAGGAGATTTCCTGTTATTGGCAGTGGATTTGCAGTTTCTCTAGCAAATAACTTTATTTTCTTACTATATTGACAGAGAGAATGCCCTAAAATACTTGGCATATTGACTTCTGTCCTGTCTATATCTTCTCTTGAGCTTAAAATCCATATTGGGGAATGGTGTGATGGGAAAAGTATTTTAATGGGGAATTCTTAAAAACAAACAAAACAAAAAACACACAACAACAAAAATAAACACCCACAGCCATTGTAAGGAAAAGTGTGGCTTGCAAAGGCTATGCCCCACAGAAGTGTCAGCCTTCATGAACAAACGGGTTTATTTAAGAAGTTGAGGTAGTTTCATAGTATTCCCACTAAATTCTGTCATTTTCTGTTCACACTGGTACTGGCATGCCTCATGCCTTAAAAGCAGCTTCCATCATAAGCTCTTTTGCTGGTGCCATGCCATGAATCTGGCATTCATACGAGGGGCACGCTCTGAGTCTTGACTTGCCATCATGAGCAAAATCTGTTTTGGTGCCTGAAAGCAAGAACTACTGCTGTGGAAAGTTACTAAACATGGGAGATTGTTCTGTGCAAACCAGAATATAAATGTTGGTTTTTTGAAACGTGACCCAGCAGTATATCATTGCTTGGGAGACTGCATGAGAACAAAGGAGGAAAAGAGCATGAGCAGGGATTCAGTTTTACAGGTTATTCTTTGTACATTTCTTTCAGGCTAAGTACAGATGGAATAATATGCCTTTCTGAGGCGGTGCATATTTCTCTTCATTCATAAGTAGCAAACGGTTCAAGAATAATCACTTAGGACAGGTTCATTTCCCTCTTCTCTCTTTCTGTCTCTCACTCACAAAAAGGACCATAATACTGTGATAACACCTTAGTTATCTGCCCTGTTGGGTACCCATGTGTCTGAAATTTTCAGTTTTAATGCCTGCAAGTTTATAAAACTTGACCTGTATTTTCACCTCACCAGCTAAGCCTTTTCAGTGATGTACTGTGCTTTACGTAATCTTATGCACAACAAAAAAATCAAGCTAGACAGAACTGTCCCTCACTTCTCAATTTCATTACCAAAATGCTACCAAAATTAGAAAAATCCTGGCCGAAAGGGTTAGACTGGGCTCTTGAAATACTAAAATGAGAAAATTTCAATTAAAATGTTGATTTTAAAAAATTGCTTCTATGTATATGCCAAAAGAACAATCTGTGTCTAATTTTAATTTAATTTAAATTTGTATTTTAATGCCTCAGTGGAGAGGTATATGCTAATATCCTACTTTATATGTATAGAAGGGGCGAGGGTTTCCAAGGCTGATTTTTATTCAGGATTTTTACGAGCATTATTTTTTATTAACTAGGGAATAAATTAATTCAGTGCTCATTTTGGCGCTACAGTGTGAGCAATGTCAGGTTGTACATTTCACAAAGACAGACCACTGTGTACTAGTCCTAATTGAGTAATGCTAGTCTGTTCAAAAATTAAAAGAGTGCCTGAAGAGTCTCATCGTCTTGGTACAGACTCCCAGGGCCCATGCAAAATAACTCTTGGAGTAGGCATTCTTTTTCCTATCTTCCATGTCTGTTGTGGCATGCGATGGCAGAGCCTGTCTCGTACCCTGATTTTAAGAAAAAAAAGTCAGACCCAATCGCTGTGCTCTTTAAAGCAATTCATTGATACATATGAAATCTGCATTCACAAACTGCTGTAGATAGGCAAGACAGGAAGAAATATTGATTCTATTATAGGCCATGTAACTTCCCTCCTCCTCCTCTCAAGGAAGTTGTGCATACAGATTTGGGCCTGGAAGAGACCCTTCATCGATGGGGATGGCAGATTCCTCTCATATCTGATGAAGCAGTAGCCACTGAGTAGCAGTGTAACTCCTGGCTAGTACCTTTGTGTTTAAAAAAACCCCAAAACTCCTTTTGCTAAAACATTCCCCCTTTCACTTTGCAACATACTACCTGTGCACAGGATTTCTTGTGGCAGGGCCACATGTGGAATGTCAGATGCTGCTATATAAATCTGTCAAGCCAGTGATGCGAGAGAGCCTCAGCATCTTGCCAACATTAATGGCCCTGTCATCTAGTATGTTTGCAGTGTTATGCCACGTTGGTCCCAGGATATTAGAAAGACAAAGTCGGTGAGGTAGTCTCTGTTGGTAAAAGACAAGCTTTTGTAAAAGACAAGCTTTCGAGCGCGTGGCTTGTTTCTTTCATCAACAGAAACTCGTCTAGTAAAAGATATACAACTTCACTCACCTTGTCTCAGTAATCTAGTAATTGGTATCTCCTGCAAGCGTTCACATCAAAGATGGAATACCACTATTGGCACCAACCATTGTATTGCCATTGCCTGTTCAGGTACAGAATGAAACGGGTCAGTGGATTGTTCTGAAAGCTTTCATCGGGTGGATCTACACTTGCCCCCAACTTCGAAGGGGGCATGGTAATCAGGGTGATGGGAGATTACTAATGAAGTGCTGCAGTGAATATGCAGCACTTCACTGGGCTAATTCTCCCCCCTGCACTACTTTTGAAGTGCCTTTACTCCCCGAAATTTTGAGGAGTAAAGACACTTAAAAGTAGCGTGGGCACTTTGAAATGTCTGCAGCTACACGCAGGCTGGCGCTTCGAAGTTTGGCGCTTCAAAGTTGCTGCGGGGGGAGAATTAGCCTAATGAAGTGCTGCATATTCACAGCAACACTTCTTTAGTAATCTCCCTTCCCCTCCCCTGACTACCATGCCCCCTTCGAAGTTGAGGGCAAGTGTAGACCAGCCCATCAGGGATTACTGACAACAGTACAAACCCTTGCCTGCTGTCCATACCAGAGTCTTCTCCTAGAAGACATCATTCCTGCCCTGTTTCTACCTTTTCCAGTTGACAGTTTTCCACCGTCATAAGGAGAGGCCCAGGCAGGTAATCTCTGCAGCCAGAGTTCTCCTTGCTCTGTGAGAATTTGTTTTCACCTTGCCAAATAGTGCTAAGGGCTTGTTCCGTTAATTTAATAGCTGCAGTTGCAGTGTATTTAAGTACCAGCGTGGACTGATCAATGAATCTAGATGCAGAAGTTCCTTTTTTCAGCTCTTGTATATACTAATAATGTAGTAGATGTTAGGGTTGTATTCTCCATGCATGCAGCTCCAGTTCTCATTATTGAGAGTTTTCTGAACTTCAAGAAATTGCCCTTAAATTTTCATATTCACTCTATCGCCTTTGATCAGTTAGTGTTTTAGTAGGGAATAGGGGTGGCGTATTATCCACTCTCGTCCCCAGCAGTCTTATTGCATGTACTCTCACCAAAGAAAACCATGTTTGCTTCCTCTCTGCATTGCGTCTAATCAAAGCAAAGTGTGCTAACCTAATGGTATCAATTGTTTCTTGTGCAGAAATAATTCATCAGTTCATTTTGGAACAGCAGAAAGGAAACAGAGTACCTCTCTGCATCAACCCTCAGTCTGCTGCTTTTAAGAGCTTTATTAGGTAACTGTATGTAATCACATCTGATACTAATTCACATTTCTTAGTTGTACAGCTTTTGTGATTCATTTGAAATGTTTTAAAATTTTAATTAAGGGGAGTGGAGAAACTTTTCCATGTAACTGCCCTCTGCCAAGAGTAGTGTAAGCATACATGATTAAAAGTGAAAGTACTTGTGTTTAGGTGATGTTGAAATTCAGTAAAATCTGTGGAACATTCAAGCAATCATCTGTCTGTGAACAGATGAGTGTGTCAGCATGTATATTTTAAAACTGAGAGATTTCTCAAGAGAGATTCTGATTTCAAAATCAAATGAAACGATGACAAACTTTTAAAAAAAAAAAAAAGAAAAAAAAAAAAGGGCAACTAAGGATAAGGACAAAATTGTGTTTCCATATTTTAGTACAAAGGATTATTGATCTGAGTTTGAGGTAAAGGTTGGTTTTACCACTCAAACTTGAAATTTTCTAGTGCTGATTGTCTGTTACCCGTTGCTAATGAACACTGATTTTCTGTTTTTGTTGTATGCTAGTTCCACTGTTGCTCAGCCCTCTGAAATGCCGCCATCTCCACTGGTTTGGGAATAAAAGTGGAAGATGATATACTACTGAAGATGTAATGTAGCTTTCCACTGGAGTCTGGGATTTGCAATTCTGGAGGTTTAATCATGCTTGTACTGTAATTTTACTAATGAAGTTTTAAATTAACAACCACTACTTGTATGATACGAATAATATTTAGAGATGTACTAGACTTTTAATCTTGTAAAGTGGTTGTGCTTTTAGAAGAAAATATTTTACCCAGAGTTGCACATGTTTTAGCAATTCTGGTGCAGCTGTGATGGCTCAGCTCAGAACAAATAGAGAATTGAACCAAATTTGGGAAGTTATGTTTTGTTTTGTTTTAATTGAAGTGAGATTGTAAAAAGAGTAGACATTTTGCTATTGAGCCATTCCTGAAGATTTGGGTTTTTCTAAAACTAAGGAATACAGAGAAGTTGATTGCGACCAATCATGAAGTCACATCAGATGACATTGACCAGACTACGAATGGACATGTCACCTGATGGTCAAATCCTATAAATAGCTTCTCACTAGAGTTGTGATGGTGATGTGTGCTGTTCTAAAATCAAATGTTGTGAGTAGAGAGAATGAGTTTGTGACTAGGAGAGAATAAACTTCTGTTTCCTTACCCAGTATAAATATATATATATATATTTAATCTATTTTTATTAGAAGTTTTTCTGCTCTTTCTTACATAAAACCCCCCAAGCATGCATCTTCAATGTGTGTAAATAATTCCATTTATGGGCTAATTTCAAAGAACCCTGACATCATTGCTGTATAGAGAGAAACTAGCTTGCACATTTTAGGTCTGTGAAATTTTGTGAGAACTTTTTCCTGCACTGGACAGTTGAGAATAAAAAGAGAGAAAGAAAAGAAAAGGAAAAAAAAACAGCACCTAGGGAATTATGTTAATTGTGTTTGTGTCTTTAGGCAAAGCTGTGGAAGTCTTGAAATGTCACAGTAGTAAATAACTTTTATTTCTTTTGGCTAATTCTTTTTTCTGTTGGAACACTGAATTATTCTGTGCATATGTATATATGAACACAAATTGAAGGCCTCTACCTCCTGGAGTATACAACTTGGTTTGTTTACCTCCACATGATTATTATTTTTTTTTAAGTTCAGTGTGGAGACTTGAAACTTGAATGTCCCTTCCAACTTTTATATTTAAAACAAGACAAGAAAATTGAAGACTGTTTTTCACCTGTACAAAGAAATACTAATGGATGGTCTTAAATTTTGAGCATTGGTCTGGGGAAAAACCTTGGTGTTTGTTATGGACAATTAACTGTTAAAGTTATTGTAAGTTATCTGTATTTAGCAGAGTATTTTCAACAAGAGTGATCTGAGCTGAAATTGGAGACTATTAGTAAGTTATGTTTGGAAGTTTTAACTTCAATGAAGTAATTATTTGCTGTGAAAGAGACAAACATTGAATTACTAAACAAAGATGGTGCAATATCTTTGTTTTTATGAGGCTCTTGAGAATAAAACCAACTGCAACATTTCAATTCACTTGAATGAGAAACGTGTTTAATTAAAAGAGCCCAAGAAGACACTGGTATGAAAGGTAAAATCTCAGAGGTTGGTCAGTTAATGTGGCACACTTGCTGGTCACTTTGTAAAATGTAGATTTGAAGTACAGTGGTGAAAACATTAAATGTGACATTTGAAAAAAAAATGGTGTTTATCTTTTCATTTTCTGACTCATAACACACCCCCCAAAAATGATTCTAATGATTCTACTTCTAATCATTGTCAATGATTCTAAACTAGATCTAATGCTCTCTGAAGTGGTTTAAAGTGAGACAACATTAAAACATCTTGATTTGGAGGGGATGATTTAGATGATTTATCTAATTTTTATGAAGCCCTGAGTTATGTGAGCAATGTTCAGAAACTTATTGCAACGTTTGATCGTGGATGAAGCTGAGAAAGAAATTGGGTTCTTATTAAACATATTGGCAGAATTAAAGCTACGCACTTCAAGGATGGCTGGTTTTTATTCTTTGCTTGCAATTTACGTGTCATTCTTTCTTTCAAAGCAAAAGCTATAATGGATTTTCTAAACAACTGATGTAAATGGCCCAGCACTCAGTGGTTCACAAATCGGAATGGAAACCGTTCCACACACTGCATGGTTGGGAACCTTTCAAAGAATCAAGCAATTGACTTCGTAGTTAGAGCTGCTAGAACCCACAAGTCATATAATAGTCATATAGAAGGGGAAGGATGATGTCATGGCTTGGATGTAAGACTGGTAGTCAGACAGCCTGGGTTCTGTTCCCAGCTTGGACATGGACTTCCCCAGTGATTTCAGGATATTCATCTAACCTCTCTGCCACAGTTTCTTCATATTGTGATGCTGAGCAAAATTTCAACATCCTTTGCTAGGGTGTAATGTCTCTGTGTTATGTATGGATATCACTAAACTGGTTTCATTTAATTTATCTGGCACTATTCTTGTTTAGCCAGTGCTACACACTCAGTTCTGTGTCAACATAGCACATCAGCTTTCCGGAGTCTGGTTATTTTAAAGGTAGGTATGAAACAGATTGTTTCCCTGGCTGCTCTCTCCCGGATTACATTGCTTTGCAAAGCAGTTACTTCATAATGTTATGAATAGCAATGGCCATACGCTTCATCAGTCCAAAACCTGTTGGCGCTTATTGCCAGAGCTTCCTGCACAGGTTTTCTCAACAAACACACAAGGAACAAAATCGTGTTGCTACCCAGCTGTTGGCCCAAATGTGGGACGGGTGCCTGAGGAGCAAGTGTGCAACTGCAAGGGCAGGAGCTTTAAAATGTGTGACAATGTTAACGGTTTCTATAGCCACAGTGTCTTGGTTCTGTTTATCAATTGCAATTCAGCAAGAGCAGTGTCTGGTCCTGTATCCATGGGACAAATATTCTAGGAATAAAAGGCACAGCTTTAATTCACATGCAGCTGTTCTGCATACATCTTACTCGGAATACTAATTAAAAATGTGATGTCCTATTGAAGTACCTCTTTGCATTCAGTATGGCTAAAATCTAGTTTATCTGTCCACAGCAATTTTTAATTTCTGAGACTGCATTTTAAGCTGTATAAATTCCTGTCATACAGCAGATTAAACAATATAGTCACAACTGATCTATAAGTCTTCGGACTAATAAAGGGTCCAGAATTAGCAAATGCTGGAAAATATTTTTAAAACAAATTGTTTTTTATTACCAGAGATGCTGGTTGACAAATACACTGCCTGAGGAGGTGGTTTGTATGGCTGCTGACCCCAGATCAATGTTGTGCATCTCCCCCAGGCATGTGAATTGAACTCCGGAAGATCTACTCTGACTGGGTCAATCTTCCCGGTAGTGTAAACATACCTTAGTCAGGTATACCCTTAGTTCTGTTCTTGAAAGCTTTGCTGCCTCTACTCAGGGAAAACGCATGCAACCACTGCACAGTAATAATCTGATACATAAACTGGGTTTTGAGCCATAGTCAATTGCCAGTTAAGGAAGGGAATAAGACTGGCTGAGTGATTTAGAAATAAACCTATTGCAGGTTGCACCACCTAAAACGGCCGCTCTCTGATCTGGCAATATCTCAACAGGAATGCTCCTGGACCAGGGAGCCAAGGCAGGTGGACAAGCTGGAGCCATCATCCTGGCAGCCCCAGAAGGGTCGGGGGTGGGGCCAGCATCTCAGCAGCCTCACTGGTGGCAGGGCAGAGGTGGCATCCCCTAGCAGCCTTGTGCGGGGCCAGGGCGAGGCTGGAGTGCTGGACAGCCAGAGGACATTAACCTCCCCAGTTTCTCAAATCCCTCATTTGGGACCACTCAGGTCCCAGAAGTGCAGTCTGTAACAGTGGGGAGGTGGTTAAATCAACCTCATGTTTGAGACAGGAACACAGACTGCTACTGGGAAATGCACTGATACTAATGCTGAAATCCCAGTATTGTATAGCCCAAGGGTGGAGATGTTCAAAGCACTTTTAGACACATCTTCCCCTCTTATTCCTGGGATCTTGCCAACAGCTGAATAGTCTCATCTAGCAGTACGTTAACTAGCTAAGCATGTGGTTTCTTAGTGACTGGACTCAACCAGTGGGTCTGAAAAAATGGAAGTAAATGAACAGGAGCCAAGAGCATGAGAGCATCTGCTTAAAATAACTTGAAATTCCCTTGCTACCCAGGAATTCTTATCTATAGGGTGCTTCTGAAAATGGCACCTGTAAGTGACTTACCTGCAGCATCCCATTGCCAGTCAATAGTCTTGTCTTCCAGAGTCAGTTTGATGCTTGTGGGAATCTCTAATAGTGTGCATGTGCACACAATATTTCTGAGGGCAGGTCTGCACTAGGCCTGAAAGTCGATCATAGAGACACAATTCCAACTATGACAATCACGTAGCTGGAACTGACATATCTAAGACCGATTTACCTGGAAGCCTCCCTGAGGGAGTTCAACAGGAGAAACTCTCTCATCAACCTCCCTTATTCCTCATGAGAACGAGGTGTACCAGAGTCGACTGTTGAGCCCTGATGGCTTGATTTCATGCATCCCCCCACTAGGCTCACGAAATCGAACCCCTGAAGATCAGCCCTGACCAAGTCGATTTTCTGGTAAGTATAGACCTACTTTGACCATTTGTTGCCTGCTTCAGAGACAACCTGTGAAACCCTGTGTTGCTTTGCTGGAGGATGCCTCGAATACAATCTAATTTGTTAAGCTGAGTACTGAAGATTGAACCAAAAAAAATCTTTTTCCCCCTATGCAAGCTGTGAAAATGTTTCTAAGTTTTTAAAATAGACTGTAGAACAAAACCAGTCCATGGCCCTTCTGTGGTACAGATTTTTCCTCGAGGGAAGGCACTGCACTTGTCTTGCCCTCAATGAAGTGAGTAGCCCTTTAAATTGGGAGTTGTCCCAGCAGGAAACCCAGCCTACTACGAGGCAGCTAGCCAATGGGAGCAAGACAAAGGTGGCATGTCGATTACAAGCTGATTTCCTTGCTGTTGCACTGCGCCAGGGAAGGGATGGCTGCTGTTACAGGCTTTCTGGAGTGGGTTTTTGCCCTATACTTCCTCATTCATATTCCCATCACTTTACTGGTGGACCTACAACCTCTTGTGCCTGGTGCTGGTATTTACCCACAGAGTGTAAGTAGCTGCTAAGAGTCTCTGGGGGGATTTGTATGTGTTTGCAGCTCTGTGCAAAATCTGTAGGGATTGTGGGATACAAGGGTTTGGGGACAGTCAATTTCTGTGCAAGGGTTTGAACAGCAATGACTTTTTGCCTGGTCTTTAGCTTGAAAAACAACCAGATCTTGCCACATCTTTGAGAAGTCCCAGCTCTCCTGCGGTGTGAATGACTAGACATGCTAATATTAATAACATGCTCACTCGATTGCTTTACAGCCCTAGAGTGAGTGAGATTTTTTTTACATTAGTGCTTTAGTTTCTATATAGTATTAAGTGTACAAAGAATGTATCTGCCTTCTGCCAATCTCATTAGTTTGTGTCACTAGGATAAATTCCACTGTGAGTAGTTCAACAGGGCACAAGATAACTGGGTCCTAAAATTGTTCAAATGGATTGTTGGCAGGAAGGAAGGAAGCTGCTACCTTAGGGGCGAAAGCCATGTGCTCTACTGCATGAGCTAAACTGCAGCTTTCATCCGCTAAGGCTGTAGAGCACAGACTTCACTCTCCCTTGTCAGTGGTCTCTGTGCCTCTGGGGTTACAAAAGAATCAAATGAAATCTCTGCAGGTTTTCTCTGCCTCTTCAGTGTACACAGTAAGTTAGACAAAAGCAAGAAACTTCCCTGCTTAACAAGCTCTCCTCTTTTTATCTTCCCAGCATGCTAAGCTGTTGCAGAGGTCTATCCCGCCAGCGTAGGAATACCTGAATGTTTGGTTGATAGAATAGATTCTTCTCCCTATAGGAAAGCAACCTGTGTTACTTGTCCTTAAAATGTTCCTGGAGTCTGAGAGAGAGACCGAGAGATGGAGCAGAGTTCATGGAGTGACTGCGGAAGCACTGACCTCATGAATTCAGTACATTGGTTTTCAGTGGCCTTGAATGTGAGCGAGGCAGACAGAGCTAATGGGTTCCCAAACTGTAGAGCGCATCATGCATCACATGGCCAGCAGAGGTTTTATTTATAATAGCCTTCACTTTTCGTATCTGGGGTTTGATCAATAAGAGAGAAAAACGATAAATCTCTTCTTCAGACCCAACAACTTTAGCCAAGGTCATTCGCACAGGCGGTTTGTTTTGAGTGTTACCTGAATGAGATCAGGACAGATCAGAATTTGATTTCTGCCTCTCTTGGTCAGTCAGGGGGCTCCTTGACATCGGAAACTACTTGTCAATTAAAAATTAACTAGGAAATCTCAGTGGACTTTCAACCAAAGGCCTCCTGATGAAACCTCTCATTCAGACTCTGTTTCTGGGATAAAACTGTTTTTTATGAGGCTGTATGAAGGCCCCGGCGGCCAGAGGGAGAAAGATATTTAGGTGCCTAAAGATGTAGGTGGGAGTTACAAAGTATCTAAGTCTGAAACAGGCTTTGAACTCCTCTTATGTGTTATCCTCAAGCTTAGGAACTGCAGGACACTGAACTAGGTGCTATTCAAACATACTCACTTTTGTGACTGCCACTGTCTGCCTCTTGGAGTGCCCAGCAGTCTTCTGCCTGTTTTTTCCATCCATGGGCCGAATACATTTTGTTATGCGGCACCGAGGCATACGAGGCTGTGCAGCACCAGTGGAAACATGCTGTCGGCTGTGGAAGCTCTGCTAGTCAGCTGCGCGGCCCCTGAATCTCACCTGGGTGGCTGCCCCGGTGCTCAGCTTACAGGGAACACTGCACCTTTGTAAATCTGGCTCCACATGTCTTCACAGCGGCAGGGCCAAGAAGAGTGGAATTCAAAGATCTTTCCTCTCACAACTAAACCTGTCTTGCTCCCCGCATGGAAAAAGACAGCTCAGGAGCAGGCTGTGGCTGGTGAGGTCTGAAGAGGCAGCTGTATGTGAAGCTGAAAAAATCCCGAGAACGTGTGGAACAAACACTGGGGAACTTAATGGATGCTTAAGGAGACCTTGCACTCCTGGCGAGGTGTTCGTGGCATAACATGAGTAGCTGCAGCCTTGTGTACCAAGAGGAGCCTGCAGCTTGAACAATGTTTCTCTTGCTGTAATGACACCATCTAACGCGTGATTTCAACTGTCTTGTTTCTAATGCTCATGAACATTGAATGTGTTAATCTGTTGGTTTTTTTTTTTTTTTAGCTGATGGAGTTGTTAAAATGGTATGCGGTTACCTTTAAAGACCCCATGATGTTGGAGCCCCCGGCATGGTTTAAGTCATTTATATATTGTGAAGCCTTCTTACAAATGCCTTTCTTTCCCATTGCAGCCTATGCCTTCCTAAAAGGTAGGTACTGAAGGAATGACAGAATAATATTGTGCATGCCATCTCCTTGCAGGCACTTGTTTTATGTGGTACAAGAAGTGTTCTGCACTTTGAGCCATTACAGATTACACCATGTGTGAGTTCTGCCTTTCCCTAGGCATTTTGCCTCCACAAGGCATGTTGCATAGAGCCTGTAGGAAAATTTGGTTAAAATAAAAATCAGGAAAAATTATTCTTTCACTAATGAATCAAGCCTGGTAGGATCCACTTCTTTTCCACATCAGA
Source organism: Carettochelys insculpta (assembly GCF_033958435.1). Classification (NCBI taxonomy): domain Eukaryota; kingdom Metazoa; phylum Chordata; order Testudines; family Carettochelyidae; genus Carettochelys; species Carettochelys insculpta. Next base: position 11,222,188 of record NC_134155.1, read on the forward strand.
GACATTTATTCGAAACCAAAAATCCTAGGTAATGCAACCCAGTGGGCAGAGAACAGGTCTGTTAGGACATGGGGAGGAGTTATGTTAAGTTCTGCCACACACTTTTCCTGTAGCCTTGGGCAAGTCATTTAACCCCTGTAAAAATGTATGTAACGATAATTGTCATCTACATGATATCTCGTGGTGGGCCTAAGAATATAATTCTTGAATCAAGCCTGTGTCTATTTTTTTATGATGAATCTATTTTATCCACTTAGTTTGAGCTGTCTTAAGACTCCCGCCTTTCTGAGTTTCCATTTAGCATGCCTTGTGCTGCCATTCTTCCACTTGAAAAATCTGCTTGGTTTTCCTGCTACCATATACATCTTGCAATTGAGGTCTGTGTTAATTTTCTGCTAATACCTAACTTTTTTATAGCTGTATTCATGAGTCCTCAATGTATTTTAATGCATTTACCCTAAGGCTGTTGATTGCTGCCCTCTTAATGGGAACCTTCAAACAAATGGTGTCCATACTTTTCTGCCTCAAACACAGGTGGCTGCAAATGGATACGGACACCAGCCATCATCTACTCCAGTCACGTCGCTACAACCTTGTGTCCTATCCTGACACACATCCTGTTTCACGACTTCTCAGCATCCAAGCACCCGGGTCCTGAGACACAGCAGGAACGCCTGACTCTGCTAGCCATCTATGTGCCCTATCTGCTTATTCCACTTCTGATCTTGCTCACCATGCTGTACAGTCCCCAGTACAATCCAGTGGAGAAAAGGAAAAAGAAATAATGGTAAATGAAGCTAGCCTAAACTCCAAGCCCCAGATGCTCTCTGAACCTACTCATTCCAGGTCCTGCAAGGATAAGTGCTCATCTATGGAATCCTAAGTGGAAGGCTTGAATTGGCTGACAATCATTGCTCCATCCCAAGCAAGGGTCTTAGTAGCTGCTCCCTAGGTTATGCCTGTTTCTGTGGCTAAAGGGACCTAACATTGCTGATGATGGTGAAGTGGTGTTTGCCATCACTGCTAGCCACCTGTGAAGCATTCGATGTACTGTACTGAAAACAGATCAGTGTGCTTGCTTCCCTTTTGACTGCTCTCCTTCTAAAAAGAGCAAGGTAAATATACTCGGGTTAGAAACCCCTGACTCCCCCTTCTGCTTACAAATAAGACCTGCTGAAGGCTGCATAATCACACAGTGTTAGGACGTAATTGACGAGAAGCTACGGGGAAGTAGAGAGACATTGAGGGAGGAAGCCTTACTTGGTATTATTTTTATTAGAAGTAAAAGTCGGGTCTGTTCTGCCCTCAGAACCATATGCACCATCTCGTTGGCTTAGCTATTGCTCAGCGCAGACTCTGGTACATTAGATTCTTAACTGAAGATATGTGCAAATAACTGGCTGTCCTAGTCCAAATCACATAGTTGCTGTTACGTCTTAAGATGCTGTAAGTCTGATCTTGTTGGCCAAAACACTAGCCATTTCATTATGTAGTCTTGATTTTGCACCTTGCTGCAGCCAAGGCCTCAAACACCCCCATATGTATCATTGTCAAATCCTCTGGAACTTCAGCGCGACCCTTTTTTAAGAGAGTTTGCTTGTCCTAGCTCTGGTTTTGCTTATGAAGTTAGATCACTGGAGTGTGTTTCGAGACCTGCCTCTGAACTGGGTTTCTGAATGTCAGATTGTGACCTGCACCTGTGTAGCACCTCTCTTCCCAAAGGATTTTAAAATCTTTTCCAAATTGTGAGGAGGGGAAGTGGGAGTTTGCCCTGACCTGCTCCCTTCTCATTTGAGCGGAGCTCCAAACCTCGTACAGGTTGAACTGCTCTTGCCCAGCACTCTCTTGTCCAGCAACATCCGTAATCTGGCATGATTTTAGTTAGCTGGACAACCACTTCTCATGGGTGTTGCCAAGTTTCCCGGGGTCCTGTAAAGTTTGTTTACAGCCCCCAGTCCTGGCTCTCAGTGTTCTGTGCTGTTGTTTAGCTGTAATTTACGCCTAATGGTCTTCGAAGAGCCCAGTCAGTAGGGGAGGTGGTGATAATGCTGCTAGATAATATTGGCCTCCAATGGGCCAGCAAATGTTCTCGTTTAGCACCAGTCAGGTGGCAAGGGTGCTGGACTAGAAGCTCAACCTGTTATAGTGTGATGTGGTGCAGGGGTCACAATGCACTTAGGTTTGGCCTGTCCACCCCTCCCTTTCCATCCACACAGGGGCAGATGAGCCAAACCTGCGTGACAGTGCAGTCTCCTTTGAGTCACGTGAAACGTTGGAGTATGTTGCAGCCGCATCTGGGATGAAGTGCATTTCAGTTACTCATAGAAGGGCAAGCAGCCTGGTCCTGTGTTTCAAATCTCTTCTAAAAGGTGGAGTATCAGCATCTAAATTGACAATACCAATTGTTTATGATAAGGACTATTCCATCGCTGGCAGTATGTTTAAATACTTATCTAAGTGTTATAGTCCAAATTACAAAGTCCAACAGTTTCATGGCCTGGTAGCCGACAGTTAAGAGTACAACTAACTCTACCTACGAGCACTTAAACAAGCAGCCTGACTTCTACTTCAGGGGCTGAGCATCTGCGACTTCTGTTGATATTTAAGGGGATTTGTGGGTGCTCAGCTCTTCTGAGAATCGGACCATTCATATTCAGAGGTCTAAGTGTGGATCTGGGAGCCTAACCTTAGACAGCCATTGTCAAAACCTGTTAATAGTTCACACTCGCTCATGTCATAAACACTTTGGGATGGTCTCTTATTCATGGGCAGCTGATTTCACCGCTGTTAATTCCCAGCCAACTGCTGTTCTGAAGATCGGCCTGTCGGTGCGTAAGGATAGATTTTTGCCTTAGGCCTAATCCATCTTGAAGTCTAATGTACGTGCTTCCAATTTTGGATGGCCATTGGTGGGTTCTGTTAGTCACATTTGCATTTGCGTGGGTTTTGTAACTGGATGGCAGTTCTCGTCTGATCAATCCAAATAAAAACAAGCTGTTGGTGCTTTTTAGTAATGTGATTTGTATCTATAAACATGAAAATCTGTAGTTGGTAAACTATTAATGCGACGACCAGTGACTAGTTACATCTAAGGTAAACAGTCTCTTAAAAATTACATTATAAAAATTAGCTGATTGTTGTCAGCCATGACAAGAATCAAAATAAAAACTTTTAAAAACAATAATTTATTTCCTAATTTCTTAGAAATTATGATAAACAACTGGGGGGACAACATGTAACATAGCAACCGTTGTTTTCAAAGATTAAATAAATTCAAATTATGAGGACCGTACAATTTTTTAAAAAACCGGTTAGAACTCTTATTTACACAGTGGTAGAAAAATCCTCTTTTTTGCCATTTTAATGTTAAAAACACCAGAGTTTATACATACTGCTTTGATCCCTCTTGCACCATTCAAAACTGAATATTTTAATAATCCTTAGGATACTGGAAAGGTACAAGTCTGCCACGTGAGTTGTTTTTGGTCGTAAATCCTTTATTTCTGAAAAATGAACTGGTCAATGAATTCATTCTGGTCAGCTTCTATTTTACATAGCGTCTCATACTCTACTCGGTATCTGAAAGAAATTAAAAATAGTTATAACCTGTACTGAGAGTTTACATATTGGGACTGAATTTCTAGTCCTCAAAGCTAGTGATACTAATGAAATCAGTCATGTTTTCTGTGTTACTATTTACCCTTTGAAAATATTAACTCAAACCAAAGTGCCCACTAATCATTACCATCCATGCGTGGAATAATTTATGTGCACAGGGGCATGTGTGAACGTGCACCACAAACAGAGACATGAAATCTAGCTGTGGGCGCTCTGCTAATCAACTGGGCACCATTTGCATTTTTATCAGTCTTGGCTTCATGTAGCATCTTAACCTACCTTTCCAACTGCATTTTCTTCTCCGTTATTAAAGCCTGAAGCTGCTGCTCCTGAGCTTCTCTTTGTTTTGCTATAGATTTTAGCAAGTTTCGGGCACCAATTGCCTATGGAACCAAGATTAAGTTTTAGTAATACGGCACTATCTTTTTTCCTACTCATTTCTAACAAGTCAGCATTCCAAGTCGTTTTATTAATTAGACTTCAGGGAAGATAAGTTTCCTAGAGTTTCCCTTCAAATATTCACTATTGTTACTTTATCAAAGTTAGTAACTTGTGCAAGGTCACAGGAGTGCCAATGGCAAAGCCACGTCTAGACATATTACTTGACCACTGGATGATTGGACAAGGGAGGGACAGCTAAGCACAGAACTGCACATAAGTGCTGAAGTTTCTCCTAGTATAAATTAATTCTGAGGGGTTTTTGGTCACTGCCAATGCTCATGCTTGTTTCTGGACTGACCTCTAATAGATCCTAGTGATGTATTTTTGCAATGTGACAACACTTATCACAATGGTGGATATTCAGAAGTATATAAAGAATAGCTCTTCGTTTTTTAACCAGCTGTTCCTTTTACCGGGTGTATTCAGTGATGTCCACTGTGCACATCAAAAGCTGATGCTTAATGTCCCATGCACTCAATTTTGGCCCCACTGAACTGCTGGAAGGAAAATACTCATTAGAGAGAAGAAATCTGCTATTTACGTGCAACCATAACTGATCAGCTGTAGAGCTGGGAAAACACAAGCCCTGGGAATGACATGACACTTGCTTCTTTGTGTGCCACTAGCTAGTAGTTGTCCTTTAAACCCTTGCTGAGGGACAACTATGATAATCCAAAGATCAGTGTTACCCTCTCTACCACCTAAAAGATCCCTAAAACAATCTGTTTCATATCAATTGAATAATAAGTTATATTGTTGCTCATACAGACGGTAAGGCAAGGGCTGTTTTGTACTGCAAAGGACAAAGTGCTTCACAGGACAATAATTCAATGTACAGTACCTTCATCTTTTCATTTTCAGCTGCTTTTGCTAGTTGATCAACAAGTTCTATTAAGCTACCCACTATTTTTTGAAACTCTTCAATTTCTGCAAAGGAAAAAAATGGTGTTTAAAAGTATTCATTAAAATGGCAAACATTCATTTTTTTTCTCCTTGCATTGGAGGATTTTAAAGTGTTATGCTTAACAGATTTTAAATAGCTTGCATTCAGAATGTTTATGTTAAGAGTTTTAAACTTAAGATGAATAGAAAAATATAGCAAAAGGCCATTAAGCATTGATGAGTTTCAGTTCTTGTCTTCTAATCTTAGTCTGCCTTCCCTATGTTCTTATTTAGATCTAAATTTAAAAAGAGATGCCTACACAGGGATAGGTGCCTTAAAGTACCACAGCCATCCCAGTAGCAAAAATAACCATTTCAAAGAAACGCAGTCACCTGCCAAAAACCTCTCCCTTCCTATTTTGGAAAAATTCTTTTACATGTGATGGAGATAGGAATTTGATACAACAATCACACCTTTAATTATCAAAGTCTTAGCTTTCCGTAGCCCATAATCAATAAACACAGATCAGATGCTGAAATTCACAAAAATGAAGTTGCTCTAAAATGGCCAGAGGCTTGTTTTTACCCTGTTAACAAGCCTGTTGGCTGACTGTGGCATGTATGTCTACACGGGTGCCTGTACAGACGCTTGTACGTTGGGGAAACTATTAATATCAGGTTCCAAATGTGGGGTGTATGGTGGGAAACGGCGTGACAGGCAGGAGGGGAGAGAGAGAAACATTGATGTGCAAAGCCAGAAGTAACAAGCTATTGTAACACCATCAGCTACTATACAGACTTCTAAAAACAAAAGCAGACGCTTGGCTTAGCCTCCAGGAAAGCTGTGAAAGAGCCAGATGCTTTTTTTTCAAGCACTTGGAAGACCAAACTAATTGAGGCGATCTATGTGCAGATGGCTGGTAGTTTCAAAATTCCAGCTGCCAGTGCGAACCATTTCCAGTTGTTATTAGGTGCACAATCTCCTTAATGACAATGAAAGACCACCCAGCAGCAAAGGCAGTATTTAGACCTGATGGTATGGCTGAGAGCTTGACCAAGGCAGAGCAGATAGAGAACTTACTGTCCACAAAAGCTTTGCATTCTTCTTTGAGTTCAGTTGTTTGTTGTGCAACCTCAGGGTCCAAAATTCGAAGTTTATTCAGCTCATCAAAGTGAAGACGTGCGTCTCCTAGAACATCTTTGGCCATATCTGTCCTGCTTCAGGATACAACGTAGAATAACCTGCTCACACTAAAAGACATAAGAGAAGAGGAGTGAACAGCATGAGAAGAGCATTAAATTAACAGTTTCTCATTAGGGAAAAGATGGGGGAGATTGTGGCAAGAGATGTAAGTGCAGACAGACATTGTAATAAAATTCAAGATGTCTTTTAGAACTAGCAAAAAGTGCAGCAATTACTAACACTTGATTGGCTAAGTCACAATAGAACTAGCTGTACCATTTAAACAAGGGTGCATTTAAAAATACTTCCGTTGTCTCTTCTCAGCCGTTTTCAAATGACACTCCGAGACCACCCCCAGAGCCAATAGTGGAATGAGACAACCTTAAAAACAAAATGTTAGATGTCCATCTCCATGCTCAGGACCAATTACAGGTGCTAGTCATGTGAGCCGCAAGAGCTGCCTGTATGCAGGGGAAGTTAGGGCAATTGGAACATGATGCAATGAGAAACAGCTGCCTGAGCACTGGCTCTATATGCATGTCTAGAGTTGTTTCTCTCCCCTGACTGGGAGCCCAGCCCCTGGGACTTAATCTGTCCTGGTTCCACCTTATACAAAGAAGCTGAATCTGGGATCGTATGTGATGAACTGAGGTGCTACATGGCAGGAGTCAGGACACTAGCACCTTTATGAGTAGAAGAGTTGGCCCAAGGTTACCAAGCAAGGCTGTAATGGATGGGTTGCATGGCGAATGCTCCCTGGGACAAACTTCACTTCACTTTCTATCTACAACCACATGCCCTCTGGCATCCAGCCTTCCTTCACCACTAGCAGAGCTCCAGCCCCAGCAGGAGCCTTTCCACAGAGGGCTGGGTGTCTTGAAGAAAACCTCAGAAACAATCGGCCTTGCCTACAGAAAGGGCTTCCTGCATTTCCCCCCTGTATTCTTGAAGCGTGCTACCAATGACGTGTGGAGCCAGTGTCTTCACCATCAGGCTGAGGTGAAGTGCAATGACTGGGACAGGCAGCCCCAGGACCCATTTTGAGAGTAACTGTGGGAGTGTGTCGGAAAAGCCTGAGGGCTCGTGCAGGGTCTCGATCCCCTCTCTCTCCCGGCCCCTGGGGCCTCAGGGGAGGTGCACCACAGCAAGGGCGCCGGAGAGTTGTGCCCCCTGGCGTCCAGCCCCGGCTCTGCCAATGACCTGCTCCCTTATTGCTGACCAGGCCCTGGAGTGGTGTGTGCCTCAGTTTCCCAACGGCGTCAGGGCAGAAGTCGCTTCCCCACCTCCCTGCGGCTTCTTATGCAGCTGACTGTGTGTAGGGCGGGCGGGGGGCGCAAGACGGGCCCAGCCCGGGCTGTGTGTGTAGGGGGGAAGATGGGGCCCCCTCCTTACCGGGCTGTGTGTGTAGGGGGGAAGATGGGGCCCCCTCCTTACCGGGCTGTGTGTGTAAGCGGAGACGAGGCCGCCACCAGCTGTGAGGAGGGGGACAAGGCTGGGCGGCGATGACAGAACCCAGGTGACCGGGAACCGCCCCCGCCCCCGGCCGCTGTTTACCTGCTGGATGCTCCCGCCGCCGCTCGCCCCGCTGTCCCCTCCCCCACTGCGGTCTTCGGCTGCCACGGCGACAGCCCCGGAATCGCCCCCGCCGACCGTCCCATTTCCACGGGGGGGGGGAGTAAAGCATCATGGGAGCTGTAGTCCCGCAAGGGAGCGGTGTCAGCCCGGAAAGGCTGGTGCCTCGAAGCACCGCCTCTCGGTCGCGCCGCACACCCGGGCGGGGGCGGGGGCGAGGAGGGGAGAAATCTCTCGAGCCGTCACTTTTACCCATTGCATGCCGGGGGTTGTAGTCCTTGCGGTCGGGCGACCCCGGTGCATGCCGGGAGCTGTTGTCCTTAGGGTCGGGTGACCCTGGTGCATGCCGGGGGTTGTAGTCCCCGCTTCAGGGAGCGGCCTGGGCCGCTAGTGCCGGGGGCGGAGTCCTCTGAGCTCGGGTCGGGGAAGTGGCGCTCGGAGGCTGTGCCTACGACGGGGCAGAGGTTTGGGCCCGGGACCTCCTGGAGCGGGGTCCGGCAGCCGGGTAAATATCTCGGGGCGGGAGGGAGACGGGTAAATGCCGCTGGGGTTCGAGGGGGAGGGAGCCAAGTAACTACCTCGGGGCTCGGGGGGCAGCCGGATAAATACCCGAGGGCTGAGGGGGGGGCGGCAGGGAGGGAGCCGGGTAAATATTCCTGGGGCGGGGCGCAGAGCCGGGTAATTATTCCTGGGGGGGGGCGGGACGGAACAGGGCAAATACCCCGGGGCTGGGTGGAATGCGGAGGATGCCCGAGGCCACAACCGTGTGACCCTCAGGGTGTGCGTGTGACTAACCAAAGCAGCCGTCCGCGTGATCACCCTACAGCAGATCTCAGCAGCCCCCGGCAGGCCAGGGTCGCTAGTGGGGCCGAAAGGGTTAATTGACGAGACTGCCCGAAACGTTATGGGACTTGATGCTGAACGCTGGGCTCTGCTCCCTTGCCTCCTACGCTGGCTTCTGCAGAGCGGCAGCCCCTCGGGGAAGCGGGGCTGAGATTCTTGCGTTGTTTCATTCCAGGAGTTGGGGCTTTAATAACAACCTTGCTGATCTCTCCTACTGCAGTTTTCATCGCAAGGTGCTTCTCGGGGTGTTTTAGAACATGCATGTAGGGAGACCCAGGGCTGCTTCCTGGGAGCTGGCAGCCCTTCTCCTCGCTTCCTCTCTTTGTTTGTCGTTATTCATTAGCTGGATGGCACTAGACACGTTTGTGGACCTGGACCCTGCAGTGCCAGGCTGTAAACACGTGGAACAAAAAGAGGGCCCCTTCACCAAAGACCTGTGCCGTGTTTTTGCCTGGGGTGTCTGCCTCTTTGGGATAGGGGTTGTGTGTCTCTCCACTTAGGCACCAAGACTTACAATTCTTAAAGTTCCCTACCCCCTCAAGGGCAGGGGGAGGGTTAAATAATGTTTGTCAATGTAAAAGTGCAGAGGATCCGGTAAACAAAATGACTTCATTCCTCTGTAAAACAGCCCCGCTGCTGCGGGTGCTTGTCCTGGGTGTTCTGAGGGTGCTCTGCAGACATCCAGTGTGCTCTCTTTTTATTTAGAACAGGGACTTCATTGGGTCTCTTGCTACCCTCCCCCATGCCTCTTACTTGCAAATAAATTCCTGGTTTTCACTGCAATCTGTGGCCACAGATGGGGAATGGTCTTTCATTTGCCACCCTACAAACATGCAGGGAACAAGCTGGTAAACATAGCGAAAATATTGTCACAAGTACCCAGCTGAACTCTCCCCAGCAATATACTGATTTCACTGTCTGGTCAAACTACAGTAAACTCTTTGATATCCAGCAGCTCCAGGACTGGGAGGTTGCCAGATATCCCAATATTCTGGATAATAGAGAGGAATACCTAGCAATGCATAACACTAAAGAAAAACAAGATTGGATATTAACAAACAAAAAAATATATGCAGAGTACTTTATTAACCAACAACAGTATATTGTATACTCTAAACTCATACTGTATTTGCTGTATTTGTTTGTATTTCCTTTCACTATACTATATGTTTATGGAAAACATAACTAAAATTTACTTATGGTTAAAATGCCGGGTATTTGAGCATTCCAGATGATGGAATGCTAGATGTGAAATAGTTTACTGTACTCCAAGTTTACTGTAGCTCTTCTATGATGCGTTTCAGCCATGCTTTACAAAGGGTGTCAGCATCAGTGTCCCTGTTAGCTGAGCGTTTGGGCAGCTGCCAAGGAGAAGTCCAAGTGCCACCCATATACTAGCAGCATGTTTCTACTAGTGGTGCACGTCTGCACATGCTTTGGTGCATATAAATCTTTTTTTCTGCCCATGAATGGAAAAAAAAATTAGAGGGGACACTGATGAGCAGCATTATCCAAATTTTACAGGTGGGGGAACTGAGGAAGAATAACTTGCGTGAGTTCTGTCAGTAGGTCCGTGGTGGAGCCAGAAATTGAACGCCTGTCTCCCCAGTTCCACTGCAGTGCCCTGTTGCATAGGCCACACCACCTCCCACAAATTATCCTTTCCTACAAGTGAATTGTTAATACAGGTTGAACCTCTCTAGCCCGGCACCTTGGGGACCTCACCAATCCTGAACGAGAGAATTTGCCAGATCATGGGAGATCAATATTGTCCAGCAGCATTACCAACACTTCTACTGCTGACTGGACTCTTACAAGACATTTAGGGGTCAATAACAGCACAGAACACTGAGAGCCAGGACTGATGGCTGTGAACAAGCTTTTTTGGACTTCAGGAAACATGGTCACACCCATAAGTGGACAATATCTTGCTAACTAAAATCATGTTGGATCATGGATGATGCTGGACTAGAGGGCTAAACATGTACAAATAGGAGATCTGGTTTCTGTTCCTGATTCTGCCACAGGCCTTAGACAAGTTACTTCTCGGCTCTGCATGAAGTTTCCCACGTGTAAAATGGAGATGATGATACTGATCTCCGTTGTCGTTTGGAAGCTTGTCTCTTCCACCAGCAGAAGTTGGTCCAGTAAAAGTTATTCTCTCACCTTCCTTTGTGAAGCGCTTTGAGGTTGACTGGTGCAAAGTCCTGGGTAAGAGTGTGGTGATTTGTCAGACATTTAGGTGGTAAACTCTTGGATGCAGGTGCTATTTCTTGTTATGTGTTTGTACAAAGCCGATTGCAGTGCAGCCCTGATGTCAGCTAGGGACTACGTAATGCTGTTGCAATACAAGTGACCACTAACAGACCAGAGTGTTTGTGTGGGTCCCTACCGGGTTGGCCCAAAAGATGGGGAGTGGCTTTTGTAATCCTTAGTTTGCCAATGTTGCTGTTTGAATGCTGCTTTTGAGCTTTTTATAACATGGGTTGGAATATATGGTGGTTCTTAACTGGGACAATTTCCTGATGTGTGAGGTGCAGTGTTGTTTTATTGTGTATAAAATCTTGCCTCTCTCCTCCCTCCCGAGGCAGGAAGGGAGGACAGAATAACAAACTTTTCCTCCCGCAGTAAAGAGAGTAATTGATGGTTTCCTTGCTGCGTATGGGTGAAGACTCCTACCCTGCCTCTTAATTAACATGTTAAATTGATGGTACTGGCCCTTAATGTGGGTTGTCTGCTTGGCAAAAAGGATTTCCCCATGTTACTCCACTCCCTGCTTTGTTGGGGAAAATAACAGCACTAATGTAGACCCTGATTCTGCAATGAGATGCAGTCTGGCAGACCCATGTAGATTTCATGGAATTCTGGGTGTGAAGATCTGCCACTCTTCTCAGGATCAGGTACTTGAATTCAGCTGTTTTCAGACTCTTTATAAGCACTCAGAATGATGAGATCTGATTCCTTCCTCTAGATTGCAGGTGTATCAGAGTCATGAGAGCACAGGACTGTCACCAAATAGTGAGAGTGAAGGGCTTTAAAAGCGTTTTTATTGACAGGGACACTCCGTGCATTAACAGTGCTTGAAAATTGTTTTTACACATTTTGATCCTGCTGCGTGACAGTAGTTATGCAAACCCGTCTTGGGGATCGCAGCTTAGAGCAATTAATCACATGTAGATGGATGGTTGCTTTCCCAGTTGTCTCCACGCATGGTTGCCTATGAGTCGTGCTGGTCTCTGGGGTGCATGGTTCAAATGATCACCTGGGAAGGAGCTTGGGTGTGTTTGCAGGCAAGAGAGAACTTGTGCCTTGTTTCCTAGGACTGCTCAGCTGGGGATTAAGAATGCTGACAGCATGCAGGGCTGCCAGCTGGCCAGTTACAACCTGGCTGACCTATCTTGGCCTAAAAAGACCTTGTGAGCTTCGCTGTGGCCTTGCAAGTTGCATAGTTTGCTTCCCACTCGTTGTGGATTAATAGAGGCCGTGGGTCGCAATGACACAGATACAATAATCAACCATGGGACATGACGCTGTCGGAGCGTTCGTCTATACCTGTCCAGTCAGTAGTTCTTCAGATGTCTTACATTTCAGATGCCTCCTGCAGATTTTGCTCACCAGACGGGTGCTCAGCTTTTTAATGCTGCATGCAGAGTGGTAAAGTACTGCACTGGTGGGTAGTTAGGTTCCAGGGTGGAGACATCGTGAGGGGCATGGAGCCAGGAGTGAGGGGCTGGGGTACAGCAGGGGGCTCCCAGCTGGGGTCAAGGGCTTGGGAGTGCAGGAGGTTGGGGTAGGGATGCACAGGCTAGGCAGGAGTTAATGTGCGGAGGGGGCTCAGGGCAGGAGATGGAGCTCAGGGCTGGGGCAGAGTTGGTGTGCAGAGCTCTTACTTGGAGCAGCTCCCTTTGGTGGCACATGCCCAGAGGAGGGCAGGAGGCAGGTGAATGCACATTGCCCTGTTGCGCTTGTCTGTTGGTGCCACCCCTTCCAGCGCCCATTGGCTGCAATTCCTGGCCATTTGGAGTTTTGGGGGTGGAGGCTGCAGGCGACAGAAGTGCATGGGCAGAGCTTCACACCGCCTGCAGCTCCAGCTCAGGCCAGCCAGGGTAGGGAGGCACGAACGGCAGCCATGTTCCCCACTCCCCGCCTGCCCAGCAGGGCCAGAACACAGGGGCTTCAGTGGCTGCAGCCCAGTTTTCCCTGGTTACGGGGGCCCTACAAAAAGATCTGCCCTTTTGTCAGCCCAGAGATCTTTTTGCAGGTCCCTGTTAGCCCAGGGCGCTGGCTTCATCCCCTAAAGCCCCGTTGTAATCCAGCCCTGCAGAGACGCTGCATAGTGGGCAGGAGAGAAGAGAGATTTCAGCTTGGGGAGCTGCTCCTGAGCCCACCTAACCTAGTGCAGTGCTTGGAAGTCCAGATTCCAGTCTTTCCAGTCAGAGGTTTATGGATCTGATGGGTTAGATTTCCCTTCTTTGCTTGTGTTCTTTTGGTTCCATTTCTTGTTAACCTGGTATGGGGAGGGGAGAAGCGAGCAGAGGTGAGAGTGAGGGTAGGGCTGGATTAGTGACAGATCTACACTAAACCTGAAAGTTCATCCTAGATATGCAATTCCAGCAACAGCAGTTGCGTAGCTGGAATTGACATATCTGGGACCCACTTATCTGGCTGCCCTCACAGAGGGAGGTCGACAGGAGCACTCCTCCCGCCAACCTCCTTTACTCTTCACGATAATGAGGAGTACGGGGGTCGACTCTCGAGCCCTGGTAGTTTGATTTTGCGCGTCCCCACTTGACGCACAAAATGGAACCCTGGATCAGGTCGAGTCCTTGGTAAGTATAGATGTTCCCTCTGTTTCTTATCTGCGCTCGTCTGTAAGGAATGTTTCAGCAAACTGATCCAAGCAGTGTTCTCCATACCAGAATGCTACTTCTGCATCTGCTACTGTTTCTGCTAGGACACAATGGGAATGCCTGTGACTGCAAGGATGTACCAAGAAATGGTGTATGGCTGGAGAAATGGATTAGCCCAAATGGTGATAAAACTGAGTTGTACCCTTTGAAAAGGGGGACTGCCATCACAATTCAGTGAATTTCCAGTTCAAAGATTGACACGCTGTTATTTCAGCCAAGGGAAGTGCAGGAAACTCTCTCATTGTGTGGGACAGGGTCTGAACAAGATGTGTAATATCCCTCTGGGAAGGTGAGAGAGAGCAGAGTTCCTGTCTCTGCACAGAGTCATTCGGTCAGCAGTGTTTTATGGTGAGTTCAGGTCTGGCTGATGGCTAAGTTTTGTAAAGTCCTGAAATGTCTAATTTGGCCTAGTGGGGTTGAAACCAGTGTTCCCTCTTTTTTCCAATCCACGGGTGCAATAAATTTTGCTGCGTGCACCGAGGCACGTGCAGATGTTCACCACCAGTAGTAACGCGCTGCCAGCTGTGGACACTCTAATTGCCTGGGCGGCCCTTGATTCTCTCTTGGGTGACCAACCAAGAACTGAGCTTTCAGGGAACACTGGTTGAAATACCATTATTTTCCACCAATCATTTGAAATAACCTCTGGAGTTTTGTCTCATCTTGGCTCTTCAGTTTTAGTTCGCTGGCTCTTTTGTTAAACACTCAGAATGCCGATGGCCTGGATTATTTTCTCATGACTTTGTTGTAAGGAAATAGATCGTTTCCTCAGGCCTTTGTAAGTAGGCATGCACTCAGACCTTGACACTGAAACTCCGGGAATTCCTCTAGTCTGTTTCAATCCTTCATTCTGTCGTTTGCTTCCGCCTGCTGGTGACACCTTGCCTTTCTTATCAGAGCGGTTTGTAAACGTAGATAGTTCCTGGCTGGCTCTTAAAATAAAGTCCAAATTCTGTCCATTTAGCCCCCTTCTTCCTTTTCCCACTTTCTTTCAAATGGCTTAGGTGGGATTTTCAACAGTAACATAATCCTGCTGCAGGTGAAGTCAATGGGAGTGACCCTTGTCTTCAGGGAGAACCATTCTGGACCAGCCTGATTGCAGAGATGGGCATCCTAGGCTAGTGAGTGGGCTGCATGAGTGGCCCTTTTTCATCTTAGTGGGTCTCAAGGTTGTCATAAACCAGACAGCCTCCCTGGAGAGGGTAGTTTTGCTCACGGCGCTTGCGTGCCTACAATTTGCAGGGTGTGCTGGTTGAACCATAGCAGCACTTTGGCTGCAGAGGAAGTACACAACTCTCGCAGTCAGTGTTGTGTGCAACCAACACACGCCTCGTTTCACGTCCCCTCGCTTTATGTGGGTGTCACCTTCGTAATACCATGCAGAAAAGTCTGTGCCCCGAAGCCAGGGGAATCTAGTAACCCTGCACATGGGCAACAGTCAGCAAAATGTTTTGTGGGCCACGTGTAGAACTCTGATGGGCTGCAGGTTGCCCGCCACTGCTGGAGAGGCTGTAAAGCAAAAATGGGTGGAGACTCCCTGTTGCCGAACTGTCCAGCAGCAGGTTGTTGGTAACAGTTTTCAGGCATTACCCCGCTAGACTGGCTTTGACTTGGGATCCTCAGGGTGGGTGGCTGTGTACTTTCTTAACAGTCCCCCTCTCTTTGAAGCTGGCTGCTTGTTTTCATGGCGCAAGGCAATTCCAGGCTTCCACCTTGATCTCATCCTTGTTTTTAACCACACCCAGGGCTTGATCGAGTTATGACCAGTCCCACCCTGCCCTCCCCATCTGGTAACCCGTGAGCCCTCCCCAACCACGGCGGAGTCCATCAAGCCAACCCTCTGCAGAGTCGTCATCTACTTGCAGAAGGAGATGTCCGGGGACACGTGCCTCACAACCATCTGCCAATCTTCAGGAGCCAAGCCCAAAACCTGCAGCTTCAAAGGGGGCAGCCTGGGGAACAAATACGTGCGGCTCAACGTTGGTGGCGCCTTGTACTACACCACAGTGCAGGTGCTGACCAGGCACGACACCATGTTGAAGGCCATGTTCAGCGGCAGGATGGAAGTGCTGACAGACAAGGAAGGTAAGGGAGCACCCACAGGAGCCGTGTGTGTGTCTGAGGCTAGGAGTCTGTCACTGCATGGGATATAGGGGGTCTTTTTATTTGTTTTCAAAGGTTCCCAGGGTGGGTAGGTGCCCACTCTCCCTAGCATTTAACAATGGCCTCTACTTACCGTGAGAAAAGTTCCCCCTTCCTCACCAAAATGAGCAGGAGTGATGATTCATTCGCACTGCTTCCTTTACAGCTGGTACATGACTTACCCTGCTGTCGAGACTGAGCAGACGGTGTGTGGGTTGGCACTTGTGTGATGTGTAGAGGCAGCAGTTGAAATGTACGAAGGCTGGACAAGTGGAATCATTTTTTTTTTTTAAGCACTGACCCATGTTGCCAAACCCAGGTGCTGGTGTTTGCTCTCCAGGGAATGTGCCACTTGTTGATCATTAGATGCATATAATATATGAGTTGTGGTCTCATGTAAAGGCCAGATCAGGACCACATTGTACTGTGCACCTGGATAATAAAATGATAGTCAATGACCCGGTTATTCACAGTCGACTCAAGATTAATGTGGCGCCTTTGTTTAAATGGGAGACTGAGGAAGAGCATCTGCGTGAGCAGTGGTCATGTGTGCTTTGGCAGTCCTCTTTGCAAGCTGTGTGTTCAGAAGCAGAAAAAGTGTGGGCTCCAAGTTGTGGAGTTATGTCGAGAGAGGACATCCCTGATTGGGACCCTGTCTGTCTGCGCTCTCGGCACAAAATTAAAGCAGAAAAGAGGTCAGTCTGCGTGCCCCGGGGAAGAATGCTCTTGGGTTGTGAGTGTGGGCCTTGGGAATTAGGGGTCTTAAAGATTAACTGGTTAACCTCAGCCTGAACGGGTGAGGCTAGCGCAGTCCCTTGCTGACCAGGGACAAGGGTTTGCTCTACTCCCACAGGGCCGCTGTGGGTGGGAGCACAGCAGTCAAGGTACAGTAGCCCTGTCTGTGGCTAGTAGGAGGGAGGGGCAGGGAGAGAGGCTGGGAGGTGGGCTGGAGCAGCCCTCCTGCCACAGACGGGGACTGCTCCAACCAGCATGATGTGCGCCCGCCCTGCCCGAGGCTGCCACGCAAGGCCACCCTGAAGATTTTTGGTGCCCTACACAGCTGAGCACTTGCACCCTCCAGCCTCTGCGACGCTGGGAGGTTGCTCCATGGGGCAGGAGGAGGGCTGAGATCAGGCAGACTGAGGGGCACCAGCCGGCTGGGGCTCTCGGCTGGTAGGTGAAGGAGGGGCAGGGAGATCAGGGTCTGGGAGATTGGGTCCGACCGTGCTGGAGGTAGAGCAGGGGGCAGAGGTTGTTGTCTGATGGGACTGAGAGGTGGAGCGGGAGGCTGGGGCTACCGGAGCCAGTGCTGCCCCTGGCAGCTCAAGGTATAGGCAGCACAGGGCATAACTAAATTTGGAGCACCCCTGGTGCCCCAAATATAGCAGTGCCCTGTGCAGTGTTACATGCTGTGTGTGTCAAAGGAAGGTGCTGCTGCCATGGTGGGGGCTACTCCAGCCAGGCCACTGCGGACAGGGGCTGCTCTGGCCCCACTGGAGCAGCCTCGGTCCCCCCCCAGCACTGCGAGTGAGGGTGCTCGAGCACAGCTGGAGCAGCCTGTGTCTGCAGCTGGGGTCCTCTTGTCCCCAGCCACCCCCCAGCCTGTTTACTCAGTTAACTGTTTAACCCTAGTGTTTAGCTGGTCAACCAGTTAAACAGGATTTTACATCCCTCGTGTGGATCTGGATTCTGGGCCTTTCTAGGCCGTGTCTGTATTGTGCAACTTTAGGCAAGTCGCCTAACTTTTTGGTATCATAGAACTCTAGGGCTGGAAGGGACCTCAGGAGGTCATCTAGTCCAGCCCCCTGCCTAAAACAGGATCCACCCCACCTAAACCATCCCAGCCATGACTGTGTCAAGCTGGGACTTACAAACCTCTAGGGATGGAGATTGCACCACCTGTCTCAGTAATGCATTCCAGTGCTTCACCATCCTCCTGCTGAAGTAGTTTTTCCTAATATCCACCCTACACCGCCTGCTCTGTAACTTGATACCATTGCTCCTTGTTCTGCCATCCTTCACCATTCAAAACAGTCTTTCTATCCTCTTTAGAGCCCCCTTCAGGAAGTTCAAGGCTGCTACCAAATCGCCCCTCACTCTTCTCTTTTGCAAACTAAATAAGCCCAAATCCCTCAGCCTCTCCTCAGAGGTCTTGTGGTCCATGTATCTCATCGCTCGTCCACTTATGGAAATGGCACTGGTTAAATTAAAGGGGTGGGCTCCCACTAGGTTTAAGTTAATTTGGTGCAGCTTTGTGTGTGGATACCATGTGCTGGTGTGAAACTGGCATTTAGCAGTGTAGCTTGTCTGTGAAGTACTCAGTTTAACTAAATCAATGTGGCAGCGTATCCGTAGTGTGGTAGACGTGATCTAAAATGGGGAAGCAAATCGTAATGTTTGTAAAGCTCTGGGAGATTCAGGTTTGGAAGACACTGCAGACAGAAATCCACAGTCTCGTTATTATTCATTCCCCGTTAATGTAAGATCCTGACACATGGCAAATTCTTGCCCACCTTGCATGTTAATGCCTGTTACATAAGGAGGCTCAGGGGGATGCTTCCTGATGCTGCTATGGGCAGCCTACGTTAGTGTTTAATGGCAAGTTCTACATCCTTCCCTACAAGGAATGGGGCTTGAGAATAAGTCAGAATCTTTCTTCCCTTGGTCACGGGCTGAGTGTTTCCCTGTTCGGTGGCTTTTTTTGCATTTCTCTTTGCCTGTGCGGAATGGCCTTTCTCTTGTCCATTTCACTGGCTTGCTGTGTACCTTGGCATCTGTGGAATGCTGAACTGGGAAGGAAGACTGGAGAAACTTCTGCCAAATGCCAGCAGGTGGTGTGCCAACTGTGGACTCAAATCCGTGTAGAATTTGCAAATGCTTTTGGCAAGTCTCCGCTAGGCTTTCTGAGACTTTCTTAGCGCTACGCTGCCTGATGCTACTGTCTCTGCTTTTCTGCATGGCAGTTTGCTTCCACAGAAGTCTTCCCAGCCCTGGTAGCGAGCTAAAGGAGGAGTCACGTATTTGCGCTTGGCTTCTATTATTGGATTATGCATGTTTGTGGTTGCTGGACTAGAGAAGTTCAACCTGTAAAGTGCCAGAAAGTTCTGAGATGAACATTTGTGGATTGATCAGTGGACAAAAACAATGCACAAGGATTCTTGTAGGGCTTTTTGTTCCTCTTAGTGCAAGCTGGAGTGTTTTCAGACTGTTTCATTTAGATCTTACTAGGGTTTGGAATCTACAGGGAATCTTTTCCTTTTGGAAGGCTGGTAAATGGGCCCTGGAGAGGTGGAATTCTTCCGTCAGTTTCTGTTCTGTGGGCCACCTCCAGTTCCACTGAAGTCAACAAAGACTCCCACTAACTAATGGGAACTGAGTCAAGCTTTGTTGCAAGAGACAATAGGGAGATGAATTATCCACAGCTGAGGCCTGAGAGCTGTCACGCAGCCATTCCCTGTTTAGCCTCATCCCTGCTGCTTGCATCCCCTGATGTGACACTGGGCTCAGACATTCTGATGTTTGCCTTTCAGGGTGGATCCTTATAGACCGTTGCGGGAAACACTTTGGCGCCATTTTAAATTACCTCCGAGATGACACACTTGCGCTTCCGAAAACCAGGCAGGAGATCAAAGAGCTGATGGCAGAAGCGAAATATTACCTAATTCAGGGTTTAGTAGACATGTGCCAGGCAGCTCTCCAGGTAAGAAGTGGCAACAGCTGAGCATTTTCTGCTTCTAAAAATGATTGGGGACCTACCTTTTGGTTGTATGTGCTTTGAAAGTGCTTGTGTTTAAATGAAGGACCGCTGCCTCTCCAGAGAGTGTCTGAGATCAAGTCCTAAGGGTCTAGAGCCACAGTTTGGATCAGACAAGCTGAGGAACATGCCTCTTGCTCTTTGTCTTTCGGTAAGACCGTAGAACCATGTTCTCTGCTCTGCATGGACACTAAACGTCCCAGGATGCTGCTTCTCAGAGGAGCGAATTGGAGTGACCACTTGGCCAAAATATCCCCAGATAATACCACTATGGCACTTCTGTCTTTCACCATAAAGGACCTTGAAATTCAATAGTGTGGAGAGCCTACTCTGGGAGTGAAGGTGCTATTGCCACCTAAAGAAAGGAAAGATGGGCCAGTGGTTAGGGCCTGTGACTTAGTCTTCCTGTAGGCTGAGCACTCGGGCGGCCACCCAGGGGAGAGTCAAATGCCACCCAGCTAAGTAGCAGCCAGCCCACAGCCAGCAGCATATATTTCCATTGGTGGTACCCACCTGCTCAAGCTTGTTGCACGTAACAAAAGTTAATCCGTGCATGGGTGGAAAAAAACAGAGGAACTGCTGCTTAGGAGACCTGAGTTCAAGTCCTTGCTGGGCCATAAATTCCTTGTGTCAAGTGTCTGTGCCTCGGTTCTGTAAACGGGAGATAGAAGCACTTCCCACCTCCTGGGGGTGTAGAGAGGATTAAAGTTGGTGAGATGCTAAGATACTGCAGTCGGAGGGAGGGTTCATGTAGGAAGACAGATGATTGATTCTGATTTTTTAGATATATTTTCTACTCCAGAACCCAGTAGTTGGCTTTAGTTCACTGCCGTGGAAGCTGGAGTTATTGCTTATGGCAGCCGCTAGCTTGTTGCTTGCCCAAAAAAGGGTTTGGGTCCATTTCTCGACACATTTGCTGGATATTGCGATCTTTAAGGATCAGTCAATAAAACTGGCCCAAGCTCTTTCCCCTGCTAGGAGACCCTGGCCTCCAAGCTCAAACCCGCAGCAGGCAAGGAGTCATTGCCTTGGGTAGGAATGACATCTGTTGGCATCCAAACATTTGTGATCGCTGCCTTTCAGGACTAAGCACTGTCTGTGCTGTATTTCACAGTTGCAGCTCAGGCAAATACTGTAGAGTTACTATAGCAACTTTGTGCTCTCTCTCTCATCACTGGAGGGCTTGGGAACATGGCTGGAGGTTGCCCCGTTAGTGATATGTCCTCTTTTCTTTTAACCAGGACAAGAAAGACTCCTATGAGCCTGTCTGTAATATACCCATCATCACATCTCCAAAGGAGGAGGAGAGGCTCATTGAATCCTCCATGAAAGTAAGGGCTTTTCCATTGCCACTCTCTGAATTCCTGGCACACTTTTTCCAGTACCCAGCTCACCTGTCCTGCCTTTTCTCCCCTCACAGCCTGTTGTCAAGCTGCTGTACAACCGGAGCAACAACAAGTATTCCTATACCAGGTATGTCTTTGGGGCTCTACCTGATAAAGGCTCCTCCTGGGCAACTGAGGCAGTGTATGTAAGGTCAGCAGGGCCGACAGCCGTCTCGGGCCCCAGGGCAAGGTGGGATGAGGGGCCCAGCTCTGGAGCTCTGGAAGGGGCAGGGCCAAGGGTGGAAGGGTCAGGGCCTAGGGCAGTCAGTCACTTATTGCAAGTGTCTGTTAAGTTAGGTGGGTTGTCTGAGGTCACTACAAATATCAAAGATGGAGAAACTATCCTAGTATAATGCATAAATGTACTTTTGTATTTATGGATGTCCTTGGAAAGGGTAATTGCTGTCTTTATTGAGACCCAAGGCGTAAAGTGTCAAACTTGAGAATAAACTTCAGTTCAGATGTCTCCCTTTGTAATCTGGTGTTAGCCTCTTTGTTTTAGGATGCAGGTTTTCAGGTCTTGGATGCTATGGCCTGCTCCACTGAAATGTTCACTGATGTGTTTATGTGTATTTAGGAATCTGAATTGGAGTTTATTCTTAAGTTTGACACTTTATGCCTTGGTCTCAATAAGGATAGCAATTACCTTACGCATTGCAAGAACAGTGAATAATTTTCCTCCTTTTCATCGCCACTCCTTCTGTCCTATGTAGCTGACTCGTCAGTTTTCATTTAATTTTTTTGTCTTTCTGTTAAATTCTCATTGTGCCAATTTACTTATATCAGAGTTTCCAGAGCTGATAAAGTGGGTCTGTCCCACAAAAAGCTCATCACCTAATAAATCATTTTGTTAGTCTTTAAAGTGCTACAGAACTGCTTTTTTGTTTTAATAGCTCAATTACATACTTTATAGAGACATAGAGACAATGAAATTAGTTCACCCAAGATTCATATAAATGTCAATATCCCTTTGATCCCCTAATCAAGAACCGTCAGTTTACATGGGAAGTCTCTAATGAGCTATAAACGTAAACCCACACAATTAGGATTGCATTTCAGATTTCTAGCATATCTAACCGTGAACGGTCCTGGGTACCCTTTACATACTTCTCTTGCTGTCTCTACAAGCTGGCTCTGGGTTGTTCCATCTGCTTAACCCTTTTCTGGCCATGTGTCTCACTTGGTACAAGGTTTGTTGCAGTTATATAACAGTGGTAACAAGGAAGGTTTTTGTGGTCATGCAGTTTGCATCTCCCAAAATCAGGATTCTCTGGTGCAGCAATGTCCATGGTCCGTGAATGTTACTGGAGCAGAGAGCCCTGGTGGATGGGAGGCTAGTGGGAGGAGGGCCGGCAGGGCTAACCAGCAGGGAGCCCAGTAACAAGGGAGATGGTGGCTTGCTGCAGGGGAGCACAGTGAGACTTGCATCCCTGGGCCAGCACCTGGAGGGCCAGAGCAGGGGTCGCGTCCAGCAGCTCCACCAGTGCACATCCAGCAGCCCAGCCGGTATGGCCCAGGCAAGGGCCACATCCAGCAGCACAGCCTGGAACTGGAGCCAGTGTCCTGAGGCCAGGGATGCGTCCAGCAGCCCGACCCCAGGGTTGGGAGCATGCACCACCGGGGTCTGGGGTTGGCCCAGAGGCTGGGCGAGTGTCAGCCCAGCAGGGGCCAGGCTTAATAATTAAACAGGCCCTTGGGTTGGAGGTGGCGGTGGGGGCAGAGGCAGGGGGCCGGTGGTATGTGGCATGAACGGCAGGGCAGCAGGCTGGGAAGGTAGGGGGATCTTCCTTCATCCAGCAAATGTCCTCGTTCGGGACCAGTCAGTTCTCGAGGTGCTGGACAGGGGAGGTACAACCTGTATTGTAGCATGACACTGCTGCATAAGGCCCTCGCCTTAGAGGCAAGTTGCTCTCCTTGTCCATTACTGAGGGAAGACAGAGTGTTGTCTGGACTCTGACACGTAACCCTTGTGGAACCTCACGCTTCCCAGTGTCACACCACTGCCATGTGGCCATGGTTTCCCTGGCTTGGGAGCTCGAAGCAGCACTGCCGGTGCTGAGGGGGCCGGCGGAACCCAAACCACTGGCCTGTTTGATCTGAGACACTGTCATGGAGGTTTCCTCAGCCTCCTCGGCTCTGTCGAGCTGTGCCGCACACCTGCCAGAGGCTGATCTAACATACGTAACTGCAGGTGGTCCCTGGGGACTGCTGGAGAGGGGCACATTGGGCATCCAGCTGCGGCTGTGTTCTCCGCAGCGCTTCTGGCCATGCGTCCCTTCTGGATGCTGCTGCACTGAGGGCAGAACAGCACATTAGTCCCGAGGGGGTCTGAAGGCAGAAAGGCACCACTGAGAAGCCTGGAGCCGTACACAAGGACACAGTTGTTCAAGTAACGTTAGCTTCTAATTTTTCCATTTAGTGGCTTTTTATGCCTTGACAGTGGCTGGATGAGACGTCTCTATAGACACTAACCGGATAAAACTAGTCTCCCCTCCTCCCTCAATTCTGCCCCATCCCGTAAGTGCAGGCTGCTTGCTCACTTACTGTGTCAGCCAGGAGACAACGTGAGCCCATCCGTTAAAAGCTGGGACTCCTGGGTTCTTTTCCCAGCTCTGCCACTTGCTTTACTTAGTCTCTCTTTCCCCACCATCCTGATACATAACCAGAGAAGGATCTCTAAGGAGCTGCGTGAGTACCAAGTATGGTTTTTCTTCTAGTGTTTGAAGGCTCTCCATTTTAATAGGGTGCTTCTGCCGTGCGTTCTCTTGCCTGGCTACCTCCCGCTACCTTGCTGGGTTTGGAGGCCTCCGGACTTTGCCCAAGCTAGTTTGGCCCAGGGTGATACAGTGGGTTGGTTTTGCCTTACTACCCTGAATGCCAGACCAAATAATCTGAACTCAGTGGTGAACTTTAACGCCAACTTTATCTAGGATTCAGAGCCAATCCATAGAACACGTCAGAAAGCAGATGACTTGGTCCTGGTCTGTGCCACCTTTCCTCAGTTTGGGTCACAAGTGTTCCTCACTGCCTTCCAGCCTGCTCCTGTCACATGTCTCATGAGATGGGCCTTACCTCATGACTAGTCCCACTGGCCTCCACTGGGCTTCTGGGGCTGCTGTTCAACATAACCCCCTGGTGCAAACAGCGCTAAATTGCATTGCTCAGCAGGGTGGATTTTTCACATCTCTGAGCAACGTAGTTCTACCCATATATGCCCTAGTGGAGTGTCCTAGGTTGAGTCACCAGCACGGAGTTTGAACCTGGAGCCTCTGGACCCAAAAGTATGAGTCTTTACTGCCTAGGCTCAAAGGCACAGCCTGTTAACCAGGGCTGAATAACCTCTCTGTGGCCAAGCCACAAATGACAAGGACCGAGCGCCGCTTTGAGTGGCTTATGGATGTTTGGCTGAATGGGGCTTGAGTTAATGCCAGAAAAGTACCACCCTGTCTTTTAGAACTGGTCAAAGAGGGGTTTGGCATCAGTATAACCATGTTGTTCTCATGCTGTACAATGTGAATGCTGGTAGATTATTACCAAGATATGCTCAGGATCACCTGACACCTTCATTGAACTCACGTATATTTAAGTGATGTTGCAGGTCAGGTTTTCAAGCCCCATTACATCACGTAGATGCTTTTGAAGATTGTGCCCTATATTCTGTACATCAGAGATGGGCAAGAACCGGCCTCCAACCTTTTAATCTGGCCTGTCCCTATGGCTGTGGAGGGGGAGAGCTTCACATGCTGCCCACCCCCCAGCAGAAGTTTCTCAGCTCCCATTGGCCATTTTCCAGCACAGAGAGACATGGGACGGCCAGTGAGTCAGGGTTGCTGGCAGGTAGGGAGGCCAGGATGCTGTACCCATACCCCTGCAGACCCTGCACCAATAACCTGCCCTGGGTCACAACCCCCACCTTCAACCAAACTCACTCTCGGACCCCACACCCTCTCCTGCACCCGAGTCCCCTATCCCAAGCTCCTGTCTGCATCCAACCTCCATCTCAGACCCCAAACCCCACACCCCCTCCATAGAAAAGTGTAGCCCTCTACCACTTACCAAAATCTTGGCGTGGCCCCCCAGCAAAAATTATTGCCCAGCCCTGCTGTGCAGTGACAGTTCTTCTGATGCTCAGACCACGTTCTGCTGACCCTTGTATTGGCTCGCTGGGGTCATTTGCTGTTGCCATGCTAAATAGAACCATAGTAAGCATGTGATTTAATCATTTCTGATAGTGGTCAGGATGTAGCTCTAGATCATTGCTATAATGACCCAGGAAACTGTGCGCTACCATTACTTTAATTACACTGTTTGACCTCTAGAGGAGCATTTCCTCATAGGACATGAGCATCCTATTCGTGTTCCAAGTTGGCTGTTACTCTCCCTGTTCTTGGCAAAGCATAGCAGTGAGTCACCAGCTGTATCCTCCAGTTTGATCAATGCTTCCAGCTGCTGGGGGGAGCGGGGGGCAGGAATATTAAACCAGTGGCAGCTTATGGTGTAGGCCAATTGCTAAACCGCAAACATCTTTTCACTGCCTTTGCTGCTGTGTTTCAGTAACTCGGACGACAACTTACTGAAGAACATAGAACTGTTTGATAAACTCTCTCTCCGCTTCAACGGTCGAGTGCTCTTCATTAAGGACGTCATAGGGGATGAAATCTGCTGCTGGTCTTTCTATGGACAGGGGCGGAAGCTTGCTGAGGTCTGCTGCACCTCAATAGTGTATGCCACCGAAAAGAAACAAACCAAGGTACTGGGAATTGTCATCTTTCTAGATTTGTGGTTAAGTATCAAAGTTGGGGGTATTTTACATGGTGGAATCTCTGCGTCTCAGACCAGGTCACTAGGAACAGGTAAGGTTGACCAATGTTGACCAATACTGAAGGGCAGTGAAATTCAAATGACTGGGACAACTCATTGGCTAGCACAGTGGTTCCCAAATATTTTACCAATGACCCACCTGATTTGGCTTTTGTCTGCATTACCCTTGCTCACTTGCTATCTTCCTTCAACCTTCGCAGCCCTCCAGTCTCCTTGTTCTCTCTCTTCCATTCCTGCAGCCTCAGGCTGTGATGGCTACTTCTATACTGCTGTCGTGAAGCGAGAGCATGGGAAGGTGGGATTGTGACCCGCCTAGATCCTTCCTGTGACTCACTGGTTGGTCGAGACCTCGGTTCCCTCTAATTTTTTCCATTTGCATGCGCGGATGTGCACCACCAATAAAAACACATAACTGCCCCCTGTGGGTGTTCTGCTCATCACCTGGACGGCACCTGAATCTCTCTTGTGTAGCCACTCAAGCGCTCAGCTTGCAGGGAACAATTATTGGGACCCACTGAGCTAGCAAGGTGCATTCCATCCTCAGCATCTCACTATCCAAAAGATGTTTATAGATTGGGCAGAATTAAGAGAAGAGTGAAATATGGTTTGGCTGGGTAGAAGGAATATCTTAGGAGGGAATTTCAAAAGTGAATTTTCAGGAGAACAATGTCATTCCGAGTCACACCCCTAAGTCGCAAAAGAGCTTTTGAAATATCCCTGCTTGAATGCAAGATGTAATTCTTCTGCCAGTTACACTGGTGCAAATGACCTTCAGTGGAATTAATCCAGACTTACACTGGTGTCAGTGGGAGCAGAATTTGCCCCAATGTGTGTCTTGATATATGGTGATGTGTGACAAGGGCATAACCACCTCCAAAAGGTTGCAAGATGCCAATGTCAAACGAGAATGTTTCAGAGGGGACCATGTCAGTATAAATAAAAGTAGCAGGATGAAACTGACGAGGGAAATCTGGGCAGAATACTAACTAGTGCTTTATTATTAATTACCATGGGATAAATCTAGTGTAATTATCTGGGCTTCCACGGAGGTGGTACTGAAATAACCTGAGATCAGAATGTGGCCCAGACCATGCAGTTCAGGATGAGAAATGACATCCTGACATGGAGATGCAATCAGTTCTGCAAATCGCTCCTGAAAGAAGTAGCAGGTGGCCTGAATAGTTGGGGTATCAAACCTAGACAAGCGTTCCCTGTAAGTTGGGAGCTTGGGTGGCAGTCCAGAAAAGATTCAGGTGCCACCCTGTGATTAGCAGAGCTCCCACAGTGGCCACAGACAGCAGCATGTGTTGCTCAAGGTGGTGCACATCCACATGTCTTGGTGCACATAAAATTTATTCTGCACACAGATGGAAAAAGTTGGCATGAACCCTGCCCTAGACTGGTGAAAGCAACAGAGAACATAAAATACAGTTGCATTTTGGCGAATGCAAGGAGATTATCTCCCAGATCTCTTCTCTTTGGAACGGTTTTACTGCTTTTCCATCCCTCCTCTCGTACGTTAGTATTTAAAATGCCTCCCCCATGAGACCATGAAGTGCCAGTCCTGTTCCCCGTTCGGCATCAGCAAACAGCGTGCTGTCTCTTCCCTAGGTGGAATTCCCCGAAGCGCGCATCTATGAGGAGACGCTAAATGTTTTACTGTACGAAACGCCACGTGTCCCTGACAACTCGCTGCTGGAGGCAACGAGCCGGAGTCGAAGCCAGGCCTCCCCCAGTGAGGATGACGAGGCCTTCGAGCTACGCGACCGAGTGCGCCGCATCCATGTGAAGCGATACAGCACATATGATGATCGGCAGCTTGGGCACTAGACCTGCCAGCAGAGAAGCACCGGTTTGCTTTGTTCATAGAGCTTAACGAATAGGCAGAGTGAGGCTGCGAAGCAGGCGGTGGGCTGGGATTGAGCCTCAACTGGTTTTTGTGCTTCCTAGAGAAACAGCTCAGTCCCTGTACATGGAACCCGGAAGCAACACTTAGGCCTTTTAGAGTCATTGGAACATGTTACTTGGGCGCCCTGTGGTGTCAATGGAACCTGCCTGTGGAGCTCATTCGCGTGGATCCAGTCTCTCTGTTCCAGCAGCCATCAGACATTGTACGTTTTGTGAGAAGCAATGTATCCTTCCATCTGAGGACAGGTCTGTTGGAAAATCCATTTCCAGCGATGCCATCGGAGCTTTGTGCCATGCAATTTTTAAAATTCTGCTCCAAAGGCTTCCCTCTAGGTTTCAAACTTAGCATGTTTAGCAAACTCTATAACTCCCTGGCCCAGCAAGTGGTGAGATATTCCTGGCAGGAGAAAGGGCATTTTCCCTTTTGTGCGGAGATCCCACTTGGTTCTGAAGTGGCCTGACCCATCTCTCTGTGAGCCACGCTCGTACGATTCAAGCTAATGGGGGAAACTTAGAGAGTAAATATTAAATGATGCAGCTATGGAGAAGAAGAAAATCCTCCAGATGAAGGGTGTAGTGAAACTAACAAGAAAAGAAGACCCTGGTGAACTCAAGGCTGTGGTAGCGCCTCTGCAGTTGAGAACTTTGAGTGTGGAGGGAACTCTCTTATAACCCATTCTGGGGAAAAGAGGGAATCTCCCTAGAATTAATCACTAGAACTAGTGGGTCCCTAGGCGATGCCTGGTCTCAGCTTTCCTCAAGCTAGTTAAAACCAGAGTTACTGTGGGAAAATAACTAAGATAAAATGAAGACCAAAAGAGGCTTCTTAGCATGTTCACTCCCTCAGGGCTGGGGTTGTCCACATGTTTCTGTTCCAAGACACCCCCCCCACCCCCACGGCAAGGAGCGTGGCAATCAGAACGAGCCTGAAACGTCGTTACCGAGTTGTGCTTGGGCACCGCACATCTCAACAAGAGAGAGTTTTATACTGAATTTTAAACGGTTCCTTCAACTGACCTTTTTTTGTAATTTCAAGAGAAAATCTTTCATGACTCAAATGGTTTTTATGAATGTGTGTTTTTAAAAGAGAGATGTGTCCAGCATGCAGCCCGTAAAACAGTTCCCTCTGCTCTTGGTGCTTCAGTGTCAGCTCTCCTCGGGCTCAGGGTTTTGGGTTTGGGCTTCGATCCAGTGAGAGAAAGTGATGGTCCCAACTTGTTCGGTAGCCCAGGTGAAAACTTATGGGCTTGATTTATTGGAAGTTCTCAGCACCCTCAGTGGGAGCTGCAGGTGCTCAGCACCTGTGAAAATCAACTCCAAAGTTTTCCAGTCTCCCTCTTGAGGACAATCTGACAATCCCAGCTGGCACTTCAGACATCTAAGTTTGTTAACTAACCAAGACTGCCACCTTTGAGCTTCTGATTTCAATGGCTTTTTTTTTTTTTTTGGCGGGGGTTGGGGTGGGAAGAGGCAGGGTGAGAAGCTACTGCACATTAGATATGATTGCATAATGTGCAATTAGCTGGGCACCGTGGCTCATTATTGTATCTAGGATTGTTTAATGCAGGGCGACAATTTGTCAAGCAGCCAGGAATGAATTGCCACCCATCTAGACTGCTTTTTTGCCTGGAAGTGTTGAAGGATCGGACTTTTCCGAGCTTGACTTTCCAATGCTGCTGTGAGAAATCCTTTCTTTTCTATATGCTTTTCAAGGTTTTGTGTTGCATGCAGACTGCTCGTGTCTGCACCATCAGACTTCAGCTCCCTAAACATCAGGCTGTGGCCACGCTAGCCCCTCCTTTTGGAAGGGTTATGGTAATGTGGCACTTTGGAATATGCTAATGAGGCACTTCGATGAATATGCAATGCCTTGTTAGCATAATGGGTAGCTGCACGTGCTTGGAAACTGCTGGTTTCGAAACAAGCCACCCTTGTGCCTGGGGGGCCCTTAGAAACAGTCCCCTGATTTTGAAAGCCCCTTCTTCCCATCTTGTTTTGGGAGGAAGGGGCTTTCAAAATGTAGGGGGGGGTCATTTCAGAAGTCCCCCCCGACTACATGTGTGGCATGCATTTCAAAACCGGCAGTTTCAAAGCGCGCACGACTGCCTTTATGCTAATGAGGCACTGCGTATTCATGGCAGTGCCTCATTAGCATATTCTGAAACTCCACATTACCATATCCCTTCTGAAAGGAGGGGTTAGTGTGGCCACGGCCTCAGTGTGCTCAGTGAAAGGCATTTGATTCCTCAGTAGAGATCCTGGGAGCTGAGCCATCAATCCCCCTCTCCTCAGCTCCCCATCACACTGTGGTGTCAGTCACATCAGGCAAACGTTCATTGGTATTGACGACTTTGGGATTAGCGTGTTGGGAGGCCGTGTGGCTCACTTGGAGCTGGACTGGTGACAAGAGCAAAGCACAGCTCAGAGCATGCCAGGGTTTGCATCAGCTCCTCTGACCAGGGCTGATTTTTGCTCGTGAAAGGTGCAAACCCTAGCCTGCCTCAGCTTATGCTTAGGTATCAGCAGTGGGCTGGCTGCAGTGGTCACAGAAGGCTGAAGTGGGGTTTGGCACAAGTGTACACAAGGCTCCTGCGTCAGTCAAAATTATGTTTTGAGGCTAGATCTGATCAAGTAAGTGCCAGTTCCTCAGCGTTTGACCCTTTGGTAAGACTGGCTGATTTACTGTCTCAAAGGAAAAATAAGACTTGTTTCAGATCCCTTTTAAAATACGCAAGTAGACTGCAATAGGTGGGAAGCGGGGGAGAAGTATTGCCTTCAGAGTAATCTATGGAGGGAGAAATGAGGTTCAGTTGCTACACAGGCCTAGCTTTCCTGAGCTAGTCAGGCCTTGCAGTACTCTGCCTCTCCCTGGACAAAGATTCCAATCTACAGCAGTCTGGTTGGACAGAAGATTTTGAATGCTTTAATTACATAGAGCTTTTTCTTTGAAAATTCATTAAATGGCCATAGAATGTGATGTTAAAATGCTTTCAGGTTGCAGTGTCAAGTATTTATTTTATTTCCTTACATGTATTCAAGCTATAAATTGAGGAAGCTAATTGGTTTGTTTATTAATTGGCAGATAATGTATATAAACTATGGCAATGAGGAAAAATTGTAATCACGTTTGAAAAATTGCCCTAATTATTTTGGGTGCCTTTGTTTGAGATCGTGTAAATGAGAGTGATTTTTTTAGAGGGTGGTTAGTTAGCCTGAGCAAATTTTATTTGGTGACTAAAAGTAAGTATCTGAAAGGAAAAATTATTTCAAACCAAGTGGGATGTAGTGTGTGTTTTCTCAACAAAACAAAAAAGAAAAAAACTGTTTGGATCAAACAAAACATTTGGATTGTTATTTGAGAGCGCGATACTTCAGAACATTGTCAACACTTTCTAAACATGTTGACATTTCCAAATTTGTTCCTGGGTGTGGTGTTCCTGTGTTTTTGGCCATAACTATTCGTGACCCAAATTCACGAACAGTTTCAGAGCTGCCCCCTTTAAGGCATTTTTTGGACAAAATTTCTATTCACCCAGAAACTTTGCCCCAGCTCTGCTTACCATCACAAGCCATTGCTTAATGCAGGAAACCTTCTGTCACTCTCTGCTGTGTACCTGTTCTTCAGATAAATGGGAGACACCAGTCTCCAGGGCCATGGGTTCGGTACTCTTTTCACCAGCCCTAAACTTGTGTGCAAATTTAAAAGCAAAATCCCTGCAGATTATTTTCCTCTGGAATTTTTCCATTCGAAGCATGAAGCTGTAACGTGCACTGGCCAATGGGTATTTTGGCTGGAATAGATAATTAGAAAGAATAGAGGATCGGCTTCTTTTTTTGTTTTTTGTTTTTTCTTTAAAACAAGAGCATATGTACCTCTTTGCAAAGCATTAGGTGCTGTAGATTGTCTGTCTGTCATTGTCTGGCCACGCCTCCTGCATCTGAAACCTGATCTCTTAATTCTCCTGGCATCTAGCAAGGAGTGTTGCCACAGTAATGGGACTGCACCTGCCTTTTTGTGAAAGGCCTCTCTAAAACACTACACAAATCAATAACTTGTCTTGATCAGTTTTGGAGATGTTTTTCTCTTTTCCAGCTGGTTTTGACGACATGCCAGCAAAAATACAGCGGCTGAGATTTGTTTTGACTAAAGCTTTTGAGAGTGCTGGATTCTGGTTATTTTAAAAAACATCAGTTTCCCCAGACTGTGACTTTTGAAATAAGTTGTGTGAATCAAGGACTCTTGGGGTGGTTTACTCCTTTGTTCTGGGAAGCTAGTGGAGCTGTTCGGGCTTGGTTAAGTGACAGGTTAAAAATGGTTGTGGCTGATCAAAATGCGAAGTCCCAATGTTACAAGCAATGCAGATAGCCCGGTGGTGGGAGAGTATCCGAAAATCCTTCTCTTTTATAGAGGAAGATATGGACCCTGTGCTTTCAGTGTTAAATGAATGTAATATTATATTTGCTAAGACAAGATTGTACCCATACAAATCATAGAACATACCTGGGGTTTTTTTTTGTCTTATGGGATTCCATGATGTCTCACTCAGTCCAAGTGCAGGAATGGGTAGTGCCCTTGCTTCCATATTAAATCGTTGGGAACATTTGTCATGGTTTGAATGTTCTAATAAGATTCCTGCACCGGTCAATACAGAATGTTAGTTGAATGTTCTTTCACTGCACCTGAACTCTGACACATTGATTGTACAGCATGACTACCTAGACTGTGTGTTTAATAGTAGTAGTTTTGATGTAACTTGTGCTCAGTATTATTATTTTAACCCTCTTTATTTCCTTAAAGGATGTAAATTGCTTGGATGCTGAATCCTAGGTTACATTTTTGACATTGTATAATTGAGAGCAAGTACCATTGTGAAGGAGAATGCAGCTTTGAAAATGGTCGTTGTACTAAGCACAATTTTTGCTTATTTATAGGGGGGGAAAAAAAACCTTTGCAGGGTTAACAAAGCAGCTATTCTTGCTGAGTATGTATCCGCTGCTATTTTTAAAATAGCACATACTATGATCCCCCCCCCCATTAGGACATGTAGGACTTTAATTTGAGGCATTCACAGCTGCAGAATAAGAGATCTGTAATAACTTCCGACAAAGACTATAATCGCCTACGTGTGCATTCTGTTGATGTCTGGGAATCCAAGATAGCTTTCTGGAAGAAAAGAAAAGAAAATCTCTTCGCCTCATTTGCAGTGTGTGAATTTTAACTAGACCAGCAAGCAGTCATTAACTGGTGCAGTCCTTTAGAAACCCAGCTACCATCTGCAGATTTGTGTTTAAGTGAACTTTATACATTCAGATTATTATATTAGATCAAGGGAATGAATGGGAAATATTAACTGACATGAGTATATGAAGTCTGTGATGGGGGACTGTTTATATGGCATTTGTGCCGGTTAAAGCTGCATTCTCCGAAATGGGGTACTAATGAATTGCAAATGGCCTCCTTTCTACAAGGAAGCACTTGTAGTGTCGAAACGAGTGTCTTATGTTAAGCAGCACTTTATCAATTATAATTAGACGATAACATCAGCTGGGACAATATTGCAAGGTAGCTGTCTTCCACAGCTTGAGAAATGCCAAGAAAAAGCAAAATATTTAACCTTTGCCTTGACATTTAAGCTTCAGAATGCGAGACCCGTATCCCTCAGTGACGTTCCATTTTGCTGACTTTTTCTCTCATACTAAATGATTAAAAGTAAATAAATAACCCAGGCCGGTGAGGCACTGGAGTGACTGACATTAGACTGTTTCTGAGAGCTGGCTTCTAGCTAGTGTAGAACTTGCTTCAAACACCCAGAAACCAGAATAAGTTTGTTTTTGTGGTTTTGTTGTTTTTTTTTTTGAACACTCTCACCAAAACTGAATCATGTCCTCTGGCAATCTTTTGCTTTAGAAAAAAAAAAAATCTCCTGTATAACCAAATGTCGTGCTAAATCTGTTCTATTAGGACAGTGGAGGAATTTGGGGACTTGGGCCCTAACCCCAAACTCATTGTGTGACCTCCAGCCTGGGTGAACGTCGTTTCCTCATCAGTGAAAATGGGGTGAGACACTCTACCTCAGAAGGGTCTTGAGGCTTAATTTGTTAATGTTTATAAAGCACCTTGGACTACTGTAATTATTTTAGCAGCTGACATCCAATTGTTATGGTGATTCTTTATAACATAGCTGACATTCTAGGAACCAACTCCTTTGTGATTGCAGGAGCTTTCATTTTGTTCTGAATTTTAATTCTCCTCAAGGGCAGCTCTGCAAGGGAAATAAGTTGATGGAGTAAACTTACTAACCAATAATAGTGTTTTCCTGTGACTTCCTTCAGTGCATTAAATGAAAGTGGCTCATTAATTTTTAATAAACTGTGTTATATGTAAGTGGCTTGTGTGAATTTTCACTGGGGTTAGAGA
Organism: Carettochelys insculpta; assembly: GCF_033958435.1. Taxonomy (NCBI): domain Eukaryota; kingdom Metazoa; phylum Chordata; order Testudines; family Carettochelyidae; genus Carettochelys; species Carettochelys insculpta. Next base: position 11,256,065 of record NC_134155.1, read on the forward strand.
TTTTGTCGTCCCCCCCACAAAGCTGGTTTATGTATCTCCAGCCTACACAATTCTAGCTCATGCGTTGATTGAAGGTCACACTTCCAAGGTAATGTTCCCAGCACCACAGACATGTAATGCCAATTCTTGGTCCATAGGTTGTGCTGTTGTGCCCTGTTAAGACTCCTTGTCTTTTACCTATGTAAGTCCATCCCCCTACAGGCTAGACTAGACTGTCCATCAGGAAATGACATTGTTTGTGTGTAGACTAAGGGCACCTTAGATATTTCCTCATATCACTGGTCCACGTTAAGGTTTTTTGGACTTTGATATCACCCTCTAAGTACATAGAAATAACTTTATCTGTACTGGTTTCAGTGCTTGTCAGGTTTGGTGGAACAATTTATCTTGGATTCTGTTCAATGAAGGGAAATAAGTGAAATTTTACACAACTACAAATATAACTTGCATTCAGCATTTCTAGAATTGTGCATCCTTTTTGGCAGCTGTGTTAACCTTCTTGGGAAGGGGCCTTCATTAGCCATGTTCGTTTCTCTAGCTGGCAACTTAATTTAACTGCCTCTTTTGCTGCTGGAACCACTGGGTTTGCCGGGGGGGAACAGTCACCTAGGCCACGTTTGTGCTACAAAAGACATTTAATTTAAGATACACAACTCCATCTACAAGAATTGAGTAGCTGAAGTCAACCTACCTTAAGTCGAATTTCCAGCACGGCCCATTGTGGGAGGTCAACAGGAGAAGCTCTCCTGTTGACGTCCCTTACTCCTACGAGGACTACAGGAGTGGGCAGGAGTGCTCTCTACATTCAGTTTAGTGCTTCCCTGCTAGGTGCACTATATCAAACCCTGGAAGATTGACCTCTGGAGTGTCTATGTTCACATAAGTATAGATGTGCCCTCAGTTGAGATTTCTAGTCTACTTAGTGAGGTGGACATAGTAAGGAGCATTTCCTCATTTGTGTTCTCTCTCTCAGTGCCAGCACCCTGGGCTTGCTACCGTTTCAGACCACCTTTACCTTAACTGTGTCATTGGTTCCAGACTCAGCCACAAACTACATTGGCTTCCCTAGTTCTTACGGAGAACTTGCTTATCCATGATGTGGCTTCTTCCAGGCTGGACATGGTACACTCAAGAGCATAATGCACGGGGGCAGTCATACTCTCCACTACTTCTTCCTGAGCCCCACTTTTCCATTGGCTAGTGGGACCTGTTTCTTGTCGTTGGGGAATGTTATTCCTCTACCTCTTTGGTCACCCTCAAGCTTCCATAAACTTGTGTTTGCCATGCAAATTTTTAAGCTCCCTCTTCTGCATATGCTAATACAGTTTCCTTCTGCCCGGCTCTCTGCTCCTCTGTGCAGTCCAGGTCAAGTGGCTCCCAACATTGTCCTTTTTACGTGTTTCCCCTAAGACTCTTCCATTTTCATGAATAACAATAAATCCTCAATTTAATGGACTTTGGAAATAACAGATGCTGTCCACCAGCCCTCTCTGCCCTAAACAAACTCTGGTGACTCACTTGAGCTGCTGTTGGAGACACTGGGGATGGAGGAGCTGCAGGAGGTGGAAAGAGCCAGGCCAGCATGCAGCAATTGGGAGAGGGAGATGGAGATATGAGAGGAAGAATGGGACAGGGAGGGGAAGTGAGGGGCTGGGAAGGTAGCATTGTCAGACAGTAGAATTACTCTGATGTAACAAGCTTTTGGCATTAACAGATAACCCTTCTCCCCATTAGTCCATTCAATTGGGGGGTTGCTGTATTCTATAATGTGGCCATTTGTCTCCAGTGAGGCGCTCCGTAGGCATTATCTATATTTCAGTAACACCTTTAACAGATTTGGCCATAGTATTTTAAAGGATCTGCCTTTAATAGATTTGGTCCCCATAGTAGCAGGCACAGTACTTTTTCAGAGATGGTCCTGCCCCACACATTCCGAACTTTAGTTTTAGAAGGGCAAGATTTTCTAAAACCAAAATTTAGCAGAAATATTTGACTTTTTAAAATGGAATCACTTATAAATAAATATTCCCTGCGGTTTTGCTATCAAAATGTTTTTATTCTATCAGGACCTGAAAGTGAAATTAACCATGAATCATAGTGAAACTGGATAGGCCTTTGTAGTATCTAAAATGATATTAGAACACTACAAACTACTTCAAATTTATTTATTAAACTTTCAATTAAATGTTAAGTGTTAGTAAGGCAAATCTATATCCTAACGTACTGCCCCTGTAACTGATGGTGAATACTTGCTTCAATCCTTCTCAGTCATGGCCAGTCCTCAGGTCCAAGGTTTGCTCAATTGCTTCCTTTGGGATGAGTACAGTGCAATTTGTCACAGCAAGAACTCTGACATAGGTTGGAAGTTTAACAAATGTTACACGAGTGCTTCGGCATAGCTACATTTGCTGCTGTTTTGACTCTCAAAAAGCCTCCACTGAGCTGTAAAAGGCCCTGTTTGCATGATTTGTTTGAAGCTGTGCCCAGCACTTGCAAACAGGTGGCGCCAGCTTTCTTGGCAGCTTTACAAGGAGGAAGAAGGGAGATGAAACAACTGTTCGGACCAGTATTATTATGTGGAGAGCGAGTAGGAGAGCAGAAAGCCATTTGTATGAATGTGTAGTGGGTATTCTGCTTGCTTGCTCTCACTGCTGTGTGTTGAGTGGCTGCATCTGCTTTACTCAAGGACCCCTGATTTTTATTTTGCGCTGGAGGTTGAACACCCAGGACTGCTTGGCCTGCTGTTCCTTAAAGATCCAGAAGACGAGTAAGCCAGCTGCTAAGCGAGAACAAATATCTCATCTCTCAACCCTAACAACAGCGAGAGTGAGGGTGGCAAAGGAGATAGTAGAAAGTGTACCAACTGGCCTTGTACCTTTCACACCAGGGATTCTAACCTTGCAGAGTAATTAGTTGCCCTGGTTACCATGGAACAGTTCCCAGCTCAGAGTTCTACCTCCCAACCTTGTGTCTTGAGCTTCCAGTAGGAGGACCAGCTTGCAGGAGCAAGTGTCTCCTGGGGAGAGAATTTCTTGTGGATGCTGCAGGTAGTTCCAGGCCACCTGCTAGCGCAAGGGTGTGCAAAGCATGGGCAGGTCCCCAACAGGGCATGTCATATCTTAAGGGGGATGCAGCACCATCGGCTGCTGTGAGGTCTCAGGCTCTTCCATCTCTTTAAACATGTTGAAATATGTGTTTTTATTTGTGGTGACATTTTTGTACAGGTTGAACCTCTCTAATCTGGCACACTCAGGACCTGGACCAGTGCCAGATGAGACTATGGGAGGTCAATTCAGTAGACCCCTGACTTAAGTGGAGGTTGTGTTCCTGCACAACCCCACCTAAGTCAGATTTTGAATTACTCGGGGAGCTAGGAAACTGACCTGTGCAGCAGCGCTGGACAGTTTCCTGTCTCCTGTGAGCAGTGGGGATCTGGGACTCAGGCTCTAGCTCCTCCCACTCACAGCAGAGGAGAGAGTGATCAGGGCTGCTGCCCTGGTCAGTTTCATGGCTCCACTGAGTGGCAGCCAGCCAGGTGCCAGCTCCCTGCCACTTAGAGGGGCATTAACCGGAGATTCGGGCAATTTGAATGCATGTATCTTGGGGTTCTACTGTATTGTCTAGCAGCCTTACCAGCACTTCCGCTGCTGACTGGGATCTAACAAGACATTTAGGAGTAAATTACAGCTAAATAACAGCACAGAACAGCGAGAGCCAGGACTGGTGGCTGGAAACAAACTTTATGGGACCAGGAGAAACTTGGCCCCACTCATGATACGTGGTTGTCCGGCTAACTACAATCATGCCAGATTACAGATGTTGCGGGATGAGGGAGTTCCAGATTAGAGAGGTTCATTAAATACCGATTCCTTTTTGTAACATTCTTCATACTTATTTTTTGTACAGTGCTGAAAGTTGTTTTTTGTTTTTTTCCTGTGAACATAACCCAAATTTCTGTCGGTTTGGATTATATTTGGCAGTTGGGCGGCACAAGGGGTTGCTATTCACGTGGACAAGAAGTGAAAAGTTTGCTCACTCCTGGGCTGCTGGAGGGGTCCGTGGGAAAAGGCGCTGCCCTGTAAAACAGATTCCCCTGCCCAGGGTGGGGTTCGCTCCCCCGCAGTTGCCTTAGCAAATCCCACGGGGTCAAACCAGGGTCTTGTTGCTTGTCCCCGTACAGGGGGTTATACTATTCCCCCCCTCGGAGTGCACCGCGACACCCAGTCTTTGCTCCCCCCCCACCGGCCCGGGCAGGAGGGCCTGTGGAAGCGCAGCCCCCGGCCTTGCAGCCTCCCGTGGGTGGGAGCCGAGTCTCTTGCACCCTCACCCGGGGTGAGCTGCGGGGGCGCGCGGGAGAGCCCAGTTTCTCGGCGCTGGCTGCCCGGCCCCCGCCCGCGGCGTGTGGGGGGAGAGGGGGGGAGCGGCGGTGGTGCAGAGCGCCAGGCTCCGTGCAGGGCCCGATCCCGCCCGAGCGTTGCTAGGCAGCAGCGGGCGCTCGCCTCCCCCGCCCCATCACTCGGGATTGTTGCCAAATAATCTCTCCCGGGGCGGGGCCGGGCGCGTGACGTCAGGCGGGAGGCTGGGAAGATGGCTGCGGCGCGGCGTCCCGGGCAGCTGCAGCGCGGCTCGCCCGCCTGCCCCTGCCCCGCCGCCCGAGCGCGGTGAGCCCCCGGGGCCGCCCCAGCCATGAGCGGCGCGGAGCAGGCGGCCAAGGAGAAGCTGCTGTGGAACGTCAAGAAGGAGGTGAGCGGCCGGGGGGGGCGGGAGCCCCGGCACCTCCAGCCCAGGCGGGGAGCCCTGGGGGGCGTGGCAGACTGAACCCCCCCTCCCGGGCAGGGGGCATCCCCAGGCTGTGCCCAGCCGCTGGGGCAGGGAGCCCTGGGACCCCCCTGCAAACCCAGCCCAGGCGGGGAGTCCCTTCTAGCTGGGGGGGTGCAGGAGCCCCCCCCCCAGTTCCAGTCCCGCAGCACGCAGGGAAGAGAGCCGGCGGGGCAGGGAGATACTGGAGCACAAGGGGGCTGTGCTCCCCTCCTCAGAGCCAGGCGTCAAGGAAACAGCAGTGAGAGGAGGGGGCTGGGGCCAAGCCCCCCCCAGTCCTTTGGGGGCATCTCCAGGCTGGTCCCCCAGGGGCAGGGAGCTGTGCCACTCCCTGGCACCTGCCCTGGCTGGCGTCAGTGGCAGGGACAATAAGAGGTTCCTACCCCAGGCTGCCTCTTCCATGCGGGCAGCTACTTAAACTAGACGGCAGAGATGGGGCTGAGCGGGGGACGGGCGAGCTGTGCCCGGTTAGCCAGCCCAGCCTCAGTGGGAAGGGAAAATTCCCCCTTGCCGCCCATGACACTCACATCCTAGCGGGGATCCGAGGCAGGTTCATTCATAAAAACAGATGGAGACGTGCCCGGTGTGGAGCTGCTTCAGCCTTTGAAGAGCAGCCCTGGTAGCTCTTCAGGGCTGGGACCAGCCTGTGCTGGCGGCAGTTTCATTGGTGCTGGGTACATCCCTGATAGATAGAATCAGGGAGTCTGTTAGGGGCAGCCGGGCTCAGGAGCGCTGCCCTGGACCTTGACACTTCTCTCATTTGTGGTTCGACTCATTCTTCCTCATGGGGTCAGAGCTGAAGCGCAGCCCATGTAACGTAAGTGCACTTTCATAGAGCTGTAGGTGCTCAGCCTCTGTGCAGAGACCCCCTGCTGGGCTCTGGCTGTCAGCCCTCGCAGAGCGGGTGAGGCCTGAGAAGGACTTCCTGAGGCTTCAGTCTTGCTCATAGGGACCCACATGCTGCTGGTGCCGGTTGAGAAGTGTTGGAGGGAATGAAAGACGCTTATCCCCCAGTTCTTGCACTTAACATTTGATAGACAGCTGAGCCAGCGGCAGCTGCGCTTATTTCGTACAGGAGTGCTTTTGGCTGTGGTCCCACATGAAATCAGCAGGGCTGGAGCAGCCTGGAATGTTGCCAGAGAGCTGCTGACATTTGGTCTGCCTGACCCTCCAGACAGACTGACAAGGGTGACTGGGCCAAATGGTGGTGTGACCTGACACCATGGAGTCTGTTCCCTTTCAGGTGCTCCTGGCAGTCTGCCAGCTGCTGGCTTCCTGTGAGTATGGGCTCCTGCCCTGTGTGGGTAAGAATGAGGGGAGGCTCCTTAACTGATGGGTTCCACAGGCCCCCCAAAAGTACAGGGCCTGGGGCAGCCACCCCAGTTCATCCTACCGTTGTTCTGAGATAAGCCACCCTGGGTCTTCATCCCCACCATCCTATGGACAGGAGGCAGGGGGTCGCCTCCCCTCACTTGCCCACCTCTCACCACGCAGCCTGCTCTGCTCCACTATGCTCTCCTGGCCGGTGAGCCCCACTTCTCTCTGAGCTGAGAGGAGGTGACCCCAAGCTGCTGCCATTGCCAGCTGCCAGTACACTCTGCCCCCAGAGAATCCCTGTCTTGGTTGGTCTGGGAGGGAGTAAAGGGACAGAGTGGGAGAGGAGTGGGGACTGCAATGCTGGAGGGTTACCCCATGCTTGGCTTACTGGGAGGGGATTGCCCCAGCCCCCGCTCCCTTCCTTGGGATACCCTGGCTACCTTGCTCAGAGATGTGAATTTCCCACACCCCTGAGTTGAGGTATTCAGGCACACCTAATTTTCTTGTGTAAACCAGGCCTGAAGTCTTGCACATGGTACAGGATCCTGTGGGAGTGAAACAGCATCTTGTGAGTTATGGGTGTAAATATATACTTTATACTGCAGGAGTTATAGATCCAAGACTCTGTTGACCTAGGCACTGTTCAAACACAGAACAGAAAGACAGTCCTTGCCCCCAAAGAATTGTACCCTGTGTAAATGCTTAGGCCAAACACTCATTCTTTTGCTGCAAGTGAAAAACTAGGATGTTGCTGCTGGATTTTTGGCCTCTTTGGTGACAGGTTTAATATTGCAACAAAAATTACACTTCTTGTCTGATGAATTTGTTTAATCTATTTGCCAATAAGGCTGATAGAGTTAAGAGTTTGCTTAGAGTAAATAAAATAAAGCTTTGGCCAGATTGAATTAAAATCTAATTTCCCTCCAGGAGGCAATAAATGGGCAATGGAGGCTTTGTTCAGCTGCAGTCGTTTAACCCTTTCTGTTTCTCCTGCTGGAAGGTTACAGTTGCCTTTGGGGTTTAGCAAAAGAAGCAATCAAAGAATCAGTCACATCTGCCCAGCCAAACGACTGGAGTTAATTTCATAATTGTGTTCTGAAAGGTGGCTCTAGTGATGACAAAGTGATGCTGCAATTCTTAGCGAAAACTTTCCACAGCTGCCCTCCACTCTAACAAAGGAAATTTTGGGATACTATGTCTAATGTAGTCTCATCAGTTGTTTTAAACTGCTGGAGTATCTGAGCCTCATGTATGTAAAACCAGTAGCAATTGGAAAATGTTTAGTGAATTTCATCAGTTGTCATTCTAGAATCCAGGGGCTGGAAAGTGATGTTTAGACAAGCTGAGGCTTGAAATAAGACTGTTTCCTAGCATGGAGGGGAGCTAAACATTGGAACAGTTTACCGACGTGGTGAACTGATCATCTCTTGGAGCCTTTGAAATGAGAAGCGATCCCTTTCTAGAACGTGTGTTTTAATTTATTTTATGGGGGAAATTCTGCAGCTTGTGTATACAGGAGCCTCAGGCATGATGGTTCTTTCTGGTCTCGGAGTCTGAGAATTCCTATTAGTTCTCGTCCTTCATGGGCCAGGGTGAAAACAGGAAACTCTCCATTCCGCCTGCAGCTCTGCTTTAAAACCATGACAGTAATCAAATTGCATGCTTCAGCTAGGTGCCTGCAAGGGTTAGGAGGGAATTTTTCCCCCGCAATGCACAATTAGTCAGATTTTTTTTGTATCTTTTTCACCTTGCTCTTTCTTAAGTGCGTGGTGGCTGAATCCTGTTCGTGTGTCCAGGGGCAAAGTGATCACCATATTTGAGGTCAAACAGGATTGTTCCCTTGCAGATTAGGTTGGCTACAAACTGATGTGGGGGATTTGCCTTCCTCTGCAGCATGTTGAGATTGTATCTCATCTGATCAGTTCCCTGCTGTGGCTGGGACTTGGGCATAGATGACACCTCAGTCTCTCCTGCTCTGTGCTGGTGATACATAGTTTAGTCTAACCTGAGTTACTAGGACAGATATAGGGGTATTTGGGTGTGATTTAACGGTCTGTGATATTCAGGAAGTCAGTCTAATGATTTCATGGTCACATCTGCCCTTAAGCTCTATAAAACTGAGTCTTGCCTTAATTCACTCTTTTAAACAGGGAAGCTTTGCTAAGCATCTTAACTCTTTTACAGTAGTATAAAAATATCATGTCTTCCCTGTTTAGGAGCAGTCTTCCTAGATGTTCACATCCCATTGTTACATCGTGTGGCAGTTTGCTTAAACTTAATTAAAAAGACATGATTCTACGATGCTCAACCACACAAAACACCTCCCTGTTTAAGCAGTTATTGTATCCAAGGCATCCCCTCTTGGGAAGAGGTTTGTTTGGAGGAGGTTAAAAAGGCTAGTTCAGGAATCTAGGGAACCACAGGATGACGACATACGTGTTATGTAGCCGGGGTGGACTATACTATCACAAGGGCCCCCCAATATATTAAAAAGTTAGGGTAACTTTATGCTTTGAAATCTATTCCTGCTTATTATTACTCATGATGCATCATAAAATTACCCTTAAATCAATTTTAAAATAAGATCGACATGACACATTTCTTTTGTTCAGTTTAAACAATTTGCTTAAATAAAAAGGAGTTATGGAGCCTTGGGCCTGCTCACACCTGGGGACACTGGAGCATGTGCCCCTTTTTCCTGGATGTTAATCTGCCTGTCTGTGGCAGGTTGTCCTCAGGTCAAATCCATTTTGATTGTAATTTAGAAAGTGAAATGCAGCAACAACAAAAATACAGTTGAACCAACATGAAATGGTGGGGAATGGACGATATTCCATTATCGGAGGCAGCGTTCAGTCGCACTGCCTCGTCATCTGCCTGATGTGTCAGTCCTGTCCATAACTAAATAAATGTATCTGTAGGCATTTAGGAACGGGCAGATTGGGGTCTGCCTCTCCTATTCAACCACAGAGAATGGGTAGATGATGCAGTAGATTGGTGTGGAGCTAGTCTACAGAAAGTAAGCCACTCTGCACTGGACAGGGAAAGATGGGAGCACATAGTGGGAAAGGCGTCGGACACCACCGAATGCTGAGCCCATGGTTTTGATGATTGGCTGAGACCTGAGGTCCTGTTATTTCTGTATCTAGTCTCTTAACAGCCTGCTGTACCAGTTGCTTCACAGGAAGTTGCAAGGAGCCCTGTAGGCAAAGAACATTTCCTCCTGACTCTCATGAGTAAGCGTCTGAACTGAGCCCTGAAGCAGGAGGTTTCATCTCGCTTTCAAAACTCTTATGGTCCTATCAACTGATTTAAAATCAAGATCAAAGCTATAGGAAGATGATGACTGTAGAGAGAAGAGATGTTCCAGCTGTGTCCTGACTTCATATGCCAGAACCAGGTCTTTATTCCTTTGGAAACAGAACTGGGCATTGAACAAGGCTTAGTCATGAGGTTGTAGTTGAGATCAAATAAGCTAGCTTGTGGTGGCTCTGTTGGATTCTTACTGGGGTTGGCTTTGCAAAGTTCCTGTTCCAGGCTGCTGCTTTTGGGTTCCAAAGCAGTTCTCCCTTGGTGCTGGTTTGTTCCGTTTCTGTACAGTAGTCAGTTTCTCTGCTTCTGAATTGCATTAATAAAACTGGTTTCTGAAGATGCAGCCTGTTTCTGGCGTGTCCAGTTGTGTTGGATCCAGAAAACCCTGTCCCACTGAAATGGACAGGTGCCCAAACTCTTATATGAATAACTAATAAGGACATCTGGGACGTCACATTTTCTGCCAGGCCTGTCGACGTTGATTAGAGATGGAAAAAACCTATCAGGTTGTCTGGGTCTGTTAAACTCCTCTGTGACCAGCAGTTCCTGCTGGGTGGAGAAGACCAACATATTTGTGGTTTGTGAAGAAGACGGTAAGAAAACTGGGTAGAACTGGTCTTGGCCAACCTGTTGTGCATTTTGCGACCACACCTATATCTTGCCCTGTACCTGGCTTCTCTGCCTGTTTTCCCTCTGCCTGACTTTTGGGCTGATTTCTCTTCTCATGTCCTGTGCATGATGCCCGTAAAACACAGACTAAATATCCTGCTTTTGCCTACATTATACGGGTTGAACGCCTCTAGTCCGGCACTCTTTCGTCTGACAACTTCCGCAATCCAGCATGATTTTAATTAGCTGGATAGCCACTTATCCTGTGTGCAGCCAAGTTTCCTGTGGTCCCGTAACATTTGTTTACAGCCACCAGTCCTGGCTCTCTGTTCTGTGCTGTCTGTGATCAGCACCAGTCAGGTCCCGAAGGCGCTGGATGAGAGAGGTTCAACCTGTATATTGCGCTGCCTGGCAAGTATGGTATGTGTGTAGGTTTTCCAACTTCGTAGCTTCACTTTATGCAGCTTGCAGTATAAACGCTAATGCCTAGGTGTCGCAAAACAAGTCTCTTCTCTAATCACAGATAATACCCTCAAAGGGCACTTCTTCCTTTACTCACACCTTTTATCATCTTCCTGTGTCACACTACTCCCAAATAGCCTTACTATCAGTCTTACTAACAGCCTTTCCTATGTCATACTCCCAAATAGCCTTAATCTTCAATGATCTGTCTGTCTCTCATAATTTTTTCACTGGTTGTACTGAATCTATTGAAATTGAGTTCTCTTTCCATGAATAAACTGGGTAGAATGTGCGCCAAGTGCTCTTTCTGGGCATAAGTTGGCTAGAACATACACCTAGGCTGAATTTCTGTTCATGTGCTGTAAAACCTTTCAAGGGAATCCTTTGGAAATACTGAAGAATAAATTGGCTTTTTTCACGGATGCACTTGCTGTTTCTACTGGCGAAGAACTAACTTTGTTGGCTGTGGAAGAGAGAGAGAGAGAGAGAGATGGAATATGTTTTGAAGATTTGACTCAACTGGGCACCATGCCGAGGCTGTTTCAAATCTCTCTCGCTCGCTGCGGGTAAATCTATTGTGACAAGTAGGCTCAAGAAGCGGGCTTTTTCTAGCCGTTTATTTTCTGCTTATTGACATGGGACTCCTGCCATTATTGTACTCAACTGAAGCGCTCTTTCAAGCTGGGAAACGTCATGACAACCTGTGCGGCTTTCATCCTGAAAGATCCCAAAACACTTTAGAAACTGGAATTGTGTGTTTTTTCTGATGCTAAAAGGCGGCTCTTGTTGGGATGAACCGTGTCATCTGTTTAACTTTTCCCCAGTGATGCCGGGCAGTCCTTGAGCAAAGGAAGTGAAGAATTGGCCCAACTGAATCTAATGGGGCATGTAATAAATAATTACCCAAGCTGAAACTGGCCAGAAGGGGGAGATGTTAATGCCTTTTCTTGAAAGAGAAATTCCATGGATCTTAGATGACCAAGCAACCAGAACCCCAGCTCTGAGTATTGTCCCAAGCATCACTATCAGCCTTCTTTGGAGGCTTCTGATCTGAATGCAACCTGCTTGTAATTTGCCTAGCATGAGAGAATGACTATGCACATTTCTACGGCTGTCCCAAGTGTGGCTCTTAAAAATATCCTTGTCATGACTATGGGAAACAAGACAAGTGCCTTTGTCGAATGCAATGTTAGCATTCAGTCTTCATGGTGGAAACACACATGGTGTGCAATATTCCGTCTATTTTTTTCCATCACTGTGCAGAATAAATTTTGTTACGTGCACCAAGGCATGTGTGGAAGTGCACTCTCAGTCGAAACCCATGCTGCCGGCTGTGGACGGTCTGCTAATTAGCTGGGCAGCATTTGACTCTGTCCTGGGTGGCTGCCCAAGTGCTCAGCTGACGGAGAACACTGATGGCATGTGCCATGCGTTGCTGGCATCAGCTCAGTTTGGGGATCTGTAGGGCTACCGACAATGGTAAGTAATTACATAAGGCCCTGAGTCAGGTCCCGGTAACCCAACCTGCAACTGAACTGGGATTGGGGTGGGATTGGGTATTAAACAACCCAACCTGCTGTGGCATGGACCAGTTTGCCTCTGATGCCCTCCTTTGACTCATGGGTCAGCCTAGTGTCATCTGCATGCCCCATTCCTGCTGGCAGCTGTTGCCTGTGTGTGCTGTAGAGCAAGGGCGTGGATGAGTCGCAGTGCGCCTGGGACCCAGCAAGGTGGCGGCGGCTGTCGTGTTGGGCACGCGGTCACTTCCGCGCTGACCCAACGGGTAGAAGGCAGCTGAAGGTGGAGTGTGGGCGTGGAGCATGGGCAGCAAAGAAGTCCCCACCAGGCTGAGCCCCAACGCTGAGGCAGTGGTGTGGGGTGCTGGGCCAGCGCTGAGGAACAGCTGTGGGTGGATGAAAGGAAAGGTGTCGGGGAGGGGAATTACCCCAGTGGCTCCACAGAGGAAGCAAAATCAGAAAATGGAGTCTAGGCTGGTGGTTACACCCCAGTGACTAGCCATAGATGTGAACCTGACAGGCCCTGACTACAAGCGTCAGGTTTCGTCTGGGTAGAAAACCAACATGGCATGTTTAGGGTTGGGTCCGGTGTGGTCAGGATGGGTTTGTCAGGCTTTTAAATTAGTCCCCAGCAAACTTCTAGCCCTGTGATGGCTTCCCATGCTGTCAGTGGCGCTACTTAGGAGAAGTTGTGTCTGCAGCAGCAGGGCCTTGGGCCAGGCTAGGGAAATAATTTGCTTTCTGATGCGCAGTTCTAGTTATGTATCAGAGGGGTAGGTGTGTTAGTCTGGATCTCTAACAGCAATGAAGGGTCCTGTGGCACCTTACAGACTAACAGAAAAGTTCTGAGCATGAGCTTTCGTGAGCACAGACTCACTTCATCAGATGCTGCATCTGATGAAGTGAGTCTGTGCTCACGAAACCTCATGCTCAGAACTTTTCTGTTAGTCTGTAAGGTGCCACAGGACCCTTCATTGCTGTTACATTTCTAGTTATGGCATTGGCATAGCTGGAATCGACTTATCTGCAATCAACTTACTTGGCTGTCCTCACCGAGGAAGGTCAATGGGAGCATTTCTCCTCTCGACTTCCCTTACTCCTTGCGATATTCCTGCTGACTCCTGATAGGTCCATTTCACACCTCTCTACCAGATATGTGAAATCGAACCCCGGAAGATCAACCCTGAGCAGATCCATCTTCTGGGTAATGTGGACGTGGCCTTAGTCACTTCCACTTACCAGCGCCAAGGAAAAGAAATTTTAAGTAATCGAGAAATACTCATTTCTAGCAAGTGCAGTTTTGTATTTTCCCTTTGAAAGGTATAAACCTTGGGACAGATGCCCTTCCTGGGTTTGAGAAACACTGCTCTAACTGCAGGACCATCCTTTCTCACTAGCCAGCCTCTTCCCAGCTAGAGCCAACACCCCGTACCTGCAAGGACCAGTCCTGCTGGTGCACAGCAGTTGGCTAGGTCATTGATTTTTCAACCAGTGTGTCCTGAGAACTGTCCAAGTGTGCTATGAAACTTCATCAGTTTCCCCTCCACCCTGCTCTCTGCAGAGCCACCATGAGGGGTGGGGAGGGGGCAACCTCCTGCCAGCTGGGGCTCAAGCAGAAAGGCTGCCTGAGTCCCAGCTGGTGTGAGGTTGGTCAGTTTCCCCCTGCCGTGGTTCTTTACAGAGCCATTGTGAGGGGGAAATCCTGAACCTGCAGGAGACCATTTGTTCCAGGAGGACCCCGAAAGGGGTGGGGGGGGGAGACACCTCGCCCTCTGCACTGTGGTAAGGAGAGAGGGTGGGAACCTGTGGAAGCTGGGATGTGGTTGGAGCAGGGAGGGAAACCTGCTCTCTGGAGCTGCCTCCTTTCCCTGCACCCTGCAAGTCATCAAATAACCCTTGATTTTCAGCAACTCAGTTACTCCATATCTCTAGCATGGCATGCATTCACTTGCCTGCCTTCTTTTGACCTGTCAAAGACTGGGAGTTTTTCTGCAGTGGATTTGAAACATTAATGTATTTGACCCTTGTGTGCACTGCTGTGATGAAAACCTCTCCAGTAAGACCGTAGCTGTAGTAAATGTAGGTAAACATGTTTATGAGCAATCCATTCAGCTGACAACAGTGGGTGCGCCGTGGAACTGTTGGTCTCAATGAAGTGTGCCGGGGGGGTGGGAGGGGCACGGTATTGAAAAGATTGTGAAACACAGGGCGAGGTGAAACAGGTTTCGGGGTGGGGAGGGGCTATTGTTTGTGGTAACAAAGCTAACTTAGCTTAGTTTTTCTGTAGAATTTGTGCCTGGGTGTCTGTGTGGGTTTGTGTGGAGAGCTTGGCTTCAGGGTTGCATGTCCTGAGCAGGCAGCATGGCAGAGGGTGGATGAAATGTTCTCCTATTTTAGCATTTAAAAACCCCAACTCCCTGTTTCATCAGATTACAGAGAACAGATTGGCTTGATCCCCTGCCCCTGGGACTTCTGGGAAGTATATGGTAATGAAGAGGAGAAGGACACCCCCTACGCTAAAGAGCTTACAATCTGTTTTTTCTCACGGCTTGTACTCGGTATCTCCTGCCTCAGTTGCTTGAGCTAAAGGACCAGATCCATTGGCTTGAATATAGGAACAAACTCTTCAGTCACTTTGTGGACCAGCCACTAATGGGGGGCAGCAGAGGACCACTTTGGAACAGTGCGGGTTGCACCAGCTAAGGGAGTTACTCCTGTGTTACAATCAACAGTGGCTCATGGAGGCCTTGGGCTCCATCATAGCCACTGGCTCAAACTTGGGGTTACTGTATGAAACCTAGGTTTAAATATTGCTCTGAAACTTTGTCCCACATAAGATGAGAGAACATCTAGATCATAGGAGCCCCGTCCTGTGATTGGTCCCTCAGAGCAGGTGCTGCTGTAATACAAATACCAACAGAATGTGGATGCCTGTCCACATGGTTCAGAAATGTGTGAGAGGGTCAGAGAGGCAATTTGAGACTGCTCCTGGCTTGTCTACAGGCACTTACGCTGCAGGTTAATTCATTCAGGGTGCTGCCCCATCAGAATGTAAAGGAGATAACGTGGGAGTCCTTTCTCACTTGCTTAATCCTCAGTCAACGAGTTTCTTACCCCTTCCCGTAACACAAGAATGAGAGGTCGCCAAATGAAATTAACAGGTAGAGGTTTAAAACGAAAAGGAGTATTTCTTTGTGCAATGCACAGACAGCCTGGAACTCCTTGCCATGGGACGGTGTGAAGAGCAGGGCTGTAACAGGGCTCAAACAAGCAGTTTTGTAGCACTTTAAAGACTAACGGTTTTATTTATTAGGCAATGAGCATTTTCAAAAAAGAACTAGATGAATTCATGGAGGTTAGGGCCACCAGAGGCTATTAGACAGGGTCAGAAAGGTGTCCTTAGCCTCTGTTTGTCAGAAGCTGGGAGTAGGTTACAGGGGATGGATCACTTGATGGTTTCTGTTCATTTCCTCTAGGGCACCTGGCATTGGCTGCTGTCAGAAGTCTTAGCTAGGTGGACCGTTGGTCTGACCCAGCATGGCTGTTCTTATGTTCTTAATCTATCTGCTTTAGGGATTTAGTATTTCAGCACCTTATGATATTTAATATATCTATCCTCACAAAACCCCTGTGAGGCAGAGCAGTGATCTCCGTTGTTCAGCTGGGGAAGCAAGATAGAGAAATGAGAAGATGTGCCCAAGGTGGCAGAGCAGGGAATTGAACCTGTGCCTCCTTCCATATTTGTGGTCCTGAATCAGCAGCCTGGCTTTCAGAGGTGCTGAGCACTCAGGGCTCTTGTCAACATTTGTCTCCCTTGTAGCTCAGGCTTTTCTTTGAAGTGCTGAAGTATATGGACTGAGGGCATGTTTTTTTTCACCCACAGAGCTCAAATTGTTTCCCTAAAGGAGGGTTAGTGTTGCTGCCCTCCCTTCTATAGATGGGGAAACTGAGGTACAGAAGTGCTGTAATTTGCCCAGGGTGAGTGAGAGAGCTGGACTAGAACTCTGGTGTCCTGCTACCTCACCCCGGGCCATCTGTGCCAGACCATGCTGCCTTCCAAGTGCGGGGGCGTGGGTTCGTTGTTAGCTGGCCTCTGACCTCCGATGAGACTGAGTATACAAAGTGGCGTCTGTAGCCCAGCCTGGCCTCTTCATTTCCACCTAGCTGCATCCTGCTCGGTTGTTCTTATCTGGCCGATCTCAATTTGGCACTTCACAAACGGGAAAGGTCAGGGAGAGATTTGATTGTATTCTCGCGAAGGCGAAAACGCGCGGACCTTGTACATATGAGGTAGGGGAGGCTCAGCTTGCTGGTCGAGTGCTCTCAGAGCTGGGGACCTGCTCGTACAACGGCTTCCCCTTTGGACATGGTCTCCATCCTCCACCTTCCACGGCTTCCCCTGCTGCTTCGGTCGCAGCTGACAGGGCTGGGTATTGAAAGCGGATGGTCTGTGCGTGGGTCCCATATTGCTATGCCCCAGTGGTCAGTAAATCACAAGACTGTTGTGCAAATTGTGAGCTCTCCGTAAAAAAAATTGTTCTGTCTGGGGTTCTGCTTCCTGAGTCTTTAGGGTGAACGTGTTTGTATTCCCCGGCGTTCCTCTACCACTGTGAGGGAGAGACTTAACACGTGGCGGGGAGGGAGAAGAAGCTTGGAAGAGGGACACTCGCATGACAGCGAGAAGTCCTTTGGCGCCTTATTGATTAACATATTTTGGAGCATAAGCTTTCACGGGTCTTTGCCCAAAATATCTGTTAGTCTATAAGGTGCCACAGGACTTCTTGTTATTCTCCAAGATACAGACTAACGTGTGTGTGTGAAGGCTCAGAGCCCAGGGGAGCAGGGCAGAGGGATAGGGTACTGGAGCAGGTGTGGGTCTGGGAGGGAATTTGGGTGCAGCAGGAGTTTGGGCTGCGATGGGGGGGCAGGAGGCGGGTGTGACCTGGTGCAGGGGACCTGGTGGGCAGGGGGTGCAGGGCATTGGGGTGCAAGGTCTGGGAGGGCACGTGGGCACAGGAGTGTGGCTCCCGTCCAGCAGCCCTCAGGCAGGTTCTCTGCCTTCTACAGCCCCAGACTGCTCAACACTGCAGCCTGCTTCCTGTTGGTCTCTGCTCCAGATGCCGGAGGGGTGGGGGAGGCTTTGTGCACTGCTCCTGTGCTGCAGCAAAATCCGAGCTCCTGTTGGCTGGAAACCATAAACCAGCCAACAGATATCCCTGTTACACTAGTGTGGACTGGACTGGTGGTGGTGCTGGTGACAGATTTTGCTGGGCCCTGGGCAATGTGTGTGGAGGCTTCTGCTCCCTCCCGTGTGCCCCCCCCCCCAAAAAAAAAGGGGCAGGCCTCAGATGCAAGGGGGTGGGCTGGGGCATCCAGCCCTCAGTGTCTATCTGGACTGCACTGCATGGGGCCCTGGCAGGGATTTAAAGGGCCCAGAGCCCAAGGGGTACAGACTTTGGGTGACCTTGGTCAAGTCTCCTTCAACTCCACACCTGTCCAATGGGAGAAGAGCACTGCCCGTCTCACAGAGATGTTGTGACGATAAACACATTAAGGATTTTGGGGCACTTTCTCTGCCCTCATGGACATGGCACCAGAGAATAACACATGCATCATTCTGGAGAGCGAGAAAATGCCTTGCCTTCCAATGTGTAAAGAATCATTGGAAAGTAGGAACTTTTGAGGGTCTGGGTCTAAACTGCTTGTAAAAACCAGTGAGATCTCCTTTGTCCTCCTCTGTGAATATTCAGTCTGTACTGTTCAGATCAAGTAACCAGCTCCGATCCTACTGGACTGGGGTTATGTTTGAGCTGTATCCATGGCTGCTCCTTTCTCCATCTCCCACCATGCTTGGCTGTTCCTCACTGATGGAGGGGAGCAGTATTCCCTGTAAATTGTGCGCTTGGATGGCCACCCAGGAGAAATTCAAAATATCCAGACTCAACAAACCCAGTTTTTAGTGTCCCCCAGAGATTATATTTTCTAGATCTTCTGTCATTTTTGTTGCTCTTCTCTGGACCTTCTCCAATTTTTCCATCTCTCTCCTGAAATAGTGTCCAGAACTGGGCACAATAATCCAGCTGAGGCCTAATCAGTGCAGAGCAGAGCTGAATTACTTTTCACGTCTTGCTTACAACACTCCTGTTATTACATCCGAGAATGTTTTGCCCCCCTCTTTTTTTTTTTTTCCCCAACAGCATCACACCGTTGACTTCACTGAGTTGGTAGTCCGCTATGACCCCTAGATCCCTTTCTGCAGTACTCCTTCCTAGACAGTTGCTTCTCACCTTTGATGTGTGAAACTGATTGTTCTTCCCTATGTGGAGTACTTTGCATTTGTCCTTTGGCAGCACAGTGCAGGAGAGGACAGGCTATCACAAGTAGCAGGAGCCTGGTTATATGGAATCTGAAAGCAAAGATGAGTTAAACCTGGCTGTCAGGACACTAAGCAGAATGCCTCTTACTTGGGTCTGGAAATCCAGCGGTTGGCTGTCTGCTGGTGCAGGTTTCTCTAGCCTTCCACGTTTCTCTCTTATCACTGGCATCGAAGCGAGCAAACATATGTTGTGGCAGACGTGAGAGCCTATCATTAAGCCATTTTATCCCTTTTCGCCACCAAGCAATAAGGGCAGATAAGTGGTTTTATGACTCTTTGAATACATAAAAGGTGATTGCACATCCTAGGAGTGAAGTGAGCTCTACTTATAAGGAAATTATGGGATTGTACCTAGCTGCTAAGGGGGAGGGGTTGTTCACATGGGGATAAAAGCATATGTAAGTAAAAAGTTGCAGAGGTACATAAACCGAAGAGATGGGGGTATAATATTAAAGGCAGTAATGGGAGGTGTCTTGCCCATTTAACTCTCCCATATGGCTATTTGTACTGAGAAGTGTGGAGGTTAATGCATTAGATGGGGACTCGGGATATTGGGGTTAAACTCCTGGCTCTGTGGCAGACCCCCTACATGGCCTCCAGAGGTGGGCAGCAGTGCTACCCCTCCCCTGGAACAGCGTGGCCAGAAAGCAGTGTGAGATCTAGGGTGCATTAGGAGGAGCATTTCGAGCAGATCTAGAGAAGTGGTTGTTCCCCTCTATTCGGCACTGGTGAGGCCACATCTGGAATATTGTGTCCAGTTTTGGGCCCCCCAGTATGAAAAGGATGTGGATGTGCTGGAGCAGGTTCAGCGGAGGGCAACAAAAATGATTAAGGGGCTGGAGCACAAGACCTATGAGGATAGGCCAAGGGATTTGGGCTTGTTTAGTTTACAGGAGAGAAGACTGAGGGATGATTTAATAGCAGTCTTCAAGTTTCCAGTTTCTCACCTAAAGAGGATGGTGAGAAACTGTTCAGTGGTGTGTCATAGCAGAACAAGGAGTAATTGTCTGAAGTTACAGAAGAAGAGGTGTAGGTTGGATATTAGGAAAAACTACTTCACCAGAAGGGTGGTGAAGTATTGGGATGTGTTGCCTAGAGAGGTGGTGGATTCTCCATCCCTAGAGGTTTTTAAGGTCCTGGCTGGGATGACTGAGTTAGGGTTGATCCTGCTTGAAGCAGGGGGCTGGACTAGATGACCTCCTGAGGTCCCTTCCAGCCCTAGGATTCTATGATCTAGGGTTATGCTGCTCTGGGGCAGGGGTGGACTCGCTCCTGCACTCCCTGGAAGTGGCATGACACTGGTGATGAGGGTGGGTGTGGGGAGACACTAAGGGGTGCATGTGATTCCCCTGTGTACCACCCACATGCCAACCCTATGGGCCACACATAGAACCCTGATCCTCCTAACTCATCTGGAGCCTCAGGCTCTGTCTACGCTAGGCTGAGTAAGTCGACTGCAGATATGCAATTTTAGCGAGGTCAGTTTCATGCATCCCAACCAGATGTGCAAAATCAAACCCCGGAAGAAGGATCTTCCAGGCTAGTTTAGACACAGCCTCAGTTTCCTTCTCTAAAATGGAGTTGATCCTACTTCCACTGTTCATTGTAGCCCTTTCTACTGTAATGTCCTTGGGGCAGGGACTGGCCACTGCTTTGTTTTTACAGCACATCACATGATGGGGGCTGGTCTCTGTGGCAGCCTTTAGATGCTACAGTAGTGTGAGTAATAAGCTTACGCTGTGCTCCGAACCAGTTTTCCGTTGCAGCTGTTTATTTTTGTCAGTATATAGTTATACTTGGCTCCCCTATAGAGCTTTTCATTCATAGGCCTGAAAGCATTTTATAAAGGAGGAACTTCTACCCAAGGGGATACTAGTATCAGAGAGGGAGCCGTGTTAGTCTGTATCTTCGAGAACAACAAGAAGTCCTGTGGCACCGTCTAGGCTAACCGATATTTTGGAGGCTAAGCTTTCGTGGGCGAAGACCCATGAGTCTTGCATCTGACAAATCAGGTCATTGCCCACAAAAGCTTAGGTTCCAAAATATCTGTTAGCCTATAAGGTGCCACAGGACTTCTTGTTGTTCCCCAAGGGGATACTGAGGCACAAGGCAGGACTTACCCAGGTTCACCCAGCAGGCATGCAGGTCTCCTTAGCACTAGTCTAGTGCTCTGTCCGCTGAGCCTCACTCCCTCCGATGCACATATAAATATAAAATCTTATATATGTATGTAGAAGTGACTTATAAGAGGAAAGGGGTCAGCAACCATTCCGCAGCGGAGTGCTGAAATTTGACCTTTTGACCTCTATGTATGGTCGACATTCTGGTGATATTTTTTAAAGTCGCTAATAGTCCTACTCACAACAGATTCATTAATAAATAAAGGAAGATGCAGAACTTTACCGTGTAGGTGGTGGTTGGTAGCATTAGCTGGTCTTTGTTAACCCACCGGCAGCCTGGCTTTGAGCAGTTCCAGGCTGCATGGGCGACAAGGGGCAGGGCTGAGCTCTGGCCTAATATGCCACTCTTGGCACCCGTGCTGAGGGTTGCTGGCCCCTGATCTAAGGCATGATCTGTGCATTTATTACCCTGCTTTATCGTTTTGTTTTAAGCTCCATCCTAGCATGAAATCTCCCAAATCTGCTTCTAACTGATCTGGGGAAAAGAATTTTCAAAGCAGTGCGGGTGGGCGTTAGCTGTGCAGTGCCTGTTTTGGGTCTTATTTCTTGATCTGTGGGAGCCGTGCAGTTCAACCCCTGCGTGCCTCCCTTTAAAACAGATTTGCTTCTGTCAAGTTCAGCCCACCTTCAAAGAGATTGGGCGTCAGGAAGCATTTGTCAGAGCTGTTGCTAGAAATGTTGCTGCCTAGCACCCTGGCTATAAGCCATTTGCAATCAGCCTGAGCTTGGGCTTTTCTCTGCCTAATTTGCTTGAAAGGTCACTGGAAACCTCTCTGAGGCTGCTTGTTTCATTGCAGCACTAGGAGAGTCTGTGGGTGTTTGAAAAGCGGCAGCACCCAGTGGAGAAAGCACCAGGGGTAGGAATATCTTACGTAACAGTGAGCCGTAGTTCTGTGCAGGAAGGCAAATGCATGCACCGTTCTCAGGGGTCTGTGCAGTATGTTGAAACTTGCACTGGGGACTTCACTATCTGAAGGCCCCACTGGGCTCTTTAAAGAAGCAGGGAGCAATCTGTGGCTGTCAGGGTGCTATGGTCGGCAATGCACCGGGGCGCACAAGTGAACACGTGCACCCCCTCCCAGTGTCCGTCCCCCACCCCCCTGCTGCCAGCACCATGCTGCTTCTGGTGCGTGTGGGGGCAGCCCCACGCCTCCCCCCAGAGAATGTGGCCTTAGAGCTTGTACTTTTTTCCAGCCATGGCGCTCCACAGGAAGTGGCAGGCTGGGGGATGGGACCTGGTTGCAGCAGAGGTGGGTCTGGAGCAGGGGCACATGGCCGGTGCCCCTCCCAGAAGCCCCGTCACCAGTACCCACTGGTGTCCCATGACATGTTTTGTTTTTCGTTTTCTGTGCACAGGGTTGCTGGATGCTGCTGGTTTCCATCCGAATAGGTTTTTTCTTACCAGGATTGCTAAACTCTCACACATGTAAAGCCAGGGCACGTGACGTGAGGTGCGAGCTGACTGCACACAATGTTCTCTGTGAGAGCCATGCGCTCCCTCTGCATCTAGTCCAAGCACTGTTACGGTTCAGTCAGGTGCAATTAACAGAACTACCCTATCCCGGGAGACCGTCTGCGTTAGGACAGTCCTGGGGCTCACTGAACTGAAGGAGGGCCACTCATGCAGCCCACTCACTAGCCTAGGTAGCCCATCGCTGCCAAAAAATCTCCAAGGATTGGTACAGACAGAATCATGAGTCCCAGGTTTGTCTCAGTGGCTTCTGTGAGGAGTGTGGCTAATGTCCCCGAATAAAATGCTCTGTCTTCTAACTTGCTAGCTCTGCAAATCCAACCTGGGCTCAGAGTCAAGCTGAGTGCTTTCCCTCTCATTCATCCCCTATTATCATTGAACATTGGAACTGGAAGGGACCTCAAGAGGCCATAAAGTCCAGTCCCCTGTCCTCACAGCAAGTCCTAGCACCATCTAGACCGGGGTCGGCAACCGAAATAGCAAGAACCACTTTTTTTTTTTTTTTTTTTTTTTTTGAGTTTGGTAAAAGCTCTATTATTCAAGAGCCACAATGCACGTGAATATGAGATGGTCCTTAATAAATAGCATCAAACCATACTTTTTGTAGCCCCTGTACTTTAATTATGCCAATTTTACTTCACATTTAATTTGTTTAAGAAAGAAAAGTGTTGCCCATCACAGCAGGAATGCCGTCAGCTTCATTTTCCTTTTCAAAATCACGACTTTATCAGCAACATGCCCAAAACACAGATACGGTGTCATATCCCCCAGCCACTGCGCGTATTAAAGGAAGAGTTGTCCAACGTTTTGAGACCACATATTGTTTGCTATTTAGATATGAGTTGTTCGCTGGTGGGCTTCAGATGGTCTCATTTTATCAAAAATAATCAGGAGGATTTTATTTCTACTTCGCAATTATAGTGTTAGGAGCCACAAAGAAGTCCTTAAATAGCCGCATGTGGCTCTGGAGCATCAGGTTGCAAACTCCTGGTCCAGAGCATCCCTGCTGGATGGCTGTCTAACCTGTCCTTAAATATCTTCAACGATAGAGATTCCACAGCCTCCCTAGGCAATTTATTCCAGTGCTTAGCTTGTAATAAAGCTTCCAGTGGCCAAACTCAGCTCTCAGTCACATCTCTGCAACCTCATTGCCCGCAAATGGAGCTTGAGCTTTGCGCAGCACCTGCGTGCGGTGGGTTTGCACAGGTGTCTGGGCCTGGAGCTGAGCAAACGCAAGCTGGAGTGAAATGTAACTCCTGCTCTGAGTTGTGCTGGCTGCCTGGCTCTCCTGCAGCAGCCAAACCTTGGGCCTGTCACTAACACGAGCAGATGTGACTCTGAGGCTGGGACGAAGGGTTTGCCCCTACCATGGTCAGGGCTGTGACCAGAGCTGGACGTACCTGAGCTAGTTAGTGCTGCTAACAATGCTGATGAAGCTGCGGCAGCTCTGCCTGTTCCCTGGGTACGTACTTATGCGAGCGGCAAGCCCAGGCTGCCATAGCATTGCTGCTGCTGCTGCTGCTATTGAACATGAGAACGGCCATGCTGGGTGGGACCCAAGTCCCATCTAGCTCAGTATCCTGTCTTCCAGCAGTGGCCAGTGCCTGATGCCCCAGAGGGAGTGAACAGAACAAGTAATCACCAAAGTGATCCCCCTCCTGTCATCCATTCCCAGGCTCTGAAAACAGAGGCTGGGGATACCATTCCTACCTATCCTGGCTACTAGCCATGGGTGGACCCAACTGCCATGCATTTATCTAGTTCTTTTTTGAACCTTGTTAGTGTTCTGGTCTTCACAGCATCCTCTGGCGAGGAGTTCCACAGGCCTACTGTGCGCTGTGTGAAGAACTACCTTTTTGTTAGTTTTAAACCTGCTGCTCATTAATTTCACTTGGTGACCCCTAGGCCTTATGTTAGGGGAACAGGTAAATCACTTGTCCTTATTCACATTTCCTGCACCAGTCATCATTTGATACAGAGACCTCTATCAGCTCCCTCCTTAGTTTCCTTTTAGTTAGGCTGGAAAGTCCCAGTCTTTTTAATGTTTCTTCATATCGCAACTGTTCCAAACCCCTCATCGTTTTTGTTGCCCTTTTCTGAACCCTTTCCAACGCCATGAACTCTTCTTGACCACATCTGTATGCAGCGTTCAGGATGTGGGCGTGCCATGGATTTACATGGAGGCAATAAGATATTCTCTGACTTATTCTCTCTCCCTTTTTGAATGACTCCTAGTCCTGATGGGATCTAGCTGGGTCGAAGCTGGCTCAGATATACTGCAGTCACAGTTCTGGCTGTTGCGTGTGACATGTCCCCTCCATGAGTTGTCAGGCAAGGAGCTTAACTTGGTTCCCAACTCCAAGGCAGAGCTGTCCCACTCCTGTGATGGTTTGGGGCGGCCGCCCCAGATCCTGCACGTTGGGACCCATCCGTAGGACAGTCGAAGCAGCCGCTGCTGGGGTCTCAAGGTGGCCTGGAGTGTTCCGTGGGGGATGGGCTAAGCACAGGGCAGCAGCAGGTGGAACGGAGCCCGCTGCTGGTTGGTTCCGGCTCTCGCTGCTGCAGTGAGGGGAGGGGAGGGCGACCCCCTTCTGCTGCCCCACACCAGGCCCCCAGGCGATCGTCCAGCTCGCATTGCTTAGGGGAGGGAGCTTCGGGTGGAGGCGGGGCAGGGTGGGGACAATGGTTGTGGGGCTTCCCCTGGCTCTGTACCTGGCACACTGGGGAGGGTGTTGCCCCAGGTCCACACCCTCCCCAGCGACTGTCCTGCTCCAAGGGTTGTCCTAGGCTCCGGGCCAGCCTTCTGTATTACAGCGCAGTCATCTTGAACCTTTTTAAGGCCAAGCTCACTGTGAACGTAAATCAGTCCAGGATCTGTCTCCAGCCCATGCACCGGTGTCCTGTTGCCTTCCCTGCCCCACTCCTGCGTATTCTGTTGAAATAGGTCTCAGGGTGAGGAACGGGGGGGACACCTTCACATCAGCACCCCCCACTTCTGCCTCCCCTCCCCTGCACAGCAAGCAGGAGGTGCAGGGAGCAGCCCGGCAGTTGGAGGAGGGGCAACTGCGATGCAGCACTTGGTATCCTCCTGACCAAACCAGTCAGGGTCACCTGTCAGAGGCGCTGAGATCTACCAGTATATCCCGATTTACTGGTGGGCAACCCCTGTTACAGACTGCTCAGGGGCCGTCCAACCTGGTGAGCACCAGGGAGTAGCGGGGGGGTTGTTAAGCCTTTGTGTCCCAGTCATTGTGCCAACGGTTGTGTTGCCTTCTGACTGCCGGCAAGCCAAAGAAGCCGCCCTCATTGAATCGCCTACAGCTACGCTGCTGAAAGATGCCTTTACACAGCATGATGGGATGGTAGGAAGCTGCTCTTTGGCCTCCGGGCCTGTCAGTTGCCAGCCTAAGGAGCCAAGGCTAGAGATTGGGTTTAGCTCTAAGTTGCAGGATCCTGCTGAGGAACTAAATTTTATCCCCTAAATTGGCTATTTCCCCAGCACCCCTGCAGGAGTGCACCTGGCTCATCAGTCTCGCTTGTCTCCATCCCTCCAGCTGCTACCACACACCTGGGTGACATGCTGAAGTGCATTTCAGTTGTCCTGGGCCGCAGAACTGAATCCTGGAGTCGTCCCCGACAGAGCTGAGGGAACCAATGTGTAAATCCCCCATTGTCAACATGCTTTGTCTTTCCTTTCAGGTGAAACAGATCATGGAAGAAGCCGTCACCAGGAAATTTGTGCACGAGGACAGCAGTCACATCATCGCCTTATGCGGTAAATGCAGCATTTCCCTTACTTGAGCTTCCTCCGTCACTTCCTTGCCCAGTTGGTGTTTGTTCCCTGGTGGGTGCGAATGCACTGCTCTTGCGTCGAGAAGGCAGAGGGTTGAGTGCTGCAAAAGTCAGGCCATGCAGAATTCGGCTCGTTCCTCCTGCCAGCTGCTCCATGTTTAACTCCTCTTACATTCATGAGACAATGGTCACAAGTGCCAGCATCCTGCAGAGATGGCATGGCCCGTGCCCGGGGCTCTGGGGTGGGATTGAGTAAATCGTCAGTCTGTTCCCAGCTCAGCTTCTTTCTTGCTGCAAGTCGTTTGTCTCCTTTTCTTCCCTCCCTTTGACCCAATTCTCTGTTTAGAGAAGGGGTTACAAATTCAAATTACTTTAGGGCCAGAAGTAGCCCTTATGGCCTCCTACTGGGCCTCTGTGGCACAGCTCAGGGCGGGGGGGGGGGGCGGCGTTCTCCATAAGTCCTCCCCCTCCCCATACCTCTCCCGGCTCTGCCTGTTAGCCTGCATTTTCCCACCCCGCCCCTGCATCCCTGAGCCCTGCCTGCTGCCCTGAGGCAATTTAACCCCATCCTGTAGGTCCCAGCCCCACCATGGTAGCTCAGCAGGACTAGAGCGGCTTCTGGCTGCTAGCTCTGCATCGCAGATGGCACATCCCTGTGGCTGGGGGAGGCATGTGCAGGGCCACCCCATCGATAAGATGGCTTATCATGGCTGCCCGGCCCTGCGCTTTGGGGAAGCTCCACCACAGCTTCCCCAGCTGTCCTGTGGGAAGGACGATCTCCCATATTCAGGTTGGCCTGTGGAACCCTCGATGGGGCAGCTGCCGCATCCCCCACCATCTCCCGGTGGAGCCTGCTGTGTTAGGCCACTTCCCTGTGGCTCCAGCCACCGCAGTGAGTGCGGGGGGACCCAACTCCTGCAGCTGTTCTGCCGCCAGGCCCCACCCGTCATCTCTGAGGTAATCCTCGTGGTGGGGGACTTGGGGGAGAGGGCAGAGCAGGGGCAGGAAGAGATGGGGTGTGGGGGAAGAGTATGGACATCCTGCAGGGAGGCCAGATGGTGGCACTACTTAGGGTGCAGATGGCCCCCGGGCCATGAGTCTGAGATCCCTGAGTTAGATTATAAATTCTTTGGGCCAGAGGTGATTCCGTCTGTACTGCGCCACGTATAACCGCTGACACCAAACCGGGGCCTTCTAGAGCTTAGTGCAGGAGCTTCACCAGTTCGTGCTGGAAGCCAGCTGGCTCTCAGCTAAGGCTGTAGAGGAGGCTCGTTCCTTCTCTTTGTGAGTGGTCTCAGTGCCACTACATGGGACCCTGAACCGCACCTTGTCGGTGGGAGGTTTGCACCAGGTGCAAGGAACCCCTGGTATTCAGACCGTTCCCGGGAGAGGCAGTGTGGGTTAGAGGACTGAGAACAGGAAATAATTCTTAGATGAGTCATTTACCCCGTCTCTGCAAGTTTCCCCAACTTTACAGCAGGGATAGGAACTTACCCTTTATGTCACTGCTTGCAGACAGCTTGCCGGCTCACTCAGCACTTTGAGGATACCAAATGCTGTGTCTGGATGCTAATTTTGCTCGTAAGCTGTCTTGTCTTAGATGCAGGCGGTGAAAAGAATTTAGCAGGTCCCCTGAAAAATGATGTATGTTTGAGAGCGGGATAGCTCTGGTGTTGTATCTGGATTAACAACTAGCCACCTTCCACCTTGGTGCTATGTGTTAATTGTGTACCTGTGAGTTTAGGCTGAGGTTTTCCAAGGCAGCTGGGAGACCGGGCTGTCCGTATTCCCTCCATTTCATGGGCAGCTTTGAAAATTTCACACTTGACCTTTGTGCGTAACAAAGTGGTCTGCCTCTACGGGTTGCCCCAGATGTTATGCATCAAGCCGTATGCTACCGGTCACAGAGCACTTTCATTGAAGGGGTGCATTGATTTCTCCACTTTAAGTTCCTTTTTCAAAAGATTCATTCCCTTTTTGCATAGTTCACATTGATCTCCCCTGCAAGACTGACTGACTAACCATGGTTGGAGGGAAAACACTTTAAGCACCATTTTGACTGCATTTTGAGCACAGCACACACATCTGTAACTTAAACTGAACCCATGAAACCTAATCAACATTTCTGCTGAGCAATGTTCCCACTCCCCTTTTCCATCCATGTGTGTAATAATTTTTTTATGCCCCGAGGCATGGGTGAATGTGCACCACCAGTAGAACCAAAAGCTGTGGGTGCTTTGCTAATCAGCTGGGCAGCTTTTAAATCCCTCCTGAGCGGCTGCATGGGTTACAGAGAACTCTGCCCCTGCGTAATTCTAATACCTTCCCACTTAGAGTTCCCCTGGGTCATGTTAAGCCTGGCTGTCACACCGTTCACTCCAGCTGCGCTAGAGCTGAGATGCACTTGGCAGTTGGAGGGGACTTAATTTATGACAAGAGATATGACACTGCTGACTGGACATACTGGGCAGTGGGAGAATACAGAGATGCTCCTCTGAAATTCCTCCTCAGCCTCTGCCTCTTGTGCTGGGAGGAGAGAGGTTTCCACTCAGAATTGTGTGTGTTAACGGTATCGCCTTCCCTGTACTGGCTTACAGACTGGCCATAGCTCCACTTTTCCAAACCACGTAAGGTGCTGAACAGTAAACCAAGCCACGTAAATGCTGGAAAGCAAGTGTTGCGATCGAAAATTCTTCATTGTGCTTTTGTGAATATCAGTTCAACTTTGAGAGGAGTGCAGCCTCCTTGATCCTTCCTCTGCAGCAAAGGCTGAGATTCAATCATCCCTGTTGGCATTATGAAGCACCTTCATACATAGGTAGTCCTATGGGCTGCGCTGGGAGTAAGGAAGGAATAAAGCGCTGCTCAGAGTGAGAAAAGTGGCAGAGCTGGCCCAAAAGGCCTTTCCAAAGCAGAACAATACAAGTCAGGGAGGGTTCTGGCTGCCTACATCATCCATTTTGCTACTGAATCTTCCAGATCTTCTTTGGCTCCTTTTAGTTTCCACGACAGCATGAGCACAGTGCAGTGTTCTCTACACGACATATCGGTGCAGCAGCTCGTGATTGAAGGCAGACGCTGACATACCTGCAGAGGTGACTTGCATGTGGGTTCTGGGAGGGGCATCGGCCACGTGCCCCCACCCCTGTTCTGCCCGTGCTGTTTAAAAGTTGAGGTTGGATTGATCTGTCTTATTAAAACCAGCCAGATCCTCTCGCTCACTTGCTCAGTGCAATGATAAAGTGCAGTGATTATTTGTCTGCGGTGGCGGGCTTTTGACGTAACCTAGGGCTTGTTATGGTGGCTCGGCTCTTGTCTGCAGCATGAAGCGTGCACGTAATGTGAAGAGTGGTCTGGCCCTGAAGGAGATGCTCCTATGAAAAAGCTGGCCAGCTTGTCACCTGCAGTGGAGTATTTTTGAAGACGAGTGGTCAGTAACCTTTCTGAGGCAGTGCGCCGAAATTTGAGCTTTTGACCCCCATGTACGGGCTGAGTGCCGGTGATACTTTTTCAAGTCACTGTGGCTAGGTCTCACCTGGTACCCTAACCTCGAAATTCTGCTGCTATGCAAATAGCATAGCCTCTTCTGAGTAGATTTCGAAATAGGCTGCTTCGGCATGTGGCACTGTCTGCACAGCACCGCATGCTGACACAAAGCTCTATTTCCAGGCATCCCTGTACACCTCGTGCAATAAGGTTTTAGATGCCGGAATAGCCCACCCATTATTTCGAAAACTGCTTCTAGACAACAGGTGGGGGTACCTTTGTACCCCGACATAGCCTAATAGTCCTACTTATAACAGCTTCATTAAAGAATAAATGAAGATGCCGAGCTTTACTGTGTAGGTGGTGGGTAGCATTAGCTGCTCTTTAGTTAACCCACAGGCAGCCTGGCTTTGAGCAAGCTCCCGGTTTCTGCGGGAGCAAGAGGGCTGGGGCTGAGCTCCTGCCGCGCGTGCTGACGTAAATCGGCTCACGTGCCACTCCTGGCTCTCATGCTGGGGGTTGCTGACCCCTGTCTGAATTGTCCCGGCAGCCTGAATAAGACACAGCAGACTGAGAATACTGCATTGTGGGAGGACAGAGGGAGACACCTCTGAAAACCCTCCCAGCCGCCTCTTGTGCTGGGGGTTAGGAGAGTATTGTTTGCGATGTCCTTTTTGGGGTGCGGTTCACTCTTCCTCCCCTCCCACCAGCCTCCTGGCAACTCCGTGGTGCCGTTTGTGCCCCACCCACTCCATGGCTCTTCCTTTCCCTCATCCCAGCCCTGAGGGGCAGCCCCGGAGCGCCCCAGGACTTGCCTTGTGTTAACCCCAATCGGGCAAGTGAGATGGGGGAGGATTGCACCCTTACTCTCCCTCCCCCCGTCCCCCACCACTTCCCTGCACATGGCCGAGCCGGTAGGCTCGCGCTAGCCTTAACCATGCGTTTTATAGGCGTGTCGCTCTGCTGGGTTTGTGGTTGATGCACTTGAGCGCAGTCTTTTAGCGTGGG
Source organism: Carettochelys insculpta (assembly GCF_033958435.1). NCBI lineage: Eukaryota > Metazoa > Chordata > Testudines > Carettochelyidae > Carettochelys > Carettochelys insculpta. Next base: position 11,286,413 of record NC_134155.1, read on the forward strand.
TGGGTTTGCAGATATTGATTTGGAGGCTCTGCTTATGGCCCATCCACAGGCTGGGCGGGGACCAAGAGAGCAACTCCGCTGGGTGTCCAGAGATTCAAAAGCATCCAGGGCTCCGGGCTACCTCCGGAGCAGCAGCAATGTCGGAGCCTGACACAGCGCACTCTGGGCAGCATGGAGGTTAGCCCAAACCCTGCCTGTTTCATCTCGGGCCCCGCCCCTTCTGGAGGTGCAGAGCCACCCCCCTCACCTTTCCCAGGGGCCCAATGAGTCTGTCAGCCCCACTGTTAGTGGGTTCCTGCATTTAAAAAAAAAACTTACTTTTTACATGGAGGCTCCGTTAGATGCAATTTGGCCATTTCTACACTGCCAAAAAAACTTTGAAATGGCCATGCAAATGGCCATTTCGAAGGTCACTAATGAGGCTCTGAAATACATATTCAGTGCCTCACTAGCGTGCCACCAGCTGCGGCTCTTCAAAACTTCCGCGTTTCTCTGCCACACGGCTTGTCCAGACGGGGCTCCTTTTTCGAAAGGACCCCGCCAACTTCGAAATCCCCTTATTCCTATGAGCAGATTCCTATCAGCCAACTTTGAAATCCCCTTATTCATACCCGTTCAGTCCCCTTATTCTTTTTTAAAAAACGGGGGGCGGTGTTGAACCAAATTTCTCTTTCTCCCATGATTCCAGAAGTTTGAATTTTAAGATGACATGGTAGTCCCAAATATCAGACGTATGAAAAAATGGTGCGTGTTGGCAACACTGCAAAATGGCCCTGATCTGGGCTGGGGTTTGGGATGAGAAATGTGTGTACAGTCACCTTGTTTCCGCTAATTTTTATATCCATGTGCAGAATAAAGTTTTGTTCTGGGCATGTGTGGATGTGCACTGCCAATTGCAGTATATGCTCTTGGGTTGCTTTGAGTGCTTTGTTCATTGCCTGGGCAGCATCTGAATCTCCCCTGGGCAGGCGCCCAAGCACTCAGCTTACAGGGAACACTGGTTACTTTTCAACATAGCATTTAAAATAGCACGAGGAGTGGGGAGAGCTCATGCCATGTGTTGTTGGCATAAAAGACAAACATGATCTCTCATTTTCCATAGTGACTGCACTGTGTGCTGCCCGCTTTGTATTCCTGCACTGCAAAGAAGCATTAGCCAGTGTAACATCTGTGCATAGAGGAGAAAAGGCAGCTGGTAGTATCTGATGAATCCTTTGTCTGAAATTAAACAACACTGTCAAAAATTCCCGTCACTGTTTCCCATCCCCAGCTGGGCTCTTGTTCTGAATGTGTGATATTGTGTCGGGAGGAAGGAGTGAGAAACACTTCATTAGCTAGCTGCGGTTGCTAGACAGTCTTGATGAGCCTAAGAAAGTATCTGGACTTGAAGCCAAGCTGCTGCTTTGAACGTAAGAAGAGACAGTAATTAATTCTGTACAAGCAGTAGGTGAAGCCGGGTGTTTTGATATCACCTTAGCTAATGGAATAGGGAAATGTCAGTGTTTCCAGCAGACGTGGTTAAATAGGGCCTGGCTGGGCCCTGCCTTGGGTTTTCCAGCTCTGTCTCCGAGAGTCGTTCTCCCTATATTTAAAACTCAGAATGTGAGTCACTTGCCATGAAGCTTCTTTTTATACATCTGGAATACTTGTGAATCATTTTACGCTCCTGCAAAGCTGGGCTTAGCGAGAGCCTCTCTAAATACAGTGTGATTTGCTTTTTGTCCCTGCTGTGTACAGTGCTAACTGCAAGGCTTCCAGTTGCCCCGGACCATGAATGACTACACAAGAGCCTGTGTGATTTGACAAACCCATGCGCCTTCCCCCATACGCTCAATGCCATAACGCTGCTCGCTCTGCATGTGGTAGGCGAGACGTGTTTCAGAACCCAGAGGAGGAACGCAAATGACCGACAACTATCAGGGATAAATTCTTCCCCAGCAAAGAAGGTTGTGTGCAAGGGGGAGTTCGTTCAGCCTCTCCGGCTCCATTGGGTTGCGCTGAATGGATGGAGGATGGTTGTGGAGCGGATTCATGGAGAGGATGCACAGCCCTGTCTACTGAGCAGTGTTGGGCTCTGTGCCAATGCTACAGAGTCCAGCATGTGGAGGGCAGGTTAGGGCCCAGGTCTCTGGGTCAGTGAACATGAACCGCTGAGTAGGGATGAAAAGGGTCTGGAATAAACGCTGTGAGGGGCTGTGGAGATGTCACTCCCCATCCACAGGCTGGGGAATGGAGACTATCCTCACCTGGCCTCTGCCATGTTCCCTAGACAATCTCCATTTAAAAGTTCAAGGGAGAAGAATTTCGTCCTAGGGAACCCCCAGTGTGCTGCAGAGTCAGATCCGTAGGGGTCCCTGGGGCAGCTGTTCTCTGGGCATGAGACCAGATGGGCTGCCACAACATGGCTCCTTTGGTGCTCTCCTATCCCCATGTGAAGAGGGAGTGCCGGGATCATGGAGCCTTCCTGAGTCTGGAGAACTCCACTCTGTAGCCTCAGGGAAGAACCTCATGGAACTCCGTCAGCCTGTTGAATTACTGATGCTGGAGGCAGGGAGACAGACTGGCCCAAAGGACAGAGATTTCAGCCAGACAAAACTCCTGACTACCTTTTAAAATGAAGGAATGGAATCCAATTGCACTGTACAATCAGCAGCATCAGTGTCGGAGTTCATTGTGTTATCTAGCTATGTGCTGCTGCTGGACCCGTAACAAAATGATAACATGGTCCAGAGATCCTCTCCTCATGCAAGTTTGGAGTAGCTCCATATTCCACCTCAGAACTACACACACTCTTGTCCTGGCCAAAGAGGCTGGAGTTAGTTATATCGGGAGTTGAGCTAATCCAGATCTTTAATAAAAACCTACCTTCAAATAATTTTTCCCCCTGCATCTCTCATTTAGAGAGATCTTGAGTTTGCTGCTGTATTGCATTATAAACACCTTGTGGCAGAGACTACCTTTTGCTCTATATCTGTACAGCACCCAACACAGGGTTCTGCAACATGTGGCTCCTGATGCTATAATTGCAAAGTTTAAAAGAAAAAAAAACACCACTTCTGGTTATTTTGGATAAATGGCAAATGTCTAAAAGCCCAAAAATGAGCAACTTGTATCTAAATAGCAAACAACGTGTTCTCAGAATGTTGGATAACTCCCCCTCCAGAGAGAGATGGTTCGGGATTGAAAGTCAGGAAAACATCGGTACACACACACGGAAATAGAATATGTAAAAAGTTTGTGAACGTCCTGCAGTAAACAGGTATCCCATTCCAAATGATTGCATGCGCACTGTTTTTAATATATGGTCTGATGTTATTAAGGACTGTCTCATATTCACATGTACTGCAGGTCTTCAATTACTGAGTTTTTTTTAACCAAATTGGTGGAAAAATGGCTCTTCTTGCTATTTTGTTTGCTAACCCCTGTCCTAACACAATGGGTCCTAGTCTCCAACTGAGCTACTACAGTTTTCTGTACTACCAATAATAATTTCTGTAGTTCTACTGGGGTGAAGTTTTAGGGCAGGTATTTAAGGTTTTGCTTCTCCTGGACTTGGATATGAGTACAGATAGCTAAGTTCCACCTGCTCAGGTGGAATATTCACCTGCTTCAGCGGTTTGAAATGGTTGGGCCACTAAGTGCGCAGCTGTATCAAACGAACTGCAGCAGAGCCTGAAAACAGGAGCCTCTGTCCTTGTTTCTTTCACTGTGTGGTTTGGGATCTGGAGCAGGGAACAAGTTCCCAGAGTTTTTCTGGGCTTCCATGATTGTACATCTGTCATCACTGAACCCAGAGGATGAACTATTCAGAGTTCTGCAGATGGTGATGAAGTCTGTCGTTTAGGCCCTGTAGGTTCAGAGCACTGGAGCTGCTAATAGGATGAGCTCAGGAAGCTAAAAGCATTAAGATGTCTCATGTGCTGGTACACAGATGTCCCTTGATGAAGCTTTCTGCATTAGGCCATAGATTTAAAGGTACCTTAGTGGTAACCCTCACTTTCTGTACTCCTGCCCTCTGGGCACAGTCTTCTGTGTTGCTAAAGGAAATACAACGATTCAGGACCCTGGACAGCTCTCCCCCTGGCCAGCATTTCAACCCAGGGATTCGGTGAGATTTACCCATGCAAACGTATACCCTAATAAATGTCAGTCTCTAAGGTGCCACAGGACTGCTTGTTGTTTGTGAAACTACAGACTAGCACAGCTGAGACTTCTTCCCCGCCATGCTATTCAGTACAAACCTAACTCACCCCACAGCAAGGAGGGGATGTTGTGCCTGTTATCTGGGAACTGGAAGTGGTTTTCCTGTGTACTCTGATAGGAATAACCAGCACTGACACGGGCACCATTGTGCGCAAGCTGAAGGTGGGGTCTATTTATAGCTTAGTGATGCCCCTTTCCTTTGGCCACATCTGGTTTTTAGCCCTCTACTTACATGACTCAAAGTTCTGCTCTCCTAGAGCAGTACACGTTGTACCCACGCTGTAACATGGCCTAATGATGAGCACAGCAGGACGGGAATCATGTTTCTTAAAGGGACACAGAGGCTGTGCAAGCCAGCAACAGTGTCCTTCTGAGCTGCGTTCATGGGGAAGAAATGAATGATGCCAGCACGGGAGGTTCTGTTTGCTTTTACTCCACCCAAAGCTCTTTGAACTGTCGAGCTGTGGCTGTACGTCATGCCTGGGGAATGAGTCAGGCTGGAAAGTCTGAGTAGCATTTTAGCAGCTGAATTAAGAAAACAGCCCTGATGGAAAGCTCTCACGGGGCAGGAGCTGCTGCATGTTTGTAGTGGAAGCAGGTGCTGGTCCTGTAATACAAACTACATAGGGCAGGAAGATTTTCTGGAGTGTTTTATACAGGTTGAGCCTCTCTAGTGCAGAGCTCTGTGGCCCAGTAACATCCATGGTCTGACAAATGTCCACTTAATCTATGGTATGGCTAAATTTGGGGCCCTGTGGAGCTTGTTTACAGCCACCAGTCCTGACGCTGTTTTGTGCTGTTATTTACTTAAACCCTTGTACTCCAAATGGAGCAAAGATCATCTACCAGCTGCCTCCACTTCACTCTCTGTCTCGGCAGAAAACTTCTAACTGACTCCAGGAATACCTCAGTTGTTGAAGTCCAGTCTCAGTAGATCTTCTCCACCTTGTCCAAGGTCTTCCTCCTTTGCGTTTTCCTTGTGGGTTCCATGTGAGAGCTGAACGGACTATGCCGGATGATGGTTTTCTGAGCGTGTGGCAGAGCCATCCCCCACTTCTTCTCTTGATTTACACATCTAGTGGTTCTTGTCCTGCTCTGTTCCAAAGGTTCTCATTTGTGACAGTTTTGCCATTGATGCAAAGGATGTACCTCAGGCATCTGTTTTTGAATATCTGTAGCTTGTGATTTGAAGACTTTTTAGTATGTCAACCCTTTAGCATAACAGCTGAGTTAGCCGGCCTACTTTGTGCTGTTACTTAGCTGTAATTTACCCCGAAATGCCTCCTAAGAGCCCAGGGAGAAGTGGAAATGTTGGTAATGCTGCTAGGCAATACTGGCCTTCTGTAGTCCAGCAAATTCTGTGGTTTGGCACAGGTCAAGTCCTAAAGGGGCTGGAATAGAGAGGTTCAACTTTGTAGATTTAATAGTGTGGGTTCTTTATTAGTGTAGGTCCTCTGGAGTTGATCTGCCTCTTCTGGGAAATCTTTTCTGCAGCCCTGCTTGTTTTACACAACTGACACAATTATACTTACTTTATATGGAGACTGTTTTGAAAGACAGGAATTCTTTCACTGGCAAAGAATTCCTGTCTGTTCAGATCCGTGTTTAGTAGCGTGGAAATCTTGACAATGAGTTAGCCGGGATTTACAGACTCTGTTCTCCCCGTTTAAATACTCAGTTTGTGGCTAGCGTGTACCTTTGCTTTTAGCGCATATACTTTTTGGCAGAGCAGACTCTTCCATTCCATTGGGCACCTTACGGAGATCTTATTCGGTGGTTGTATTCCTTTGCCTGTTAGCTTTTCAAGCATCACACTGAGCAGATAAAATTTGGCTCACTTAGCACAGAGACATGCATTCCTTTATGGTTGGCTTGCTTCTTATTGGATTAGTTATTGGACCTTGCTTTCTTCTGCAGCAAATAGGCTTTCGTGTTATGAGCTTGATTGGAGAAAACCAACCAAGTCTGTAACTTGATTTCTGAGCCCAGGTTAACATATTTGGAATCTGAAGGCTTCTGTCTCTGTGCTTGTAGGATCTTAGCTGCACAGGAAGCAAATCACTGGTTTATTACTGAGTTTATTCTTAAATTTCTTGAGGTTTGCTGCTGCAAACACTTCATACGTCTAGAAAAAGAGCTTTTGATTTGCTTATTAACCATGCCGGTGCCTTCAAATGAAAATTACACATTGATTTATGACGTGCTAGGGTCGGTACCACTCCTGGGCCCCAGACCTCCATTCAGTCTGCAGTCCAGCAGTACGGGGCCTGCTTGGCTGTGCTGGGGTTTGGGCTTCAGCCTCTTGTCTCAGAGGGCAGCAGGAGAGACTCCCACCCCAGTCTGACCAAGCTGAGTAAAGGTCCTTCCCAGCCTCCAGTTGAGCAGGGGAGCCCAAATGCTCCCTGTTGGGAACTCTTCACCTCCCCTGCTGGTGGTGTTCTTGACTCTCGAGCTCACTCTTACTCTAGTCTTACCTTATCTGCTGTCACCTTCTCCCCTCATTCCAACTTCCTCCTCCACTCTCCTCCCTTTCCCCCAGCAGGGGAGGCCTTTTAAACAGTCCAGTGGTAGCCTCAAGTGAGCTAATCATCCACCACTGTGGGCTCAGTGCTCATTGGTGTCCGGTGCCTCCCTCCCTATTTCCTTCCATCTTTCCCTGTCCAGCGCGGGGTGGCTGAGTTTTTGTAGACTAGCTCTGCACCAATCTGTTTATCATCTACCCATTCTCTGTGGGGTCTGCCTCTCCTGTTGAAACCATCCATTATGCTGAATACCAGGGTCTTGATTTTTTCATTCATCGTTCATTCTGCAAACGTGCCTGAATAGCTGTAAGTTCTGTTATATAACCTTCTGCGGTCGGTTCTCTTTCGGCTGTATCTTCCTATGTAACTCCTCATTGTTACCTCCCTTATCCGGTAATGCCCCCGCACCCTCCCTGATAACCTTCTTATTTGTTAACGTACCTGTAGACGCCCTTCTTGTTGCCCTTTACGTACCTTGCTAGCTGCAGTTCCAACTGTGCTTTTGCTTTCCTGATTATCCCCCACCCCGCCCCCCAGCATTGTCCAGCCATATATTTATACTCTGCATGACCTTGAGCCAAGTGTCTTCTCTACAGAGCGAGGAAGATGCTCCCTCCTTGTCTGCCTGTCTGAACAAGGGGATGCTTCTGGCTCCAGTCCATCGCTATCTAATAGAGATGTGATCGGTTCGCAGGAATGAATAAGCCGGAGCTTCCAGTTCAGTGAAACATGCCTGACCTATGGGTGTCCCTGACCACCTGCAGCCTCCTTTCTGCTCTGGTGCCAGTGTCTGTGGACTGACAGGCTCGCGGAGACACAACTGAAGAAATAACAGCTGGGTCAAATTGCCTGTAAGTCAAGGACTGCAAACGGCCAGGGTAGTACTGGTTTGTTAATGGGACCGTGGAGCCGTGTGCGCGCTGGCTTCTCTGCTTCATATAAGCCATTGATGCAGACCAAGGGCGAAGGAGTGCAAGGGGAGGAAACGAGAGTTCACAGCAGAAGAGTTGGGGATCTGGGGTTTGGGTTTCTGCTCTTGGCTCTGACACAAAGTGCCCCTTTTTTGCTGCCTTGTGTCTGTTTCCCCATTTGTAAAAGGAAAGAATATCCTCGTTCCTGTCTTGCAGGAGTGTTGTGATTAGTTCATAGAACCATAGAATTCTGGGGTTGCAAGGGACCTCGGGAGGTCATCTAGTCCAACCCCCTGCCTAAAGTAGGATCAACCACATCTAAATCATCCCAGCTATGACTATGTCAAGCCGGGACTTAAAATTCTCTAGGCATGGAGATTCCACCACCTCTCTAGGCAACACATTCCAGTCCTTCACCACCTTCCTGGTGAAATAGTTTTTCCTAATATCCAACCTACATCTCTCCCTCTGTAACTTGACACTATTGCTCCTTGTTCGGTCATCTGTCAGCATTGAGAATAGTCTCTGCATCCTCTTTAGAGCCCCCTTTCAGAAAGTTGAAGGCTGCTGTCAAATTGCCTCTCTCTTCTTTTCTGCAAACTAAATAAATAAGCCCAAATCCCTCAGCCTCTCCTCATAGGTCATGTGCTCCAGATCCCTAATCATTGTCGTTGCCCTCCACTGAACCCTCTCCAATGTGTTCGCATCCTTTCTGTACTGGGGGGCCCAGAATTGGATGCACTATCCCAGATGAGGCCTCACCAGAGCTGGGTAGATAGGAATAATAACTTTTCTAGATCTCCTGGAGATGCTTCTCCTAATGCAACCCAATATGTCATTAGTCTTCTGGGCTACAAGGGCACACTGTCGACTCATATCCAGTCTCTCATCCACTGTAATCCCCAGGTCCTTTTCTGCTGCACTCCTACTTAGCCAGTTGGTCCCCAGCCTGTAACAGTGCTTGGGATTCTTCCACCCCAAGTGTAGGACTCTGCACTTGTCCTTGTTGAACCTCATCAGATTTCTCTTGGCCCAATCCTCCAATTTGTTAAGGTCACTGTAGACCCTATCTTTACCCTCCAGTGTATCTACCTGATCCCCTAGTTTAGTGTCATCTGCAAATTTGCCGAGGGTGCAATCCATCCCCTCATCCAGGTCATTTAATAAAGATGTTGAACGGTACTAGCCCTAGAACGGATCCCTGGGGCACTGCACTTGAAACCGACCACCAACCAGACACTGAGCCATTAACCACTACCCATTGGGCCCATCTGTCAAGCCAGTTTTCTATCCATCTTACAGTCATGTATCCAATCCATACTTCCTTAACTTATGGGCAAGAATACTGTGGGAGACTGTATCAAAAGCTTTGCTAAAGTCAAGGTGTATCACATCCATTGACTTCTCCATGTCCACAGAGCCAGTTACGCCATCATAGAAGCTAATCAGATTGGTGAATCCATGCTGACTACTCTTGATCACCTTCCCCTTTTCTAAGTGCTCCAAAAGAGTAGGATGCAGAAAGCCCTTATCCAGTAATACCCCCACACCCTCCCCGATAACCTTCTTATTGTTAACATACCTGTAGAAGCCCTTCTTGTTACCCTTTATGTACCTTGCTAGCTGCAGTTCCAACTGTGCTTTTGCTTTCCTGATTATCCCCCCCCGCCCCAGCCTTCTCCAGCCATATATTTATACTGCTCCTTACTGATCTGTCCAAGTTTCCCCTTCTTAAACACATCTTTTTAAGCTCGCCAAGGATTTCACTTGTAAGCCAACCTGGTTGCCTGCCATATTTGCTATTCTTACTGCGCCTCAGGGTGGTTTGTTCCTGTGCCTTCCATAAGATCTCTTTAAAATTCTGCCCATTCTCCTGAACTCCTTTTCCCCTTCATATTAATTTCCCAGGGGATCCTGCCCATCAGCGCTCTCGGGGAGTCCAAAGTCTGCTCTTCTGAAATCAAGGGTCTGTATTTTCCTGCTCACCTTTCTTCCTTTTGTCAGAATCCTGAAATCTACCATCTCATGATCACTGCAGCCCAGGTTGCCACCCACTTCTATTTCTCCCATTTCTTCTTTGTTTGTGAGCAGCAGGTCAAGCTGCTCACGGCCCCTGGCTGGTTCCTGCAGCACTTGTACCAGGAAGTTTTCCCCAACATTCTCCAAAAACTTCCTGGATTATCCGTGCACTGCTGTATTGGTCTCCCAACAATGTCAGGGTGAGTCAAGTCTCCCATGAGAACCAGCACCTGTGATTTTTGGAAGCTTCTCTTAGTTGTCTGAAGAAATTCTCGTCTACCTGAACTGGTGGCCTGTAACAGACACTGAACACTTCATCACCTCTGTTGCTTCTGCTTCTGAGCTTAACCCAAAGACAGTCAATTCTCTCTTCTCCCTCCATAAAGTAGAGCTCTGAATGATCGTATTGCTCTCTCACATAAATTGCAGCTCCTCCTTTTCTCCCCTGCCTGTCCTTCCTGAACAATTTATATCCTTTCATGACAGTGCTCCACTTATGTGATTTATCCCACCAAGTCTCCATTAGTCCAATCGCCTCATACTTCCTTGACTGTGCTAGGGCCTCCAATTCCTCCTGTTCACAAGCACTGTCCAAGCACTTTGGAGCAGTTAGATGGATGGCAGCATAGAAGCAAACTGGTGTCATATTTGTTGGCTTGTTAGTCAAAAGGCTCCTTGCGCCTTCGCTCTGGCTCTGGTTTAAAGACTTCTGTATACAGGGATGCCCACCATGGATATGTACTTTAAATGCACAAATATAGTGAGGGGTAGGATCCGCCACCAAGGCACCTGGATCGCACAAGAAGTCTGGCAGAGCCAAAACCCCTTTTTCGCTCCGAGGGTGCCTCCTCTGATGTACTTTGTACAGTGCCCAGCCCAACAGGGCCTAGATCTTGGTTGGCATCAGTGTTCACTGTATGTATAGGTGGCTGCCCAAGAGACATTCAGGTGCTGACTAGCAGCACCCACTGCCACCCTCAGTGAACAGCGTGTGTTTCTGTTGGTGGTGCACATAACATTTATTCCACACACAGATGGGGAAAAATGAGGAGGAATCCTGGTTGGCCCCTCTGGTGCAACTGTAGTGTTGGGAAGACGTGCCCAGTTTTCTTGACTCCACCAAGTGAGCAGTAGTCCCACGACTGCTCAGCCAATATACGACATCGTTGCTAATAGCCCTCTGTTTTTGATAGTTTGTTCCTGAGAAACCCCCGATTCCCCAGGCCACCCCTCAGAAAAAATGGCTCTGACACAAACGCGGCCCTTTAATCCGTACATTAAAGACTAGGAGATAGCCCTAGTCCTTTGACAACCATTCTTTCTCTCCTCATGAACATGTGGCTCATGTTACGAATCTTCCAATGCTAGCTTGCTCGTGGCTCTCTCTCCTTCAAGCCCTGCCTCTCTGAGGTCTTTCATTAGCTCTGTATTCTAAAAAAAAAATCTATTCTTTAAGTCCTGAGCTTCTGCTGGAAGCTGAACTACACCGTATTAAAGAGTTTCTTTCCCTCAGATGCACAAAGCCAGCTGAGATTGTGCTAAAATAAGAATTTTTTTAAGCCCCTTTCATTGGCTTTCTGCCACTTTTTTTTTTTTTTTTTTAAATTAGAATTTTAACGTGATTCAAAGGGCTGCCTCTCTTTTTGCAGCAAATGTTTTTGATGTGTGTGTAATGAGAGCTGCTGTTCCGGCCCTGTGCTGGGGATTTGAGCCTGTAACATCCCTTAATGCTGAAGGGTGCCAGATCTTTTGCTCCAGATTGTTCCTGCAAAGCCAGGCTCCTTTGATGGCGCTTTTGTGGACATGCCTCTTCCCCAGCTAGGGTGTGGCAGGAACTTGGGGAAGAGCAGCCCCTTCGGGGCTTTTTGAAAGAAAGGTACATGTGCATTCCCACCACCACACTCCCCATACAGTGCATCTGTAGCTAAGCTTATTCCACACAGCCCCAAATAACGATTCTTCTTATTTGTAGTCCAGTAGCTTCTAAAGGGTGAACCCTTGACCAGGGCCTCTTGTGTCAGGTGCTGTATGTGGACACAGTGAAAAACAGTCTTTGCCCTTAGGTACTCACAGTCTTCACACACAAGGACAGAGAGAGATTGGGCGGGGAAATAGAGGCACAGAGAGTTGAAGTGACTTGAGCAAGGTCAAGCAGTAGATCAGTGACAGAGCTGGGAACAGAGCCCAGATTTCATGATTCCCTGTCCACTTCCTTCTCTGCTAGGCCACACCAGACTTCTCTCCTTTGCTGCTACAGGGCAGCTCAGCTCCATTCTCTGATCCAAAGGAGCGGTGGCTCCTGGGCTTCCTGTTGTGCCTCCCTTTTGAATAGGCTCATACCTGTATCAGAGCACGCCTTGTGCAGCGTTTGTATCTGGGAGTGCCGGAGTGGCGCTTGTAACTAGCACCATCCAGAGGCATCAGGTGAAGCGGCTTTTGATGTTCTCCAGCGTTGCCTGTAATTTTTTCCCATCCATATGTGGAATATTATTCTCTGTGCACCAAGGCATGTGCAGATGTGCACCACCAGCAGAAAGACATAATGCCAGCTTTGGGCGTTCTGCTGATCAGCTGGGCGGCATTTGAAAGTCTCCTGGGTGGTCGCCCAAGTGCTCAGCTTACGGGGAACCAGGCTGCTTTCTGCATCCTACTCTTGCAAACCCATCCAGGGCCCTAGTCACATGGAGACAGATGCACTCCTTGTGTGTGTGTTACCCTGGCAGTTCTGACTGTTTTGCAAGGACGCCTTTCCGAGCGTGATGCCTCCCCTTAATACCTCTTGTAGTGATAATGCAGCCAGAGGTTATATGCTAAGTTATAGACAGGAGGGCCTGATCCTGTCCTGGTATAGTCAGTCAGTGTGGTTTCTCCCTTCCTCCCAATCCCTCTGTATATGTGTGTGTGCTCTTGCGCGCGCTCGCTCTCTCTCAGTATGGCTAAAAGTGGAGCCACAGGAAATGCGGATGATCAGGGTCCCTCTTTGTATAATAAGTGGGTTGGCGGGAGGGCACTGGCAGTCCCATCCTGCTCTAACATACCTCAGAACATTTGACTTCTCAGCTGGGCCCATTTGTTTCACTTGGGAGGGGAGAGAGGATTTTTGGGGGTGGGGCTGATATTTAGAGCTGTTGCTTGGTGGGAAGGCAGAGCCAGGGGAGGTGACAGAATATTTCAGTTGCCGGAGCACCACGGTGCTAGGGGATCTACAAACATGGCACAGAAAGACAGCCCCTGCCCCAAAGACAAATTAGTATTTGTTTTTATGGCTGTAAACAACCAATATGATGCTCATCACTGTTGTTGCAGCACTTCTTATTTGTGCTTTATTAAACAGCCTGTTTAGTTCTTTTGTTCTTGTTTGGTATTTTTGCTATTTGTGTTCATTCATGTTTAAAATCTGTCTAGCCCTTGAGCTTCTGGACCTCCGCTGGGGTAACCCATCAGTGGGTTTAAATTTCAGTGCCTTCATAAACATATCCAGCAAAGGCTCATCCTGCTTTTGTTGGTGCCACTTCCTTTTTGTTGTGCTCTTTAGGTTTTCCTGTTCAGTCTGCCTTATTTCCATGCTACATTAAATCAAAAGCTACATTTTGTTTTCCCCCCAAGATTGATGGGGTTAGCCCAAAATTTCCAAAGGAATTTAAGGTTGTGGGATACGCAGTTCTGATCAGATGTGAACAGGGTTGATATGCAAAACTCACATTAAATATCCCGGCCATAGTCCCAAAAATACTGTGCAGTCCTTGACGTTTACAACCCTGTGGGTGATGTAGATCAATCCCCAAGTCCTGGCTTCAGTAATGTAGCTTCTTCAAGCTGCCTCTATGATCTTAAATCGGTGTGTTTCAACCTTTTTTCATGTGCAGCTGCCTTAAGTTTTGAATGGAGAAGTGGACCCCTTTGGAAATCTTACCTTAGAGAGAGTCTGGAAACCGCACCCCCCCCCACACACACACACAAGAGCAGGGGTCTGCAACCTGTGGCCTCAGAGACACATGTGGCTCTTTAAGGACGACTTTGTGGCTCCCAGTGTTATAACTGCAAAGTTTAAAAACGCCTCCTGATTATTTGATAAATGGTGAACGTCTGAAAGCCCAACAACGAACAATTCCTATATAAATAGCAAACGATATGTGATCTTGAAACACTGGATAATTCTCCCTTTAATATGTGCAGTGCATTGTGGGCTAGGGTACTGTCTGTGTTTTGATCATGTTTGCTGATCAAGTCTTGATTCTGAAAAGGAAAATGCAGCTGGCGGCATTCCTGCTGTGAAGGGTCACACACATTTTAAGAAGGAAAACTGAAATTAAATGTGAAGTAAAATTAACATCATTATAATAGGTTTGGGAGTGAAAGTCAGGAAGAATGTGGTACAAACACACACGTGTGAGTGGAAGGAAACAGAAGATGGAAAAAAATTGTGAACGTCCTGCAGTAAACATGTATCTCATTACAAATCTGTGTGTGTGTGTGTGTGTGTGTGTGTGCGTGTGTGTGCGCGCGCGCGCTGTTCTCAAAATATGGGTTACAAAAAGTTGACAATTGTCTCATACTCCTGTCCATTGCGGCTCTTGAGTTACTGAGTTTTTTTTACTGAATTGGGTGGGGGAGGGCTCTTCTTGCTAATTTGATTGCTGACCCCACCCCAGAGGCTCTCAGAGCCCAGGTTGGAACCCACTGTGCCAGATGATGTGACGCCTGGAAAAGGAGACCTGGAGTGTTGGCCATAAAAACAGCTTTCTGTTCAAATGTCTTGTGCTGACTGAAAGTGGTCAGGAGAGTAATGCACAGCCTGAGCTTCCAGGATGCCCAGCTAACAGGAAAGAGAAAAATCTAGCTTTGTTCTTAACCAGCCTCCGGGGAAAATCAGCCAGGAACAGAGGTCTTTGAGTTATTGGAAGGCTCTCCTGGCGTGAAGTGAGAAGAAACTGACAGCGACCTACTACTGGGTGTCTTATTTGTTCTGTGACACTTAGGAATCCACAGGCTGGTGCTTTTTACTGAAATTATTGCACAGCTCCAAGTGTGACACAAAGTCCCCAAGGCACGTTAGGCACCTGTGATGCCACAAGAGGTGACTTAGCTAAGATGAAGAAGGCCATCTTCATGCATAAATGGAAGGTGCAGCAGGCATCCACGAAAGCCAAGTCAGGCTGCTCAGAGATCCGATGGCTGCTGAGATAGTGTCAGCCCCGGGAAGCTAATAGCTGCTGTGCCCCCGGGGGAGACTTTCTCTCCTCTGCATCAGTCCATTATGCACTAATAATGGTTCTTGTCACTCTGTGGTGAAAGAGAAAGCGAGCGGAGGGCGTTTTGTTTGAGCCGCTGACAGCTGGGTCACATTTCTGATTCCTACCCCCCTCCCCAAGCTGTTGGAAGGCAGAGAGGAAGAAATCAGTTGTAGAATGTATGAGGGAACAGTAAGTTGCTGGTCACGATTTTTCAGGGGTGGCTTCGGAGCTTCGGGTGCCCAGTGCAAGATGCCTTTTCAAGGGCTTGATTTGCTCAGAAAATACTGGGTGCTCTCTCTCGCTAAAAATTGGAGCCCTTTTACGGGGTCTCTTGTTGGTCGCTGGAAGCATGGGAGGGTGTCTCCTCCACCGCCACTGGCAGTCTGCTCGCTTGTCCCCCTCCCAGTAGCAGATGAGCTTTTTGGCCAAGTCAGGTGCTTCTGCCGGGGAGTGGGATGGGTGCATAGAGGGTTGCCCTGTTTTGCCTGGTGCTCCAGCCAGGGTGTGCGGGTGTCCTCTGCTCCACCCACCAAGGCTAAAGCACCTGCCTTGTGAACAGGAGATCCAGGGTTCAATTCCCAATCATGCTGCATCCACTGATCCCTGGCAGGTGTACTAGTGGGCGGAGCAGAGCAAGTCTCCACCCCTTGAGCCCCCTGCATGCCGGAGCACTGGCCAGGTTGGTGGAGGAGGGCAGAACAGAGCCAGGCTGGGGATTGGCCTGGATGCTAAGTGGGTGAACCCCAGCCCACCCCTGGCTACGCCTTTGCAGCACTCAGTTAGGTGTGCGATTGCCTTATTCACAGATGCATGCTTGCAAAGCGAAAAGGCAGTCCTGTAGCAATTTAAAGACTACCAATATAATTTGTTAGGGGATGAGCTTTCATGGGACAGACCCACTGCTTCAGAGCTGGAAGATCCTAATGAATGATCACAGAGACAGAGAGAATTTAACGGAAGGATAGGGAAAAAATGAAGTAATGACCGATGAATCAGCTAAATGGGGCAGCGTGGGGCGGCGGTGGGGTGGGGAAGCATTCAAAAATTAAGTCTTCATTGTAAAACGAAGAGATTTTAACACCAGATTATAAAGGAAGACAGCTGAGTGGGAGTTCATTACCAATTTTGACACTTCACCTCTGGCCTCAACAACAAAATCTCGTCCCTTACACATTACAAGGACAGCTTCTCCACTTTGATGTTCCCAGGCAGCCCACTTAACTTACTGGGCACTTGCAGAAACTACTTTTCTTCCGCCTTTTGCACCCTCCTGCCTCCTCCTGTCCTGTCTAGCTGGTTTGTCGGTTCTTATTTCATATTTCCTCTATCTGTTAAACCTCTTTGACTCTGTGATCATTTATTATGATTTTCCAGATCTGAAGAAGTGGCTCTGTCCCATGAAAGCTCATCACCTAATAAATTATATCGTTAGTTTTTAAAGTGCTTCAGGACTGCTTTTTTGTTTTGTGAAGATACAGATGAACATAGCTGCCTTCTGAGGATATGCATCCTTGTCAGAATCCTCTGCAAGCTATTGACTTGTGCGGCCGCTCAGAAGAGAATCAGCGGCAGCTCAGCTGGTTTAGCAGAGTGCCCACAGCTAGGTGTCTTCTTTCTCCAGGTGGTGCACATTTGCCCATGTCTCGGGCCATGTGAAATTTATTCTTCACTTGGATGGAAAAGATCTTAACATGGGTGAAGAAGATTAGAGGGAGGTCCTCGTGTGAGCGCTTGTTGTGGTAGTATAAGCGCGAATAGCCATGTGGCCACAGTAGCAGAGGGACAGCAGTCCAGCTGACTACATCTCCGCATGGCTTCAGGTGCATTTGTGCTCAGCGCAGTTCAGCTGAAACGCTGCAGTCAAACGTATGTGGCCCTGAGCAGGGGACTCACTGGTAGCTCATAATGTGCATGTAACGTGTGTGTGTGTTTTATCTGCATATGTTGGAGATGGCATGGTGCTTTGAGCACCAAGTCTGAAGACATTCGTATCCAAACACAGCCTCCTGCGTTTTCTTTTTTATTATGGTTAAGTACTGTTTACCATGGAGTCCTGGTTGTGGATCAGGACCTCGTTGCGTCAGGTGCTGTACGAAGCCTGAACAAGTCAGTTCCTGCACTACAGGCCTTAGACTCTTAGTAGGACAGGATAAGACACTTGTTGTCAGGTCAGTAGGGGAACATAAGGAAGTGAGACAGTATTAGCTGACATAATAGGCAGGGGTCTCTGTCAGCTGCCGAACTCGGCCCACTTTTTTTTAGGTGTCATTTCAAAAGAGTTTTAAGGACGGATTTGAACCAGGACAATGAGGAAGCTATCATGTCTGACCCACGTGACAACCACATCACCTGTTTGACTAGTAGATAGGGAGATATTTATTCTCTCCAACTTCTCCTTTACCTCCCCCACCTTTGTTTAATGCGCTTTGTTTTCCTTGTTTGTTACGTCTGCCAAGCTGTAAAAACAGTCTCCCATCTCCAATTCTCACTCTTCCACCTGTATCTATTATTCATGGAAGTGGGTTTGAAGAGAAGCTAATAGAAATGAAAATTTTAAAAAGCAATCCATACCAAGCACATTCTGAGCTGCTCGGTGAATGGATTACACTGCCGAATGTGTACCACGCCTGTAATAACAATAATTAAATTTAATGTCTTTTTAATGTGTTTTTTATTTTTAAGTTATATTGATAACTACACAGGCTAAAACAAACCATGCTGAGATAGTGTTTTCCATGCTGAAGTTAACCCCATCGCAACTGGCATAATTGTTTTGATTTGTCGGAGTCTTTGCTGGTAGCTGCACTGAAATTCCATTGCATTGAACACCTACTCTGTTGGTCTTAAATAAGGAAATGTAAGGCTTGGTTTTGATTTAGAGTGAAACAGTTTAGTTATTTGTTGGAAAAGCATTGTTGTGTGGCTTGTAACTTAGAGGGATTTTTAATATCGTCTAACCTTTAGTCTCCCCAGTTGGGGCTGTTTACCTAGGACATGTATTTTAAATAAATTGAAAGTAATGTGATTTTTAAGTCTCTTACTATAACATGGTGGCATTAAATGTCAGCCAGTTTACTGTGAACTGGGGAAAACAGCCAAGCAGTGATAAATGAACTTTTACACATAAATCCAATTGGCTTTTTGTCAATATAAATGTAATTACTACATTTTCAGGCAATCAGTGAGTTAAAACTATTGTTTTGTCTGTCCAAGCCCATAAAACCTGACTTTTTAAACAGGTTTTTCCTTCTAACTAGCTGCACAAAAAGCTATTTTCTGCCTGAACAATGAACCTATTACTGGTAATTAAACCCATTAATTAGAAAATACAGCATTCCTTATGGTGTATAAGTTGAACAGCTCTATTCTGATATTGCAGAAGCATCAGCATCATACGATTGTATTTAATTGTGCTCTCAGGGCTTCTTTTTAAACTCTTGTTTAGGGATTAAAATTTTCCATTAGATCAACTTTTGAGGCTTGTGTCTGGGGCAGGGTAGGATTCATCCCTTACACAGACAGGGCAACTGGGAAGCACTGTTCATTCTGAGCCCCGATACAGCCTTCTCTGCTCAGTTTTCAAACTGCCTCCCTTGACGTTACCTCAGAGGGCGGGCAGTGCTGCAAACCCAGCTTGCTCTATCTGCCTCTTCTGATATTTTGAGGGGCAGCAGCTTCCTTTGGGCCCCTTGTTGGAGGAAAGTTTGTATCTGCTTCCTGCTAGGACAACTTTTGCCTAGCCACCAGAAAATTCCCAATGTCATAAATTTAGGGTGAGTCTATCCTGCTCTGTACTCCCGTGTTCTGCTTCAGCGGGTCCTTCCTTGGCTTAGTGTAGAAATAAACAAGTTGGATGCTGAGCACACTGGATGAAAATACTGTTGACACTGACACAGCTCACTTCCTGTGGTTATTTTATTATTTGTATTACCAAAATGCTTAGGAACTCCTGGACCAAGTTTCACTGTGCTAGGTGCTGTACAAACACAGAATGAACTTAAAATCTCCCATCGACTTCCCTTACTCATTGCGACTGGGGTAGTGGGATCACTGTCCTGAGTGTTCAGTTAAGTGCAGCCCTATTAGATGCTCTAAATCAAACACCAGAAGATTGACTATCAGTGCATCGACCCAGCGATACATAAAGACGAGCCCTAAGAAGACAAGAGATAACAGATGGAGCCAGGTAGACTGCCAAAGGAGCAGAGGGAAACCGTGCGACAGCATTGGTCTCCATGAAAGGCTGTTATCTTAGCAAAGCAACAGCTTAACGGTGCTGAAGTTTTTGGTAGGTTTCATAACACAGGAGAGTTCTAAGAAAATGGTAGGTAGGTAGGTTCCTCTTTAGCTCTGAATCCAAGCAAACCTCGGCTTAATTAGCTTTTAAATTTCAAGACACTGTCCCTCCACCTTCTCTTGATTTTTGTTTAGAACTCAGTAGATAAAAAAAAGTATTAAAAAGTGCAGATTACCTAAATGCTTTGTCGCTAATTGACACGGATAGCTTCGTGTGCTTTGTGAAGAAGGGACCATTACCTTATCCTCTTCAGCTATTACATAGTTATTTCCAAAGTCTGGCTACTAATTCCATTGGTTTTTTTGCAAGGGACAGTCAATAGTTGTTGTTTTTACATCAGCATAGTGCCCTCCCAATTATTTCACAGACAAGACGGTTCTGAGTCAATACTAAATGAACCCCAGCTTCTTAGCCCCAGGATTAGATCCAGACTTGTTAATAAAAATCCCCGGAGACAAGGATTTATTTAAAAGGGTTTGAGCTTTAATTGCACTGTGCCAAAAGTAATGTGAGTTGTCTCTTTGTAGCCTAGAGCTCTGAGTAGAAAATTTGGAACAGAAAGACTCATTTCTTAGAGCCTAATGCAGATCCCCTTGAGATCAACTTTCCCTCAAAGTTTGACCTCTTAATAATAACCCAGTTAACAAGTAAATGCCTTGGTCAGCTGCCAGTAGCCTTTCCATTGCTGCAGGCTGACAAAATCTATGCATGCCTGCAGTGGGATATGGGAACGTTCTTGTTGTGGAAAAATATATGCCTCTGAACCAGTGGCAGAAATGCCACATTTTTGCTAATGGACCGTGCTAGATAATTGTGACTGATCATGCAGACTTTGGTTTTGCACAGCTGGGAAATGCTGGGCTGCTACAGTGACAAGGATGGTATGAAAATCTATACATGAAATAGAGAAGAATAAATAGTCTTGATTTAGTTTAGATGCAGTATCTACATGCTGATTTGAAATGAAACGGTGTTGGTAAGACTGAGCTCCTCAGCTACACAGCTTGATTTGAATGGTTTTGGTTTTGCCAGGTGAGTGACCCCACGCAGTTTTCGACTCGGATGAAGCGCTGTCGAGGGCCCAGGGCAGGACTCTCCATGGTCTGTTGCCTAGTATTTCGCCACCTCTAATGTTAACAGGGTGGGATTCGCCCCATTCCATAGATCACGCTGATGGGCACTTTTCTCCATGGAGATTTCCCAACTTCTTTTACACGCCTCTGTCGGACTGCATATTCCAGGAAGTGAGGAAATAAAGCCAATGGCATGACACTTCCGTTCCGTATCACTGAGGCACTAGAGCCATATGAGGACAGATTGGCTCCATTAAGCTCTTCTGTGTCATTCCAAACCCATTCATCGTGTCCCCAAATAAGTGCTTCCGGTGAGAGCCCTGATCCCTTTGGAGTACTCGCTCTTAAAATGGCAGCAGATTCACCTTTTCCTCCTGCCTGACAGAAAAGGTGGCCACAAAGACAGGTTTTGTAATCACTGGCCTATGTCTGTGCTTATGAATTTGGGAGCTGGAATTTTCCACTCAATTGCAGAGGGCCTAGATCCTGAACGAAAGCAACGGTTAACTTAAAAAGCCTTTCACACAGAATAGAACTTGAAAAGCTGCCATTCTTGGAGCGGCAATCTATTTAGCCTGCTCTCTATTTACCCAACGCCATAATGCTGTTGACATTGAGCGTGAGCTGTGCTTGTAGCATCACATAAATGGGCTTGATTTCTTCTCTCCTGGGGCTGTCTATATTGCCGAGAACTGTCAGCAAAAGATGGGCAAATTGCAAGGATGAGACAGTCCTTAAGAATGTCATTTGCAGTGAACAGCACGAAGAAGCTCTGCTGAACCTACAAATCTAGGAACTGCACTATGTATTTGTTGTGTATTGGGTTGTTTTAGTGATAGATCTTGGGTTGTTTGTAGTGATAAATGCGATTGTTGTCATCGTAACAGACTTAGATCAATAGGGGCTTGGTCCAGCTGGTTTTTCTTGGTTCTGGCTTGTGGTGTGAGGTGGATTGAATGGAAAAGCGGCTTTCTGTGTTCAAGCCATTTCTTCCTAAACTCCATGAGTCCAAACAATATCACAGCATTGTTGAGTGCCATCTACTGCCACCTCACAGAATCCTAGAATACTAGGACTGGAAAGGACCTTGGAAGGTCAAGTCCAGTCCCCTGTGCTCATGGGTAGGACCAAGCACCATCTAGACCAACTTGGATAAGTGTTTGTCTAACCTGCTCTGAAAAATCTCCAGTGATGGAGATTCCACAACCTCCCTAGGCAATTTATTCCAGTGCTTAACCACTCTGACAGTAAGTTTTCTAATGTCCAATCTAAACTTCCCATGCTGCAGTTAAAGATCGTTGTTTCTTGTCTATCAGAGGTTAAGGAGAATAATTTTGCTCCTTCCTCCTTGTATTATGTCCCCTCTGTCTCCTCTTTTCCAGGCTAACCAGACTGATTTCTTTCGACCTTCCCTCCTCGGTCATGTTTTCTCACGCTTTAATAATTTTTGTTGCTCTTCTCTGGACCTTCTATAATTTCTCCATATCTTTTCTGAAATGTGGCACCTGGAACTGGACACACAACTCCAGCTGAGGCCTAATCAGCAGAGTAGAGAGGAAATTAATTCTTGTCTGTCAACTACTTGCTGCCCCGCCTCCTATCGAGACCCTACAGTTCCCATTGACTTGAATTGGAGTTGAGGGGGTTCAGCACCCTGAAAGAGTCAGGCCCATCATGTGTAGAGGATGTAGGTAGGCCTGCCCCTTTCCAGCCCATTTTCTTCTGCTAAATCCCACCTGGAGTTCTGAGGCTGACACCCAGGTCTTTTTCAGTTCAGCCTGACTGCAGCATCTCAGGAGCTGGATTATGGGCCATATTGTATCATCCTGTAGAATGTCCTATGGGAGGAGGGAAATAGATCCAAAATCAGCTGCAGTTTCTCCATGTGGGGGAAGCTTTGTGGTCCAGCAGAGCGCACGTGGTCTCTGATCTGCACGGAGTAGGAGGCTCTCCTGAGAAATCAAGCTCTGAATTGTGGGTCCTGAGATTGCTGTGCAGAAAGCCTGCTCCTCTAGTCCAGTGGTTCCCAACCTGGGGGTCCGTGGAGAGCATTACAGAGGGTCCGTGGGGTGGGGGAAGTAAAAATGATCATAGAAAATAAGTTTTAAATCAATTGCAAAGTTGCAATCAATTATTTTAAAATTAAACATCTTGCAGTAATGTTGTTAATAGCTGTCTGAAAAAATCTATGTTGTGGTTTCCTTTTTCATTTAATGAAGTGTATGTAGCTGCTGGAACAAGCTTTGTGGGGAGGGCTGGAAACGGTTTGGGGGGGCTATTGCGTGTCCGCACTCGTGAAAAGGTTGGGAACCCCTGCTCTAGTCTGCCCTTAAGACTTGCTGAGCTCTTCTTGTGTGCCG
The DNA here is from genome assembly GCF_033958435.1 of Carettochelys insculpta. Classification (NCBI taxonomy): domain Eukaryota; kingdom Metazoa; phylum Chordata; order Testudines; family Carettochelyidae; genus Carettochelys; species Carettochelys insculpta. Next base: position 11,309,032 of record NC_134155.1, read on the forward strand.
CTGCTGTTGCCAACTCTTTCACTTATGTAAAGCCCCAGCCCCGACTGGCCCGTGACTCCAGGAGGTGCTCCGCTTTCATTTAGAGTGGGTAGGGGGAGTCCCTAGCCTGCATGGTTGCAGAGAAAAACTTAAGTGCGCCCTGCAGACTCAGTGATTGGCTGGTGAAGAAGAACCCAGCATGTATTACTTGGGGGTAGGGGAGAAAAAAAATTTTTTTTTAATAAAGTTGCTCATGAGATTTTGGGGCCTGACTCAGGATTTTTGAATGGTTGGGAGTTGACAGTATTCCCACAGCTGCTCTCTTGCCCTACTTCTGATTCTTCCCCCTCCCTGAAGGAGGTGCAGAGCTAGACTTGACACTATTCGTTGCTTTTCAAAGAGTGCTTCCCCCAGGGGTAGAGTTCCTGGGGTGTGCGCCGTCTTTGGCTTGACGGCTCTCTAGATCAGGGATTCTGCAGCCTCATGAGACTGTGGGAAAACATTCCACACTCTCCACTTCGTTTCTCTGGGGCTTGTCTACACTCTTTGCCCCCCTTCTGCGCGGTTTAGCCTTGGGTTCTGTCACTCGACTGATTCAAACCCAGATACTGTCGATGGCGAGAGGGAATTGCTGGCAAAACCAATTTCAGGTTGTTGAATAGAACTGCTTTCACATTTACCCTGTTTATGTTGTCTTGCTGCTTAAGCCCAGGGAGGTGATAAAATAATTCAGCTCAGCCAGCTGGGTTGGGCTGCAGTTACATGTGGTGAGTCTATATCAGACATCTCCAGAAACATCTATCCATTCTGATAAAGATGCTTATTAACAGGGTAATTGATAAATTGTCAGAACAAAATGAAACCACTTCTTGGACTTACTGGTTAATGGCTAAATAAATCCCCTCACTGCAACGCAAGAAGCCAAAAGCCGAAGCTGGACATTGTGTAGTACAATGATGATAAAGTGGAGATCCCACCAGCGGAGGAAATGAGCAGCCTTCATTGTCAATTAGCTCCTGCTGCGCATTATCACGGAGCTTGTTTACCACTTTCCACGGGTCGGCTATTAAGCAAGAGCACTAATTGTAGAAATTACAGGATTTCTCAGAACAGTGGCTTACAAAGGCCCTTCCCGACTGGGAAAGGCAATAGATATCTCACAGGAGAATCATTTTTTTTTTTTTCTCTGAAATAACTCATTTACTAAAAACGTTATCAGGTTGTTGTGATTTCAGCCGCTAAGGATGCCTGGGAGTTATCTCATCCTGAGAAACTCCCAGGGGCATCCATGCTCGGCTCCTGATAGTGCCAAAGGCAGGCAATCTCTGCTCTGTTGCAAATCAAGCCAAAGGATCAGAAAACTAATAAAAGCTGGGACAAAGTTTAAACAACATCTAAAAATGTTTCTATCTAAACTAAAAGTAAAGACAATTAGAGCATTTATTTATATGGGAACTTGCAAAAGATGTGGTCGGCTTTTTTCCTTTTAAAACAGGCTTGGAACCTAACCACCTTTGCCATTTTACTGGCAATGTGTGTATATATACAGGTTGAACCTCTTTAATCCAGCACCCTCTGGACCTGACCAGTGCTGAACGAGAGAATTTGCTGGACCACAGGAGGTCCTATTATCTAGAGAATTACCCCCCACTTCCTCTGCTTACTGGGCTCTTAGAAGACATTTAGGGGATAAATTACAGCACAGACCACTGAGAGCCAGGACTGGTGGCTAGAAACAAACTTTATGGGAAACATGGTCATGCTCATGGTAAGTGGTCGTCTAGCTAACCAAAATCATGCTGGATTACAGGGTTTGCCGGACAGAAGCATTCCAGACTAGAGAGGTTCGACCTGTATCTGCAAAGCTCCTTTCCTGTTCCCCTTCAAACCCACTTTCTCCCTCTCCTCTGCCGTGACTCCTACGAAACTCAGCAGTGTCTGTGCAATTGGTTTGCTGGAACTTCTATTTCTCTGGCCAGTTTGAGCAGTCTCCTTGTCTCCCTTCGCTCGTTCTGTATTTCGTGGACCTGCGCTGAAAGTGTTATCGTCTTTAACAAGCAAAGTGGACAGGTTCCTCCTCCTCTTAGGAGTAGGTTTCCTTTCCCATTATATTATCGCTGGCTGATTTCCAATCAGAAAAGTCCGGGTAGACGCTCCCCTTAATATATGTACAGGGGATGGTGTACCATTAGGTCAGCCATTATGGTCAAGTAGGCCGTACCATTCAGACATTCATTGCAGTACTAGAAAGACACATTTTCAAGAATCAGTTTGAGCCCTGCATGCATATAAACTTGCACTCATGGATGTGGATATCCAGGGGTAGAAATCACTATTCGCTCTACCACTGGGAACCGTGCCAGTGAAGGGGGCAGAACATGGTGCTGCGTTCCCAGGAGTCCCCAGACAGGAGATGCAACTGTGTGGAGGGGCTGGGGGCAGTACAGCCACACCATATAGGAGCTGCCAGCATGGGGACCCCATGTTCTGCTCTTTTCACTGCTTTGGTTTCTGCAAGAGTCCTGTAATTTAGAGGATACTAATTTCTGTCCGGGGATATCCTCGTTCATGGCTGAAGTTTGTATCTGTGCCAGGCTCTAATCAGGAATGTGAATGGTATCGTCCGGTGTGCAGACTGAGCCTGGGTGGTTTTATATGGGTTCTCAATCGAGGCTGGATGTCTTTCTAAAAGAGATGCTGTAGCTCATCACGTGTTTTGAATTTGATGGAAAAATTGCGAACAGAATTCCAGGGCCTGTGTTTTACAGGAGGCCTGACTAGGGATCCCATAGTCCCATCTGGCGTTAAAATGTGCAAGTCTTACAGTGTGTTCTAAAAACACCAGCTGTACCGACACGGAAGCTTCCATCTCTTGGTAGCGCTGGTGCAAACAAATGCTCACAAGCTGGTTAGGTCTTTAGCTGTGCGTACACTAGGTTCTTCCCTTTAAAGTTACCCACCTCCAGGAGCCATGGGAGTTAGCTTTAGCATAGACAATGTTCTGGTGTTCATAACAATCCTAACCATTGTACTTCATATACTGGCCCAGGTCTTGGTTAGATGGCATGGTTAAAACCCTTGCTGCAGATCTGCGTTCGCATTTCCACCGTTGCTAGTGTTGGAGAAGCTGTGCCAATGATCCCACTGATGGGAGGTTTGGGGCCAGAGGTAAGAGCTATAAATAACAAGAACCACTAGACCTGTCGTACTAAAAGAGAGAGAGACCCTCATGCTTCAGGCCTTAAGACAGCCTCTAACCAATGCAGATTAAGAAGGAGCTTTCCATGTGGGAGCAGTTTCAGCCCTTAACAGCCTCCTGCAGAATTTTTGTACCTTCCTGTGTAGCACCTGCTACTGCCACTGGATTAGGCAGACCATTGCTCTGATCTGGTTTGGCAATTCTTGGTCTTCCTCTGTGTCTAGATTCTTGCCGTCCCTGCAAGGGAGGTTACGAACTTACTTTTCCATGTGCGTTTGAGGATTTATTAATGTGGAAGCTGCTGAAGTGATGAATCCCTCTTCCCCCACTCCCCCCAACCACGCTGATTCCACTTTCTTTTTTGTTGTTGGTGAGGGCCCTGAGTTCCCTGCTCACTGCTCTGGTGCTGTTTTCTAGCTTAACTGTGATTTCTCCTAAATGTCCAGAACTTTGGATGGTGGGGTGGTGGGAGAAACAAAAGCCATGTGATCTGTGCTATGATAAATGTAGCGCATAAGTAATATATTTTGATGTAGAGCAGATTGCAGCTGGAATCTTAGCAGCAATAGGATACTAAAGCTAACTACGTTTAGTTGTGTGTGTGTGTGTGTGAAATCCTTTTCTCAAGAAGGGGTGCAATCACTGCAAAATAGGCAGGCGTCTCTGATATAATAGTCACGTTAGTAATCAGTCAGTGAAATAATGCTCCTCTTAGATATGAATCACGGTGCTGGAGAGAGAGCATAACAAGCCCTTCTGTGTTTGAAAGCCTGTGAGCTAAATCTGTGAGTCAGAGCTGGCCAGAGTAAGGACTGATTAGACACATGCAGATTTGTACTATTAATAATTGAAGCAGCTCTGTCCAAAACCCACCTAGTTCCTCCTAAACAAGAGCTGGTTTCTGTGCCCTTGTCCAGGACTGTGGCGGTGTGAGGTGGATCCTGATGAGATCGACAGGCTCAGGGTTTGACACTCGGGCTCAGCCAAAGAGGTTGCAGGGCCCAAGGTGATATGCTGATGGCAGGGCCCAGTCAGGCCCCTGTAGGTGTAGGGCCCAAGGCAATCGCCTTGCCCTCAGGCCAGGCCTGTTGACCCATTCCCTTCTTAAAATGTCTCCCTGATGAGTTTCCCATTCTGCTACCACAGTGTCCAGCTTCCCCAAAATAGGGGGTAGAAGCAACCGACAGACCTCTTCATTCAACAGCTCCCAGCAGAGCTCCGGTCCCCAAGGCCAGCAGTTCTCAAGCATGAATGCAGGGCCCATTGGGGGAGGGGGGTGTTGAGCAGGTTTCAGCAGGTCTGCCAGGCAGGGCTAGTATAGACTTGCTGGGGCCCAGAGCAAAACATGGAAGCCCTGCTGCCTGGGGCTGAAACCCAGGGTCTCCAAGCTCTGTCCCTTGGGGCTGAGACCAAAGCCAAAGCAGTTTTGCCTCTTTGGAGTGCCTGTGGCATGCGACCATGAGCAGTCGCCCTGTTTGCTACCCCCTAATGTTGGTGCTGGGCTTTATACATGGAAAAAGAGTTATAGTGGCCCAGGTGGGCCATAGTGTTTTTATAGTGCAGAGGAAGGAGCTCAGAAAGAAGAAGGTTGAGGCCCTGCGCTCTTAAGGGCCCACTTTTAAATTATCTTCCTCCTATTTTTCTTCTTCTTCCCTGGCTGGAATTCCCTCAGGAATGGTCTCTCTCTGTACGCCTCCTTCTCTGCTTGTCTTAACAGTGGTTTCCTCAGTCTTGTGAGACCTTGGCCATGCTGTGCTTGTGCTGAGAGAGTCCTTGGAATAAGTCCTTCTGTACAGACTGAGAAGTATCTCGTGGCTATAGTTAATCCAAGTCTTTCGTCAACATGGCACCAACCCTAAACCCTCACGGGGGTAGGAGGGGGTCAGTGTTGTGTACTTGGTAGGCAGTGACTGGGCTAGGGGCTTTCTGTGCCATGCGTCGTTCTCAATCTGTGGGGATTGCCAACTCCTCGCAGGACTTGTGTAGTTGTAGGTTTCTTTATAGATGTTTCTGGAATCGCACTTTCAGAAAACCCTCATCCAGCATAGTCTGTCAAGCTTTCACTTGGAACCCCCAAGGAAAATGCAAACGAGGAAGACCTCGTACAGCGTGGAGAAGATCTACTGAGACAGAAGGACAAGAACTGGGGTACTCCTGGGGTCAGCTAGAAGTTTTGTCCCAGGACAGAATGAAGTGGAGGAGACTTGTGGATGACCTATGCTCTGCCCCGAATACAAGGGTTTAAGTCAATGAGATAAGGGACTGGACGCTGAAGTGGGAGTCAGTAGAAACAAGTTCTGTTCCTAGTTGTGCCCCTGGTGTTGGCTTCACCTCTCTGTCCTTCTGTTTCCCAACCTGCCAATTCCAACTGGAAGGTCTCTGTACTTGGGGGAAGGGCATTGCCACCATTTCTTAGGTGTTTCTAAAGTTCTGAGCGAAAAAAGGTCTCTGATCTCAGTTGAGGAACTCGTGAGATGTGTAATGTGAATACAGGTTGATCCTCTTTTGTCTGGCACCCTGGGGACCTGATTGGTCAGTCTTGTCTAGCAGCATTACCAACACTTCCACTGCCGACTGGGCTCTTAGAAGACATTTAGGGATAAATTACAGAAAATAACAGCACAGAACACTGAGAGCCAGGACTGGTGGCTGTAAAACTTTATGGGACTGCGGGAAACTTTGCCACACTCCATGATAAGTGGATTTCTGGCCGAGCACTTGGGCAGCCGCCCAGGAGAGATTCAAATTCCACCCCACTTATTAGCAGAGTGCCCACAGCCAGCAGCATGTGTTTTTCTTGGTGGTGCACATCCTCACATACCTCGGGGCACAACAAAATTTGTTTCACACATGGATTGAAAAAATTAGGAGGAACATTGGCTCTGGAGTGGGTAAGCGTTAAGTCCGTCCACCTTCACCAGCTTCCAGAGACCAGCCTGTGGCCAACATTTGCCCTGCTATTTTTAGCCCCCCACACCAAGTTGTTAGCCCAGGGTTCTGAGGATTGGAGCCACAAGACTTTTATTGTGGCATACAAGAGCCGTTAGAGCTCAGGATAAGACCTAATATGGTAGGCAGCTGGCCCCTCTTTGCTGGGTGCAGGGTTATTGTGCCTTCCTCTAAGATAGCGATGAGCAACCAGGCTAGTAGGTGGGCTGCAGCGGGGGGTTCGCCTTCATGTCAGTGAGCTGCAAGATTGAAGTCCAGTTGTGCGTGTTCACCGCGATCCCAAGAACAAGGCGCAGTACGTTAATACAGAGCATGCCGAGCATCTGCAAACAAGTAGAAATGCTTCAGTTGCTCCTCGATCAATAGAACCATCATCAACTTCAGGTAATAAAAAAAGAAATGTTTATGTGTATGTTGCAATTTCTGATCCCTGCCCGGCCTCTTCCCAGTCTGTCTCAAGTGCAGCCGGTCACCGCTCCTCCCACGTCCTCTTGGAGCTTGAATGCCACCAATCAGCCAATCCATGTCGCTCCAGAAGTGGTGGGTGGGGCGAGAAGTAGAGATTTGCTGGGGTGGGGGCAGTGAGTGAAGCTGGCCAGTGGAAGCTAAGAGGTTTTGCTGGGGGTGGGGCTAGTACTCAAGGCTCTCCCCACTCGTGGGCCATAGGCCACGTTAAAAGGCTTGATGGGTTCAGTCTGGCCTGTGGGCCACACCTTGCCCACCGCTGTTTTATGAGAATCAGTCCCATTCCAGGCACATCCTGTTTTCCTGGCACGACCAAACCCTGGTCTTGCTTTGAGTTATGGCCGGAGAAAGCTATATATCAAATGTGATGGTCCCAGCTCTCACCATTTAGCACAGAGGCAAGCAAGATACAGTCTGCAGGTTGGATTGGGTCCACCACACCTTGAATCGAGCTCAGGGCCTGCCCCTAGCACTTTCATTGGCTAATTTCATGCTCTGCCTCCAGGAAAATCTCTCAACTCCTATTGGCTGGAAACTGAACAATGGGAACTGAGAGATTTTGCTGGGGTGGGAACAGCGCACTACAATTTCTCAGCTCTCATTCCCACCCCCCCAAAAACAAAACAGAAAACAAACAAAAAAAAAACAAAAACCCCAAAGCCCTACCCTGGACAACACCCAGTTACTTTAGGAATCTGAGCTGCATTTTGCCATTTGGATGGAAATCATGCCAGGACCCCGACATGCTGTTGTTACCACTTTGTTCTGAAATAAGGGTTAACTGCAAAAAATTCTGTGTTGAGCGGCAGGGTTGTTTTCCACATTAATTACGTAAGTTAGCTTTGTGCAAAAGAGGAAAAAATTCTGCTGAGGAGATAATTATGTTTTGATGGAGAAAATCTAATTAGGAATCCATGATGACATGATCCTGATGCTTATGTTCTGCTTTTTCTCCTCCTGGGACCTCAGAGCCTGGCTGTGATCAGAGTTGCCAAGCCTCCTTATTGGCAGACACTGGCCTTCAAAAGTCCTGAGCCAGACCCGTCCAAAAATCATGAATTTTGGCTTAAAAATGACCAGATTTTGAAATGAAGGGATTTTGCTTTGGCTTCTGGGTTTTTTTTTTCCCCAGTACAGTTCGCTTTTCAAACAGCAGAGCGAGGAATCCATTTCAGCACATCTGAAAATCACACCCCCATAAGCCCCCATGGGGTCTTTTTTAAAATAAATGTTCCTAAAAGCTTGTAAACAGCAACAAAGTGCTAGGATTTGATGAAAATTCAGTAGAGAACAGTTTATTTTTGTCAAGCCCATGGCAACATGTCAGCTTTTAGAACAGACCCAGACACCGACCTAAATAACAATTGTCTAGCCAGACACAAGCCTACTTTAATCCTTTCAGGTCTCTGACCTTTGTATTTTTGAAGTTGCATTTAAAGCAAACAAATTGCCCAGGGAATTAGTTGTGAAAATGCACATGAACAAACTGAGATTCCCCTTCTGTCACTGTTGCTCCTCATCATCATCAGTGGTAAGAGCCAGGAAGAACAGGAAGGTTTTTCATAGATGCGCAATGCTTGTAAAATTGTTATGGAAATTAAAGTCTATGTTGTAAATAGATGGCCAAAGAGAAGATCAGAGTCTGTTGCAGTAAGACAGAGACTTACATCACATAATATAAATTAACAAGGAGTTGCATTTTACCCTAGAGGTGGCTGCATTTCAGAAATGTGTTTTTCTGCTGTAGGGGGAAAAAAGTACGGGAGTATGTGTATTTGTGGGAAGTAATTATAGATATACATTTATCTGCACACCTTTCCCCCCTAAAGCAGAAAACATTCAATCTTTCCTGAAAAGCAGCCACTTCGGAAGTGGAAAGTAATAGCTTTTTCACAGTACCCCTAGTTTAAGATGGGAAGCGAATCATGGTCTCTCACACTGTTTAGAGGATTTCACTTTTGGTCCACCAGCTTGTTACTTTAGCCCTCAACCCTCTGATTTCACTAGACTGATCATTTAAAGAAGCACTTGTTGTTTTAGTCTTTGTAGTGTAATTGAAACATGCCAATCACTGGAAGAGTATCAACTTGACTTCAGCAGGCCAGGATTTTACCTCCCAATCCTATGGGTGGAACTGCCACAGACTTAGTATGTAGTCTTGGGCAAGTCACTCCACTGTTGCTTGCTTCAGTTTTCCCCATCTGTAAAATGGGGATAATACTTCCCTATTCTGCGAGTTAGCTGCTACAGAAAGGCAAACTGTTAGACAACAAAGAGTAGAGCTTCACGGCGTGTGTTTCTATTGTTTCACTTTCAAACCACCTTTAGGTGTTTGGGAACTTGGATGCGGGAGCAGAAAAGATGCTTTTTGTAAGTTGAATCTCCAGCAAAAAAATCAGACAGAAGGTTGAGGCTGAACTAAGTGTTTACCAGCTGCTTTTAATCTCCTTAATGTGCTCCAATCAAAAGTGTAAATGATTCTGACCTTTTAACAAGGAGTTGAAGAGCATGTAACAAGATGAATGCCACCACAGGGGTGGGGAGGGAGGAAGGGAAGAGAAGATAATGAGAACAAGTAATCGTAAGACATCCAGTTGATACTTTTACGTTGAGCTGAATCTCTTGGGGACCTTGGCCATTGGCTCCCAGGATCATGGTATGAGGTGCCCCTCCTGCCCAGGGCAGAGCTCCTTCATCACATTCCATCCAAATCATGGCCACTTGGAGCATTGTTTTAAGGCAGGGAACTAGGACTCAATGGGTATGGTCTGGTTCCTAGCTCTGCCGGGACTTGCTGTGTGATCGGAGGCAAATCACACAATGTCTATCTCAGTTTCCCCCAACTGTTCATGTGGGAGATTGCTGCAGGGAGCCTTGTGCTAGGCATTGGTCCCTGTTCCTCTGTGGGGAAGGTATGCTATGGGACACCCTCTGTCTCCACATCTCCCTGTAAGCTGAGCACTTGGGCAACTGCCCAAGGGCGATTCAGGTGCCGCCCAGCTGAGTAACAGAGTGCCCACAGCTGGCAACGTGTTTGAATTGGTGGTGCACATCCTCACGTCACTCGGCGCCGATAACAAAATGTATTCCGCCCATGGATGGAAAAAAATTAGTGGGATCCCTGCTGCCAGGTTGAGGAAAGAGGACAGAGTTGGATCCCAGCTTGGTCCAACCAGCCACCTGTGGGTTCAGTATACACCTGTGTGCATTGATACAAGCACCAGCACACCATGCAGCAGATGCAAGTGTAGTATATTTGTATCACGCTCGTCACGGACCGGGACTGTGCTAGGGGCTGTACAAACACAGAATAAGAGAGTTCTAAAATGCTTGCTGTGCAGGCAGCCCAAGACCTGTGCCCTCTTTGCCACTCAGATGAAAGGGGAGACATCTTTTTTCGTCGTCCTCAAGCACCCGTGCAGTCACAGCTGGGGTATGCTCCTACAGCAGACAGGTTCTGAAATCAAGGAAACCTCCTTCCATCTTCCAGCCCCTGCAGTTCAGGCCACAATTGACAATTTGATGAATTTCCCTCCCCAACCTGAAGACTGATTGATTTTTTTTTTTTTATGCGTGAATTTGGCTCCTTTGTTCCCTATTAAGCTTTTTACATGGTCAGTTATTTCATCATCGCACATTCTTATTGCTTAGCAGCAGCTGTCCCTGGGCTCCGTTCGGTGGCACTGTGTGCTGGCAGGTCAGATAGGCTAGCGAGATTATTTGCGTCCTGGGCATTATACAGAAGCTTCAGTGTTTCGTCGCATGAAACAGCCTTCAGAGGCCCTTTTGAAATAAAAATAAGAAACCTATTCAAGCGGGTGCCGCCAAATCAATACCAGAATCACCAGCTCGTTCCTGGCTCTGTGACCTGGTCCAGCGGTGAAGTGACGAAAGGGGCTTTTGTGCTGCTCCGTGCCATTCAGCGTGTTAATGAGCGATCAGGAATGAACCCCATGAGCCAAGGCTAGATTGAACATCATCCTTCTGCTGGTGCCCCACATCTCACATGCATAAGCATGTGTGTCAGTAGCAGCAGCCATGAGCTGGAACATCAGCACCAAAACACCCTCTGTACCTAGGTGTGGTACAAGAGAGCCCTTTCAATACTGAGAAAATCCTTGGTGGTTGTAAGGATCAGAGAGGTAGCCGTGTTAGTCTGTAGCTTTGAGAATAACAAGAAGTCTTGTGGCACCTTATAGACTGACAGATATTTTGGAGCATAAGCTTTGCCCACAAAAGCTTATGCTCCAAAATATCAGTTAGTTTATAAGGAGCCACAAGACGACTACTTGTTCTTGTAACACAGAGTAAGCCGTGCTAGTCTATACACTATCAAAACAAAAAGCAGTCAAGTAGCACTTTAAAGACTAGCAAAATAGTTTATTAGGTGAGCTTTCATGGGACAGGCCCACTTCTTCAGACCATGTTACTGGGGTCAGCCACTGGAGGGAGATGTGATAATTCAGTCACAGTAAGGGGGTTTGGCGATACCAGTTCAAGTCCCTGCTGTGCCAGAAACTTCCTCTGTGACCTTGGGCAAGTTCCAGCCTCTTAGTGACTCAGTGTCTGTCTGTAAAATGGGGCTAAAACCACTGGCCTTCATCACAGTGGAATCGCTATGTGGTTAGAGCATTGGCCTTGTAAACCCAGGGTTGTGAGCCCACCCCTTGTGGGGGGCCCTTTTTAGGTTCTGGGCAGGGTAGATTTGAAAAAAATCTGTCGGGATGGTGATGGGCCCTGCTATGAGGGTAGGGGACTGGACTTGGGACCTCTCGGGGTCCTTCCAGTTCTCTTATATGATGACTTTGGGGCAGTGGAAAACAACTTGTGAGCTTAAGAGCAAAGACGTGTTGGGAAGATAAGTCCATTCAAGAGCGCGGGCACGCAATTACTACAGATGGGGGGCCATACCTGATCACAAGTACTAAGCCAATATCTTGTCAACTGACATTTTGGATGGCTCTTAATCGAAGTATTTTGGCAAGGATCGTTTTACTCCCACAATCCCAATCTTGACAATGGGCAATCAAGGCTCTCCCTGTCGGCACACAAAGTTTGTGGCCATGTTAGCTGACCTTCTGCGGGGGACCAGGCCAGAAAGCCCATCTCTGCCAACACGTATTACCCAGGGCAGTGCTTACAGGATTGGCAGCATGGCGTAATGGATGTTATTTAGCGGTATATAAATGTGAATACACAGACATCCAAACAGTAACATTTTTAATGAGATGGATGAGCCTGAGACCCAGCAGCTGATTGGACTTCCCCCTTAGGAAATTTCATGCCTCGCTCAAGGGGACCTGCCTCTCACATTGCGCACCCCTAGCTTAGCTCATGTGTTTGTGCACATACCTCTCCCACACATAGCTATCCTTTTATTAGTTCTTCTTTCGTGGGCTGAATGTAATTTCAGGGCCCTGTTGTGCTAGGTGCTGTGCAATCAGCAACAGCTGCAGAGGTGGTTGTAAGCACATCTTCTGAGTTTCATCATGTTGCCTGGTTTGCCTGTGGTGGCTCTGAGCGCCTGTATTCCATTCGTTATCAATTTTGGAACACTGGCAGGTTGCGGGAGCAAACACGGGTGCCAGGAATTGGCCGTCTGGCTTGTCTGTGTGTAAAATGGCTCTTGGGGCATAGCGAGGCCTAATTCCTCCTCATAAAAGAAGTCGCCCATGAAGGTCTTTTCAAAAGTGCCACAGATGGGCATCACTGTTGGCTTTCCATGGTGTACTCTTCAAGGCAGCTGCAGCGTGGGGGTTTCATTGTCTTCACTAGATGCTGAGTTTTATAAATGGGCAGACTTGATCTGCAACCGTGTTTGTCCAGTTCTGTGCCGGCCTAACTGTCTGGATTCCACTGAAGACAGTGACCATGCTGGACTCGCATCGGGCTAAAATTGCAGTCACAGGCCGATGAATCAGGACCCGCGTGTGGGTGGTTTTTTTGGTCAGAATCTTGAAATAATTGTTCCAAGTGGGCTTCAGTTTTTCACCTTGTGTGGAACATACAATTGTGAATATCGAGGCAGCTAAAGAGCAACGCAGCTGGGCTTGACGTGCACGTGCATAACAGCCTGTTCTGACTGAGCTAAGGAGCTGTTCTCTCTCTCCTGCTTAGTGATTATTCTAAGGCAAGAAGGGTTTAAGCCACACCGAAAAGGACTGTAAAGCAAGAGACAGGAACAAAACAATTCTTAGCATTTCTATCAGCATTGTGCAGATTGGAGATTTGTGTGTTTTATACATGATATTAGACATAATTATTTCCCCCTCCTTTCTTCTAGTTTTCTTTTTTATGTTTTTTTTTCTAAACACCTACACCTTGATGGATGAATCTGGCAATAACAGTGGGAATTTCACTGTTGCTTCTTATATGGTCAGCAAAATATGATGCTGCTTTGCTCTCTGGCTAAGGGCACACATCTGCGGGAGAGATCTTGACAGCCGTTGATCCATAGACTCAAACATGTCTTCAGACCCAAAACCTCCTGTTTAGCCAAGCTCTGGGGCGGTTGTGTGTATGTTGACATTAGGAGCCATTTGCATTGGTTGTGTATGATGCAGGCTCAGTGTTTGCTTTGTGACTGTTCTCTAAAAGGCCTCCTCTGGTTGTTCAAACTGTTGGCTAGGACTATTATTAGACAATTACATGTATTTTTGGAGTAACTGGTTTTTTTCATGGATCAGTTAGTGCAGGGGTCAGCAACTTTTCCAATGTGGAATGCCAAAATTTGACCTTTTTTCCTCTACGGTCCATGTGCTGGTTATACTTTTTAAAGTCACCCATTCTAATTGCAATAATGTTTGATGATAATAGAAATTCTGACCTTCTCTTTAATTTTTAAGTAGTTCTAACTAAGCATTGAAATGATCAAATAAATTAAAATTTACCATATTTGTTACTGTGATGTCATTGTAGGCGCAATGATTTGCCAGGAAAGGTTTCAGTAGGTAGAAAGCTGCATCCTGTGGTATTGCAAATTCATAATCTTCCTCTTTCCATTTGTTATTTACTCCACATTCTTACTCATCAGTCTTTCTGGACTGTCCACCATCTTGATAGATCACAAAATAGCTTCAAAACTTTTTCTCAATTTATTGCCCAGTTTTCAAAACCCAGAAGCATGAAAACCAAAGTTCTAAGTGTTTGCACAAATTGATGGCCCACTGTAAAAAGAGCTACAACTCAATATCAGACTTCATTCAGTGGCAAGGAATAAAGATGTTCATGGCTTCCCCAGAATCAGTTCCTTTGGCAGGAAGACAGTTGCAACTTGAAACAGGCAAACAGACACAAACAAACCGTTTGAAATATGCAGTAGGTAGCTGTCCATTTCACCACCTCTGCCCCCTGCTGGCCCAGTAGGGTTATAGCTGTCTGTCCCCATCTTTGGCTCCTTGCTGCCCCCCTGTGGTCATTCTGCAGCATAACTCTCCCTCACACCAAACCCCTCCTTTTCCATTTTATGATAAACAGTCGAATTCCAGGCACATCCCATTGTCCTGGCATAACCAAGTCACGGTCTTGCTTTAAGTTATGGTAAGAGGAAGTTTCATACCAAATCTGGTGGTCCTGGCTGTTACCCTTTAGGAGTTCTTGTACGAACTGACTCACAGTTGGACAGACAGGACAGTTGGACAGACACAAAGTTTCTAAAACATACAGTAGTTAACATTTAATATATATTTAAATAGAGGAAAAGATCGCTTCCATCTTATTTGGTGCCTTTTAAAACCTGGTGCCCCAGAGGACCACTTAGTTTACCTCTACAGTTGTGCTGGCCCTGCAAATCGGAGAACTGTGCATAGCATGCAAAGGGAGATGGAGCTCCAAAGGTGGAGGGTTAGCCACTCCTGAGCTGGAAAGGTCAGATTCCTGGTTCCCAGTCATAGTGTGATTTAATGTTGTATAAGGAGTGAGGGCCGGCATCGGCAGGCCAAAATAGCACAGGCAGAACTTTAAGGACTTCAGGTTCTGGGCCAGAGCAGAGTGAAGAGCTCCACTCGGACCAAATAGCCTCCTAAAAACCTAATTAGCAATTAACCCATAGATGATCACCAATCAGATGAGCAACAGAGGAGCTCAGAGTGTGCTGCAATGTTGTTTTCATGAGTCAGCCTTAGCAAAGAAGCTAACCTTGCCTCCTTCTGTTTTTATTTCCAGCCTCAGCTTCCTCTCCTGTCAGTCACTGAGCCTTTAGCCTCTGACTTCTCGGGGTAGTCTACATTGCCAGAAAACATCCACTGACTCCACAACCACAAAACTGCAGTGCATCCATTCTATCCTGTGGAACCCTACACTGCAGTTGTAGAAGGCTTGTCTCCCTCCCTAGCAGAAGTTGTCCCAATACAAGATGTTACCTCCATGGCCTCATCTCTCTGACCTACAAAAAAGCACTGATAGAGTCAGGGCAGGTCTACACTGAGGCAGAAAGTTGACCTAAGATACACAACTCCAGCTGTGAGAATTGCGGCCTTAGGTCGACTTTCTCCACTGTCGCCACACCTAGAGCTCGACAGGAGAAACTCCGGTCAACTTCTTTTCTTGGGGCTGTGAGGCGTACCAGGCTCGACAAGGATGCACCCTCTGTTCCATTTAACGTGTCCCTACTAGACGTACTAAATCAAACCCTGGCAGATAGACCTCTGCAGCGTTAATGCTGTGGTAAGTGGAGATGTGTCCTCTCTTCTGGGGTGTTAGTGCCACATAGGTGTTGCCTTTAAATCCCCACGCTTGATTTTCTCAGAGTAGCTTGGCCATGCAGACAAAACCTTAGGCTGTGCCTCCCTTAGAAAACTGACCTGCCCGTAACGACCAATTGGCCAGAACCATCAGAGGGTCACCGTTCCAAGCAAATTCTTTCTAAAAGTTAAACCTGAATTAAAGGAATGTCTCAGAGGGGTAACCGGGTTAGTCTGTAACTTTAGAAACAACAAGCAGGCCTGTGGCACCTGAGAGACTAACAAATTTACTAGGCCTTGAGCTTTTGTGCCTTTTACCCACAAAAGCTCATGGCCTAATGAATTCATTAGTCTCTAAGGTGTCCCAGGCCTGCTTGTTGTTTCACAATTAGTGGAAAACATTTGGCACGTTCTGGCAATCACTTGTGTCACACCAGATCACAACTTTCGGCATTCAAATCCCTTCCCTGCAGGAAGGTGCTGTCTTTATTGTTTTTATAATAGAAATGTGGTAATATTCAATGGATTTCACTCTTCAGAGCAGAGAACCTCCAGCAGCATGGAGGGAATTTTAAGCCCGCTGGTCTGTATCTTGCATCCCCCTGCTTCTGAATATGCAGAGTGTTTTCCTGGGGGGAGTGGAGTTGGTTCCCCCCTCCCCCACTGGTCAGTAGATCAAGATCACGCTCTTGAAACGGAGCCGTTTTCCAGCGGTCCTTGTAATTAACCTTACGTGTTCAATTTGCAGCGAAGGGCAAGACTTGCCACAAATGACATACAGTGTGAACTAGTGACTAGAAATTGGCTTGCTTCCAACAACTTTTCAAGGTTAACGTTTCAGCATCACCTATTGCCTGGCCCAGTCTCCCACTGTGTGGTGCGTTGCCCTGCTGGAATGATCGCTTTATAGCAAATTTTGATTGTAGACTTGAGGCAGGTAGCTGCTGTTCTTGTTTTTCAACCAGATGCAAAATGGAGGATTTGCACCTTTACTGATCCTCCCTAAACCTACAAACGGCCATAGTGGGTCAGACCAAGGGTCCCTCTAGCCCCGTATCTTGTCTTCCAACAGTGGCGAATGTCAGGTGTCCCAGCACAGAGCAGGTAATCAAGTGATCCCTCCCGTCATCCATTCCTATCATCTGAAAACTGGCCTCTTTTAATACAGGTTGAACCTCTCTGATCTGGCCACAAGTTAGGTCACCACCCCATGCGTGGGTTTCCCCATCCCCTGTGAATTGGCAACAATGTTATTGGAAGTGCTTTGAGATGTGTGGAAGAACAGGGCTGCATAAGAGGTTGGTGGTGTTTATTACATGCTCCTGATTTACACAAGCCATATCCCATCCTTGGGGCAAGAACTGCTTAAAGCAGATCTGCCAAGACTCAAGTTCTGTTGTCACTTCTTCCACTTGCTCACGGTGACCCCGTGTAACACATACATTCTTGGGGCCAATTAGTTTTTTCCCTTCTGCAAGGGGAGAGTAGTAGGACCTGCTGGATAAGCATGGTATGCGGTCAAATGCACTTGGAGCCCTGTGGATGAAAAGGGCGGGAGACAGCTATTAAGCAGATATTTGGCATGATGTTTTAATAAACTGAACAATAGCAAAGCAAGGACTGTATGTTATGTACCCTGTAGACGCCTCGTCCCATGTCCTCTATTACTGTGACCTGTCTTACACACTGAGCATACTTAAAACCTTCAACCACTTTTCAGTAATACTGCCTAGCAATAATATGGGGAATTCCACTAGAATGAGGGCCCCTTTCAAAATCATATATTTTTAAGGGTTATCCTGTCCCATTTCTTTCTTCTTATCCATCCCTGTTAGGCCACATCGTCTAGCAAATGGATGAGCAAACTTTTAACATCAGGCCCCACTTTTCATCCCTGCAATTAGCAGAGTTCCCCCAACACATCTAATGTAATTCAAACCGACAGAAGTTTCGGTTACGTTCATATGGAAAAAAACAAAAAAACCTTTTTGGCCCATGTAAGAAAATAAAGTTGTAGGATGTAAAAACTTGATTAATCGGGATAGAAATGTGAATACCCATATATAAAAACAGTAACAGATTTCAACATTTTTAATGAGGTGGATGAGCCTAAGACCCAGCAGCCGATCGTGCTGCACCCCGCTTACAAAATTTCATGTATGCCCCCTTTCCCCCCCCACCCCCCAGACACCCCTGATTGGTTCGGCAGGACAGCAGGCTTGGAATCAGGAGAGCTGCGTTCTGTTTCCTGGACCTGCTCTGTAACTGGGCAGGTCACCTTACTTCTCTGTCTCAGCTTTCCCTTCACACGCTTTCTTATGTAGACTGCAAGCTCTTTTGCAGAGGAGCTGTCTCTCACTCTGGGTTTGTACAGAGCCTAGTGCAATGATGGCTGCGATCTAAGCTGGGGCTTCTTGGAACGTCTAATTCACGCAATAAATAACTGCACTCGTAGACCACCCATCATCATGTTATTGCCCCTCTGTGCATTATGGACAGATTGCCACACAGATGCTTAACAACCACACTGAAGTAATAGCTTTTAAGAGCTTTCTGAAATGAAACCAAAATTAAACAGAGAGCATTTGTCTTTGCAACCAAGTTACCACTGGCATCATGATTGACTGGTCAGATTAAAATGCAGCAGAGAAAGTAGATTGCCTTTAGCTTTCTACAGCTGTGTCTACCCTACAAAAATAACTTTGAAGTTGAGTGTCTACATACGCCCTACTTCCAAGTTAAACTTAAAAGTAGGGCACTACTCCGTTCCCGGGAACGTAATAAGGACTTCGAAGTTGGTCTCCCTGCTTCGAGGTAACTTCAAAGTAAGGGAAAATGTGTGTAGACTCTCTGCTGGCTACTTCAAAGTAGTGCCTAACTTGGAAGTTAACTTCAAAGTTAGTTCCTTGTGTAGACACAGCCATTGGCTATGTCTGCACTACCCCTGAAGATCATCCTGCTCGAGGTCACTCTTCCGGGATTTGGTTTCGTGTGTCTGGCAGGGATGTGCAAAATCGACTCCCGTCCTCCTCGCGGGACATCTCCCGTCAACCTTCTTCCGTGAGGGTGGCCAGGTACATCGGCTGCAGATACGTTGATTCTAGCTATGCAGTTGCCACAGCTAGAATTGTGTATTTGCAATTAACTTTCTTTCCCTAGTGCAGACATAGCTTACGTGATTGTCTGCCCTTGAAACAGCAGGAACGCTTCAGTGTAGACACTGCTCTTGCTAATGGGAGGGACTCTGTCATTGGCGTCAGTAATCCACCTCCCTGAGAGGTGGTAACTAGGTTGATGGAAGAATTCTTCTGGTGACCTAGTGCTGTCCACACCTGGGTTAGATCAGCTTAATTAAGTTGCTTGTGTGGGTTTTCACGCCCCTGAGCAGGCCTGCTGGTGGTGGGAGCAAAGGGGACAACTGCTCTAGAGCCCTGCTTTTCAAAAGCAGCTGGAGGCCGAAGCCCTTTAAATGAGCTCCAGGCAGAAGTGAGGGCTGGGGTGTTGGGAGGCACCATGGTCCGGGTGGTGCTGAGGCCTGGCTGCTCGGGCCCCATCCCTTCCACCTCTGCTCCTGCCCTTTCCAGGAGCATGGAGCCGCCTCCCCACCTTGCCGTGGGGCACAGTGAAGATGTTGGCCCCCCCTGCCTCTGCGCAGCATAGCTGAGCCAACCTAACTTGTTTCAGTGGAGACCTGGTCTTATTAAAGTAATGTCTCACTCATGCTGACAATGTCCTGTTATGATGATGTTGCTGATGGGAGACCCTAGGATGATGATCTACGCACAGGGCTTGCGGTGAAATCTCAGCCCTCTGAGGCCCAGGTCAGGTGTTGGCAACCTGCAGCTCTGGAGCCACATGTGACTCTTTAAGGACTTCTTTGTGGCTCCCGACACTAAAATTACAAAATTTAAAGAAAAAAGAAAAACCTTCCTGATTATTTTCGATAAATGGTGAACATCTAAAAGCCCAACAATGAACAACTCAGACCTAAGTAGCAAACGATACGTGATCTTGAAATGTTGGATAACATCCCCTTTAATACGAGCAGTGCACTGTGGGGTAGGATACTGTATCTATTTTGATTGTGTTGCTAATGAAGTCTTGATTTTGAAAAGGAAATGGAAGCTTGTGGCACTCCTGCTGTGAAGGGCAACGCACATTTTAAGAAAGGAAACTGAAATTAAACATGAATGGCATAACTAAAGTGGGATTGGAATGCCTTCAAAAAGGAGGAGAATCAGAGATGAAAATGGAGAATTTCAAACTGAATGGACCCGATCCTTTGCATTTATGTCGAGTTTGGTTGATTCCTGTTATGTCTCATTTACAATGAGGAATTTGCCAGTAACAAAAATTGCAACCTCATGAGGCGTTTTCTCAAAACACACACTACTTTTGCCAAACAGCATCCAGCTGGAGGTGCCAGAAAAAAAGCCACAGAGGAGCTACAATGTGAAGCAAAGTCAAGTAAGAACATGTTCGCTAAATGGGTGAAAAAAATCATCAAGTAGCGTAACTGTGGTTAGTTCTGTGGCAATTCAAGAGATCATGAAATGGGGAAATCCTTTTTACAGATGGCAAATATATATAAGACGTGCTTTAGCAAGGGATTAGAGCAGCTGTACAGTGATTTCCAAGCCACAAATGAAATTGTTCAGAATCTCGCATCCTCCACAAAGAGAGTGAGTGTTCAGGAGTGAAAGCCGGGAAGATAGTGGTGCAAGCGCACACTTAAAGTGCAAGGAAACAGCCTGTGTAAAAACTTTGAACATTCTGCAGCAAATGTGTTGCATTAGAAATCATTGTGTGCACTGTTGTTAAAGTAGGGGCTACAAAAATATGACCTGACATTATTTATTAAGGACCATCTCATATTTACATGCATTGTAGCTCTTGAATCATTGGTTTTGTTTTGTTTTGGTTTTTTTTACCAAATTCAAAATAAAGGCTTCTCTTGCTCTTTTGGTCGCTGACCTTTAGCCCCAGTCATGCTGAAATAATACCTCAGCACTTCCTACAGGAAACTGAAAGTAATGAAATCATAATTAGCCTCTGAGTGCCACACAGGAGCAGAGCAAATGGCTGCATGCCTCAAAAGCTAAGAGATGCATAGTAATAAAATCTGGACCGTAGTCGACTAAATCAGATTTGGTAGTTGGCTTTAGTGCTCGGTGGTAATTGTGCAAAGGCGTTTAATTGGACTTGCTGCAATCTATCTTCTTTCTCCTTTATACTCCCTGAAGCAATTTGTTCATGCCTCCGAAGCGTGCCTCTTGACAACACTATCAGTTTCTTAATTCCGTAGGTTTATGTGCTTAGTCCTAAAAATTATTTGCAACCAAAACCTGACATTTGAAAATCCTTACTTGTCGAAAGGAGTGACTGGAACATCATCTGAAGAAAGAAAAAAGAATTCTCCCCACCCGTCCCCCAATCCCCTTCTGAGTTATTGTAGCCATGTGAAAAACACTGGAAATTCCTTTCTCTTATTCTTATTCTTATTCTTATTCTTATTCTTATTCTTATTCTTATTCTTTTTCTCTTTCTGTCTTTGTCTTTTCCTGTATGTCTGTTTGTTATTCTGTGTGTCTTCCTTCTGTGGCTGGAACCTTCCAAACAGTTAAAACAGTAAAGAGTCCAGTGGCACCATAAAGACTAACCAGTTTATTAGGGCAAAAGCTTTCGTGAGATTCAACTCACTTGCTGAGATGATTAAGTGAAAGACAGGCATGGGTGCAGAGCTGGGAGTGTAACTACAGTGCTAATTAAATCAGGCTGGATGTGGCTCACCTCTAGCCGTGATGAGAAGGCAAGAGTACTTGCAGGGGAAATTACTTGTTATAATGAGAGAGCCATTCTATGTCTCTATTCAGACCCGTTCTCATGGTGTCAAATTTGCATATGAATTCTGGCCCAGCAGTTTCATACCACAGTCCATTTTTGAAGGTTGTTTGCCTCAGGAAGGAAGCTTGCAAGTCAGTAACTGTGTGTCCAGGGAGGTTAAGGTGCTTTGTCTCTGCGCGCGCACGCACATTATGATTTGTATTGCAGTAGTGGCTAAGAGCCCCAGTCATGGATTGGGGCCCATGATGCTAAGTGCTGTGCCAACAGAGAACACAATTAGCGTTCCTGTCTTACAGAGCTCACAAACTAAATGCCAAGCACAATGGGCTCCTGAGCCCAGAGGCTACTGTAATACTAATAAATAATAGTAAAGTCTTGACCTGTGTAAAGTCAAAGGATCTAAACTGTCCTTGCCCCTTTCACCGGAGTTTAGCCTGGGGGTGCTAGTAGGGTGAGTTCCTTGCGCTGCCATGTGGGGGTGCTGTCTAGTTCAGGTCCTGCTGCTTGTGATTGGTTTGGGTATGATGGACGTGTGGCGGAGACCAGAGTTCCTTCCTGAGTGTGGTAGGGGTCGGTGCATTACACTGATATCTAGCTTCACACCCCACCTGTTCCCCTGCTTCCTGAAACACAGCAGCTTTCCTTTACAACAGGGCAAATCCATTGTCTCCTTCCAGCTCAGAGGGCGCAGCAGAACAGGTTTCTGACCCCCTCGGAGCCTGCACAGAGGGGGTGGACCTAATGAGTGTAACGGAACACACTTGTGCAGATCTCCCTCTGCTCCAGCATGTAGAGGACTCGGGGGATGGACTAGTTCATGGCCTTAGCAAATACGTTCCTCTCCTGACCCCAGCCCAACTTCCCACCACGGGTGCTTGGTTCTACCAGAACGCTGCATGCTGAAGACAGGTCGCTGTGTTGTTTGCTTCTCTTCTCTTCCCTCACTTGCATTCTTTTTTACTTTCACACTTCAGCCTTCAGAATCCCATTCCCGGTTTCCATGAAAACAAGGTCATTAGCTGCCGCTAAAGCGAAATCCATCTGCTAAATGTATTCCATTAAAAACCCTTCTGAGGTCCTTCGTCTTGCCCCGCTCTGGCTTGGTCTCCAGAGTTCTCTGAGTCTATAGTCCATTAAGCTGCAGCAAGATATCAGGAAAGGGGAGAGAACTGGAGCCGTCTAGCGCAGAAACGACTGGGCCAGTTTATGTAATAAAAATGACATTTTTCGGCGCTTACCGGGAAGACGATTATTTGGACTGCAAATCAATAACTGCATCTTCAGCTGCTTAGCTACTGCAGGGGATCTGCCTCAGAATTGACAGGAGATAATGAATGTTTAGACAGCTGCTGTCAGCCACGGCATAGGAGTAAACTGAGTGAGCTTAGGGCTTTCATTATCTGTGTTGGCCCATCGGGGTGTTATGTTGCTTGGCCAGGTGGAACACCAGGAAAGGCTGCCCTGTTGGGGGTTGGTTTTCCATGTGGGTTATTGGCTTTGTAATCGTTTGCTGCGTTGGCTTGGAGAGGCCCCTGTCTGGACTGGAACCTGTTGTTCTAGTCCCGGGGTCAGCAAGCCCCAGCACAGGTGCCAGGAGCGGTACGTGAGGCGATTTTCATTGGCGCACAAGGTGGGAGCTCAGGCCCACCCCTCCTTCCCTCTGCAGCTGGGAGCTTGCTCAAAGCCAGGCTGTCCGTGGGTTAACAAAAGACCAGCTGATGGTACCGACCACCACATACATGGCAAAGCTCTGCGTCTTCATTAATGTATTACTGAAGTGGTGGTCAGTAGGACTCTTAGGGACTTTACAAAGTATCACCAGCACCCGGGGCGTACACAGAGGTCAAAAGGTCAAATTTTGGCACTCTGCCTTGGAAAGCTTGCTGTCCCTGTTCTCGGTGCTGTGTGTGCAAATCAGGGAAATAAGCTCCCTCTACCCCTGGAGAAGTGACAGGCTCAGCGATGTGTATGTGGGCCCACTGCCCCGCCTTTCCCGCCCACTTCCCCTTGAAACGCTCACACGGGCCTTCTCCTCCTCGCACCTCTTGGTGCACCACCGGCTCCAGCTCTCCTGAGCCTAAGCGCTGCAGACTCTGGTCCTTGCACCCTAATCCCAGTGACTCCACTGCCAGTTCCCCAAAGATGCTCCTTTCCCTTTAGAGCAAGGGAACAGGGTTTGAAATGACCAGAGCCGCCGCATCAACACTCAGTGGCTGCCCAGAGGGAGAGTGGGGCTCTGTTTTGATTTCTGGATTGTTTGCAAGAATCCCATTGATCTGACCCCTTGCCCCCAAGAAAGTTTGGGGAATGCAGTGCTGCGTTCTACCTCCTCCCCCACCCTCCGCACCCTGGATTCTTAAAACCACCTGGAGACCTTTAGTGTGCGTTTGTGTAGATAGCAATCCTGTTTACAAGGGAAGGTTGGCGCAGTAAGTGAGTGGAAGATGGGAGTGGCCTGTACAGATGGTTAAAGCTAAGTGAGGTGTCGGAACAGCTGAAGGACTGAGTGTGAAAACTGTGTCCTTTCATGTATCCAGTTAACACTGCTCCTCCTCTGTGGCCCCACCACGGGAAGAGCAGGTGGGCACATCACGTTCAAGGTAAAATGAGCTTGTTCCATCTGGCCCCACCTGTTGCAGCACCCACTAGCACAGCTGCCAAGAGAACCTGCCCTAGAGAATCCATTTCAGTTCATTCGCTGGCTGAGGAGGAATGCAAACTCCCTTGGAAGTTGAGGCTTCGATTGAAGAGAACACAATGAGCATAGGAAGCCGTGTGACCAGGCAGCGGCGTTCTGCTGTGGTCCCAAGGCCCTTTTCACCAGGCTGGGGGGAGCTGCTGCATCTGTTGGAAGGTGGAGCGTTTGCTCGTGTTCATTATTTTATTTGTATTGTCATGACACCCGGAGGCCCCCATTGTGGACCAGAAATCTGTTGTACTAGATGCTGAGATGGTCCTTGCCGCAAGGAACATTTAATTAGTGCCAGGACTCATCAGGGCTGAGCCTGGGCCTCTTTGGTAGTAGCTCAGAGTCTCTTGCACCTCTGGGCTTGGCAGTTTGTAGAAGCGGCACCTCTGGGTTTGCAGCATCAGTTATGAAAGTTTTTAAAAGAAGAAAATGGCTGGAGCCCTAGCACTTCTCTGATTACAGATTAAGCCCTGGGCACGTGGTATAAGGCTAGAGACAACAGATGGGTGAGAATAAGGAACCAGTGAGAGAGCATTGGGCTAGTTCAGAAGGGTTTTGAATGAAAAGTAGAAACAGAGCCCGCTCGAAAACTTGGATGTAATTGCTCATGGAGTTTTGCAGGGTTGAGTTCAAAATCTAGCTCTGGTCTTAGAACTTGTAGGGAGGTTCCCCCCACACCCAGGGAAAAAAACCCTCCGGGGCACTAAGTTTTGCAGGCTTTTAGCCAGCTAAATTGGAGGCTTAGCTGAGTTTTACCTAGTTTCTGAAGCTTAAATCCAAAAGAGAAATTTAAGGTGAAACTCTGGGGGTGTGATCCCATCTGACCTGAACCCAAACAAAGGTTCACCCAAACTCCCTAGGAACCCAATCAGCACAACTGGCTCTCTTTAGTATTTCAGACAACCCTTAAACCTACATGGAGTTATGGGAAACATTCCTTGTTGCTCATTGCAACTGCTGGGCACATTTCTGTTGATTACCTTTCTAAGTGTTTTTTTCCTAGCTTGCTGTGAAGTGCCGTAACAAACCACTCTGGGCGAGTTGGTATCTTCCAATTTGCTGAGGGGTAGAAGAGGTACTTGATATGAGCTATTCTCTACAACACTTACAGCTTGACCTAATAAACTGCTATGAGGAGGCAGAGGCACTTTTAAACAGCTGTCATGTCCCACTTGAAAACTGGCTATCAAGCTTGAAGAACTCCGTGGCTGTAGTTGTACTTTAAAAGTTTTGTTAATTTTTTCAGTCTGACCTTCTTTTGATCACCAGCTGGAGAAGAGAGGAGGAAAAAGGGTACTTATTGAAAGTACAGCCACTTGAGGTGGAGTTGTTTGTACTTAAGTGAGAGTCACTGGTAACCCTCTGGAAAACTGCTTGAGTAAAAGTACACACACTCATGCACGTGCATAAACACACACACCGCACCTTTACAGTATTGTGCTGAAGTGTCCATAAGTGAAAGCCGCTGCACTTTTACTCAAGGAACTTTTTGAATACTTTTCCACCTCTGCCTGAGAATTGATCCAATTAATTCCTGTGTTGCACCAAGAAGCTTGTTTGACTCAAGCATCTCTTCAGGAAGGCACCTGGTCTTGATTTGAAGACTTAGAGAAATGGAGAATTACCTGCTTCCCTTGACAGTTTTGTTCCCGGTTTTGAGCACATGGACTGTTTTTATAAATATTTCAGGTTTATTTCTGGTTTGAATTTGGCTGGGGGCAGCTACCAGCCCTTGGTTCTCATTATGCCTTGCTCTGGTGGATTGGCATCTTGAAATACCTGGTGTTTTTGCACCAGGAAGGTACTTAACCCAGTCGCTTCTTGAGCTAAGATTCTTTGGAAAGATCCAAATACGGCTGCTCTCCACCCACAAAGAACGTCTCCTTTTTAAAGTCATTAATAGTCCTACTTACAACACCTCCATTAATAAATAAAGGCAGATCCAGAGCTTTACCGTGTAGGTGGTGGTTGGTGGCATTAGCTGGTCTTTTGTTAATCCACAGGCGGCCTGGCTTTGAGCAAGCTCCCGGCTGCATGCAGTGGGTAGGGGTGGGACTGAGCTTCCGTTTTACGTGCCAGTGAAAATCTGCTCATGTGCCACTCTTTGCGCCTGTGCCGGGGGTGGCTGGCTTCTGGGCGAGAAAACTCATCCCTGGATCCAGAGGCCGCTCCCGCCCTGGATACCTGATCCCCTGAAGAGATAAGACAAAGAGCATCGTCTTCTCGTTTTACCACCATTATGGAGAGAGAGAATGAGGCCCAGAGAGGATAACCAATCAGTCACACAGGGGACCTGTCGTCCATGGATCCATGACTCCTGAGCCCCAGACCAGTGCTTTCCAAGTCCACAGGGTGAGGTGGGGCAGGTGCCCAAGGTCTCATGTTTTTGGGGGCCCAACGGCAGCCCCCCCCATTTGCCCTATGGATGGGGGGTGGATTATCTTGGGCAGGTGGTAGAAGCAGAAGAGGGTCATTTTCCCTCTCCCTGCCACTCCCACTCGCCATGTGGCACAAGCTGCAGCTTGCCCCACTCTACCGTGCCCTCCTGGCCTGCTGAGCCCCACTTCTCTGGGGCCGTGGGAAGCTGCCTGCGGCGAAGTGTGTCTCTGTGGGCCCAGAGAGCGCAGCAGAGCAGAGCAGAGCAGAGCAGAGCAGCGCAGCCTGCTGCTTGCGCCGGGAGGTGAATATAAGGGCAGGGCTGAGGGGAGGGAGACCAATACAGCAGCACACAGACAATCCAGGAAGTTTTTGGAGAATGTTGGGGATAACTTCTTGGTACAAGTGCTGAAGGAACCGACCAGGGGCCGTGTGCAACTTGCCTGCTGCTCACAAACAGGGAAGAACTAGTAGAAGAAATAGAAGTGGGAGGGAACCTGGGCTGCAGCGACCATGAGATCGTAGACTTCAGGATCCGGACAAAAGGAAGAAGGGTGAGCAGTAACATACAGACCCTTGATTTCAGAAGAGCAGACTTTGACACTCCCTAAGAGACCGGATGAGCAGGATCCCTTGGGAAATGAAGATGAAGGGGAAAAGAGTTGAAGAGAACTGGCAGTATTTTAAAGAAGCCTTACTGAAGGCACAGGAACAAACGATCCTGCTGTGTAGTAAGAAATGTAAACATGGTAGGCAACCAGCTTGGTTTAACACGGAAATCCTTAGTCAGCTTAAATTCAAAAATGATGCATACAAGAAATGGAAATGTTGACAGTTGACTAAGGAGGAGTATAAACATACGGCTGGAGAATGCTGGGCAGTAATCAGGAAAGCGAAAGCACAATTGGAACTGCAGCTGGCAAGGGATGTGAAGAGTAACAAGAAGGGTTTCTACAGGCATGTGAACAATAAACAGGTTGTCAGAGAAGGTGTGGGACCATTACTGGATGAGGGGGTAAACTAGTGACAGATGATGCAGGAAAAGCTGAAGTACTCAATGCTTTTTTTGCCTCAGCCTTAACGGACAAAGTCAACTTCCCTATGACGGTCCTAGATGATGCAGTATGGGAAGGTGGAGGGCAGCCATCTGTGGGGAAGGAACAAATTCTGGGCTACCTAGAAAAACTAGATGTGCACAAGTCCGTGGGTCTGGATTTAATGCACCCCAGGGTACTGAGGGAATTGGCAGAGGTCATTGCTGAACCTTTGGCCATTATTCTTGAAGACTCTTGGAGATTGGGGGAGATACCAGATGACTGGAAGAAGGCAAACGTAGTGCCCATCTTTAAAAAAGGAAAGAAGGACAATCCAGGGAACTATAGACCCATCAGCCTTACCTCAATCCCTGGGAAAATAATGGAGGGAATCCTCAAGAAATCAATTTTGAAGCACTTGGAAGAGGGGAAAGTGATCAAAAGTAGTCAACATGGATTCACCTGGGGCAAGTCTTGCCTGACCAGTATGATCAGCTTCTATGACAAGGTAACAAGCTCTGTGGACATGGGGAAGTCAGTGGATGTGATATACCTTGACTTCAGCAAGGCTTTTGATATGGTCTCCCACAACATTCTTGTCCATAAGTTAAGGAAATATGGATTGGATCCTTGGACTATAAGATGGATAGAAAGCTGGCTTGATGGTCGGGCCCAATGGGTAGTGGTCAATGGCTCGATATCTGGATGGCGGTCTGTTTCAAGCGGAATGCCGCAAGGCTCGGTTCTGGGGCCTGTGTTATTCAACATCTTTATTAATGACCTGGATGAGGGACTGGATTGCACCCTCAGCAAGTTTGCAGATGACACAAAACTAGGGGAAGAGGTAGATACGTTGGAGGGTAGAGAGAGAATCCAGAGTGACCTGGATAAATTGGAGGACTGGGCCAAAAGAAATCTGCTGTGGTTCAATAAGGAGAAGTGTAGAGTCCTGCACCTGGGGCGGAAGAATCCCAAGCATTGTTATAGGCTGGGGACCGACTGGCTCAGCAGCAGTACGATGGAAAGGTACCTAGGGGTTATGGTGGTTGAAAGGCTGGATATGAGCAAACAGTGTGCCCTTGTAGCCAAGAAAGCTAATGGCATACTGGGGTGCATTAGGAGGAGCATTTCAAGCAGATCTAGAGAAGTAGTTATTCCTCTTTATTTGGCACTAGTGAGGCCACATCTGGAATACTGTGTCCAGTTTTGGATCCCCCAGTATAAAAAGGATGTGAATTTGCTGGAGCAGGTTCAGCGAAGGGCAACAAAAATGATTAAGGGTCTGGAGCACAAGACCTATGAGGATAGGCTGAGGGATTTGGGCTTGTTTATTTTACAGAAGAGAAGACTTAGAGGTGATTTAATAGCAGCCTTCAGCTTCCTGAAGGGGAGCTCTAAAAAGGAGGGTGAGAAACTGTTCTCAGTGGTGTCAGATGGCAGAACAAGGAGCAATGGTCAGAAGTTGAAGAGGGAGAGGTGTAGGTTAGATATTAGGAAAAACTACTTCACCAGACGGGCGGTGAAGCATTGGAATGCGTTGCCTAGAGAGGTGGTGGATTCTCCATCCCTTGAGGTTTTTAAGTCCTGGCTGGGCAAGGTCCTGGCTGGGATGACTGAGTGGGGGTTGATCCTGCTTGAAGCAAGGGGCTGGACTAGATGACCTCCTGAGGTCCCTTCAGCCCTGTGATTCTGTGAGGTGACCCCCTGCTGCTGCCATCTACCACCACTGTCCTGCCCCAGGTAATCCCCCACCAGACTGGTTAGGTTGGGGGGCAGAGTGGAGTAGGGGCAGGACATGTAGTGCAGCAGGGGTTGTCCAGGGCCCTGCCTCCCCCACCAGGATGACCCTGATTGCCTGAACCACCAGGCTGTCCTTCCAGCCACCGAAGTATGACAAGTCCCTCCGGGTGTTGAAAATACAGCGGTTCAGTCAAATGCTTTTCCTGCCCTTTCCCTTCACACGTACTTCAGGCACATGCCCCAGTTCAGCTAAGTAGTATTGCTGTGACAAGTGGGGCTGAGAAACGTTGCAGGGGCATCGTTCACTACCGGGGTTTTTGGGCTAGGCTGGTGCGGAGGGGACCCTGGATATCAGCCACAGCCAAGGTGAACAATTAAAGCCGGACGTGGTTTGTACTCCCTTTGTTTCATTAATATTGTATTGTCTTATTAAAGAAATCAGACAGTTCCTAGGCAACAGTGATGCTCCTCTGTTCTACCCCCACTGGGTGCTGCTGCTTGATGGGAAACATCTCCCGGTTTGTGCAGCGAGGCGACCGCTGCGTCTCCCCCCTCCCGATCCTTACAGCCACCTCTGCAGCCGCGTGCGGAAAAAGCAGCTGTGCACTTCCCAGCTCCGGGACTTGGGCACGCGCTGGCCCTCGCCCCCGCAGCCCAGCGTGCTTTCTCTGCTCCAAGACAGCCCCCTCTCCTGGGGATGCCGTCAGCCCCGAGCTGTACTTAAGCCGGAGCACAGGAAGACAATAGCTGCCCCTCCCCTCTGCAGGCGGTCGTGATGAAAGCCCACGCGTCACACTGTGAGGTGGCACTGGAGGGGCCAGCCAGGGATGTCCTGTTTCTCCACTCGGTGTTGCACGTTCCGCTTTGGTGCGCGAGCGGCTGGGAGCACAGAGCTGGAGGGCTTGGGAAATGGTTAGCCAGTGGGCAGCGGCGCAGCTCCACAGGCGGGGTATCAGGCTTGCTCGACTAACCAGCTCCTTTGGGGCTGCTGCTTATGGCCCCAGAGGTGCAGCCTCAGAACTGGCTGTTGTCGAGAGAGCCGGGATCGTGTTGGTGGGTGATCAGACACCAGCTGCTGCTCTGATTTTCTGCTCAGTCTGGGGTTAAAGGGTTCCTTGGTTGGTGCAGCACTGGGCATATTTCCTCTTTTCTCAAGCACTGTGGCCGGCACCAGCCGGCTGGACACACCGCCCTGTAATCTGAGCTTCCTCTTTGACACGGGCCCGTCTCTGGTTCTCAGGGCCAGGCAACAGCCAACCTGACTGATCCGTCTTCTGTCTGCCGCACCTCTGATATCGCGTGCCCCTGGCATGACAGCGGTACAAATAATAAACAGAACTGCTTGCAGCTGGCACGTGGGTGGGCGAGGCCAGGGTGGCTGACCACCTAATTGCGCAAAACTGAATTGGCCTGTACCGCCCCTTCCCACAGGCCCCATCCTGTCGCTGAGGCCCTGCCCCGGACTCAGTCCATCCCTCCTCGCTCTGTTGCTTGCTTTCCCCACCTTGTTCACGCTTACTGGACTAAGGGGGAGGGCTCAGGTGCAGGATGGGGTAGGGTCTCCGGCTGGGGGTTGCAAGCTCAGGGTGGGATGTGGGAGGAGGGACTTCGGAGAGAGTTCCAGGCAGGAACCAGGAGCTGGTGTGCAGAGTGGGATGCGGGGGGTCTGGACTCTGCAGGAGGTGGCCTCAGGCTGGGGCTGAGGGGTGCAGGCTGCAGCTGGGGTGTAGGTGCTGGGGATGAAGGGTTTGGGGTTCAGGAGGTGGCTTCAGGCTGGGGCAGGATGTTGGAGGCATGGATGGAAGAGGGCTCTGGCTGGAGGTGAGGGCTCTAAGATGGGCCTGCATGTGAGAAGTTTGGGGTGCAAGAGGGTTGGGGTTGGGCATGTGCAGGCTTGGGGAAGGACTCTGGGAGTAGGAGGGAGATCCAGGCTGAGGCGTGGGGTTTGGGAGGCAGGGCCTAAGGGAGGCTTGCTGCAGCTTCCAGGGAGCAGCCATCAGCTAGGCAGGTGGTGGGCAGCCAGGGAGGCGCCGGGCACTGCCTCCCCAGCAACAGGGGCCATCCCCATGGCTTCCAGCCAACTGGCACTGCTGGCAGGGCTGACCCAGCAGGGCCTGGCTGGTGGGTGGGCCCAAGGCAGCGTGCCGGCAGTGAGGCCCAAGCTCTGGGTCAGCTGCAGCATGGGGCCCAAGGCACCTGCCTTCCTCCCCTTGCCCTAAGGCTGGGCCTGGCTGTGGAAGCAATGCCTTTGGGCGTGAAGACAGCATGCGGAGATCTCTGGCTGCCCCTGAGCCTAGGGACTGCAGGGCCATGGGTGCTGCTTCTGGGAAGGGCAGGAGGGAGCTGGCCTTCTCTCCCCGCCAAGCTGCTGGCCTGCCAGGGTCCCTTTTTGAGTGGGTGTTCCAGCCGCGGCCCTAGGCGAGGCGGGTGGGGAGGTGCCTGGTGCCACTCACACACAGGCTATCCATGCTGTCAAACCCCGAGCTCGCTCCCAGGAGACAGGTGGGAAACCCACCACGCTTAGCAATGGCGCTTACTTGTTTGCAAGCAGCACTGGGGTCTGCTGGTGAGAGCTCCAAAGTTGAGCGCAGTGTCTCCGCTCAGTGGAGCGCTTGGGCAGCCGCCCAGGAGAAATTCAGGTGCTGCCCAACTGATGAGCAGAGCTCCCACAGCCAGCAGCATGCGTTTTGATGGTGGTTCACATCCTCACATGCCTTGGTGCACATAACAAAATTTATTCTGCCCCACGGGTGGAAGAAGTTAGCGGGAACTGTGGTCAAGAGACCTGGGTTCTGCCACTGGCTCTACTCTTGGCTGGCTCTGACCCCTTGGGCAAGTTGCTTAAATACTCTTTCTGCTTCAGTTTCCCCTCGTCCCCTGTGTCTGTCCTGACTGTCACAACGGTAAGCTCTTGGGCTTGGGGCTGACTCTTTTTTTTTTTTTTTTGCCTGTGTGCTTGTACAGCACCTAGCACAGTGAGGCTACGAGGCAGTGGCCTCTTGGGCTCGCTAGAACACAGTAATAGCAATGGGGATGCTACAGTGATGTTTCCAGGGCAGCCCCATGGCTAGACGGCATCTGAAAAGCCCCAGTCAGCCCTAGCTGTACAGGAATGTAGGGTAATTAGCAGCAGGCTGGTACCTAGGGTCAGTTATGGAGATCCAGTGAACACACTGAGCCTTTGTTTACCCTAAAAAGGGAGAATTGCTCCAGGAATTAAGGTACTTGAATTTACCACCTGGGCTGGAAAAGCAGAATTATTTCGCCAGCCATCAGTAGGTGAAACTTTGAAGCTGTCCTGCCTGGCTTTTCTCTGAGGCGCCCTACACTGCCGCATCCCCCTCAGACGGCGCTGGCAAAGTGCTCCACAGCCTTTGGGTGTATTGACTCTTCCTGCTGTTTAGTTCTTGCTCAGCTGTCTCAGCATCCCCCCCTCCACTCTCCAGAGTGGCGTCATTCTAATCAGTGTTTCCTTCTACTTGCCCAGATCCGTCCCTCGCCTTTGAGTTGGGCAGTTCCTCAGAACTGGATGTGATCTGATGCTGAAGACATTTTCCCTGTGGGCTGTACTGTTCCTTCGGGCTTCCTTCTGAGTCTAAAAGTTCTTGATGCAAACTCTAGGTTTCAGATCTTCCTGTCTGTTCCACTCCCTGCTTTCGCTCCGTATCCTCCTTGGATGAAGGCACACGAGGGATCGCTCTTGGACAGTTGGCTGTTCCTGTTGCTGGAATGCATTCCATTAAATACAACAAGAAGTCCTGACAAAGTGGGTCTTTGCCCACAAATGCTTATGCTCCAAATGATCTTTTAGTCTATAAGGTGTCACAGGACTACTTATTGTTTTTGAAGATACAGACGAGCTCGGCTACCTCTCTGGTATATTCCATCCTTTGCAAACAGCTTGACTGTATTAGGAGACTGTGAAGAAGGCTGAACTGTGGAAGGAGGCCAGGAGGTGGGGTCCAGGTCTGCCTTCAAGTGGGGATGGTCTTGTGGTTAGGCAGACCCAAGTTTTCTTTGACCAACAATAGCAGTGAAGCAGCAGCAGCATGAGCTAGCCACTCAGATATATACCCAGGGCCCAGGTGAGGCCATGTAGTCTCTGCTGCCCCAGCTTTACTGTTGCTGCAGAATGTAAGAACGGCCATACTTGGTCAGACCGAAGGTCCGTCTAGCCCAGTATTCTGTCTTCCAGCAGTGGCCAGTGTCGGCTGCCCCAGAGGAATAAACAGAACAGGGAATCAAGTGATCCATCCCCTGTCACTCATTCCCAGATCTGACAAACAGAGGGTCACCATTCCTACCCATCCTGGCTAATAACCTTTTGATGGACCTATCCTCCATGAAGTTATCTAGTTCTTTTTTTGAACCCTGTTAAAGTCCTGGTCTTCAGAACATCCTCTGGCAAGGAGTTCCACAGGTTGGCTGTGCATTGTATAAAGAAATGCTTCCTTTTGTTTGTTGTAAACCTGCTACCTATTAATTTCATGTGGTGAGCCCTAGTTCTTGTACTATGGAAACAAGTAACAACTTGTTCTTGTTTGCTTTCTCCACACGAGTCATGGTTTTATAGCTCCCTGTCATATCCATCCTTAGTTTCCTCTTTCCTAAGATGAAGTCACAGTCTTTTTAATCTCTCCTTATACTTATCTAGATCTAGGCTAGTTTAAGAATGTCTATATAGGTTGAACCTTTCTCATCTAGCACCGTTGGGACTTGACCAGTGCCGAACAAGAGAATTTGCCAGACCATGGGAGGTCAATATTGTCTCGCAGCATTACCAACACTTTCACTTCTGACTAGGCTCTTGGAAGACATTTAGGGGTAAATTACAGCTAATAACAGCACAGAACACTGACAGCCAGGACTGGTGGCTGGAAACAAACTTGATGGGACCATGGGAAACTTGGTCCCACCCATGATAAGTGGGCGTCCAGCTCACTAAAAGTATTGCTGGATTGTGAGTGTTGCCAGATGAGAGAGTTTCAGACTAGAGAGGTTCAGCCTGTACATGTAGCAGCCGCACTTCTGACTCTAGTGTAGGGGTACATTGAGGATACAATGACTGGCACAGTGGGGCTCTGGACTGAGGTTAGGGCTTCCAGATGCTACCATTTTCTAAATAATACTAATAATGCCTCTAAATTGAAGACCAGCAGTCCTGTAGCACTTGAAAGGCTAACATTTATTGAACAAGTAATGAGCTTTTGTGGGTAAAGACCACTTAAAGGTACGCTTGACTTGAGAAAACATGTTTATAGCTGTATTTACAGTTCATCTGGGGAACAGTAAGTGGGAACGAAATGTATATCTATAAAACTCCATGAATTACAATGTTTGTTTCTTGCAACCAGGAAGGGCAATTGCTGGTGACATTAGAAGCTTATGAATACCACTTTACCCTGTGAAGTAACCTTAAATGATCACTGAATTAGCACTCAAACCCCAGCAGTTTCTAATATGAGAAAAATCTGTGGCCAAAATAAAAGTTGAAAAAAAAAAAAAGCGAACTGGTATTTCACCCATCTGGTTCCAAAGATCATAGCTGATGTCTGCTGTTCAGCCTATTAAACTAGTGATGATGGAGGTTGTAAGCTCTTGAGTCTCCCTGGGTAAGGAACTAGTTGATGAAAACATAAACACTTTAATTAAAAATGAAATTACAGGAAAGCCGTTTCTTAATGCAGGATAAGCATGAAATGCCTCTTACTCTCTCCCAGGGTCCAGTGAATTTGCAAGGCGCTAGCAATAAAAATGGGGTGGTTCAAACCCACTCTCTGGAACAAGGCCTGTGTTTAGAATTTGTCTGCAGCTGAGTGTATAGCTAGAGCATGGTTTCCCAAACTGGGAGGCATGTCCCCCTGTGGGGGTATGAAGAAATTGCAGGGGGATGTGAAGTGACCCAGGCCGCCCCCCACCCATCACTTCCCCCAAACAAAGAAAAAGCTGGCCTTTGCTTCTGGCTCTCAGCCCCTGCCATTTTACGTGGGTGACCCGGCGCAGCTGCTATAAAAAGGAAGCAGCCAGCAAAGACCCACATGGAACTAGCTGCCTTCTGCAAATGAGTGTGTGTGGGTTGGGGAGAGGTGGGGGAGGAGGAGGAGGAAGATGGAGTTAGATCGGGGGCTGGGGGTGCCTGGCTCGGGAGGGGGAGAGGGTGAGAGTGGGGAACTGGGGGTGCCTGGCTTTGGGGGAGGGGAGGGTCTCAGGCAGAGGGGGCTCATGGGGCTTGGGCAGCTGGCTTGTGGGGCTTGGGCAGCTGGCCCCAGTATCATGGGGCTTGGGCAGCTTGGTATTGGTGGGCAGCTGGCCCTGGAAGTGTGGGGCTCAGGCGTGCAGCTGGCCCCAGCGACGGGCAGGTAAGTGGCTGGCCCTGGCAGCATGGGGCTTGGTTGGCTTGGACAGGTGACTCTGTCAGCACAGGGTTCAGGTGGGCGGGCGGGCAGCTGGCACGGACAGCTCTGGGGCTGCCACAGGGCACAGGCACCTGGCCAGCTGGGGCTGCACCAGGCACCTGCAAGCGGCCAAGAGAAACTATTTGTGCTTATTTTTAATTTGAAAGAACAATTTTATATTCTTATTTTTGGGTTTATTTTAAATTCCGAATTGAATGGTTTCGTTAAAAGGGGGGTGGGGTGGGGCGTGAGGGTTTCTCAAAGATCCAAAGGGGACGTGATGCTGAGAAGTTTGGGAGCTGCCTCTCTGGAGCGTCTATTCCAAGTGCACATTGGAAGGCGATCTTGTCTGGAGGGCAGTGGTCCCTGTAAGCTGATCACTAGGGCAGCTGCCCGGGAGTGACGAGCAGAGCACCCACGGCTACCCCCAGGGGGCAGCTTGTGTTTCTATTGGTGCACATGCACAGAAGCCTTGGAGCCCATAACACAATGTATTCTGCCCCTGGATGGATGAAGTTAGAGGGAACCCTGCTGGAGGGATGCCTACAGAGCTACTTGAGGTGGAGGACAAACTCAGCCTGCAGCCTTGATTTAAACAAGTGTTCCTAGACTAGAAAACCCATGGAAATTGGTGTGAATTATTGCGATTTCTTAACTGAGATCAGGGCCTCATTGGGCTAGGCACTGTACAGACACACAGTGAGACCTACAATTGCTTACAGTCTAAATAAACAAGACAAAGGGGAAAGGGTGTATTAATATCTCCCGTATACAGATGGGGAACTGAGGTACAGAGAGAGTCAGGAGAGAAAAAGGTGGGTTCCTCGCGTGACTTAGCTGACGCAGGGTAAAATTTCAAAATTGGCCTTTAGCTCGGCTTGAAAACTGAGGTTGGTTCTGTGGTCCCGACCAGTGTTCCCTGTAAGCTGAGCGCTTGGATGACTGCCCCGGAGAGATTCAGGTGCTACCCAACTGATTAGCAGAGTGCCCACAGCTGGCAGCATGTGTTTGTACTGGTGGTGCACATAATAAAATTTATTCTGCCTCTGGATGGAAAAAGTTTGAGAGAAAACTGGTCCAGACTGCCACCAGCGTAGTTATGTTGATGGGGGCATGAAGAGGCCTGATTCCCATGGGAGACAGATATCTCTGTGTCCAGTGGGATTTTCAGAAGCATTGATTTGCATCTTTGGGGATGCAACACCCCCAGGTCTAAACACCTTTAAGAATCTGTCAGTTTCCCATCTGCCAGCTGGGGTCAAAATACCTCCTAGGGGTGGCGGGAGGAAAAACCCATCAAAGATGTTACTGTGGTCATGGGAGCCTGTAAGCCCAATAGCTAGTGGAGGATGTGAACAGTACTCAGTGCCTGGCAGGATGGGAGCCTGCAGGCAGGTATTGGTTCTTCACTCTTTGCAGCCAGATCCTAATGTGGAGGTAATGTATGCTGGAGCAGATGGAACAGTTTATTTGTGATGAAAATTTAATGGTGCAATGTTAGCAGCAGACAGCCTGTGGTACATTGCAATCGATAAACATGGGAGAACATTGCTTAAAGGCTGGGAAGCAAACTGCGGAGCCGGGTGGGAGTACTGCAGAGGGTTCAGGGGCTTAATTTTTCAAAGAGTAACTGATATTATGCAATGTTGACGGGATGAGCCGTTCGCTGCCTAGATTTAAAGCCCGGTAGATGTGAGTGCTTTTCACAGTTGCTGAAGTGTAGCATTCAGATTTTGGGGGGAAGGGAGGCATTGCCCAAGACTGAAATAACACCAGTGTGATCTTTGGAGCTCGCTCTTTGGCTGAGCCTGTTGTGATCAGAACCATGGTTCTTCCACCCCTAGACTGGGCCCTGGGTACAGCGTCCTGTATCTCCACCATTTTTACCCAGTAGTCTGAGTGGGTTTTTCCCTTCAGGAGTCTGTGTCCATTGACAAGATAGCCTGCTTATACCCAAGTATGGCTTAATCTTAACAGCAGGAATGAAGGATAACACAAAAGAAAAAAGATGTTCCAACAAGTCCCTACGTACTTGTGTCTTGCGGTTTCCCACATTTGAACGAGGCCTAAGGGAATGGACAGTTTTCTCTAGGACTCTCAGATCAGGCCCAGGACGTGTAATCCCAGGCTCCTTGCAGCACATCTGTATGTTTCCCGGGAATGGATATTTCCATTCAACCTTCTTGCCACTACATTTCTTTCCGTTAAACACACACCCAGAGCGCCTCCCCCATCCCTCGCGCTCAGTCCCTCTTCTTCCTCACCAAAGCCTCTTCCATGGCCTGAAAGATGTAGAAAGCCAGTCCACCCCCCAGTCTCCAGCACTAATTGTCCCAGCCATGCGTGTTCCAAGAGGCAGTCCTTTGGGCTGTGGGACTTCCCCTCCCGCTTTCCATTCCAGGTCCTGTCACCCATAAAGCAGGGCCCATCATCAGTGAGGGCTCGGCAGGGGCCAGTGCCTCAGGAGCTCGGCGGTCCGGTTCAGTTGCTAGGCACCGAATCGGAGACATTGATGCCTTTTTGAGAAGCAGGAAAACAGATCTTGAAGTGCCCCCCCCATAGCACTCTTGAGCTCTAACTTGTTGAGTCTGTCCTGCCGATGCTGCCCCCGTTGCTGGGTGATCCCAGGGCATAGCTGTGGGTAGGCCTGAGTGGGCCAGAGCCCACCCACTAAGCATCCAGGCCCCCGCCAAATCAGGGCTGGAGCCCCACAAACCACAGGCTGGGACTCTTAACCCCCAGCTGAGTGTCTGTCAGCCTGGCTGCATCGTTCTCCTGTCCATACTGCATGTGGCTGCCCCGGCCCCAGCGCTAGGCCCACAGGGGCGGGGGAAGCCTCATGGGGGGACGGTCTGGGCAGGGCTAGTGCTGAGGCCAGAGGCTGTGGCAGCAGCACATGGCGCCAACAGAAGAGCGATGCACCAGGTCCCCCATTCCTCCTGCCCGCTCTTGCCAGGGCTCTGCCCCGTTCTGTGCCTTCCTCTCCCCAGGGTACCAGATCCCTCCCACTCCCCTTCCCACCCCAGGGATGTGCTCCACGAGGGAACGTCTGGGCGGAGCGAGCGGTGCTGGGACAGGAATGAGGGCTGCGGAGGCCAGTATGCAGCACAGGCAGGAGAGTGGACACCAAGGTGGGGTTGGGAGAGGTGGGTGGAGCTCAAACCCACTGAGGTCCTCCTTTGGCCCGTGGATGCACCCTGCAGCCAAGGTGCCTGCTGAGCAGTAAGAGGTGGGGGGAGGCAGGTCCCCCATCCGTCCCGTCCCCTCTTCCTAGAGCTCATTGGACCCCTCCCATCTACTCCCCACGGCACTGCATCCTTTTGCCCCCACATCATCACCCACCCACTTTGCCTGGCCTAGCTCTGCCCCTGCTGTGACCTGAGTGCCTTCTGGAAGGGTGAGAATCAACTTGACTTGCATGTCACATGCAGCTTGTTCTTTCTCTTCTCTGCCCCGAGGGAGAGCCCAGCACCGGGCTGCCTGTTTGGTTTTTGCTCAGCTGCACGAAGTGGAACTCTGCGGTAATAGGGCCACAGAGCGAACACCCGCCCTGGGAGATGTCAGACTAACACGTAGCCTGGGAGGGTTGGAAGAGAAAGGGATGATTTGTGCTACCCTGCCTCCGCAGCTCAGGATAACGCGGTGATGAAGGCTACGGTGTCCTCAGATTAGATTACGCGTCACAAATTGGTTTGAAGCCAATGACCTGGGTAGCTGGGGAAATTGAGATCATGTGGGACTAGGCGGTGTGTCCAAACCTGGGCGGGATGAGACACGTCCTGCCTGGTGACACGCTGCAGAACACCGACACTCCAGACAAGTGTGTGACAGCAGAGCCCTGCAGCTGCGTGGGAGGGGTTGGGGACCAGGCTGCCCTGACCATCTGTCACATTGCCATAAGCACATGTATCCAGACGGGGGAAACACCTGATTATGCAGTAGGTGGGATCTCCCAAAGGCAGCCGGGGGCAGCCTTCACTCACGCAGAGCATCATCGAGAGTTCTTTCGCCCTCCAGGGGGATTATATTATTGGCATTTACACATCCAATGAAACTCTTAAGCAGCATGGCCTAGTGCAGGGGTCAGCAACCTTCAGCTCCGGAGCCACATGCATCTCTTTAAGGACTTCTTTGTGGCTCCCGACACTATAACTGCAAAGGTTTAAAAAAAAAAAAAAAACCCTCCTGATTATTTTCAATAAACTGTGAATGTCTAAAAGCCCAGAAATGAACAACTCATACCTAAATAGCAAACCATGTGTGATCTCAAGATGCTGGATAACACCCCCTAGCGTCCTTCGGAGAGAGAGAGAGAAGATTTGTGAGTGAAAGTCAGGAAGACAGTGGTACAAGCACACATGTGAAGTGTGAGGAAATAGGATATGTAGAAAGTTTGTGAGCGTCCTTCAGTAAACATGTATCTCATTAAAATCGTGTGCTCTGTTCTTAACATAGGGGTTACAAAAAGTACGGTTTGTTGTTTGTTAACAATTGTCTCGTATTGACATGCATTGCAGCGTTTGAATTTATTCTTTACCTAATTGGAAAAAATGGCTCTTGCTATTATGGTTGCCGACCCCTGGCCTAGTGGATAGAGCGCTGGGTTGGGACCCAGGAGATGTAGACTCGACTCCTGATTCTTGACATGACCCTGATAAGTGACCTCTGGCAAGTCATGTGACCATTTGGTTTCCCCATCTGTAACATGAGGATAATTATACCTACTTCCTTTGTAAAGAGCTTTGAGAGCTACTGCTGAAAGGGCTGGATAAGAGCTAGGTATTACAATTATTTGGGGGAATTTAAAACATAGTCTTTTCAGGAGCCCATCACTGCAGGTCTGGCCCTTGGATGTATTACACTAGCAGTTACCAGATCATCTCTCTGTTTTTGAGTTTCTAGAAGGCCAGCTTCCTGCTAACGTAATCCACATAACTGGCTCTCTGAGGAACAACATATGGCCTACAGGGAAAATGCATACACACATTAATAGACACTTGTCTGGACATCTAAGTTCATTCAGGTGGCTGCGGAGCCAATCTTTCATCCAAGGTTGTCAGGGCAATTAACAAGCCTGACGACACCCTCATGAAGTGTTCTTTCTAATTTTTTCCATCCTGTGTAGAATAAATTTTGTTATGTGCACCAAGGCATGTGCACCACCAATGGAAACACATGTTGCTGTGAGTGGCTGTGGGCACTCTGCAAATCAGCTGGGCAGCACCTGATGTCTGCTGAGCAGCCACCCAAGTGATCAGCTTACAGGGAACACTGCTCCCATAGGAGAGAGAAGTGTATTGTTATCTCTGCTTTACTGATGGGGAAATCGAGGCACTAAGAGCTTGATTTGTTTGAGGCCACACACTGAGGCCACAACTAAAGCAGGAATAGAAACCTTCTTACAGAGTATGCTGGCTCAGCTTCTCTCCAGATTCATGTGCTTAGATGACTTTACCTCTCTTGACTGACACATGCCAAGAAGAATGAGGCAGAGGATCTGCATGCTCACAGCGGTGTCTCCTTCCCTTTTCCAGGTGTGGTGGAGGTATGCCTCCTGCACATGCTGAAACGCAGAGCCGCTGGCTTTCTCCGGACCGATAAGGTCGCCGCCCTCTTCACCAAAGTCGGCAAAACGTACACGGTGGCGGGGGACATCTGCAAGAAAGTGCAGGCACTGCAGCAGCAAGTGGAAGGCAGGTAAGTCCAGGGGCTGTTCTGAAGGCAAGAAAGTCGGGGTGGCTTGAAGGGGACAGCTAGAGCTGCCCAGAAAACTACTTTGAGTGACTCTTTCTTTTGTTGGGGGGTGGGCATTCAACCAAGCAGCAAAAGAATTTATTAGAAAATAAATATCCAGTCCATGCTCAGCAGCAGTCAAAAAAGCAAACAGAATGTTGGGACTCATTAAGAAGGTGATTGAGAATAAGATGGAGAATATATTATGGTCTCTATCTAAATCCATGCTAGGCCCACGTCTCGAATCCTGCATGCAGATGTGATCACCTCAGCTCAAAAGAGATCTTTTGCATTGGAAAAAGTTCAGAAAAGGGCAACAGAAATGCTTAGGGGTATGGAACAGCTGCCAGATCAGGAGAGATGAGTAAGAATGGGACTTGGTAGCTTGGAAAAGAGACAACTAAGCGGGAATAGGAGAAAGGTTTATAAACTCGTGACTGGTATGAATTATTTACTCCTTTGCAGAACATAAAAATGAGGGGGGTCACCAAATGAGATTAATCGGTTTAAAACAAACCAAAGGAAGTATTTTTTCACACAATGCACAATCAGCCTGTGGAACTCATTGCCAGAGGATATGGTGAAGGCCAAGACTAGAACAGGGTTCAGAAAAGAGCTAGATAAAATCATGGTCCTTTAACGGTTGTCGGCCAATATGAGGAGACATGATGTCCCAAGCTTCTGTTTGTCTTAAGCGGGGAATGGGTGGCGGGGTGGGGGCGGAGATTACTCAATGATCACATGTTCTGTCCATTTCCTGTGGGGCACCTGGCATTGGCCACTGTGGGAAGACAGGATACTGGGCTAGATGGGCCTTTGGTCTGATGCAGTCTGGCGGTTCGTATGTTTCAAAAGTTCACCTATTCTCATATGAATGGCCAAGGGCTGAGATCTGGGTCTGTGCTCTTTTTACTCACTATGTGCATCACGGTGCACCCAGAAACCCCCGTCACGGATCAGGATTCTCCCATAATACCAGCTACTCTCAAGAAAGGCACAAAAGACCATTGCTGCTCACAGGCAGCTCACTGTGTAGGTCTGGGCCAGGTGGACAGAGCAGACAGGTTGGGTGGAGGAGGGCAGGAGGATCCGGTGACAGAACAGAGCTTATTGGCGAAGCAGAAGTCCCAGCTCTCTCTGTGCCAAAGCCAGTGCCAGATGGGAGTGATTCGCCTGCACTGTGGCAGACATTGGGTATTCACGGCGTAAAGGAGGCCTGAATGTTTTTCTTTCCTTGCTTGTTTGTGCCCCTGGACTTCAGAAATTCACGCCTTCTCTGTCCATTTTATCCCTGCGTGCGCTGGGAGAACTGAAAGGCCCGTCAGAGTGATACCGGATTCAGTACGCCGCAGTTAGCCCTGTGCTGGGCATGGTCTGAACACACAGGAAGACTTGGTCCCTGCCCCACAGTGCATTCAACCTGAGGCCGTGCTCCTGCTGACTCTGAGTCCCACCTGCAGGGAGCTCCTTCTAGGGCCAGGACCTATGGCAGTAACAGACAGTAGGGGGGAGGGACGAAGCCAAGTGAAGAAGGCCTTGATCCTGGAAAGTCTTAAGCACGTGTTCCATTTTACAGGCTGTCAGTGATGCCATTGAGGGCAATGGGATACTCCCATGAATACATCTTTGCAGGATCAGGGTCTGCGATTGTAAACTCCCTAAAGAGAGGACTGCATCTTCCTCCTCTGTGTTTGTACAGCTCCTTGCACCATAAGGCGGCTGACCCCGAACAAGGATGTTGGCACCTACTCGGAACTTTCAGTTGCCTGAATATCTTGTTGCACTAAGCTCCTGTAGTTACATATGCTTCCAGTGAGCGTGACTTGATGTTCCAATAAAAGACATTACCTCCCCCACTGTGATGGTTCTGAATCATTTAAACACTGATGTAAATGAGCTATTTCAAACCGGCCTCCTTTCTTTTTACTTGTTTAGCATCTTTTATTTAACTTCATCTAATTACTAAACTCTTTCATTTGTGTATTTTAATAAACTCTTTCCCCATTTTCTTTATCCATCTCTTGCCTCTTTATTTATTGAAAACCTCTGCCTGCTTCCATTTTGTCTGCTCTGATTTAAACGTTTGGAAGTAAGGCACTTCTGTTAAAAATTCAGCCTCTGTGCCCCTTCCCTTAAGGGCTGAGAAAACTCCCAATCCACAGGCCTGGAACCTCCAGCTGTGTGACCTCTAACAAAACAGAGCAGATGAGACTTGTATATTCTCATCTCTCCCGAGTTAAAAATCCAAGCAGAAAAGGCTGTGTAGGCAGCCACAGGAGACTTTTAGGAAATACCACAGGCCATGAACTCAGTTCACTGAATGTGCAAAATCAGACAAACTGACTCCTCACGTCTGGAATTACTCTTGAGGGCCTGGTTCCCAAAAGTATCCTAGTTTAGGACATCCCTGGCTTAGGGCATGTCTATGCGGCCTGCAGTTCACAGTGCTGCCCTGCAAGTCACCTGTGTGGATGCTGCATAGGGCCATCCTTATTCAGTAAATCCCTGAGATACGAGCAACCGAGCTGTGCGTGTTTCCAGATAATTTGACTGCCGCCACCGGCAGGAGCAAGAAACCGCTTGTGTCAGAGGCAGCAGCCTGACTCTTACCACCCCTGACAGGAATGGTTTCCTGATCCCTGGAGTGGCGGGGAGCTGGCCCCTGTGACTACCCCATCTGTGCCACTGGCTGAGGGGCCTGCGCTGGGTACCCACATGCAACCAGTGGAGGGAAGGTGGAGGTGTTCCACTGGTGAGGGGTGAGCTGAGCCATGCCCACAACAGGGGTGTGGCCACTTGGGTATCAGGGCTGTCTGCGGCTTCCTGCCCTGCCGCTACAGAAAAAATTGAACTAAATTCAGTTGGTTCAACGGCTGGATCCTTCCCACCACCCTGCCAGCCAGTAAACCAATTAAATTTAGTTTTACTCATTCAGCTATGGCAGGACAGGGCCAGAAGTCGCAGAGGAGTCAGTTATTGTAATGGAATTTTCTTGCAGAACCCTTATTTTCACTTAGTGGTACCCTGGGTTTCTGTGGAACACCGCTTGGGAAAAACTGCTCTGGAGTAGTGGTTCCCAACTTGGGGTCTGTGGACCTCTGGTGGTCTAGGAGAGTACTGCAGGGGGCCCATGGTGAGGGAAAAAGACAACTAGAAGTAAAACAATATTAGTTTCATTGCAAAGTTACAATCAGTTATTATTTTTAAATTAAATATCTTTTAATAATGCTATAAATTGCTGTTCGAAAATCTAGCTTGTGGTTTCTGTTTTCATTTAATGAAGTGTACTTAGTGGCTAGAATTGGCTTTGATGGGGGTCTGCAAACTGTTTGGAGTGTGATTGGGGGTCTGCAAACAATTTGGGGGAGCACCTGGAGGTCACACTAGTGAAAAGGTTGGAAAGCACTGCACTAGAGCATTTAGACATTTGCCATTTCGCTGATGTGGAGTGCAGTCTCAAGACAGACTAGCATTGCTGCTCCTCTAGGTTCAGTGGGCCTGCTGTACCTGTTACCTAATTTAATGGATCCAATCTACAGATGGGATCCCAAATGCCCCCAGGATTTCAGAAACGGCGTGTGGATTCAGATTTGACTTGTGTAAATGGGTCTCTGCTAAGTGGTTCATGATTTGGAGTATCCTAGCAGTTGGGGTTCCAATTTGAGATCCCTTCAAGTGGCCTGATTTTCAGAGGGTAATGAGGATCTGGCCCTGAAGGTAAGGGCCCTTTAAAACCTCTGTCTGATTTTCTCCAAAACTGAGACACTCCAAATTATTAATCAGTTTTACTCCTTTCTTTATAAACCCTTTTGTTCCAATCTTTATAATGGATCCAGACTTTTATCCCAGCGCCCCAGTGCAATGGTGAATATTACATATCGTGTTCACATCTGACTTTGTGGGATGCT
The DNA here is from genome assembly GCF_033958435.1 of Carettochelys insculpta. NCBI lineage: Eukaryota > Metazoa > Chordata > Testudines > Carettochelyidae > Carettochelys > Carettochelys insculpta. The sequence continues at coordinate 11,354,024 of NC_134155.1, forward strand.
CATGGAATAATCCAATGGACATGCATGCAGAGCTCTGTCCTGGGCAGGCAGGTCACCTTTGAAACTCTGGCTCCAACCACTTGTCCATTAATTGTTTTGCAGGAAAAACCAGTCAAATGGGCAGGAATCGCTCAAGAGGCAGTGCTCTGCTTCAAGCAAAACGCCTGTCCTAACGCCGCAGGCCATCAGACACATCTGGGTGCGGACAGCCTTGATTGAGAAAGTGCTGGACAAAATCGTGCAGTACCTTGTGGACAACTGCAGGTAAAGATGGGAGCAGGTGGCTGGGAACATGAAGATTTGTTTGTCAGGCCAATGTCCACAGACGCTTTGCATTAGAGAACTTGGTCGGTGTCCTATCCCCAAACTCGGAGCTGGGCAGAAAAAAAGCAGTCAAGTTTCACGACAGTTTGGTTTGTTTGTTTTTCTTTTTTCCAAAATATTGACACGTAATTGCACTTAAATGTCAGCCTGCGATAGACACTCAAAGAGCCTGTGGGAAATCTTACAGAAAATATTTGTACTGCTTTTGTAGAACTTTGTAAAATGTCAGCTGGCTGTAGACTAGGGGTGAATTGTTAAAAGGCCGAAATCAGGCTCTCGCACCTTCCGGACTACTCTGATTTGTCTTGAGTATCCCCAGCAACATTCCCGCTACTCTTTCCCATCCATGTGCGGAATACATTTTTTCTGTACACCACGAATGTGCACCACCAGCAGAAACAAAACCTAGATGTGGTTGCTTTGTTAATCAGCCGGGTGGCATTTGAATCTCTTCTGAGCGGCTGCACAAGCGCGCAGCTTACAGGGAACTCAAAGGTCCTGAGAGGCCCGGGCGACTTCCAGGTTTGAAGGCTTCTGGCCGTAATAAAACTGAAAATTAACAACACATGAAAACGAAACAAGGCTCCAAAAAAAAAGAGTGAGAAATAATTTGATTTTTTTTTTTATTCAACAAATGCTTTTCTAGCTTTTTTTTCTGTGCAAATGCACTAATTACTGAGGAAAGTGTAGCTGAGAGGCCCCCTTTAGGTCAAGGTCAAATGGTCCTCCTGCCTCCTCCCCCCGATTGTCCCCAGGTTTTCCCAAGTTTCTCCTCACTTAAACTACTGGCTAACAAAATCAGACCGAAAAATACGACAGTGTCACAGTGCGTTTTTCCGGAAGCACCTGCTGCCTTTCCTCCTGTTACCATATAGCATGTGTCTACACGAGCCCCCTCCTTTCGGAAGGGGCATGTTAATGAGGGAGTTTGGAAGACGTCAATGAGGCGCTATTACAGGACACAGTTAATTTGCCTCTGTCTCCCACGGCACCGCTGAGGTCCGAGTTATGTTTCCCATGGCAGCAGCTCCAAAGAGGAATTTATTTTCCTTTTCTGTCTTCCTGAGGAGAGAGAGGGAAAGAGCTTTGTGAGGTTCGCAGAGAACTATTCTCTTAGCGCACAGGCTGGCGGAACGCGGCCCTCAGGCTGGATCTGGCCTGCTGAACCACCAGGTACAGCTCACCACCGCCACCTTGCGGCACTGCCTGCCTGCAGGAGCCATGTTCTCTGCACACTGTGCTGAGGGAGCACAATCTTGCACCTCCCATTGGTCAGTTCCCGCCCGTGGGAGCTGCCTAGGCCATGCTTTCAGAGCAGGTGGTGTGTGACACCTGCCTGCACCCCCAGGGGCTGCGGTGCTCCGAGAACACATGGCCCCTGCAGCCAGCAGCTCTGAGCAGTAGGCAGGGAGCCTGCCCCAGCAGCAAACCGGGCTGGGGGTGAAGAGGAGCTTTCAGCCTCTGCAGCTGTGGTCCCGGGGAAGCCCCCAAGCCCAGATGGAAGCCCCGCCGGGCCGGGGGGAGAGAAGGAAGCCCCAGGCAGAGGCTGCTCAGAGGAGAAGCTCTGAGCTCAGGCAGAAGGTGCGCCGGGGAGGGCCGACAGCGGCATCAATTGCACAGGGACGGCCCTAATAGTTGTTTTCTCGGTTTACAAAATTCGGGGCCGTATCTTCAAAGTTAGGCCTGTGCGATTGCCTAAATTACCTGTGCAGACCAGGGGCTCTGTTTGCACCTGCACTAGGCTAGCCAGGTGCCGGCAAGCCTACAGAGATGTGTGCTTGGCACAGTGCAAGCAGGTGTGGTTGTAGGTGCCGAAGGTGGAAAACCCAACCTTCTGTCGGTGAAACGGGCACCCAGTCCAGTCTCACACTCCATGCCCGTATCTGTTCCCCGGCCAGCCCTGGGTCCTCAACCTGGGATGAGAGGCGTCTTGTACCTGCTCCTCAAGCCCCCCCGTTTCCTTGTTTCATACTGTCGTGTTTTCCTTGCTGGCTGTATTTGAGCCCATGTGCATCATGGAGAAAAGTTTTCTTAAAAATGAGAGATGATTCCTGAGCAGTGCGATGACGTCAGCCCAGTGGTTTGAGCCTTAGCCTGCTAACCCCAGATTGTGAGTTCAATACTGTGGGGCCGTTCAGTGATCTGGGGCAAACAGATTTAAAAAAAAAAAAAAAGGGATGGGGCTTGGTCCTGCCAAGAGGGCAGGGGACTGGACTCGATGACCTCCTGAGGTCCCTTCCAGCTGTTGGCGGTGTGTGTGCGGGTCACTTCTTGAATCCAGGGTGTTTTGGTGGCTTGGTGGTGTTCGCTTGAGGAAATCAGAACTGGCATGTCATAGGGTTTGAGCGCCATCTAGTGGAGGAGACCAGCAAAATGATATGATCATAGAGACAAGGCAGGTGAGGTAATATCTTTTACTGAACCCACTTCCATCGGTGACAGATAACAAGCAGTCCAGTGGCACCTTAGAGACTAACAAATTGATTAGGTCATGAGCTTTGGTGGATTAAACCCACTTCTTTCAATGAAAAATGGAGAGGAAATTTCTGGATTCTGTTTTTCCTCTCTATTTTTCATCAAAAGAGGTGGGTTTTACCCACCAAAGCTCTTGACCTTAGAACTATATTAACCTCTACGGCGCCACAGGACTGCTTGTTGTTTGTGACGTGACAGACTAACGCGGTTCCTGTCTCCTGAGGCTATTTTCCGTTGGTGAGGGAGACAAGCTTTGAAGCCACACAGAGTTCTTCAGGCCTCAGGAAGGTAACCGGTGTCTGAGCTGACTACAAATTGGGACAGATTGTGAAACATAAGAGGCTCCCACGCAGTGGAGGAGAACTCTTAGAGTGAAGTGGACCATTAAAGTTTAGCAGGCGGTGTCGCGTGTTGTAATGAACCATAAAACCGTTGCCACGGCTAAGCTCCAGGCCTTTGGTATCTAGCCGGGTTACAAATTTAAGTCCACAGCTCAAGTCTTTTGAAGGTGCTGAGTAGTTTCCCTGGAGGGGAAGGATGGAAAGGTCGCTGTGTGAAAAGAGTTTGCCCAAGTGTGAGATGGTGTGTCTTTTGTCTCTCGTAACTTTCAGTGAGAGTTTGTTTCAGAGCATAGCGGTTGACGGTCCCCACCATAGAGGTCATCTGATGCAGTGGATGTGCAAGCCCACTGACAGAAGAAGGCAGAGGGTCAGTTAAATAGAGATCCAAAGCGCAGACCGCCATTGGTACTTTGGCAGCGTCCTGAGCTGGGCCTCAGTGGGGTCAACAGCCACCCTGGGCCCCAGGGCAAGGCAGGAGGAGGGCCTGGCTCCAAGCCCATGGTAGGGGGTCAAGGGCGGAGGAGGCAGGGCCTCAGGCATTCAGCCCTCAGCACCACTTGAATCACAGTGCTGCCTCCCCTTCCGTCACAGCTAGAGTGGCATTGCCCTCTTCCCCCCGGCTCGGTGGCCCATTGAACTGTTGCAACAGCACTCGCTCGCCTGGCTGGGGGAGTCCCTTCCACCCTTGGCCCAGCCCTGCCCAGAACTGGGCCGCCTCCCAGCTTCCCCCAGAGCCCACAGAGACTGTCATCTCCACGGTGAATGAGGTACTCCACAGGTGGCGAAAGGTGTGTGTAGGGACCCCTGGATCGAACTGAGGTGCCCTGGTCTGTGGGGAAGCTCATTTCTAGAGATGAGGGGCAGACGAGAGGGTATTGGGACATATTTCTTTCAGGATATGGTCTCCATCAAATGTAGCTTGATGAAGCCACATGCGGGTTCCAGCGTGGGCCTGTGGGGTGTACAGAAGCAGGCTCCGTGTATAGGTGGCTCATTCCAGGACAGTCTACTTATGGGGTGGAGTGTCCTTGTTTTGTGAGGGTGGTTTTAAGGCGGTTATGGTGTGAATCCCAAGCTGTCTCTTCCAAGCAAATTCTATGATATCGGACTGCCTGGCTGTCTGAGGAGGACACATTTCTTAGCACAGTGACAAGCATGGGAGAGGTAGCTGAGTTAGTCTGTATCTTCAAAAACAACAAGAAGTCCTGCGGCACCTTATAGACTAATGGATATTTTGGAGCATAAGCTTCCGTGGGCAAAGACCCGCTTCGTCAGATGAAGCGGGTCTTTGCCCACGAAAGCTTATGCTCCAAAATATCCGTTAGTCTATAAGGTGCCACAGGACTTCTTGCTGTTTCTTAGCATGTCTGGAGTGGCTGTTGGCTCTATTGAGCAATCGCTTCTCTGCCTTTTAGCTAAGATCATGTGTTTCCCTACTGCAGCCCTGCCGTGGTTGACTTTAAGTTCACACAAAACAATTGTGCATGATTTTATATACACACATACACACTGAACCTCTCTCGTCTGGCAACATCCATAATCCGGCACGATTGCAGTTAGCCAGACAACCATTTATTGTGACCACAAGTTCTGTGCAGTCCCATGAAGTTTGTTTCCAGCCACCAGTCCTGGCTCTCCTGTGTTGTCATTTTGCTCTGTTTTACCTCTGAATGTCTTCTAAGAACCCCATCAGCAGTGGAAGAGTTGGTGATGCTGCTAGACAATATTGCTCTCCCATAGTCCGGCAAAATCTCCCCTCTGGCACTGATCAGGTCCCGAGGGTGCCGGACTAGAGAGGTTCAACATCTCTGTATATTTAAATAGATTAAACCACTACTTCCATTTTAGTTAGAATCACCTTTGAGCTTACAGAAGGCAAAGCCCAAAGGGTCTGAACGTCACCTTTAAATATGACAGATAAGGCAAAGATTGTCCTTCTCAAATTGGTCTCTTCTGCCCTGTATTTGTCTGCCACAAAACCAACTGAGTAAATTCTTTACCTCCCATAGGACCATACATCTGGTCTCTCGAGACTGAAGGATGCCAACTACCAAGTCACTTTTTTTCCTTTTAAGAATGTTCACCTTAATGTTGAGCCTGTCTCAGAGTTCCGTGTAACCCAATTGCCTTTAGTTGCTGGTGGCATGAGAGCCTGGCTGTAGAACTACTGTCCACTAAGTTTTTTTTTTTTTTGGTTTTGCTTTATAACTGAGCCTCTCCTTCTGCAAACTTTTGTCTCCATGCACGTGCTGCGTCCTGTAGTACCCTTCCAGTGACTGCAATAAGAGTATGCTCTGGAGGCAGGATCAACCCCAAAGAGTTGCCCTGAAGTTGCAAAGAAAGCTGCACTGCTGGGTATCACTTCCCAGAAGTCACTGACTCTCTTTGGGCAAGCTGTGCTACAAACTAGCGGTCGATGGCATTTTCCGTGCTCCTAAGTGATTCTGGGTGGGGAGGGGGGGTTTGAAAATACCAACATGTGGCTGTAATCCATGTCTATTTTTTATTCTCAGCAAATACTATGAGAGAGAAGCTTTATTGGCGGATCCTGTTTATGGACCAATCCTAGCTTCTCTTCTGGGTAAGTACTTCCAATGTTATTTCCAGGTGTTTTGAGGTGTTCTTTGCTTTTTTGCATTTGCCCTGAAGCAGAGGGATAGAACTGGAGACGGATAAAGTGTCTGCTTGCTGGCTTTGATGACAGAGCAGAATGGAATTTGGTTTTATTAGAACTCTTTCTAAGTGTGGTGGGAATTGGAGGTATTGATACAGCAGTGGCTGTGTATTAGGTGCTCAGTGATATTGCTTTTACATACCATCTCCTAATGGCATGTGGTTTAGTAAGAGAGATAATTTGACCAGAACATCCAGATTACAATCAGGGCCACTGACAAGCGGGAGAGAGGCCCTGGAGGCCGGTGATTTAAAAGGGCCAAGGGCTTGTGGCTTCTGTACAACTAAGGCCCAGGCCCCTTAAATCACCACTGGAACCCCTGTAGGCATGTGCCCTATGGTCCCAGAGGTACTGAAGGGCTGGCTGGGGGAGGCTTGCCACAGCTCCGCCCCTTCCTGCTGAGGCCACGCCCCCTTCCTGCTGAGGCCACGCCTTCCACCTGATGCCCCTGAGCTGGCTCCTGCCAGGGTCTGGCAAACCCTGTCATCAGCCCAGGCCACAGTCTGTGCACTGATATCAAGAAGATACAAGCAGAAATGTTCAACATCTGACTTGGAAGACCAAAGCGAGCAAATGTCCCTTCTTCTTAAAGATCCTCTCTCATTCCTGTCCTCCTAGTTGGGCCATGTGCACTGGAATATACCAAGCTGAAAACAGCTGACCACTACTGGACAGACCCTTCCGCAGATGAGCTGGTTCAGCGCCACCGGATTCATGGAGCTCACGGGCGCCAGGACTCGCCATCAAAACGCCCGGCGCTGGGAGTAGGTATTTGCAGCATGCCCCCTCCCTCTTACCAGCCAAGAAGGGACCCCCCCACAGAAGGGGGATGTGTATTTAGATCACACCCTCTGGCAGCCTTGCCAAACACAGAGAACATTTTTGTGTGTGCCTTCAGCACAGCTGAAAGGACATTTGGCTTCAGATATCGCCTCCAGCCCTTCCCACCTTTAGGGAGGCTTGAGAGCCAGAGCTGGAATTTTGTGGCTTGTGCTGTGCTGATTCCCTGCCTTGGGGACCTTTCTTGGCCAGGGCAAGGGGTATGCCCTTCACATGCCTCTAAAGTCCCCAGGCTGCAGCATCTAAGTCCCATTCTAAAAGATACTTCTTAAGACATGGTTTTTTTGGTAGAGCGGCCGCTCTGAGCGGCCGTTTTCACCTAGTTGCTTCTGGTACCATGTGACCTGCCTGTTGAGGCGTGGCTCTCGTATCGCCTAGATCCGGAAACGGCACTCGAGCGGCAGCATGTCGGAAGATCGATTTGCAGCTTCCGCCAGAGAATACGTGGAGTCTTTGCACCAGAATTCAAGGACACACCTGCTGTATGGGAAGAATAACGTCCTGGTCCAGCCAGTGAGTATCTGAGCATCCGGTGTATTGAGTTTGTACATTAGAGCAAGATTAATTCTGGCTGGCTCAGCATGGTGGAGCGGGGGATAGAACGCAAGTCCCCTGAATCCCAGCTTAGTGCCTTATCCTCTGGACAAGCCAGCTTCAGAGGCAATGTCTGATTCCTGTTCTAGCCCAGTAGAAGATGGATGCATCACCTGAAAGAGCTGTGAAAGCTTCAGGGATGATCCTTTCTGGCTCAGCTGGGGTGTTGGGAGCTTTAGCTCCCTTCCCAGGCAGAGACATCACCAGTGGCACACACCTCCCCTTGCAGTTGTACTGTGATATCTGCTGCCAACAAACAAGAGAAAAAGGGATCAAGATGGGATTACAATATTAAAACTTGCTGATGTGAATGGGCTTAAATCCTTGCTCCTCAAACTGACCTCCACCACATTAAACAGACTGTGGACCAGAGCCTCTCTAATAAGGGTTCTCAGTGGGCTTTAAACTGGGAGTCGGGAGGCCCAGGAATCTATTCTTGCCTCTGATACTGATCTGCCGTGTGACCTTGGGTGAATCACCTCATCCGTGTCTACTCCTGTTTCCCTATCCACACCCTTTTATCTACTTAGACTGTAGGTTTTCTGTGGCAGGCACTGTCTCTTACCATGTGTACATAGCACCTAGCACAGTGTGGGGAGGTGCCTGTTGTTTTAGCTGTGTTCTCTTGGTGTAACTACAATCCAAAGAATAATTCTGCCTTTTGATCATTTAGTATACAGTTTAAAGACCAGTTAATGGCTACTTCATGGCAGGATGGGTGGATGCATACAGACACACACTTCAGAAATAGTTGTGGGGGGTGTTGATTTTTTTGGTCTTGTCCATTCAGGTGGTTTAGCAGGCTTGAGATGCGCCTGCCTAATTTATTCTAGTGGGTTCATCAGCATTAAGCCTGTCCCAGGATTGATGCTGCGAGTTAATGATGGTAAACACCCAGAAGACAAATTTGCTACTAGATGTTATCTGCCGAGCAAGGAAAATGGCTTGAAGGACAATTGTGAGTTTATCGAAGACTCTTGGCCCTGTCAAGAGCTTTAATTTATTGCCGCTTCTGCGGCCTTAAATCCCTTTTCAGAGCTCCTGTTCATTGACAGCTCTCAAAGGAATAAATAGAGGCTGTCATTAATTCGTTTGCATTATGGCAGCGCTTAGCAACCCCAGCTGAGATCAGGGTCCAGCTCGCTGGGTGTCGTACAAACACACCACGAGAGACAGTCGCTGCCCTGAAGAACTTATGCTTGCTCAAGGGACAAGAGGAAAAAGGGGGGAACGAAAGCAGAGGCCCAGAGAGGGGGCATGTCTTGCCCTGGTTACGCTGTCGGCAGACCAGAACAGAACAGAGAGTAGACCCCTGCCTCCATGTTCAGTGGCCTGTCCACAGGACCAGAGTGGATCTGAAAACACGCCTCATCCTTCCTCCTCCTCATTTCCAGAGGTGTTGAGTGCCCACCACTCCCATTGGCTGGATTTGGGGGTGCTCCATTCAGCTGCAGAAAAGGTATCCAAGAGCTCTAGTTGTTAGTGGAGGAGCTGGGGGTTTGGGAACCAGTTGGGCTTCCACAGTGGAGCGGGACAGAGACCAGCCTGCTGGCTAGTGGCCTATGTCCAAGTGTCCTTGGAAGGGGATGAAGCATGGAATAAATGTGACTAGTTGAGAGGATTTTAGTGTCAGCCTGCTAGGGGATCTCTCCTTACGGCTGACAGGAACACAAACGGTGATTTCCAAGCGCTGTCCTTTTATTTATCATGCTAAACAGAAAGACGACATGGAGGCAATTCCTGGTTATCTCTCCCTGCATCAGTCTGCAGACAGCCTGACTTTAAAGTGGACTCCCAATCAGCTCATGAACGGAACCCTGAGGGACGTGGAGCTGGAGAAAAGGTAGCATTGCCTTGGTTGGAGGAAACGGCCGCAGTGACGCGAGGTCGCCATCTTGCGTGCGTGACATACAACTGTGGTGGCAATATTAGACAAGCAGGGCTGCTGACAGGGCAGGGAGGCGAATGGGGCACTTGCCCTGGGGCCCGCTGATTCAAAAAGGCCCAGTGCTCCCAGCCACTGCTGCTACAGGAGCAGTGATGGCCAGAGCCCTGGGCCCTTCTGGAGCGCCGTTTGGCGCATTCCAGGTGGCTCTCAGGGCTGGCTGCAGGAGGGCAGGACCACTGCAGCACACTTCAGGCGGTGCTGAGAGCAAGCTGCCTCAGCTGTGCCTCTTCTGTCTGAGGCTCCACCCTTTCCAGGGACATGGAGCTGGCTTCCCTCACCTTGTTCAGGAGCCAGGCAAATCTGTCAGCTGCCCTATAGACAAGCAAAGATGCTGATTTAACTGATGGGATCATGGCCCATCAAACAGAGCACTGGGCAAGGAATCAGGAGACCTGGGTTCTGCCACTGACCTTCTGTGTGACCTGGCGCAAGTTACTGCATTTTGCCGTGCCTTTGTATCCCATCTTGTCTCTTTTACTGTAACCTCTTAGGGCCAGGTGCAGTCTCTTCCTATGGGTAGGTCTACACAGCATTATTTCAGAATAACTCTTCTTGTGTCTACACGACGCAACAGCCATAAATAGCTGTTGAGTTATTTCGAAATTGGTAACCTTCATTCTACGCGGAACAGCTCTTATTTTGAAACTGCTGTTTTGAAAATAGGCGATGTTAAGAAAGGAATAGCACCTATTTCAAAACCCTACAATAAATAAATAATTTGAAATAAGCGCTAGTCACCATCTTACCACCACCTGTTTCAAATAGAGATTAGGAAATAAGTGGCATTTCAAAATAGGCATTATGTGTGCAGACAATGTAGTTCGAAATAGCAAAGTGCTATTTTGAAATGTATTTTGTGTGTAGCAGGGTTATTCCAAAATAGCTGTTTTGGAATAAGGCTGCTGTGCATATGTGCTCTGTGGCTTTGTCTACACTTGCATTCCTCTTTCGAAGTAGGCATGCAAATGAGGGAAATCAGAAATGCAAATGAGGTGCAGATTTACGTATCTGGTGCCTCATTTGCATATTCTTTCGAAAGAAGAAAAGCAATGCAGATGACGATCTTTTGAAGATGGGGTTTACTTTCAAAATTGCCGCGTCTACACTGCTTTTCTGCTTTCAGGAAGTTCTTTTGGAAGAAGAATATGCAAAATGAGGCCCCACATACGTAAATCTGCACCTCATTTGCATTTTCTATTTCCCTCATTTGCATGCCTCTTTCAAAAGAGGAATGCAAGTGTAGACACAGCCTGTGTGTTTGACAGCACAACAGGTCCCTGGGCTGAATGCAGATCACTAGGTCCCATCAAACAAATAAGAGCAGTAATAAAATGCAAGGATATTTCAGCAATTGTCTAGAATAATTTGTATTTTAATTTTTATTTATGCATTTTGTTTATGCTTATTGGGATAGCCTCAGGGTATAGCAGAGACACATGCAGTGTTACCCTAGCATACTTCAGGTAATACAACCCAGCTTTAGGACACGTTTGAAAGTAGTAAGTCTGATTTCGGCTCTCCAGAGCTGCAGAACTAAAAGTCTGCCTCCCTTTATCACAGCTCTCATTTTTCTGTGCCTCTCCTTGCAGGATTTCAAAGCACCATCCTCAAAGCGACCCTGGGATATGATTACACCCAGTTAGAGGAGCGATTCCTTCTAATCCAGTGTTCTGTCTCAGAACGTAGCCAGTACCTGCTAAATGGCACCACCTGTCGAAATAAAGCGCTATTTTGAGGCATCTCTTACTCCTCCTGCGATAAAGTGTACAGTGATGTCGAAACAGCGTGCCCATTATTTCAAAAAATGTTTCAAAATGGCAAGTGCGCCACACAGACGCGGAGCAGCTATTTTGGGTTACCGCAGTATCCCCCAATAGCTCCCTCCATGTAGACATAGTCTAACAGTCCTACTTACAACACTTCATTAATAAGTAAATGAAGATGCAGAGCTTTACCACTGAGGTGGTGGTTGGTAGCGTTAGCTGGTCTTTTTTTAATCCACAGGCAGCCTGGCTTTGAGCAAGCTCCCCGCTGCATGCAGGGGGTGGGGGTGGGGCTGAGCTCCCACCTTGGGTGCCACTGAAAATCTGCTCACGTGCTGCTCTTGGCACCCGAGCTGGGGGTTGCTGACCCTGGTCTATCCTGTGGAAATTATAGTCACGATTTAGGGGAAGGGTATTGCTTCCATTGAATTGAATTGGTGCATGTGATACTGGGCCCTGTTTGACCTGACTTCCGTCGCGCATGGGCCCTGCTTGACATGACTTCAGTCATATGCATTTTGTGGCAAAATAGAGCCCAGGTGTCCTGAATCCCAAGGTTACGCTGTGGGAACTTGATTCTTGTTTATAGCTAGCAGATTAGTGCTGCCTGGGAGCAGAGTGACTGTGACCCTGCAGGTTCCAGCTGCATACTGTATGCTAAATGAATTCCTTGACTTCACCATAAATTGCACTTAATCAGCCAAGTTGAATAAGCTGCTCTTAATTTATGGAAGTGCTTATGCTTTTACTGAGCAGTCTGGCCACTGATTACTAAAACATTACGTCTCTTGCCTTTTTTTCCCCCACCTTTTAGCGTGTACTGGGACTACGCCTTAATTGTGCCATTCAGTCAGATCGTCTGCATTCACTGCCATCAGCAACGTAAGCATAAACCTTTTCATCCCTGGGGCGCTGCCAAGGCTCAGGGGCCTTGTTTCTGCCTGTGGAATGCTCATGCTGTTTGTAGTCTATATTGCTGCCTCTTTGGTGTTTATTTCCAGGCAGGCAGACAGCACTTTTTCTTTAAGTGTCTCTGCTGAAAAAGCCAATGAGAATTTCTTGGCCTAAAGCTGTTCTGAGGGTCCCTTCAGGCTTGACTTTGTCCCAGCTCTTGATGTAATACGATGCTTCTGGGTGGGTTGTTGGCAGCAGGGCTCGTACCTGGGACTCTGGAGCTAAAAACACGAGCTTCTACTGGAAAGGATCCTGCTGTGTCAGCCAAGGCTGCAGCTGGCTTAATTACCTCCAGATGTAGCCACACCCTGACCAGCAGCATAAACTATGGCTGCTCTGTTGCTCTAAAAATCTGGCCTCAACTTCTTAATTATTGTGGGATGGAGAGGAAGTAATTTTGGCGATTGGAGGTCAAATAATTGTATTTTTAAAAATTATTCATATTTATACAGTGTCGTCGTAGTTGTGTTGGTCTCAAACTATTAGTGGGCCAAGATGGGTGAGGTTGTATCTTTTATCAGACCCACTTCTGTTGGCAAGAGACAACTTTCCAGCTTACACCAAGCTCCTCTTCTGGGCTGGGAAATATGCTTGGAACATTACATCTACGTACAAGGTGGAAGAGAGAGATTAGCACGGGGTGGTCAACCCACAGCTCTCAAGCTGTACGCGCTCTTTGAGCAATGAAACACAGCTCCTGCTCGGAGCCATGCACCAGGAGTGCTTACTTGGAGGTAGAAGCATGTGGTGGCACCGGCTCCAATGAGTCCCAGGCAAATTGGACATTAGATTAGAGTGGGGAGGGGGGCTAGGGGTGCCTGGCTCTGGGGGAGAGCTGGGTGGGTGCACTGAGTTAGTGCCGGGGGCTGGGAGTGCCTGGATCTGTGAGAGGGGAGGTCATTGAGCCACATGTTATATATTTATTTTATCTATTTCTCTATCTAATATATCTCAATAGATAGCTAGATAAAATAAATATACACTACGTATCAGAGGGGTAGCCAAGTTAGTCTGTATCTTCAAAAACAACAAGAAGTCCTGTGGCACCTCAGAGAGCAAGAGATGTTTTGGAGCATAAGCTTTCCTGGGCAAAGACCCACTTCCTTGGTAAATAAATGAATCAAGAAATGCCAGACCTGCAGATGTATCTGCTGTAATCATCAGCACTTCCACAAGAGAAGCGCCTGAGCGCCTACACACGCCCACGACAATGTTCACTGCGCGAAGTGCCTGAGCAACACTTGTGTGGTTGAGATGTGACCATTGCTGCACTCCATTATGAACACACGCACACAATTACAAAGGCTGAAAACACCGTGTCACCTGCGAGTGAACATTTCTTTCACAAAGTGATCGCTCTGTATCTGACTGCTTCATCCTTCCAGGAAATCTGCTTAGTGCCCTCAAAGGACAGGCCTGGGAGAGTTCATAACTTGGCTAGACACTAGAAATTAGGGACTGAACAGAGACACTGGATTTATGGCTTATTACGGGGTCCCCAGTCTTTCTGAAGTGAAGCTCTGAAATTTGACCTTTTGACTTCTGTGGATGGTCTGAGAGCTGGGGATGCTTTTTAAAGTCACTAATAGTCCTACTACCAACAGCTGCATTAATAATAAATGAAGATACAGAGCTTTACTGTTGAGGTTGGTAGCATTAGCCGGTCTTTTGTTAACCCACAAGCGGCCTGGCTTTGAGCAAGCTCCCGGCTGCAAGGGGGAAGAGGAGTGGGGCTGAGCCCCTGCCCCACGTGTTCATGAAAATCAGCTTGTGTGCCACGCTTGGCAGCTGTACTGGGCGTTGCTGACCCTGGGGTTATTACAACCCTAACCTCCCGCCCAGGTTTTTTATAGCATCAAATGACCGGCTCTCCTACTGACAAAAGACTTCCAGCTCCCACAAGCAGCAGTGGCTCTGTCAGCAGAAGAGCGTTCATGCTAACAAAGCGCTGTCCACGCTGGCTTTTTTTGTCGATAAAGCTTTTATTGTTGGGTGTTTAACACTCCCCAAATGACAAAAGCTTTGCCAATGAATGCCAGTGTGGATGAAGCCTCACGTCCACGCTCCCTGCCCCTCCAACCCTTCTGGCATAACTGTCTAATTCTTAAAAAGTCCCCGAGGGAGTACCCATGTTAGTCTGATTCTGCAAAAACAATGAGGAATCTGTAGCACCTTAGACACTCACAGAGGTATTAGGGCATCAGCTTTCATAGGTAAAACCAACAGCTTATATCCTAATAAGTTTGTAAGGTGTCACAAGGCTCCTTGTTACCTAATTCTTAATTACTCATTTCAAGTGATCGCTTCCACACGTTACCCCTGTTGCTAAACAGTCTGGCCCAATTTGCATTTACCTCAGGCTGTGTCTATGCTACGCAGCTTTTAGCGACAAGGCTGCGTCCAAACAGCCCTGTTGCACTTTCGCCAACAAAATACTTCCACCTCCCTGAGGAGTGGTTTTCACTTTGCAGGCAGTAGAGCGCTCTGGTTGACAAAGCAGCATTCACTTGCCATGCCAAAACTTTATTGTTCATGGGAGGTTTTATTTGAACACCTGTGAACAACAAATTTTTGGCGATGAAGTGCAAGTGTAGATAGATCTGACCCTTGGCTTCTTTCACCAGGCGTGAAGAAGACCTCAGTGTATCTCAAAAGCTTGTAAGTCAACCAACAGTTGTTGGGCAGTAAAAGATATTGCATCACCTGCCTTCTCCCTCTGGCACCAAAGTGGCTAGAACAATAATGCTCTCCCCCATATTTAGTCTACATGCTACATTTAAAAAGGGGTCTTATTAATAAATTAGTGTAACCCATCAGGTAGGAGAATTTAACTGCTATTGAAAGTCAGCTATTACATGCTAGATGTTGTAAGGTTTTTTCTGTGTCACATAGGCTGGGTCTACACGAGCCCCTTCCGAATGTTAATGGGCGGGTTTGAAAGATGCTAATGAGGTGCTGTCATGAATATGCAGCGCCTCATTAGCATAAAGGCAGCCGCGGCAATTCCAAAGTGCGGCTTTTTGAATCGCGCGCCGTCCGTGGAGACGGGACCTTCCGAAAGGACCCCCTGCAGTTTTCAAAATCCCCTTCTTCTTAATACCGGATAGGAAGAAGGGGCTTTCGAAAACTGGGGGGTCCTTTCTGAGATCCTCCAGCAGTCCCTAGGGTCTTCCGAAAGGGAGGGGTTCGTGTAGATACAGGGATAATGTTTAAACATTATTGAGCATCTTACCTGAAAAAAATGGGGAAAAAATCACAAAATGGGCCAAAACTCAAATTAAAAGCCCAACTTTGACAAAAATTAGAAGATATTACAATTTTAAATTGTACTATTGGCAGAAATAAAATCATAAATATAATGGATGATGCAACTACATATTCAAAATAGTACTGTTTTGGAAAGGTTGGGAAATATTTACCTTCAAGATAATACATTTTATGCATTTTCCTATACTTTTTGCTGTCAATTACAGCAAATGTCTGTAATCACATAACATGTTTGCACCATGTAATTAAAATATTTTGCCATTATTTGTCAAATAAACTGAGCTGAGGAAAGTTTTTCTGTCTACCATTTTGCATTTTATGAATCTTGGCTCAATAACCAGCCACTAATGTTAATACAGCGTACGCCCTGATTAAATATTTTCAGCATGTTTCACTTTCTGAGCAAAGACTGGATTTATGTCATGTCTGATGAAGCAATCCACTGCAAAGCACACTCGATTAAGTGGAGGAATCAAAACAAACTTGACAATGAGCACTTTGAGAAGGGAGGTGGGCGTTGGGCAGTGAATTTCATGGGTCATATAGGCAGTGTGAGTGGGTTTGAAAACATCCTTGTGTAAACCAACATCTATGGCGCTTCATTCCTTAGCCATGCTCTCAGAGTCAAAGCAGATAGCTGACGTTAGAATCCACAGACTTCTGCAAGAGGCAGTGAATGGTGAGCAATGAATGGTACTTAGTGATGCCATCCGTAATGATGTTACGGTAGCAAAAGGCAGACACATCTTGGAGAAAACTTTAAGTTGCACTGAAGCATGTACAGATGTGGGGAAGGCACACAGAGAATGCAGTGAAAGTACGGAATGCTCTAGCAGACTTTGGGAAAAGTGCCAATCGCTGACACTTACACTTGGTCTGTATTGGGGAAACTCTTCCGTCGACTTCCCTTTACTCTCCTCAATATCAAGGCGTACAGGGGTCAAGTGCCAACCCCAGATAGTTTGATTTTCTGCATCTGTACCTGACCAGGTTGATCTTCCACATAATGTAGGCATACCCTTAGGTTATCTAAAGAAACCTACGTTGAGAGACATTTTTGAGAAAACAATTATGAATTTCTTCCAATTACCAGTGGAGCAGCAAAGAGAGAAGACTACCATGGAAGATTAGGGTTGGAAGAGACCTCACAAGGTCATCTAGTCCAACCCCCTGCTCAAAGCAGGACCAACCTCAGCTAAATCATCCCTTGCCTTAAAAACCTCTAAGGATGGAGATTCCATCACTTCCCTGTGCACCCCGTTTCAGTGCGTCACCACTCACCGAGTGACATAGCTTTTCCTCATAGCCAACCTAGACCTCCCCCATTGCAATTTGAGACTATTGCTCCTTTTTCTGTCATCTGACACTACTGAGAACAGCCTGGCTCCTTCCTCTTTGGAACCCCCCTTCAGGTAGCTGAAGATTAGGGTTAAGGTTCAAGGTGGAGGAATCTTGTTTCAAATTCTGGTTCCGCTGGCTAACGAAGAGATTTGCACTTGGAATCCTGGACCACACACCAGCCTTGCCTGGGCCCTGACCACTGCACCCCAAGGGTGCTTTTCTTGTGGTCTGATTAGTATTTAATTGAAGTGGAATGGTATCACGAGGCAAGACAAAAAGAAGCACAGAGCAGGCTACCTCATAATCTAGCAGTGAGAGTAATACTACTGAGGGAACTGAACCAGAATCATCTTCATCTTGGGTGAAGGCCTGATCCACTGAACATAGAAGGGCTCCAGCCCATTCAGTGTAATTGTTTAATTAGATGGACCAACTTCAACAGGAGAAGACAAGCAACCCACAGCAGCATGTCCCTTAGATCAGTGATTAGGATACCAGAGAGACCACAGAATCCTACTCAAGTCCCTTCTCATTAGGCAGTTGGGGAGGGGGGCCCTGAACCAGCCAGTGATGGGAAGACGATAATCACAGTTCTACCCTCTCATGCTTTAGTCTTCTGGCTCCAGCCAAATGGATAACATCAAAATATATTACCTGATTAAGGGTGGTGTTGTCTGTATCCCTTCATACAAGTAGCGGAAAGATTTTTTTTCTCAGATTGGGCCTTTCTGCAAATGGTGACAAATATTTTTGATGTATCCCATGAGTGGTTTCTAACGTGTGGGCTGTGGCCCTTTAAGGAGTTTGCCAAAGGTTGCCATTACCATAGCGTGGTGGGTTTCAAAATGTGGCCTAGGGACTGCTGGAGGACCTCAGAGCATGTCTAACATTTCCAAAGGGGTCTGTACCTCTGTTTGAAATATTGTATGGGTCCATAAATGAAAAAAAGTTTGAAAATCATTACATTACATGGCACAAACAAGCTCCAAACAGAATCCAGTTTGAAAGTGAGGTCAACTGATCACATTTCCAATCTAATAAAAGTCAACACAAGCTCATCTTGGGTTCTTTTTTGCAGCAGAACGAGGCGGGACATTGGTATTGGTGAGTCAGGATGGGATCCAGAGACCACCATTCCATTTCCCACCGGGAGGACATCTCCTCGCTTTCCTCTCCTGCCTGGAAAATGGCCTTCTACCACGAGGACAATTAGAGCCGCCGCTATGGTCACAGCAGGGCAAGGTACCATCAGAATGAGCCAGTGTTTGAACCATGAGTTCTTTGGGGCAAGTGCTCTTACTGTGTCTATCCAACATCAGCCAGTGCACCGGATCCAGAGGGCTCTGGGACCTACTGTGATGCAAATGATAAACTCAGGACATGGGGAGGAAGTTAAATGCAAAATAAATGATACCACAGATTATCCCCTAGACCAGGTCAGCAGCCTTTTTGAGGCAGAGTGCTGAAATTTGACCTTTTGACCTCTGTGTACAGTCTGAGTGCTGGTGATACTTTTTAAAGTCACTAATAGTCCTACTTACAACAGCTTCATTAATAAATAAAGATGGAGAGCTTTACTGTTTACATGGTGGTTGGTAGCATTAGCTGGTCTTTCGTTAATCCACAGGTGGCATGGCTCAGATCAAGCTTCCAGCTGCATGTGGGAAGGGGGATGGGGCTGACACCTGTGCCAGGGGTAGCTGACCCCTGCCCGAGCCAGTTTTTGGCTTCTTTATAAGGACAGATTCCATAACAATTGTATTAGGGAGGACTTGCTTACTCTGCTTGGACTAAGCCATCAAATGAATTTCATCTTCTATGATGCTGTTGGTGAGCGACTAAACCAGTCCTTGATCGGTAAAGCCGACTACAGGTGTCACAAAAAATGCTAATTGCAGACGTTGTACGTTCTTTTTGGATCCTAAACTTTTCCTGTGGTGCCTGGATACGCTGGCTCTGAAAGCAATTAAGGGCCTGGACAATGGTTTGTTGCCAGGACAATCTGTCCTGAATTAGTTTCCAGATCATTGAGAGAGATGCCGCGTGACTTCACGTTGGCCTTTTGGATGTCTTTATAGTGCTTATACTGACTACCGATAGAGCGCTTTCCATGAGCAAGCTGCCCATAGAAGATCATCTTTGGCATCCATGTATCATCCATCCTCATAATGTGACCAGTCCAGCGAAGCTGTTTGTTCATAAGCATTGCTTCCATGCCCATGACACACACAGCTTAAGAACCTCCCTGTTAGGAATTTTGTCCTGCCAATTCACGTGGACGATCGTCCTCCGACAACGTGTATGGAACCGATCAGGTTTCAAATCATGGCAGCGATATATTGTCCATGACTCCAAGCCGTACAGCCGGATATTTAGGACAACTGCCTGATAAACTGCTGCCTTGGCACAGAGCTTAATACCATGGTCATCCCATAGCCATTTGGTCAGTTTTTTCAAAGCTAATTGAGCAGATACACCATGATCCACATTTACGCTAGAGGACAGTACACTTCCAGGGTAGCAGAACTTGCCAACAGCCTTAAAGACTGTTCCAGCAGCAATGATCACTGAAGTACAGGGCTGTTTCCAAACAGGCTGAGGCATAACTTCTGTCGTCTTGATGCTCATTGTGAGTCCAAAGCGGTGAGCAGAAGTAACAAAATGATCAAAAAGCTTCTGTGCATTATTTGCTGAATGAGCCCAACACTACACAGTCATCAGCAAACACAAGGTCACAAATAGTAGTAGTAACCACTTTACGACGAGGCCGACGTCTCCAAAGATTGAAAATACTGCCGTGTGTTCAGAACTGAATAGGTGTGCCCAACATGCAGTCCTTAAAAGCATCTAGCAGCATCATTGGACAGTTATTAGGGAGGGAGTAGCTCTGTGGTTAGAGCATTGGCCTTGTAAACCCAAGGTTGTAAGCTCAATCCTTTCAAGGGTCTGGAGTGCTTAAGAAGCAATAATTTTGCTGGATTGGTCACATTATGAGGCTGGATGATGCATGGACACCAAAGATGATGATCTGTGGCCAGCTTGCTCATGGTAAGCACTCTATCAGTGGTCAGTATAAACCTTTCAATGGTTAGGGGCAGGTTAGATTAAAAAAACAAAACAAAAATCGGTCAGGGATGGTGATAGCTCCTGGACTTGACCTCTTGAGGTCCCTTCCACCTCAATGAGATATAGTTTCACCACTGATCCAGTGCTATAGAAAATGGCCATATGCACCCAACTGTCTGCAGCCAGATTCCACCCACAGAATGGAGTGGTGCCAGCCTGATGGAGTGCTGCCGGCCCTTAAAGGGAGGCTGTTACGCTTTTACACCCCTTTGCAAAAATCTCCGCTACCTTTAATGGTCAGCTTCCTGTTATGTCTTGGAGCACTTTCTGAGCCTCATTTTGATGCTATTCTCCTGCACCACTCCACCTCTCAGTAACTACCTGCTGGGTCATTTTTACTGTAGGGGAAAGTATTTCCAAAGCTCCGGAAGAGAAATAATAGCAAGTCAGTGGATCTGGAGGAGATGCCACAAGAGTCTGCTACAGACTATGTCTTCAGAATTATCTATCCGGGACACAGGCATGATAACAGTAAGTGGCTTCATTGTTCCTTCAGCTGCAAAAACTATAGGAATATACTGGGAGCTGTGGGCGAAAGAAACAATCCGGATTTTTGTAGAAGCTATTGCCAGCGAGGAGTTCTGCCTTGTTAGGTAATTGTGAGCCATGATATAATTTAATATGGATATTCCTAACACTTCATTGTCCCAAACAGACATGAAGAGTCCTATTCTTGGACCTACCCAGTATTCTCCAGTTGAACCCTCTGCAAACTTTCACAGAGGCACCAGGGCTTTCAGAGACCAAATGCAAAAAAATCCCCCTGGCTAATCTAACAGCAGTTCTGCCCCAGGAAGGAAGGCTATTTTTATTTCACTTCACAGGTAGCTTGCTAACAAGATTGTTAGTAAGAGGCAAAAAGATCAAACATAAAAAAGAAGATCCTACCCAAAAAACACGTCAAAAAATGTGTACACTTTCTCTACTGAATTTTGGAGAGTTACTGGGCTTTCTCACCTGAAGTTTCACAGTGAATGGGGGGAGGAAGGGCAGAACCCACCAGTACCTCCATCAAATGCCTTTCTCTTTTTGGTGAATCTAAACTGTATCCAAGAGATCTTGCACTCTGGTTCTCTAACAATAGGCCCGTTTTCATGGCCATTGGTGGAGAAGCTGGTAAGTAGCAACATCTTGAGATGTTTGGATCACAGTCCCCAAGGTTGAAGGGAATTTGGAGCCAGTGTTTCCATTGTATCTAGAAAGTGGCGAAAATTAATTAAACATTCACCCCTCTTTCCATCCCTTGTCCCCACCTGCGCCAGAGAATAAACCATGAGGGGCTCAATCCAGCAATGCAGTAAGACACCCATTGCCATCCAGGTCAGCTGCTCAGGCTCGTGGGGCTACAAAATTAAGCCTGAGCTCTGGGACTCTCTGTCCTTGTGGAGTCCCAGTGGTGGGCGGGTGCTCTGCTCCCACCAATTGGCAGCACTGCAGATTTTTTGGGGGGCACACATAGCTGTTTGTGTCTGGTTGAAGACTGGCCTAAGGTGTGACCTCGAGAAACATTCCTTTCCCACGATGGTGTGTGGGAATTCACAGGGTCTCCGTTTGTGTCGAACGTGTCGAGACTTCTCTTAGAACCGAGTCCTCTCTTCTTATGCTCCTCTTTCACTATTTTCTTTGAGCAGTAACTATTAACTACCACCACTTAGCTGCCAGCCGCTCTGCCTCCGTCGATGACGATGAGGAGGAGGAAGACCGGCTCCACGCAATGCTCTCAATGATCTGCTCTCGGAACCTCACAGCTCCTAATAGGATGAAAGGTTTTTATCCGCCGGCCCCTGGCCCTGCCCTATCAGTGCTCTGGGGCAGCGTCGCCCCAGTGATGCGTACAACAGTGTTGGCATTATGGCAAGGCAAATGTTTTTACTTCACGCCCGCCTGGAGTGGAGGGAAAGCACCCAAATGCTGTGGGGGGGATTAGCTGCACCTTTCCCTGGCTCTAAAAGGAGGGTCTGTGACAGTGAACGACAGAGCTGTCTTGCTTCCAGAATCTGCCTCGCCCAGACTCCCCCCTTAACATCCTCAGAGCTAAGTCCTGGCTCATGGCAGGTGCTCTCCCAGGCAGATAAAAGGGGCCCCTCTACTTGGCTGCATGGAGGATGGGTGGAGGGCGGTATCTGTGGGAAGCCCTCCACCTGTCCAACACAATGGGTAGTGAGACAATAGACGCCCCGAGCAAAGGGCTGGTACTGATTACACCCAGTCGGCTCAAGCAGGGAAACACAAATCAAGCTGTAACTCTTTAGAGTGCAGCTACACCGCAGAAAAAGACCCCCAGCAAGGAGTCTCAGGCTCTTTGTACAATCTACCCTTAAATGCACACGGAGACTTGTGCAGACCACGCAGCTTGTCACAGGCAAATGCCCTCCTGTCCACATACTCTGGATTTCAAATGATCTGATACCCTAGTTCTTGCAATACAATAGGCCCTGCTCCCATCAGAAATTTGGCCCCTTCCCTCTCCCTTGATCACATGAGCAAAGCTTCATCCCCATGCAGAGGCGTTAGTTGCTCAGTGGATGATCAGGCCTTGCTCCCGTATTTTTGGAGACTTAGGATCCCTCTTGTCTGGAAGGGCGTTTGGTGGCATTCATCCTGTTGAGCAGAAAGCCATCTGCCGGATGGATGGAACCCTAAGGCCCCAGAAATGCAGCTACGTTGGCTCAGGACTGGAACAGAAAGGAAAAAAAATGGTAAAAATGTTCATTAAGATTTCCTTTCTTGAAACATTCAGGCCATTTCTCCACCAGCGCTACCTCTGCCATGTTCCTGATTGTCCCAGGACTGACTTCATTCAAGTGCAAATCCCCTCTTTCCTTAGCTGCCGTAGCTGCCCCTGTACAATTTCCATGCTGACCATCTTGGCTTGGAGCTGTCATGTCTGCAGGTTCCATAGATTTAGCACACTCTTCCTTTAGCTACAGAACATCCTCCAGCTGTTGAGTGATTGCAGGCATCTTGCATTCTTCAGAGCTCTCCCATGACAGAGCAGTGGGTTAGTCGACACCATCCCGGGCTTGCTGACGTATAGGAATGAGAGGATAAGTACCCTTGGCCCATTCTACTGTGGACCTCCGCCATGATGCCATTTAGATGTTATGTGGACCCCAATCCACCAGGATGCTCATAGCTCATCAAAACTATTGTTAGGTCCAGATGCAATTGAGCTGGGCTGGATTCATATTCTGCCAAAATGTTCTACATATGGATGGAGGAGGAGAACCCCCCCAAAGGCCTCATCAACTCGTAGGAAGAAAGTTTTTGCAGGGAACAGCTGTGCAGCAGGTTTCTTGTGCAGCTAAGACTTTGTGGTAAAAGATCTGCCTGTAATACTGCAGGCCTGCAAAGAAGAGGCTGAAAATATAAGCTAAACTATTACAATGTCCGCTTTGTCCTGTAGCTAGTCTGCTAATGGCCATTTAAAGCCATCTGATTAGAGAGAGGTCAAGAAACATAGCCAAGCTAGGACTACCTACCATTTGGCTAGCGATTCATGAGTGAACTAGGTTTGATTATCCTTTGTCTACCCATCAGTGCTTCCTTGATGTAATGACAACACTGTTGTACCAGGTTGGCTAGCCATTTTGCTTTTAATTTTTGCATGTGGCCAAAGTTGCAGATAGAGATCAACAAAAATGAATGAAATGAAGATGCTGTTCACTCTAATTCTTCACGAATTCAGGTACCTTTCATCTGAATCTTTAGGTTCTGTGGGGTTCTCGCTTTTTAAAGTAGATTATTTCTTTCCAACAAACCAAAAACCCACCCACTTTTCTTGTTCTTGGAGGGGGAGGAAAAAAAATCTAAAAGGATTTGCTTGTCCAATGTTTTTTATTTGAACCAAAAGCTGCAATAAATACTGGGTCATTCAGCTCCTTCTTGAAGAATTAAGGTGAAGAGCATTTTTTCATTACGCTTTGTTTTGTGATGCGAAATATTTTTTTGTGATGCGAAATATTCATGACTGCTTCTGCGTGAGCCTGTGCTTTTTCAGTTCACATACATTGCATCATTCCCCTACCGTTAAAATGCTTTATGCGACATCAATGGCTTTTATATTAAAAATGAAATCCGATCTTCTAAAGCCAAAAAGTATTGTTACCTGCCTTGGCAGAATTCATGAGACAGTTTGGAAATGCCCCCTCTTCCCTTGCATTTAACATACATTTTGAAAGCACAGCCCAGAGGACTGGAGTTGCTTGCATGTGTTAATGCAATGAATGATACCCTTTACTTTGTCTATTGCCTTAATTTAAATCAAAGGTGAGCTGAAAGGCCAGTTATTTACAAAAAGCACCAGCAGGAATAGGTTAAGAACTTGGCCCATGATTTTCAAAAGCTACTAGCCATTTGTTTAGGTGCCCAGCTTGAAGCATGTTTAAAGGGGAACCCTGCTTTTCGGAATGCACTAAACGTCTCCTCTTTGAAAATCAGCCCTCTGAAGTTTGGAATGGGGTAACCAAAATCTCGAGCTACTTCTGAAAATCTTGGCCTCTGTGTGTTAAGTCCAGATCCTGCAATTTGTTTCCGTGGAGGTGGGGAGAGATTTTAGACCAATGGAATTGCATGGTCAGAGTTCTAAAATCTAGTTTGTGCACTTGGGAATGCTCCATTGTGGGGAAAAGGGGCACCCAGAAGCCTTTGTGTGAAATGTGCCAGGAGCAGCACCCTAGATTTAAATCCAGGTGGAATATGCCTTTGTGGGTGGTGTGTTACCTTGGTGCTCACGATGCTTTTGTAAAACCAGACTTTGGCTGAGGCCGGTTTAGAAGAGCACTCCAGGGCCTTGGGAAGGTTGCATTGTGATAATGGGTCGATTACACCGTTCTCACTGTGAAACATATTACTCCCAGGAGTATCTGATTGAAACAAGTGGGACCCAGGGCTGGCATAACTTTACACCTCTGTGAGTAACTGTTTATGGGTCAGATCCCAGGTGACCGTATCAGAAATGGAAAAGATCATTCAGGCTCATTTGGAGAGAGAGCCTGTTGGTGCTCTGAGATTAAACACATGGGATCTTTTGCTGTAGCTCCACCAGACGTTATGGGCTCAGTGCAGGAATTGCTGGGAGAAGTTCCCTTGGCTTGTGGTTTACCACTGGTCAGATTAGACCAGGGTGGCCAACCAGGTGTGGACCAAGAACCACGTGGATAGAGTGCAAAGAGCCACTTATTATATACTTATTTTTGTTTGTCTGTCTGTCTTTCTAGCTAATATGTAGCTAGATAAAAATAAATATATCATATGTGGCTCAATGTCCTCTCCCTTCTGCTCCTCCCTAGAGCCAGGCGCGCACACACCACCACCCCCCGCTCTAACTCAATGCCGGCAACTCACTGGAGCCAGCCCCACTGTCACCACTGCTGCCACATGCTTCTCCCACCAAGCACTGGGGCGCACATGCAGGCTGGCAGAGAGCACTCCCAGCATGCGGCTCTGAGGAGGAGATGCCTCTGAAGGCCGGCTGCCCTTGAATTAGACCTTTTGTCGGATGAAGATCAGCTCCTCCCTTTGGAAAGCAGGCCAGTGTCATGCCTCCTCTCCCTGCCCACCCCCATGTTTGAAACAGGCTGCGTGCTGGGCCAACCAGGGGTTATCTGGGGAAATTGTGGAATCCCCATCCGGGGATGATTTCACAAACACCTGTCAGGTAAGCCGAACGCTGCCCCAGCACGAGGGGGCTGGCCTGGAGCTGAGCATGCAGAGGACATGGCTGGTTTAGATGTATTAAAGTGGAAAGTAATATGTTAGGGGACGGTAGTTCTGTCCCTCCCTGTCGTCGAGGGTAGAGCCTGCACCAAAGCAAAGCACCCAGGCCTCAGGGAGGGCAGAGCAGACAAACATTTATGCCCATAGGTTTTTTTTTTTCTTTTCCCCCAGACTGTGGAGACATGATAGAGATGCAGGGACTCGGTGCGAGCTTGTTGTCATGGCAGCTAGAGCGCTGCAGCCAAGGGTCCTCTTGCCTCTCCTGTTCCACAGGCAGCTCTCCCTATGACGTCCCCAGCTGCTGCAACTGCATTCACGACAGGTAAATGGGCCAGGCGCTGGGAGATGGCTTAGCTCTGTCGGCAGAAAGCCCCGTGGTGGGGGAGAGCTCTAGACTTGCTGCCTGTGGGCCTCTTTGCACCTTGCCCACAGATGCACACAAATGCCGGCCGTCCTGCACCCAGTTTCAAGAGAGTCCGAGGCATTTTGTTCTCTGCTGCAGTGAAACTCAATGGGACATGGGTCCTAAATTCTTAGGTCGCTTTTGATATTGGGAGGTAGGCTCCTAAACCCCACTGGCACCCTTTCAAAATGGTCTTTGGTAGGTTTCTTCCACAGGCAGAGGAGAAGTCACAAGTGCGGCCGCAGCACCTGTGTGGTCAGCGGTCTGCTAACTCTGCCCCACCAGGCAAGGCCGAGCATGGGGAGACGTCACCCCAAAGCCTCTTTCTCCAAGCAGCAATGGCGAGCTTTATGGGAGAGACCCTTCAGGGCTCCTGGTGACCCTTGTAAGAGCTACTGGGTCTTTGGGCTGGGCCATCACATTCCTGTGAAGGTGCTAGAGCAACAATGGGCAACCAAGACCACATGAGTGGCCCCCCCCTTTGTTTCCCACTGGGGTTCCGCCTGTGGCCCATGGCCCCCCTGTCTGCCCTCCTCCCCCGTGTGCTTCTAAGGCATTGGAGCCTCACGCTTCCTACTCGGCCCCCTTCTTCCCCCTCCCGGACCTTTAACGCTGCGAATCAGCTGTTTGTGGCATTCCAGCTCTGGGAGGGAGGGGCGGGAACCAGGATGGAGGGCGAATCAGGTGATTAGCAGAATTCTGAAAGTGCTGGGAGGGACGGGGAGAAGTAGGAAGTGGAGGGACCCAGTGCACAATGGGGGGCAGACAAGGGGTCAGCGGGCCACAGGTGGAACTCCAGTGAGCTGCAAGTGGCCCGCTGGCCGCAGGTTGCCCACCACTGTGCTAGAGCATCCCAAGAACAAGAGAGAGAACCATCTCCTTGTCCATCTCCATTTCTGGTCTGTGATAGAGACCCCTCTGTCAGAGCATGCCCAGAAGAGCCTCCCCCTTGTGATGTGCTAAACAGCCTCCCTCCTGCTTTGTCTCCTGCCACTGCTTTTCAAAGCCTTCTGTCCCAGCAAACAGTGGGTTACATTTGCCCGAGGTGTGTTATAAGGGCTGTGGGACAGAGAGGAAGGAAGATCCCATGGCTGGGTGCTGTCATGCAACTTGAGACACCTGAATGCAGTTCCCTGGCCAGCTCTCCCCACCTCTCAGCACTGCTGTGAGGATACATGCATTGGAAGCTTATGAGGCACTTGGATGCTATAGCAGTGAGTCCCAGCCTTTCCAGTACCCCGGCACACTTCAGTGAGACCAGCAATTCCAAGGCACACCCCCTTTTTTCAGCTGAATGGATGGCTCGTAAACGTCACATTTACCTACATGTACCACGGTGACGGTCTTACGAGAGCGGTTTTCAGCGTGGCAGTGCGCATGACAAGCTAAACGAGGATCAAATGCATTAACGTTTCACATCCACTGCAGAATGCAGCATCTTAGACAGCGAGCACAGACACGTGTTCAAAATCTGCTCAACACCATGCGGGGGATGCTGCGTAAACGAGTAACCTCTGAAAGCAGTGCCCTCACCTGCAGCCTGTTGGAGCCAGCATATGGCATTTAAACCATGTCCCAGCTCCAATAGGCTCCCGCCCTCCCTCCCTCCCTCTTGCTACAGCAGGGAGTGGGGGCGTGCTCTCTGCCAGCTTGTTCAGGCTGGGAAGCAGCATTTCAGCAGGGGTCCTGCGGGGTCGGGATTTCCCCTCACAGTGGCTCTGCAAAGCCAGATGGGCTGGGCGGACTGAGGAATCCCACACCTGCTGGAACTCAGGCAACCTTGTGTAAAGAGCCGCAGTCAGGAGAAACTGCCAAAATTTATGGCGCGCTGATTGAAAGCCACTTAACTGTAGTGAGAGCGTCATTGAGAGACGTTGGTCCCGATTCTTCTCGCAAGAAATTGGTTTTACGTCAGCGTCTGCAAGAGGAGAATCTGATCTTTGTGCCTGTTACGGACCCTCGTGTTTAGTGCTCTATCAATGATTAGGGGAAGCAGGTGAACGCCATTTCCATTCTGCTCATGTTCTCCAATCACAGTGACTTTTGCCCCCCTGCAGTGCAGATTTCAGTGCTGTGCCCAGTTTAGTCGTGTAGCTTGTGCTGCTCCCCTTGGAAGTTTGCTTGACACTCCTCTAGATTTGCATGGGGGCAGGAAATTCCAGTGCCTAGTAGAGCCAGGGAAAAAAATGCCAAATATTTGTTTGCTTCAACAGTTCTTCATTGCTGGTGCCTTGATTCCAATGCCCCATGAAGTTGTGTTTTCAAAAACTCCTTTAGTAACGTCTTTGGGGTTTGAAACTGAACATCGTTCGGCCTGACTTTGATTTTTATTGAATATCTTGACTATTTCAAGCAGTCAGGAAATCCAGCCCCTTACGTCTCATGTCCACTTAGGTCAGTGGTGGCGTTTTATGGGATGAGGTGAACCAGTCGTCCTGCAAAGGATGCCTATGCCCCCATTTTATTAATGGCAGTGTTATAATCTCAGGATATTGCAGAGACAAGGTCGGGGGGTAATATCCTCTTGTGGACCAGCTTCTTTTGGGGCAAGGTCGTAAATGACCCAGAGCTCTTCTTCATTAAGCCACTTGTCTCTATGGTACTGAGTTACTTAAATATTCACGTGATTTGGAGCAGCGTCCCAGGCAGCAAAACAATTTTAAAATAGAAGGAGCTTTTTCTATTGGATTTTTTAAACCAGAGGTGTGTTACTTTGCTTTGGAAAAGGAGCCCGGTCCACAGATCATTTGGGGTTAGATACATGTTTCATGACCTCTGTAACATTCACACCCTCTTGTTTAACAATGTCTCCTTACAGAACCTCCTTAAAGATGCTGTGCGAAGGCATGAAGAGGCAGATTGTTTCCAGAGCGTTTTACGGATGTAAGTGACGCTGCTTTGCAAACGGGACAGAGCATGCAACTTCCGCTCTGCCAAAGGCTAGTTTGCCCTCAGAAGGACTGCACAGTCAGGTCATGGGACAGATTTAGCTTAGAGAGGGATTCAAGCCAGGTATAGGGGGAGCCGTTTGAAAGACACATCCAGATGCACATGTTTTTCTTTTTCTAATGAAGCAAAGCAGCCTAGAACTTTAGAATGGTCACACTCTTGACCCAGGTATCCTGGCTTGGTAATGCCAGTGACTCTTCTGAATGCTGCAGGGGAGAACTGGTGCATAAAGCTGTGCATGGTGTAACATACTTTCTTTAACACACTTTGAGAAGAATAGTAACAGAGAGGGAGCCGTGCTAGTCTGTACACTAGCAAAACAAACGAGCAGTCCAGGAGCACTTTAAAGACTAACAAAATAATTGATTAGGTGATGAGCTTTCGTGGGACAGACCCACTTCTTCAGACCACAGCCAGGCCAGAACAGACTCAGTATTTAAGGCACAGAGAGCCAAAAACAGTAATCAAGGTGGACAAATCAGAAAAAAAATGATCGAGGTGAGCAAATCAGAGAGCAGAGGGGCAGAAGGGGGGGAGTCAAGAATTAGATTAAGTTTGCACACTTGGCTTATTCTAATTCTTGACTCCCCCCCACCCACTTCTGCCCCTCTACTCTCTGATTTGCTCATCTCGATCATTTTTCTTCTGATTTGTCTGCCTTTATTACTGTTTTTGGCTCTCTGTGCCTTAAATACCGAGTCTGTTCTGGCCTGGCTGTGGTCTGAAGAAGTGGGTCTGTCCCACAAAAGCTCATCACCAAATAAATTATTTTGTTAGTCTTTAAAGTGCTCCTGGACTGCTTTTTTGGGTTTTTTTAGAGAAGAATGTTTGGCTTCCAGCTTAAATCCCACAGCTCCATCTTTAAAAGGAGCTGCCGGCACTCTGTGTGGTACCTGCTTGTTCACGTGAGACCCTGCCATTCTATCCCTGCACCCTCTACAGGGCTTGCCTACTGCCGCCACCTGTCCACAGTGAGAACCCATCTGTCTGCCCTCGTGAACCACTCAATCATCCCGCCCGACAAACCTTGCAGTGCTGCTGGAGGCCTGACTAAAGAGGTCTGGAGTAAATATCAAAAGGACAAAAAGGTAAGGGGCACAAAACCAATCCCTTGGTCTTTAGGGGAAAAAGACAGCAACCACCCATGCACTGCCCTAAGGGTTGTAGTTTTTGTCAGGGTCTCGCCCTAATTTAGCTGTATGTATTTCCAAGGGCCTTTTCAAGTGTCCATTATTGCTTTTAAGACGGTACTGGAATTCACAGTGGGCCCTCTTTGTTCTAATACAGGTTGAATCGCTCTCGTCCGGCACCCTTGGGATCTGACTGGTGCCAGACAAGAGAATTTTCCAGACTATGGGAGTTCAATATTGTTTAGCACATTACCAACACTTCCACTGCTGACTGGGTTCTTAGAAGACATCTGGGGTAAATTACAGCTAAACAACAGCACAGAACAGTGAGAGCCAGGACTGGGGGCTGTAAACAAACTTTATGGGAGCACAGAAAACTTGGCCACACCCATGAGTAAAAAAATCATGCCAGATTATGGAGGTTGCCAGATGAGAGAGTTCCAGATAAGAGAGATTCAACCTGTATTTGCATAGACCTGATTCTGACTTATACTAATGCCACTCTGTGCTACCAGAGCGGTGGAAAGTTGATGTAAATTCCTGGTTCACTGACCTTAAATCCCCTATTCGCTTTCAGAATGGCATAAAAGCATTAGAGTTTGTCTGCATGTGGAGTTGTTCCTGATTAAGTCCACATGTAGACACACTTATTCTGGAATAAGAATACCTCCATGCTGATTGACTTAACCAACAAGTGGGTTAAACTAAAAGTCCACACATGGGGTTAGTCACGAATGATGCCATGTTTAAACAACACCCAGTTGAGACTCAACCGGTGTATCTTTAAGATGGATGAAGAAGATACTGTAAAACAGGACAATCTAGGGGAACATGCCCCTCTACAGATCTTTTCCCCCTACAATTTTAGACGTTCAAAGTGATTTTTATTATTTGGACAAGCCATTTCTTGATCTTGGGCAGCTCTGAAAGCAGTAGTGATGAGAAGAAGCCTAAAAATCTTTGGTAAAAGCCACCATGAAGTAGGTTCTCCACGTACTTTTTGAAGCAAATTTAGCACCATTGAAAGTTAAGTCCACTTTTGGAATTCCTTGCCAGGAGATGTTACGACAGTCAAGACTATTACAAGGTTCAAAAAAGAACTAGATAAGTTCTTGGAGTATAGGTCCATCAATGGCTATTAGCAAGGATGGGCAGTGGTGGTGTCTCTAGTCTGTCAGAAGCTGGGAAAGGGGGCCAAGGGAGGGATCACTTGATGGTCACCTGTTCTGTTCACTCCCTCTGAGGCACCTGCGTTGGCCACTGTCAGAAGACAGGATACTGGATTAGATGAACCTTTGGTCTGTCCCGGTGTGGCCCTTCTTATGTTCTTAAGTCACTGCCAGCAATGATGACTGGAGTCCTTTATCTACAGAACAGATGTAGCACAAGCAATATCAGGGCAAACGCCCCATTGCTTCTACCTCTCTGCTGAGCACATGCTCCATAAGTACCTTCCTGAACAGGGAGGGGGTTCCAGCCTGTGTGTAAATGCGTTCTTAAATCAAGGCCCATCCATGTGGTCACACTGTGTGAATTCCCTTGGAGTGGAGTTAATTCTCTATGGCCTGTTTGATCCTTTGCATTTCGGGTGACAGCAAAGGTATAATTTAGCATCTATGTAGCGATAGATTTTATGATGGACATCAGTCCAATAGGAACGGATGCATTTATATAGGCCGCTGAAGTTAAGAGCTTATGTTCATTGCCATATTGGGCCAGATTGGAAGGAATGATCGCAAAATAAAAACATCCCATCTGTATCCCTCTGCCAACCTTTGTAAGGTGTCTACGGGGTGTATTTTCGCCTAGTTTTATGCTTTCGAGTAATTGTATTGCTTTTATGTAAGCTCGGCAGTAAGGTGTGTTAATTTTCCCTTCCTCTCCCCTAACTGCTTTAGAATTACAAGGAATTAGAATTACTAAGACGAGTTTACTATGGCGGTGTGCAGCATGAGATTCGCAAGGAAGTGTGGCCCTTCTTACTAGGTCACTACAAGTTCGGCATGACCAAAAAAGAAATGGATCGGGTAAGTTCCCGCTTGTGAGATTTCAATGGGATGTCGAATTTTTGTAAAAATTAGCAAGTGCTAAGAGAACTACCTCTAAAGCAAGAGTTTGGGCATCAGGATACCTGGGTTCTAAGTCCCACTGTCACAGATATGTTTGTCTAGGGCAGTGGTTCCCAACCTGTGGTCTGTGGACCCCTGTAGGTCCACAAGGGTGTTGCAGAGGGTCTGTGGGAACCAAATAAAAGGTAAATAAAAATTATCAACAAATTGCAAAGTTACAATCAATTATTATTTTTAATTAAATATCTACCAATAACGTTATTAATGGCTGTCCAAAAACCCGTGTTGTGATTCCTTTTTCGTTTAATCCAGTATATGTAGCGGCTCGAACTGGCTTTGATGGGGGGGTCTGCAAACAGTTTTGGGGCAGTGATTGGGGGTCTGCATGAGTGAAAAGGTTGGGAACCACTGGTCTAGGGAATTAGAGCCAGGCAACCATATTTTCTTCCTGCTTAGCACCCGTGCTTCAGTGTTTGCTCCATGCTCTGGGATCCTTAGATAAAGGGCACTGTTGAAGTGGTAGACCGAGAACTCCTGAGACTGCCTTTGTTCAGCACCTAGCACAGTGGAGCCAAGAGCTGTGACCCCTGGCTCTGGGGCACTCCCAAAACACAAGTAAATATTAATCGTAACAGTGAGAGAGGGTGCATTGGTTTGGGAGTCAGCCCCTAAGCAAAAAGGCCCCCATCGAATGGCAGTGCGAGATTCAAGCAGTCAAAATTTCGGTTCTCCAAGTCTTCAGCTGAACCCATCCCAGATGATTTATCACCTTGGTATTCTCTAATATGGTGCCATCATCCTGAGCAGCTAGGCCCTGGGGCACTCCCCTGGCGGGCTCTCCTCTAGCCACCCACTGATGGCTGTACTGTCTGATTTATGACTTCACAGCCGCCTCGCCTGACAGTCACGTGCCAGCTCCTGGGGAAAACACAGCCATATTAACCAGCAGACAAAGTCAGACCTTGAAGCCAGTTCACTGCTATGGCTTTTATCCAGCTCTAGACAAGCAATGGAGCTGTAAAGCTGTTGTGTGTCTCCTACTAGCCCAGGGGTATTTTTGGTGCCTGGCTTGCTTTCCTTTTGACAGGAGAAACCAGCATGAGCAAAGCAGTATATTACAACTCCAAGAGCCAGGGTCCGTTCATCTGGCTACTCTGCAGCAACAGTATCTTAGCTGGAGCCTCTAGTGTTAGAATTGCTCTGAGCTGCTGATGCTGCGGTGACCTCTGTGCAGATTGCTTGGGATGCCAAGAGGGAAAAGGGGTGCAGAGATACAGTATGGTGCCAGAGGATTTGATTAGAGCAAGCCACCAGTCCATCAAATCACATCTCACCTCTAAGTGAGTGCAGTAATCCCTCGATTTACGCGGCGGTTGCAGTCTGAGCAACTGCCACGTAAATCGAATTTTGTGTAAATTGGGGGGGTTTGGGGGAGGGAGGTGCTGGGGGGTGGAGGATGCAGCCACACGGCCCCCAGCTTCTCCCAGCTGGGGGGCCCATAACTGCTTGCCCAGCGGTTTCTGAGAAACCGTGCCGCAAGCAGCTGTGTGCCTGCCAGGCTTCCAACAGGGGAGCCCGGGGAACAGACAGCTGCTTGCAGTGCCTGTTCTACCAGCTGTGTGGCTAGCCTGTCTGCATGCCAGGCTCCCCGCACTGGAGAAGCAGCGCTACACGCAGCTGTCTGTCAGGGATGGCAGCCTGACTCACGGCTGCCACCCCTAACAGGAAACCACTCCTGTCGGGGCGGCAGTCACGTAAATCTGGGACACACACAACTTGATTGCATGTGTCTTGAGGGCTTACTGAATTCTCTGTAAGCTGTGTGCTTGTGTAGCTGCTTGGCAGGTGCCTCCCAGCTGACTTGCTGAGCGCCCACAGCTAGGTTTTGTGTCTAGCGGTGGTGGTGCACATTTGCTCATGCCTGGGTGCATGTAAAAATTTATTCTGCACATGAGTGGAAAAAAATCCACACCTGGATGGAAGAGATCAGAGGGAACTTGGGAGGCAGTACCCTTTTCATTTCTCTCAGGGCAGTCATGAAGTGCTGGACATGAAACAATTAAAAAAAAAATCCTTCCATTTGTGGTGTCCGTTTTACCCTGAAGCGTGAGACTCAGTTGCACCAATTTAATAACCCTGATGTTACTGGCTGGCTGCAGCAGCTAACTCTGCACTGTCACTGCTTCTTTTCATTTGCTCTAGCTGGACCTGGTCTTAAACTTCACAGGAGTCCTTTGTGTCTCGTTCTGTCCATGCCCAAGCATGCTCTTGATTTCATTTTGCCCCTTGGCCTAGGTGTTTGTGGCTGCTTCTTGTGGGCCCTGCACAAACAGGAAATGTGTTTATCCTCACAAAACCCTGTGAGAGGGGGCAGGGCTTTTACTCCCACCATCTAAAAGGAGACTTGAGGCACAGAGAAACTAAGTGACTTGACCAAGGTCTCACAGGGCAAATGTGTCAGTTCCCAGTGCAGTGATCACAAGACCTCTTTTCACAACACACAGGTAAATTTAGTGTTCCCCCCAACACACACACGCGCTCGCTCTCTCTCTCTCTCTCTCTCTCTCTCTCTCTCATTCTCTCATTTTGTTAGGGAAGTGCCCGATCTTGGAGTTGAGGTCTAAACCCCAAATCCAGTTTCCCTGGAGCCCAACAGAGTTTCCAGCCCTGTCTTCTGTTTGGCCACCTCACAAGCTGTCATCTCTCCTCACATGCAAGTCTCGCTGCACAGCCTACTAATGCGAGGGCCAACAGGGACAGTTGCCCCCAGGCCTGGAGTTTCAAAGGGGTACACTGTATGCAGCTGTGGGGGAGTGGAGGGTTCTCAGTGTTGTGCCCTGGGTGATGCTGAGGGCTATATGCCCTAAGCCCCGCCCCTTTCCCCCTTGGCCATGCCCCTTCTGGGGCACAGAGCTGAGTCCCTTGCAAACCATCCCATGGTAGCTGTCAGCCCTGCTGCACGCAATCTGGGCCTCTCACAGCCTCAGAGGCCCTCCTGCAAGCATTTCAGCTGTATCTGTCTGTGTCTGTCTTTGAAGGTGGATGAAGATATTGCTCTCAAGTATCAGAAGGTCATGGCTGAGTGGAAAGCCTGCGAGCTCATCGTGAAGCAGCGAGAGAAAGAGTCCCACTCCGCCATCTTTGCTAAGTTTTCCTCAGGCAGCAGCATCGACAGCCACGTCCAGCGACTGATCCACAGGGATTCCACCATCAGCAACGACGTAAGCTGACTAACCTGGCCCTTTGCTCCCCTGTGCGCTCTTCCCTGAGGAATGGGTCACTATAATGGGTGAGGCTGGAGACCTCTACAGCACAGGAAGCCACATCTTCGGGCAGGAGTCGGCAACCAAAACAGCAAGAATAGACTATTTTTTATGTGAATTTGGTAAAAACTCAATAATTCAAGAGCCGCAGTGCCTGTGACTACGAGATGGTCCTTAATACAAAGCATCAAACTGTACTTTTTGTAACGCCTGTTTCAAGAACAGCTCACACAGTGGTTTGTAATGTGGTATGTGTTCACTGCAGGACATTCACAAACTTTTCACATATTCTGTTTCTTCACACTTTACATGTGTGCGTTTGTGCCACTGTCTTCCTGGTCGTCGCTGCTGAACGCACTTTAATTATGCCAATTTTACTTCACCTTTAACTTCACTTTTCTTTCTTAAAATGCGCATTGCCTGGCACAGCTGGAAGGCCACAAGCTTCCTTTTCCTTTTCAAAATCAAGACTTCATTAGCAACATGATCAAAACACAGACACAGTGTCATATCCCACAATGCACTGCACATATTAAAGGAGAGGTTATCCAGCGTTTCGAGATCACATATCATTTGCTACTAAGACACAAGGTGTTCATGTTTGAGCTTTTAGATATTCACCGTTTATCCAAATAATCAGGAGGGGATATTTTTGTACTTTGCAATTATAGTGGTGGGAGCCACAATGAAGGTCCTTAAAGAGTTGCCAGCTGCAGGCTCCTGCTCTCTGGAGTCAGTGATTTTTGTCTATTGAAATGACCTTCCCCTCCACACACGACAGTTCGGGACTCATTTGCTGAAATTTATACCTTTCCTTTTTTCTCTCCCCCCACAATCATCATCATCAGGTGTTCATATCTGTAGATGAAATGGACTCATCGGAACGAGACTTAAAAGGTCCGGCTGACCCATCTTTGACAGTGGTGAATGTTGACGCACCGGTCCCAGCTGCGGCAATAGAACAGCAGTCAGTAGAATTTGATTCCCCTGACTCCGGGCTGCCTTCTTCCCGAAATTACTCTGTTGCATCGGGTATCTTGTCCAGCATTGACGACGGGCAAAGTGTCTGCTTTGAGGACGGGGCGGAGGAAGACGTTAACACGGACTTAGAAAGACCAGATCTGGACACGACCCAGGCTCAGAAACTCAAGGCAGTAGCACTGGAGCCTCAGGATTCTGTAATGGAGGAACAACTGTGCTCCCAGCTGGATTATTTAACATCTGGCGAGGACATTGGCTCTGTTTGTGCAGCTGCATATACAGTAGGTCACCTTTTATCCTGTTACACACCTGCTTTTGTCTGTAGTGTGCTCTTCCTCTCAGGCCAGGTCTACACTGGGCCTTCAAGTCGATTGCAGACACACAATTCCAGCTATGACAATTCTGTAGCTGGCATAGACTTACCTGGCCGTCCTCACTGAGGGAGGTCGATGGTAGAAACTGGGTCAACTGTCGACACTTGATCATTCCATTTTGCGCCTACTCACTAGGTGCATGAAATCGAACCCCCTAAAGACGTACCCTCAGAGGCCCTGCATGTACTCCAGCCTTTCTGTCAAACAGGACTTAACTCAGGATTGGCCAAAACCAGAATTTAAACCCTTCGAAAGACAGAGAGCTGGAGGGAAGACTCATTCAAATCCACCCCAAGTGTTTTAATTCTGAGTTCAGTCCAGCCCCGGAAGCAGCCTTTCTTCTGGGTCCAATTCAGAGGTGGCCAGAATCTCAAAGGGGCAAGTGGTAAGAGTCTGGCACTGTCCCATCCAAATCCGTTCCCATGAAACTGATTTTAGTTCGCCGGACGATCACTTAGCAGGGGTGTGGCCAGCTTTCCCGCAGTCCCATTGAGTTTGTTTCCAGCTCCCAGCCCTGGCTCTCAGTGTTCTGTGCTATTATTTCGCTGTAATTTACTCCTAAGTGACTTCTAAGAGCCCAGTCAGCACTGGAAGTGCTGGTAATGCTGGTGGGCAATATTGACCTCCTGTGGTCCAGCAAAATTCCCTCCTCTGGCGCTGGTCAGGTCCCAACGGTGCCAGGCAAGAGAGGTTCAACCTGTATTGCTATAGGCAGATTTCTTGCTTGAGACCCATGCGTGGCCAAGAGCTGCCGCTGCCCATTAATAATCCCCCGTAATGCTGGGCTGTCCTTGGACTGCTCAGCACCGAAAGCGAAGGTTTGCCAGGGATTTCCAACAGCAGTGGAGCATGTAGCAGCTCTCAGGCCTCCCAGGTGGCTGAGTGTGTGTAAAAAGCAGTGCAGCATTCTAGGCTTTCCGGGTTCAGTGGAAAATCACTGACAATCACATCTTGGGTCGAATTCTCTGTTGTGCCAAAATCTGCTCCAGTCAGCAGGCAAGGGAAGTCAGCTCTGTTGCCCTGAATT
This sequence comes from Carettochelys insculpta, assembly GCF_033958435.1. Classification (NCBI taxonomy): domain Eukaryota; kingdom Metazoa; phylum Chordata; order Testudines; family Carettochelyidae; genus Carettochelys; species Carettochelys insculpta. Next base: position 11,391,585 of record NC_134155.1, read on the forward strand.
GCCCTGTTTCTCTGCATCAGCCCCTGCTCCCTAAAGAGTTTCGGGCATCCTAGGGGGTTCTCTGAACTGGGCCAACTGGCTGCCGAGGGCTATACACATTTGTCAGAGTGCAGCATACTCAGGCCAAGAGTTATGCAATGCCGAAACCCCAGGGGTGCTGTGGGTCATCACATCTGCTGCAGCTTCAAATGCCCTCTTGGTAGTGATAATGACAGGCACTTTTCACTTGTACATCTCAAAGCGCTTTATGGTGAGCTTTAGGGGAAGTCAGGTGGCTGAATCCAGCTGCCTTCCTGCTTCTTAACCCTAGTTCATCTCTAGCAGCACCTTTTGTTTAACAGCAAACCAGACTCACTGGGTTTTTTATAAACCTTCTAGATAGAATTGCTGGACACGGTTGCCTTAAATCTGCATAGAATCGATAAAGATGTCCAGAGGTGTGACCGGAATTACTGGTATTTTACTGCTGCTAACCTGGAGAAACTCAGAAACATCATGTGCAGGTAACAGTTTGCAAAGTGAACTCTTCTCCTTGTGGCGTTGCAGTGCCCTAAGTTAATAACTGGTATTGCAAACCTCTCCCAGCCGCCTTTCCGTCCTGGAACATTAGTCACATTGGAACCAGCTTTCCTACCGGGGGGGAAATAAATTTTCTTATGCGCACCAAAGCATGTGTGAATGTGCACCACCAGTAGACACACACACTGCTGGTTGTGAACAGCTGTCAGTGGTCTGCCTACCAGGTGGGCAGCACCTGAATCTCCCCCAGCTGGCTGCCCAAGTGCTTGTCTTACAGGGCACACGGCTCCCAACACCCCAGAATACAGTAAGGTCTGGTCAAAAGCCTTGAGAGAAAGAGAAGATGAGGTAGGATGGATAATTTGATGGAGTCCTAGCTTGGCCTCAAACTCTCTGTTCCAACCTGGGCAAGTTTTGTAGTTTACTTTGTTCCTCAGTTCCTCACCTCTAAAATGAACATTACGCTTTCCTGCCGGGTAAGGGTATTTCAGAGATCAGTGGTTCCCAATCTGGCGTCCACAGACCCCCAGAGAGTATTGCAGGGGGATCCCTGGGGGCAAAAAAAAAAAAAAAAGATCGTAGAAAATACATATTGCAAAGTTACAAGCAATTATTATATTTAAATTAAATATCTTCCAATAATAATATTAGCAGCTGTCTGAAAATCTATGCTGTTCTTTTTCATTTACTGCGGTGTACGTAGTGGCTACAGTTGGCTTTGATGGATGCCCACGAATGGCTTTGGGGAGCTGTTGGGGGTCTATCCTAGTGAAAAGGTTGGGAACCACCATCGGGTCACGTTAATTAAAGAAACTGAGCTGCCCAGATACTAGAGTGATAATTAAGTGGATGGGAAAGGGAACATTTTCAGATCAAACCCCTTCCAGTACCTCAGTGCACTAGGAGCATAAGAATGGCCACAGTGGGTCAGACCAAGGGTCCATCTAGCCCAGTGGCCAGTGCCAGGTGCCCCAGAAGGAATGAACAGAACAGGTGACCATTGAGTGATCCCTCCACCATCACCTGTTCCCAGCTGCTCAAACATAGGCTGGCGCTGGTTGACTCGCTACCCCGTTGAATCAGCTGCCGTTCACGGCTCTTTAATAACATTGTTGCTGGCGGAGTATCCAGCTCTGCCAAATTAAGTGGGTCAAAAAAACCCGCAAACTTACTTCTCATAGGAAGAGTTTGTGTGCTCAGACATTGGAGTCTCCATGTTGTTTGGGCTTTTCCACGTGCCTCCAAATTACAGTTTCTGCATCTGTGTTACATGGCACTTAAACAGTACGCAATGCTCTAAGCCTGGTTAGTCTCCTGGCTTTTCTAGGCCATGATTCGGAAAGCTGGAATCTAAGACTGGGCTCCGCCTCCCACGAGTGCTGGATCTAGGGGTCCTTAGAGTGCTTTCCCTCCTATGTGGGATTTTCAGTATGGTTCAGAGGCTCTCAGCACCCCCTGTGCCTGCCTCGTTATCGAGGCAGCTCGTCCTTTATTTTTGTTAGTGTGTGTTTCACCCCACAACTAAAGTCCCTGGTGAAGGGAGAGGTTTTTTTCCCCAAAGCCACCTCAACAAGAAGTCCTGTGGCACCTTATAGACTAAGAGATATTTTGGAGCATAAGCTTTCATGGGCAAAGACCCCATTTGTCAGATGCATGACTTGTGGGTTTTTGCCCACAAAAGCTTATGCTTCAAAATATCTGTTAGTCTATAAGGTGCCACAGGACTTCTTGTTGCTCTCGAAGATACAGAGTAACATGGCTCCCTCTCTGATACTGCAGATTAAGGAGCACAAGCCCAGTGGAAGTCAGTGATGATTCCTTCCCCCAAAGAAGCTGTGTGCTTATGTCAATATCACCCTTTACGTTCTGTAGAACTCGAAATATGTTGTTCGGCTTTGTCACGTGGGGCAGGAGAAGAACTAGCATTGCTGACTCTCTGCATTGCAGCATGATGTACTTGTGACAAAACCAGCAGGAAAGCTGGTTCTGATGTGACTTTTCCATCGTGGAAGATACCCAGAAAACCTTCTCGTAGGACATTTGGGAGCCTTGTTTATAATGCAGTAGAAGGTTCTATTCCTGACACAGAATTGTACAGACTGGTACAAAAAAGCTGTAAGAGAGACTCTCCGTGGATGTTAAATTGTAGCCGTTTTTAAGGATTATTTCTGTAAACACTGTTGATTTAGGATACTCACCCACTAAATCCCCAGCCTGTCACTAGGCATGGGGCTTTCTGTGGGAGCTGGGCCTTGGATTCACTAAAAACAATCCAGCAGAGAGGGGATTTAGCAGCTACATTTGCTAGGGTCTCTCCTGTTTCTTTCTTCCTGCAGTTATGTTTGGGAGCACCTGGATGTCGGCTACGTCCAAGGCATGTGCGACCTACTGGCTCCTCTTATGGTGATACTTGATAACGGTAGGAGGGCCGAATTTTCCTTTCTTTGTACTTTGCCCCATTATAGATTTGGACAAGGAGTCCTTGGAACACAACCATTTGAAAGATGGCCTGCATTTCGGAGCAAGCGTTTGCATTATGTCACAGTGACGCCCGCAGAAGGAGGCTTGCAGCATCCCAGTCATCTTCCTGATGCGAAGTGACTCACATGGGTCTCTTGGGGACTCACTATTTATTCTCCCCAGATTATAGCTGACGTGTCTGCAGAGTTAACGGTATCCTTAGAGCTGGCGGGGCTGCGAAATCAGCAAGGAACAGCACAGCTCGCTGAATTTCTTCTGTCTTACAAAGAGAGGTTCTGCGATCAGAACAGCTGCTCCTGCGTCCCACCTTGTGTTTTCACCCCACACTGGTCCTGGGGGAAATAGACCGACTTAGCAGAAGGCTGCCCCTCTTCCCCCACAGCTTGACCCTGCACCATATCACCTCGTGTAGGATACATACGGGTCTGGGCCCACTGACATGGGGAGGGCAAAGGGAATAACTGCCTCGGGGCTCAGTGAATCAAAGGGGCCGGGGCGTTCCAGACATTGTTGCTGCTACTGCAGCAGTAGTGGTGGGCAAAGCGCCAGGCCCATGAAATCCCCGCTGGAGGGCCAGGCCGCACACTGCATGCGGCTCTGAGAGCTGGGTGGGGGGCTTTGCACGCTGTGCAGTGCTGATGGATGGCTGCCCTGGCCCCGCCCCTTCTGCCTGAGGCCCCGCCTCTTCTGGGAGCACAGAGCTGGCCCCTTCCTCCCATTTTCTCCAGGGCCCCCATAAGCTGTTGGCTCCCTTGCATGGGGTTCCAGATTTTGCAGCCCTCTAATCCAGGGGTGCACAAAGTAGAGGGAGGGGACCCTCGGGGGTGGGGGGAAATTTCATAAGGGGGGCAGCACGATCAGCTGCTGGGTGTCAGGCTCACCCATCTCATCAGAAATGTTGAAATCTGTTACTCTTTTTACCTCTGTGTCTTCACACTGATATCCCGATTAATCCACTTTTGACATTCTACAGACTTATCTTCCCACGCGTGCTGAAAGCTTCCTTTTTTTCCTTTCATATGAAGGTAGCTGGAACGTCTGTTGGTTTGGATTGCACTAGATGGGTTCGGGCAGGGAGCGGCCTTGCTAACTGCAGGGACGAACCACGGTAAAAGTTGGCTCACCCCTGCCCTAATCCCTCCACCTTGTATCCGCAGATCATCTGGCATACAGCTGCTTCAGCCACCTAATGAAGAGAATGAGCCAGAATTTCCCCAACGGTGGTGCTATGGACACACATTTTGCCAACATGCGATCGCTGATCCAGGCAAGTTGCCGTTGGAGAGGAGCTGGCGAGGGGGAGCGCATTTCTATCGGCCATTGTGTCCTGCTAGCTTAAAGCTGCTTTGCTCTTGGGAATGCTCTTCCTGCCAATGCAGTGAGGTGCTGTCAGCTCCACTGGGAGGTCTGCCTGGCTGTGATCCCAGCTCCTTCCCTGTGATCCTCTCTGTGATCCCAGCTCCTTCCCTGTGAGCCTGTCTATGAACGAGAGAGGACCACAGGCAGGCTTCATGGCCTCTAGGAGAAATCACCTTAACCAGTAAAAACAACCAGGAGTCCTGTGGCAGCACCTTAAAGCTTAACAGATGTATTTGGGCAGATTCTTTCGTGGGCGAAGACCCGCTTCATCCCATGCCCCAGAGTGGAAATGACAGAGGCAGGCAGAATATACCAGCACCAGCACTAACGAGGCCAATGCCATCAGGGTGGATGAGGCCCAGACCCAGCAGTAGGCATGAATACCAAGCGAGGGAAAATTCTATAGTAAGCCAGCCATCCCCAGACCCTGTTCAAACCCACATGAATAGCGTCAAGTTTGCAAATGAATTGCAGCCTTGCAGTTTCTATCTGAAGTCTGGTTTTGAATTTGTTGTTGTTGTTGTTGAAGGATGGCTGCTTTTAAATCTCTTACTGAGCGTCCAGGAAGATTGCCATGGTCTATGGTTTTTGTATTCTTGATGTCTGATTTGTGTCCATTGATTCTTTTTGCACTGAGACCATCTGATTTGGCCCATGTCCATGGCAGAGGGGCAGAAGTCTTATGAGGACACATCAATTCTGATTCTAGCCATGTGCCTAGTTTTGCAGCAGGCTGTATGAAAAGCACAAGCAAAGTCAGGACGAATGGAAATTTCACACAGACGTTTCATATGTACATGATGGAATATAGCACACTAGGGGATGTGCAGGTGAATGAGCCCCTGATGTGGTCAGGTCCTAGGATGGTGTCGCTTGAGTAGACACGTGGGCAGAGTTGGCAACAGTTTGTTGCAGGAATTGTATCCTGGGTTAGTGTTTCTACAGTGTGGTGTGTTGTCGAGGGGGGAGTATTTGCTTCCTGTTGGGGGGCTGTCTCTAAGTGAGACAGGGCTGCCTCCCAAGGGCTGTGAGAATCATTCACTGGTAAGTTTTGAGATATTCAGCCTGACATCTGGCAAGAGGTAGTTTCATTTTATGGCTCTTCCGTGGTGCAGTGTGGGCACAGGGAGTTAGACTATGAACTTCCAGCTCAGATTACTCCATAAAACACAATGAGGCAGCTTATAAAGCCCAGCGAGTAGTTCTGTGGAAATCCATAGGGGTCAGGTCTGCAGAACTGGACACGTCATTGGCGTCTTGGCACTTTCAGACCACACTGCAGACTGCTAGAGATCTGTTACTTGTTTTGCCAGAGCCCATCAGCTTAGGTGATGCACAAATAAATGGTCCCTCCACCAAAAGAACCGCCGGGGCATGTGACTGACGTTGTAACTCGCATCCTGATTTGTGCCATTTTGGATGTTGCTCAGATTGGTTATTTTTATAAGTGTAGGAGCACACAGGAGCATCTTGGATTTACAGGGCCCTGCTGGTTTTAAGCTGGTGCCCATGTGCCAGGTGGCCGCCCTGGGATAGGAGGGTCAACAGTTTTTTGAGAGCTGTGATTTTATAATCTTCAGCAACGCACTAATGAGATATTTTTAAAACAAATGTTAAATTCGGGTCCTGTCAACTAGCACAAGAAATGCAGAAACTGACAGCCTATACCTGGGGGTGGCAAATGCCAGTTAAATGTCTTTATTACCACTTGAACGGCTCTTTCACATGTCTGATGTTCTGCTCACACCTCTGGCAGGCATCTTCCCTTTTAAATTAACTAGATCGTCTCCAGATGAAGCAGAGCCACAGACTAGGGATGGGAAGAGGCTTGTTGGTGGACACTGAGGTGGTGGCCCAAATTTTCAGATGTCCTATGCAGCTGTGTAGTCTGCGTATGGGTAAGGATGGCTCTGAGAGCACATGAGAATGGACGTCACATGCCACAGCTTGCACGTCTGCTGACATTTAAACAGTGGGTCCCAGTTTTTTCCCCCTGCTGTGACCCCTCTCATGTTACAACTGCAACCGGCTTTGGAATCGTCTGGGAAGTGGTGGGGGGCTGGACTCCATGACCTCCTGAGGTCCCTTCCAGCCCTAGGATTCTATGATTTACAGCGCTGCAATGATTAACCAATGCTTTTAACTACCACAGGTAGGACAAATGGTGAAATATGGTTTTCCCCCAGGGAACTTAAAGAGCTCTTCAAATATTAACCCGCATGCTACACCCCTATGAGGAAAGTCAGGGTGATCCTCATTGTACACATGGAGAGATGGAAGCACAGAGATCTGAAGAGACATGTTGAAGGACACTCACTGGCAAAGTAGGCAATGAAAGTCTGGAGCCCTGATTTCTTATGCCCTTCTGTGTCTGCCCTGTCCTGCCTCTCCTGCCCCCACGTAAGGGTAGGTGAGGAGAAATAGTCCCTCTAATAATTTCCATCCGTGGGTGGAATAAATTTTGTTACGTGCACTGAGGCATTTGGGGATGTGCACCACCAATAAACACACTGCTGCCGACTGTGAGCGCTGTGCTAATCAGCTGTGCAGCACCTGAATGTCTCTGGGGCAGCCGTCCACATGCTCAGCTTCCAAGGCGCCCCAGTGAGGAGCTGGGGCGGGAGGAGAGGCGGGCTACCTCGCGGGAATGCTGTGTGCCCTGGTTTTTGAAGTGCTGTCAGAACTGCTGTCCAGACTGCCACCCTTCTGCATGTTCACTGGTGGGAACTCAGCTAAGCCTCTGCAGCTGGGGTACATCGGCATGGCTGCCAGCTTCAGTGGAACTTGGGGAGCTTACATCAGCTGAGGGTCTGGCCCCAGAGCTCTATCACCCCTGATGCATCTTCCAAACAAGCATTTTTGTACACTTGTAAGCATAGTTTTTGTTCCTCTTCCAGAACAACACTTTGAAACTAAGGGCTGGATTCTCTAGCCGGCTATGGCCACCTTCAGGCAGCTGTCTCCTCATTGGGGGTGGCCAGGGGAGAACGCCCCTGGTGCTGAAGGACTCTCAGCTGCCAGAAAGCTGATGGAGGTAACCTTCTACAGCAGCTCTCTTCTTCTCCTGCCCCTGGGGCAGAGTCACAGTGGGAGAGGGAGAGCAGAGTGGAGAGTCAGTGGTGTACAGTCACACATGGCCCCTCACAGCCAGTGTTCCCTGTAAGCTGAGCACATAGGAGGCTGCCCAGGAGAGACTCGGGTGCCGCTCAGCTGATTGGCAGAGCACCCCGGCCAGCAGCGTGTGTCTCTGTTGCCGGTGCGCATCTGCACATGCTTCAGTGCACATAATGGAATTTATTCTGCCCCACGAATGGGGAGAAATCCCTGCTCACAGGCTCACAGCAGTAATGAGAGAGAGCAGCTAGGGTGCTACACTCACTGGTGAGGCTGGCTGGAGAGCGGAGCATCTGCTCAAACTGGCACTGGCAGAGGCGAGATACTGAAGTTTAATATTTTTGGTTCGTTTTTCAGATTCTCGACTGTGAGCTCTTTGAGCTGATGCATCAAAACGGAGACTACACCCACTTTTACTTCTGCTATCGCTGGTTCCTGCTTGATTTTAAAAGAGGTAATAACGCTCAGAGCCCGACTGTGCTATCGCATGAGGCAATGCGCCCCTGTGGCTTTTGGTTTCAAGTGTAGCAATGGTAAACCGGGGTCATGCCAGGGACCTTACCCGCAATTTACAATGGCGAACAGTCTACATTCCCGGGCTGGAAGGGAGTCAGAGTTTTGGTAATAACAAGAAGTCCTCTGGCACCTTGTAGACGAACAGATAATCTGGAGCATAAGCTTTCGTGGGCAAAGACCCGCTTCGTCAGATGCAGAGTTTTGGTTATTCCCAAGTGAGCCGTGTTGTTCCCGACCAAACTGTATTTCCAAATGCGCTGAACTGGTATTGGTTGCTGGTGTAATATCCAAAATTTACATGGAGCCCTTTGGCAAACTGGAAATCTGCCTTGGAACAAACCAGCAGCAGCTGAGCATTAGCTCTGAGGACAATATACGTGGCCTAGCACAATCCAGTCTTGGTTAGAGCCTATAGGTGCAGTGGGGCCAACAGCTGCCATAGGCCCTGGGGCAAGGGAGGGGGAGGCCCAGCTCCATGCCCTGGAAGGGGCTGAGCCAAGGGCAGAAGGGGCAGGGCCTAGGGCTTTCAGCCGTCAGCACTACCTGGACCGTGGCATTGTGCCCCCCACACACGCTCCTTCATGCCACACACACAGGTGCAGCAGCACTGCTGGGGCTCTTTAAAGGAGCCTGGAGCTCCGGCCACCGTCACTGCCAAAGTAGCAACAGCCAGAGCTCCGGGCCCCTTTGAGAAGCCAGGCCCTGGGACAGCTGCCCCTTTTGCCCTCCTCACCAGCTGGCCTGTGTGGATGTCACCATGTTACATATAACCCTCTGTCCCAAACACCGAGATGCCCTCTCCCACCATTACGCAGAAGTGCATCCGAGCCAGTCACTGCAAACCAAGAACTGCTACAGAACTGTTACAGAGCAAGTCCCTAGCTCATACCAGCTTTCCCCAGATGTTTCAGGGAATGTTAACTCTCAGCTGTGGGAAGTACAGGTGTTCTCATGCTGTCAGTGTGGGTCCTCCAAACGAGAGATGCAAGAGGCAAAACCCAAGACCGTGTTGCAGGTTCCCTCTCAGGACCACCTGTCAGAGGGTGGGTGGGACCGGGGAACCTCCTGGGACCCCCAACACTCCTTTTGCTCCTCCAGAGAGAGCCCCAGTGATTCTCAGACTGATGCTTGTGAGTGGCAAGTGTTATTTTTCTTAATGTCTCTTGGGGCTCTTTGCAGCACATGATAGTAAAGTGTCATGTGACTTAATTATTAGCCAGTCCAAATTGTTCATGTGCTAAAACCATCCGGGCTAGTTATTAACCAGTTGTAGTTGATAAAAGGAATAATCCTTGGTCACTTTACTGTGAGAATAATATAAATAAGAAGGAAACATCCCTTCCCCCCCATACTGTTTCAATATGAATGTATGGCACTATTGTGAATGAAACAGTGAATTCACACCAGTGTAGCTCTTTTGGGTAATGTCAATGGCTAATTTGGCTCCTGGACTACTGAGATCTGAGTATCACTGGCAGAGACTCTGTGCAGTTCCTGGCCATGGAGGCAGGCTCAGATCCTCTGAGTGTTTTGATACGCTTGCACATACGCCGGGAGAAATCTGACATAACCCACTGCGTTCTGTGGCTTTGCTCCTGTTTCCACCAGCATCCCACAGCCCTTAAGGGTCAGCTTCTGTGTGCGATTCGTGCCTTGCCACCTGTATGTACAACAGCATCCAACAGAAGCAGCTATTCTCAGGTCGGCAAAGTGCAGAAGCTGCAATGAGTTCTTTATGGCTGGTTCATAAGGTTCTTTGCTGAGCCAGTCGCTCTGCACCCTTTCTAAAGCCTGGTGCTTTGCCCACAGCCAGGGTCCCCTCTACTTTATTCCATTAATGAGCGGAATAAATGTTGTTACATGCACTAAGCCATGTGTGGAGGTGCACCAGCAACAGAAACACGAGCTGCCAGCTGCAGGCGGTCTGCTGGTCAGCTGGGCGGCACCTGAAACTCTCCTGGGCAGCCATCCCAGCGCTTGGCTTCCAGGGAACACTGCCTACAACCTCAGCAGAGCCAACAATGCGTTCAAACCCTCATGGAAGGGAGGCTTTTTCTGGTTACTAAATGGGGGCGATTTCTGATTAGAAGCCCCAGTCAAAACTGGGGTCTGGTGGTGCTCCCCATTGTCCATAAACACAGCCAGGGATGACCCAATGAATTTGGGACCAAGTTTTTAAAAGGGTTTCAGGCAGCTAGTGGGATTTGCAGGAGCACCTGAACATCTAATGCCCATTGAATTTTGCTGTGTGCACAGAAGCATGTGCGGATGTGCACCGCTGGGGGAAACACACGCTGCCAGCTGTTGGTGCTCTGCTAATCAGCTAGGCAGCCCCAGAATCTCTCCTAGGTGGCCGCCCAAGCACACAGCGTACAGAGAACATTGGTCCTAGGTCTATAATTTGTCAGAAGCCTCATGTCAGTATGTTTCTGTCTACACTGGAAGGGCGTTACCATGTGTAGTGGCAAACTCACGTCTCTTACTCCACGCCTGCGCTGTGATCTGCATTTATTTTGCACGTCTAGTGACGTGGCTAGTTAATTGTCTTCGGAACCTATGAAAAATCAAATGCGCTCCCAGAACCTCCCTCTCTGTTGGTTATATTTTGCTCGTTCAGGACACACAACAGAACTAGTCAGTTCCTGGTTCCCAACCCAATGCTGTTTAAATCCCCACCGTCGTAAGGGAACATGTTGTTCCTGGCTCCCAAAAGGGAGCAGCTCTGTTTCATTTTTCAGTTTGGAAGATTTTTCCTAATTATGGGAAGTTTTGTATTCATAGAAATTCTGAACCAAAGTAAGTTTATTCTTTGTCGATAAGCTGGTATAATCACTAAGGACCAGGTTTTGTCCCTATTATTCATGTAAATATCAGAATCTGTCCCTAAAGAGCTTCTAGTACTGTTTATCTCAGGCTAAGGCCCCAGAAAATCATGTCCTTTGGGGGGGGGGGGGGGGAGAAAAGAAATGGTCAGTTTGAATAATCAGATGCTCTTGTAATGTTTATTCCCATTCAGAATTGTTGTACGAGGATGTATTTACAGTGTGGGAAGTTATTTGGGCAGCAAAGCACATCTCTTCAGAACATTTTGTCCTTTTCATTGCCTTAGCATTAGTGGAGGTCTATCGAGAGATTATCCGTGATAACAACATGGACTTCACTGATATCATCAAGTTTTTTAATGGTAAGAAATGCTTTGAAAGCAGAAGAAACAGAACCTCTTCCCTTTCTGTACTACCCCCCCTTCCCTTCCGCCCACATCATTACTGTCTGGTGCTTGCTTTGGCTCAGGGTGGGTGTAATAGGCCAAGATTTTCAAGTGTTGCGTAATGCTGGTTACCAGAAAGCTCAGCTCTGGACCTGAGAAGGGGCCTTTTTGCCAGAGGGTGGATGTTCTTCATTTTTCAAAAGTCAGAACTGTTGTGAAAAAGTGTCTCAAGATGGGTACTCAAATACCGAAGGAATTCAAATTCACCCATCACTCAGGGCTTGTCCACATTTCCAGGCAAATCGACCTGCTCAGCAAATGGGGTTGACAGCCACCACAGGCCTGGATGTGAGGGGTACAGGGGCGGAGGGGGCATAGCTCCCTATCCCTTCCAGGGGCAGGGCTGTGGATGGAAGGCGCCTGGCTTAGGACACTCAGCCCTAGGCCCCACCCTGCTCCCTCACAGCCATGTGCCATGGCATTTCAAAGGGGCCCAGCATTCCAGCTGCAGCTACTACAGCAGTCATGGCAGCTGGACCCACAGCCCCCTTCAAAATGCCGGGCTCTGGGGCAACTGCCCCCCTTGCTCCTCCCTGCTGCCTCACGCCTGTTAGAGTTTCACTGGATTCAGCAGTGATTTGCCAGCGTGTTTGGGAGCAGGTTTTTAGCGCTTTTAAACAACAAAGCAGGAAGTGGTCTGTTGCATTCATGCTGCTGGAAAATTTAAGACTTCCACAGTGCTAAACCTTTCGGTCCCTTCAACAAGTGTACACACACCTACCAGATTGACTGGAACTGGCATTGTAAACTATGTAAACCATGTGAGTCTACTTCTCTTCCCATCCCCTGGGCTGGAGGGGGTTGGGCTTTTCCCAGCAATAAAACTGAAACAAAATGGATTGTTTGGACTGGGGATAGGATCTCTGGAATGTTACCCCCAGAGGCTTAATCCTGCAGCTTTTCTGACAAAGTTAAATCTATAAGTCAGCCATCACGCAATACTTTGGGTTGCTGCGTGCGTGACTCTGGCTGGCTTACAGAAGTCTGTGCTTCTCAGGCTGCCAATTACAAATCTGTGCCTTATTCCTTGCAGAAATGGCGGAGCATCACAATGTGCAGGAAATTCTGAACATAGCAAGAGACCTCGTCTACAAAGTGCAAACGCTGATTGAGAACAAGTAAATGTGGGCACCAGAGAGGAACGCCGGCATAGTGCAGACCATGGACAAAGCATTTCTTGCTCTGCCACTTCAGATGATGTTTTAAGGGCATCTTCCATGTAATGTAGTAAATAGTCCAGAGATTTATAGAAGACTTTTAAAACAAACAAATTTTTCCACCACAAGATGAGGCGGTTTGTGTTTGGGAGGCCTTGTTATGCTCACTTTGTATTTTAAGGCAAAACTTCTTTTTTTTTTTTTTGCTTTGCATTCTACCCTTTCCTTGTCTCCAGAGATTGTCCCGCTTACATGGTTGAGATACAGAAGGATTTTGGATTTTGGGAAGTCATATATTGACCGAACAGACCCTCAACATTCCAGGAATATTTTTTGCTTGACTAAGACTCCCTGGGCTTGCAGATTTATGGCCCAATTAAACGCCCATTGAAGCTGACTTCTGCGAGCACTGGACCAGGATCTTAGAAAAGCAAATGAGGTGGAGCTCACATAGGATATGTGAAAAGACACCCCAGCTCCCAACAGTATTTTTGCCCATATAATGACAGTCCATCACATGTTCTAGAACCACGTAAGCATGTGGGAGAGCATGCCATGGAAGAGAATACAGGCACCGTGCCTCCTCGAACCAGAGACGCTGAGCTAACTTACTCAGGAAAATCCTGAACTAAGCGAAAACATGACCAGTGTTGATCCCCAGTGATTCCTGGGAATACATCTTCAGAGATCAGTTTCTGCAGTATATTGACAGACGCCATGCAAGAATCGGGCACTTTCAGACCCTCTACCTTCTTTCGGCCCTTACTAGAAGAGGAAAGCTAAGATTAAAATCTGATGGAGGCAATTTGTAAGGTGGTGTCTCCAGAGATATAAGAAGCTAAATTGTCATGTCCAGATCATTGCAATTTTAAGGGTTTTTTCCCCCCACCCTTAAGGATAGCCTTGCCTAGCAGTTCCGTGACGCTGGTCCGTTTCAAACCAATCAGGTTGCAGTGCCCAAAGGCCCTGAGCATGTGCTTAATGTTAAACTTGTGATCAAACCCATCCCTACTCAGCTAGCCACCACACGTTTGCTTAGCGCTAAATTTGTACTTACTATAGTACTGGCTCTGGGCCAGAAAGATGCTAATCTCTTTAGGGTAAGAGCCAGGTTTCTGTTCTGTGTTTGTACAGGGTCTAGGGTAATACAGCCCTGCTGGCACCTAAGGTGCCACCACAATATAAATAGCTGTCATTAAAAAGAGGATCCAGCTATCAGGGATACATTTCTGTTCCCCTTCCCCACACTAAGTGGTTAGCACCTTACTCAGTTAGTATTCCAAGGTGGCAGGATTTGGCCCTATATTGTTTACACTTTGAGATTAGTCAGATCTTGAAATGAGGCTTAATGCATAGGAAATCTCCCGCTCACACATTCCTGCACCTGGAGTGCTGTTCAGTTCAGTGGGGCAAGTTCACAGCTCTGCAACAGGAGAAGTGATGGCAGAAATGGGGCCTTGCTGGTTCTGTAGCACCTCACAACTACAGGTGCCCTGCAATTCAGACTGCTCAGAAGACTTGAGGACCTGTCTTTGTAGGACTTCCTTCCTTTTAAAAACTAGAACCCAGACCACCACTATTTCCAATGTAGGTTACAGCACTTGCCAGATTAACAGTGTCTTTTGTTGAACTATCCTTCCTTCCATTGCATTTGCTAGCTCCTGCATTTTTCCATGTAAACGTGCAATAGCTCTCTCAGTCATTCGTGTGTTACTGAGGCTCTTCAGCGTTCACTCCTGTATCAGGTTGAAAGTTTGTTATAGTGGCACAAGACTTATACCATCTCTGCTGGGCTAAGGAGTTGTGACAGTTTAAACCAGCTGGAGGACCTGTCGTAGGCAACATTCCCTCCAGGTTTCCCACCCCCCACCCCATCTGTGTGTGGAATAAATTTTGTTACGTGCCTCGGGGCATGCATGGATGTGCACCACCAAGAGAAACACACACCGCCGGCTGTGAGCGCTCTGCTAATCATGAATGGGCGCTCTGCAGCCCCAGAATATCTCCGAGGGGGCCACCCAAGCACACATCATCTAGGGAACGCTGGTCCTAGGCCTAGTCTAGTGTCAATATGTTTCTGTTTATGCTGGCATGGCGTTCCCACACACTACAGAACGTACCTCGATCCAGACATACCATAAAAGACTTTAAACTGAGGAGTTAACACTGAAAAGTTTAATGATGAAGCAGATAGCAAACGATCGCTGTGCCAGTATGACGTAAGGTCTGATCCTGATGAAGTTACCCATTGGTTTCTACAGAAGCCGGCAAGTGGGCACTTTAAACAATTAAGAAGCACCAGCCCCCACCGCCCTGCAATGGGACTTGTGCTCCTACCCCCATTTAGGCATTTTTTGAAAATTCCATCCTTTGCCAACGTGCCTCAATATTAGCAACAGTCAAATCTTTTTTACAGGAGCGTATTAATCTTAAATTGGGTCCTGAACCAACACTCTGGCTCCAAACGCCATTAGAGTTTGTGGCTCAGTTTATATCATTTTACGTTCCCTGGGGAGAGTAGAATTTTCAAAAGGAGTTGCTGCTACCCCCTATTGCTCTTACTGGAGCCATCTGTGCAACTCCCCATTGGATATAGGGTCAGCAGAGGTAGGCCAGTCATAACCAGGGCTAGAAATCACCCCCTAATGTATTCGTCTGAGATTATCTCCTAGGAAGGGAATAAAGCAGTGTTAATATTTTTCAAAAGCTACACAAATTGCTGTAGTAGAAGTAACAGGACCAAAGTTAGGCAAACCCTAATTAGTGTTTTCACTAGACAGTACTAAAGAGTGACTGTTTATCCATGGTTTCACTTGCATTTCTTCATACAGTGTCATTGGTTTGGTACACAGATGCATTTTCTGAAACAGATTACAACCCACAAGTGACCAACTGTGAAATTGGAGGCACGTTACTGTTACTTACACTGTGTGCAATATTACAGTTTGGATTATACCAAAGAATCGGTACATGACACTCAGTCTGTGTTATTACAGTGTTACAAATCAAAACAAAAAGTTTCAGGTGTATAAAGACAGAACAAACTTTTGTACCCTTAATGTTCTGGGAGGTATATCCACCTTGTTAGCCAATAAAATGGATAGAGGCCCTTTTATTTTCAGATTTTTTAAAAAAGTACATCATCAAAGATGTTAAAATATAGAGTTAAACATGTATTCTTTAAAGTAGAATCCTAGGGATGGACAGGACCCTAGGCAGTCAGCGAGTCCTGAACCAGGATCCACCCCAACTAAAGCATCCCAGCCAGGACTTTGTCAAGTCAGGACTCAAAAACCTCCAGGGATGGAGATTTCACCACCTCCCTAGGTAACGCATTCCAGTGCTTCACCACCCTCTTGGTGGAATAGTTTTTCCTAATATCCAACATACACCTCCCCCTCTCTAACTTGAGGCCAGTGCTCCTTGTTCTGTCATGTGCCCATAACTCATGAAGTTATGGGGAGGGGGAGTGCACTCTTAAGTTGATCCACTTTCTGTAGATCTTAGTGTTTGATGAATGAGGATTTGTCATTCATGCCTTACTTGACCAAGCTGCCCAGCTCATGGTTGTGTGTTCAAAACTTCCTTGTTCAGGCAAAAAAAAACCCCCAAAAGATGTCAGAATATTGTTGCACCAACAGCTTGGCTACACCAGTTTGTCTGTCCATTGTTTTTACTCTGTGCCATTTGTATAGTTTATTAGCACTTTAAGAGGACTGGCTGTCATTTTGGCTACTGTCAATGTTTATGTGACCACACCTAAGGCAAAAAGTAATCTGTTCCTTTGCGATTTCACAACATCTCAGCATATTTTGAAATGTCTCTTAGTCGTAAGTCACTCCAGGATGGGTTGGTGCCCCAGCCTCCCATCTAGCTGATCATAACAATCCCGCTTCTTTTCCATAGTAAAAGCCATTCATAGCAGGATTGTGCAGTCTTACATTTGTGCAATCCTGATGTTCTACAAGGCTTCTTTCTTTCAGCAGCTGTTCACTGGTATGGAATGGCTTCTTGCTGGGGCATAGACAAAAAAAGGCAAGAGAGCCCAGTCCTGGGAAAGTAAGGCCCAGACCAGTGGTTCTCAACCTCGTGTGTGTGTGTGTGTTAAAGTACCCCTTAAAAAAAGGGGGGGGTTATAAATACCCCCAACTGCACTCACATACCCCTGAGGGTCTGCGTACCACCGTTTGAGAAACATGGTCCTAAGGTACTCTGAGGTCTTGAAACAAGTGCCAGTCAACCTTTCCAAAGTGCTGTACCCTTTTCAGGAGTCAGACTTGCCTACCACCAAGTTACACCTCACTTAAAAATTAATAACTTACTGACAAAAACATGTAAAACTATCACAGAAGACAGCTACTGGCAAGCTTCTGACTTTCTACCATCTTATTATCAAATAAATGCATGGAGTAGAAATAGTATACATTGGATGAACTTTTAGATTGTACTGACCTGCATAGTGTTTGTTACACAGCCTGCTGTAAAACTAGGCAGATACCTAGATGGGGTGATGTGCCCCCTGGACAACCTCGGTGTGCCCCCGAGGGTACACGCACCCCGACTGAGAAACATGGGCCTAGACCGCCTTCCCAATCTACAGTTCATTAATGTTGAAGGGATGTGAACCCAAGGTGCTGCAGAAAGGATGTGTCAGGCAGCGGGTATCTAAAGGGCACGTTGCTAGCCAGAAGCTCTGCATAGGCAGTTATTTTAGTGGGTTTTGCGGAGTTTGTAGAGCAGTTCCCAGGCAGAGCTGCTTTCTCAGGCCAGGTCTGCTAACGTCCCTTGAGGAGTTGTGCTGATTTCAGTGGGGTTACTCACATGAGTAAAAGCAGCGGGATTTGGCCTCAAAAGGTGTTGACACTGTGCAATGTGTGGCCATAGCAGGGGTTTATTGGTGTGATGAGTTAAAAATGCCAAAGTGTCTCTTAAAACATTAAACTGCCTTAGGAGGGTACCAGTGAAACAAAAACAAATCTGAGCCCAACTTAGTGATTATTTCTTTGAATTCCTGGGATCTACAGTCAATGTTTGCCCTACTTTCAGCCTGTTCATTAGTGCTGGCTAGCCTGTTGTTCTGCCCTGGGAGCTGAACACCTTACAAGCCCCACCATGCATTTTCACGATGAAGACAGGTCAAAAATTGCATATGATTAAGGTATATACAAAAGGACGAACATTAGCTGGGTGTGGAGAATGTTAATGGGAAAGAACCCTTTTTAAGCCTATAACAATGCTAAAATAAAAGGCATTTGGAAGAGGGAGAGGGGAGAAAAAAAAACAGTTAACATCTAATAATTGGGGAATGCCAAGTGTAAATTAACAACGAAAGTATTGTGGCTGGCATGCAAACCACCTTGGAAAAAAAACTATTCTTTATAGATGTGTGGCCAGTTGTATTATAGCTCAGTGCATGGTTGTTGGAGGGTCTTAACAAATGCTTTATCGTTTGTGTATCTGTTTGTTCATTGAAAGGTGAAAACAAAGGTCATTAAAAAATCCTGCCAGGAGAAGAAGCTCTCCCAACAAACCCAGCCTGAGGAACTTATGTTAACAAAAAAAAGTGCACTACTTTTTGTTTGGAATGTACTATACAACTCTTTACTATGTTTAAAAAAAAAAGAAAGGATCTCTGCAAACTTGTTGTATCTGGTCTGCAAAATTGTATTTTAAGACTATTGTGCATTGCCTTATTTATTTTTGTCAGGAGCAGACTTTATCCTTTATTGCTCAAAATTATTTATCTTTAAATGTACGATATGAATAAATACATATTGTCAAGGCTTTTTTGTGAACTTGGGTCCCATTTGGGGTGGGGCAGGGGGAAGAAGATATAAGGATTTCAGAAGCTGAAGACAAAAACTCTCACCTTAGGTTTAGGGCAATAACGAGTGATATGTAATTAAGTTTCCATGCATAAGCTGCATCGATGCTTGTACTACACAGCCCTTTTCAAAATAAGTAGGTCATCACCAAATAGATTTATAAAGGGTGCCTGAATAACTTAAACTAAAATACAGGGTATGTATTCATTATACATTTTATAACACAGGCTGTGTTGCAGTTAAATAACTTTTTTTTTTTAAACTCTAGGCTCTAATGAGGGCAGCATTAGGCCAAGCAGTTTGCCTTTTCTAAAAATCTCATCCTATGCTTTACATGCCTGCTTGCAGCACAACATTAATTCATCAGTGCCCATGACAGCGCCTTTGCCTCTTCAATTGTTCACTTTACTTGCTTTCCACACCGGTCTCTCAGGATATGGCTACACAGCCTTAGTCCAAAATGCACAGTTCTGGAATAGCTAAACCGCAATAGCTTGTTTCGAAATAACACAGCTACACAAAAAAGAAAATGCATTTCGAAGTAGCACGTGCGTTTTTCAGACTATGTTGTCTACACACAATAGCCTGTAGTCCCACATCCAGCCATTGGCTGCACTATGGCTGCATCTACACAATGAGATGACCTGCCTTACATTCAAATTTGATATTCAGACAGCACTGTGTTTGCTGCAAATACCATTAGCCCGATCAGGGCTCACTGTTGGTGATACACTATCGGTGTCATGATATCGTTGGACCCAGCTGGCTAGAGTGTCAAGGTCAAATTAAAACATTTGCCCAATGGCTGCTGTGGAAGTGCCAAAGTGTTTAAAAAAAAAAAAAAAATACTTGCATTTATTAGCTGCCCGAGGTGCCCTGTATGTAGCCCACAATGCCCTGCGCTGGCCAGCGCTCGCCAGATGTGCAGGAATTCGGCAATAGGAAGCTGGTACGTTTACATTTGGGACCAGGGAGCCCATGGCTGTGGAGGCATGTTTGACGAAGCGGTTGCGAGCTGGCGTGCTCTGCTAGTAGCGCTATGAGGGCATCTGCCCATTGCAACGTGCCCTGCCACGGGGTTTGTGGGGCTGGCACTACTCAGCTAGCTGCTTGGGTTTTTTTTTTTTTTTTCCCCCCCTCCTCTGTGCTGTCCGGCCGCCCCTGCATAAGGCAGCTCGCGCGCCCTCTCTCTCTGTGTGTACACACATGCATACATGGCCTATTGGAAAGCCTCATAGATGTGCAGGTTTTTTCCCCCCCCCCAAATAAATCCTGGCTGTTACAGAGGACAGCGCTTGCTGGTAGCTTGGTGCTCGCTGTTGAGGCCCTACTGGTCCTTCCACCGGGCGGTGGGGCGGGGATAGCCATTTGCTGGCCATGGGCAGGGACTGAGCTGTTGCGCTGCAGGACAGCGCGGCCAAAGACCACTGACCAAACCCAGCCTGCCCAGGGGCACAGGCACGGTGGGCCAGGGTGCTAGATGTGGGTTGATTGCGGCAGCAGTTCCGTGTGCCCTGGTTCACAGTCTCACCACCTAGTGCTAAAGTGCAGTTGCCCCATGTAGCTCATGGCTTCCCAGCTGGTGCTTTTGGAGGCCCCGGGGGCGGGGCAGTTTCCCCACCTCCAGCCACCAAAACAAAACAAACCCCCCCCCCCCCCCCCCCCCCCCCGCAAGCGAGCAACTGCCTGTGCTTCCGGCTCTCAGCCACTGCCATTGTTACATGGGTGACCTGGTACAGCTCTATAGCACTCAGGCTGCTGGCAAAAGCCCACATGGTGCGCGCTGCCTCCTGCAAAGCTGAGTGAATGTGCATGGGAAGAGGTGTTGTGGTGCGCCGGGGATGGGGTGGGGGAGGGACAGTGCCTGGCTTTGGGGGAGCCCCCCCCCCCCCCCCGGCCTGGTGGGGAGCCCCTGCAGTGCAGGGCTGAGGCAGCTGGTCAGCTTGGGCTGCACCAGGCAACCACAAGGGTGGGGGTTTTTTTTATTTTTTTTTTTGCCGGGGGGGGGGGGGGGGGGGGGCGGCAAGGCTGTGCTAGTCGCTTGAAAGGTCCATAGGCTGTCTCCTAGGATTTCCCATTATAAAGCAAATGCAGCAGGATTAGTCACATTAACTGCATTTGGTTAAATTATGCCCGGGGGGGGGGGGGGCAGTATTACATTTTTGGGCCAAGGAAAAAACTGTTTGTGTTGCTTTTTAAAGTAACATTTTTATATCAAGAGTTGTGTATTTTAAAATTACAAACTGAATGGCTTGTTGGCCCGGGGGGGTGGGGTGGGGGGTGGGGGGGGGTGTGGGGGGGGAAATGATTATGGGCCAGAAGAGGTTGGTGGGGGCATGAGGGTGCTTAAAAAATCAAGGCGGGGGCAGGGGTGGGCGATGCCAAGAAGGTTGGGACGGACACACACACACGGCCCCCCCGATGCAGCCAAACACAAAGGTCTTTTGAACTAGCTGAGCTGTGTAGCCTGACCCTCATGGACTTGCTCACTCCACCATAACACACAGTGTTTTGGGGCGGGGGGGGGGGGGGGGGGGGGGGGGGGGGGTTGCTGTTCTGCTTTTGCTTCATGGGCCCATTCACCTTTCACCACTCAGTCTAAGTGCCTTGTGATAGGCTTTGCCTAAGGCTTGCTAATTGAAAAAATATTATACAGCGGGTACTAGAGCGTTCATAAATGGCTGGCTGAGTGGTTTGAGGCCAATAGCTGACTAAGTTGCTTATAACTAGCAACGGGGGTGCTCCCAGCGAGGTCCTTCCTGGAGGCTTGGCTCGTAATGGGTTGGGTGTCCTTACAAAAAAATGGAGCCTTATGATAAAAGTGTACCCAATAACTTTGGTGCAAATAACCTGTCACATTTTACCTTGCTCTCGGGGGGGCAGGTGGCAGGGCCCCTGTCTGAGGTGTGTAACTGCCTCACCCTGAGATGGAGTTTCACTGCCTGTGCATGCGTGCGTATGCGCTCGCTCGCGCTCTCTCTCTCTCTCTCTCTCTCTCTCTCTCTCTCTCTCTCTCTCTCTCTCTCTAACCACAGAGCAATAAAAAATTTAATCCAACTCAGCAATTAATTGCCACACGCCACTATCTGTGTGCAGGAGGAGGGACAGCTCAGTGGCCTGAGGATTGGCCTGCCAGCCCCAGGGCTGTGAGCTCATTCCTTGACTGGGCCATTTAAGGACTCTGTGGCAAATAGCTGTTTTAAAAATACAATAAAGAAAAGCCATTCAGGAGGACGCTTGGCCCCGCTGTGAGGGCAGGGGCCTGGCCAATGATTTCTCAAGGTCCCTTCCAGGTCTGGGTACCAGGTTTACCTCCATATTATATAAAAGTAGTTGCAGGCCACCAAATTGTGCTGGGGACATGCGCTGTCTGCCAGACAATGACAGAACTTGGTGCCCTCAGGCGACTGCCGGGGGGAGCCCAGCAGCACCATGTAGCTTCGGCAGAAAACTGCCATATGGTCTGGAACACACACACACACACACACACACACACACACACCTGTTGCGTGTCTCTCTCTCTCTCTCTCTCACACACACACACACACACACACACACACACACCAGTTGCGTCTCGCTCTCACACACACACACACACACACACACACCAGTTGCGTTGGAGTCTCGCATGTCGGCGTTAAACCGCTTCTGCTGCAAACAGCCCGGTTCAAGGCAAAGGCGGCCGTGTGGGCCGCTCGAGTCCAGACAGGCCAGGGAACGGCTTAGGCTGTGCCCTATATTTCAGGAACATTGGCAGAAGATGAACATCCCTCCTTATGCCAGTGGGAACGAATTTCGGCCACCCTGCCTATTAACTTGCATCTAATTAACCAAATCCATGTCAAGCCTCGCCTGGTGCTAACGAGGCGCGTTGACAATTGGGTAACAATGGTTCAGCAGAGAGGCTTTTGTTCAGGGTTTAGCAATTAACTGGGGCATCATTGCCAGCCTCTCAGCAGTGTGTTGGCCAGGCCTGGAGACAGGCCCTGGAGGGCTGGCCGGGGAGCTGCTGGTATTGTGAGCTCACAGCCAAGGGTGGGCTTGGAATTGCCACCACACACAGGCTGCAGAAAGCAGCGGAGCACCTCAACGCATGGGCAAGCAAACAAGCACATCCTGTGCCACAGGCTGGGGCAAAAATGGGGGTGGGGGATATGACCCCCCCCCCCCCAGCCTGAGTTAAACCTCACCTACCGCATGTCCCCTCCACAGGCCCAAGCACCCAACATGGCTGCCCGAAGTTGGAGGCCGTTCAGGTGCAGCTCATGGGGGGTGGGGAGGCCGGTTGGTTGTACTTCAATGCACCACGGCTTCAGCTGCTTCCCACAGTTATGAAGTTTGAAAGGCAACCTAACCTGGCAGCTTGTAAGGGGAGGTCTACACAGCGACTTTAGTAGTAGGCGTCCTTCAGTCTGCATAGACTATGGATCGCGCCCTTTAAAGTTTCAATTGAGGACTTCATTTACAGCGTCTATTGTAACTATAAAGACCCACACGAGAGTGACAGTCCTTGCTGCATCTCTTGCAGATGTAGTGGGTGTCTGGCAAGTCCTTATTGCGCTTTCTGTGCGCTCGCTTCTCCTCTGCTAGCTGTCTGACCTTCAACTCGCCCTTCTGAAGGCCCTTGTGTAACCCCTGCCTCCATCTGCTGCGGTCGTCTGCTAGATCTTCCCAGTTGTCCAGCTCGATGTCTACCTCTCTGAGGTCTCTCTTGCAGACATCTTTGTAGCGCAACTGGGGGCGTCCAGGAGGTCTTTTGCCAGAGGCTAGCTCACCATACAGGATGTCTTTTGGAATCCTTCCATCGTTCATCCTGTGGACGTGGCCAAGCCAGCGGAGTTGACGCTGCCTGAGGAGGGTGTGCATGGTTGGGATTCCAGCTTGCTCGAGGACGGCGGTGTTGGTCACTCTGTCCTTCCATGATATTCCAAGGGTGCGCCTGAGGCAGCGCAAGTGGAAGACGTTCAGCCTCTTTTCCTGGCGGGCATACAGGGTCCAAGTCTCGCTGCCATAAAGGAGGGTGTTGAGGATGCAGGCTCTGTAGACTTGCATTTTGGTGTGAGTGTACAGCTTGTTGTTATTCCACACGCTCTTGCTGAGTCTGGACAGAGTTGTGGCCGCTTTTCCGATCCTCCTATTCAGCTCAGTGTCCAACGACAGGGTGTCAGTGATGGTGGACCCGAGGTAAACGAACTCGTGGACGACCTCTAACGTATAGTTGTCAATGCTGCTTGATGGGGATTCAGCAACATCCTGACTGAGTTATTTTGGGGCCATTCTTGCCTCCAGTCTTAGCCAAGGCAGTTTCCCTGCCAAAAGGACAGAGACGCCAGTCTTCAGCCTTTCGACTCGCTAACTTGCCTCTCCCCAGGAGAGCGCTCAATCACCAGGCATTTCAGCCAACCCACAGGCCAGCTGCACTCATTTTTTACAGCCTGAGCCTGCACATGTGTTCTGTCAGAAGCAGTCCCACTGGCTATGCTGTCAGGCTGTCAGCCTCACAGGCCTTAGGACGTACTCATGGGAGCTGGTCTTTCGTTTCCTTGAACTACAGTCACTTTCTGCATGCATCATGGTTGTAGCCATGTGCATCCCGGGGTAGCAGAGAAAAATTGGCCAACATATTGGACAAGAGTAGCTGCTAAGCTACGCAGCGCTCTGCTTTTGGTCCAGGTTTGGGGTCTGCAACCTGTGGCTTCAGCACTGCATACAGCTCTTTAACAACTTCTTTGTGGCTCCCAACATTATAATTGCAAAGAAAAAAAAACCTCCTCCTGATTATTTTTGATAAATGGTTGATGTCTAAAAGCCCAACAAGGAACAAATCTTATCTAAATAGCCAATGATATGTGATTTCAAAACTGCTGGATAAGTCCCCCTTTGATATGTGCACTGTATTGTGGGACATGATACCATACCTGTGCCTTGAGCGTGTTGCTATTAGAGTCTTGATTTTGAAAAGGAAGTGGCACCTTTTGGCATTCCTGCTGTGAAGGGCAATGCCCATTTTAAGAACAGAAACTGAAATTAAACCTAAATGGAATAAGGGCTTCAGAAAAGAGGAAAGTCAAAGCTGAAGAAAGAATTTCAAACTGAATGGACCCAAGCCTTCGTATTTATGTTGAGTCTGGCTGGTTGCCGTTATGTCTAATTTGCCATGAGAAATTCACCACCAACAAAAAAGGTAGTGTCAAGAGGCGTTCTCTCACACTACTTTTGCCTAACGGCATCTGGCTGGAGCTGCCAGAAAAAAAGCCATGGAGAAGCTGCGACAGAAAGCAGAGCAAAGTAAGAACACGTTTGTTAAATGGGTGAAAAAAATCATCAAGTAGCCTAACTGTGGAGAGTCTTGTGGCAACTCAAGCGATCCTGAAATGAGTAAAGCCGTTCATGGATGGGGACTATATAAAAGAGGTGCTTTATCAAAGTATCAGAGCAGCTGTACAGTGCTTTCTAAAATAAAAATGAAATTATTCAGCATCTAGTGGCCTCCAGAGAGAGAGAAAGTTCAGGAGTGAAAGTCGGGAAGACAGAGGTACAAACACACCCATGTAAAGTGTGAGGCAACAAAATACGTAAAAAGTTTGTGAACATCCTGCAGTAAGCAGGTATTGCATTAAAAGTCATTGTGCCTTAAAATATGGGGCACCAAAAAGTCTGGTTTGATGTTATTTATTAAAGACCATCTCGTATTCACATGCATTGCAGCTCTTGATGCTGAGGTTTTTAACCAATTTTCAAAAAAAAAGGGCTCGTCTCGCTATTTTGGTTGTGGGCTGCTGTTCTGGTGTGTGTAAGCTCCAAACTTCACCTCTCTCACCAGCAAAAGTTTGGGCCATACAAAAATGGTCTCTGTGGTGATTTTGCACTGTCATGGCCTCACTGGCCAGCAGAGGGCGCTGAGATTCCTCTTACTTAGGTACGCCTTCACTGCAGCCCCACTAGTGAGTTTGCTAAGGGGTGTGTATATTTCCTCTTAACTCCTTCTGAAAACCACTACTTCCTCGGTACAACGCTGCTGAAATTTCACTCTCTCCTGCTGAGCCACTCGGTCAGAAATTAAACCCTAGGGCTCCATTCTGAGGATGCATTTGGCCAGCCTGGCTATCCTGAACACAACAGAATAGGCTGCTGTTGCTGTGAAGTGCCTAGGTGTAAGATTAATTCATTCCCCAGGGAAGCTTGCGCTAATAAATAATAAGGTCCTGCATTTAAATAGTGGCTGTTCTCACAGAGGCCACACTGCAAACCCAGAACTGTTAACTATGGGGCACTTCAGCCCACGGGGGGGAAGGTGCCAAAGATGCCAGCTTGGGCACACAACAACAGATGGCAGTTCGGGGCAGACTTGAAAAAGGTCCCGACTCTAATTTCCACCTCCCACCCCTCTGACGTGGCCACAGTCTATCAGGCATGGGACAGGGGCTGCAGCCGCTCTCGAAGAGACACCGACTGCCGTTTGGCCATGGAGTGTGCATGGGACAGGGGCTGCAGCCGCTCTCGAAGAGACACCGACTGCCGTTTGGCCATGGAGTGTGCATGGGACAGGACATGAATTTTTGGCCTCACCCTGCCAATGTTTTGTCCCCTTTCTTATCCCACTGGCATCAGTGGGGCAGATCATTCCCTACAGGCACCTCACTGGAGCTGCTCAGAACCTCTTCGGGTCAGGCCATTAACACTCATAGAAACCTGGTTGGAAACTGTTACGTTCTCCAACAGGGGCCTAGCCTGTCGTGTGGACAGAGCCTTTGGTTCTCATACTCATGTTCCAACATGCTGCTCCAAACAACCCGTAGCCCAGGGCAGAGTTTGGTGACACAGCTTGGAGGCAAAAAATATTCTTTGTACAACAAACAGGTGGAAGAAATATTCTAGAAACTTGGTAGTGGCGGTTCTTAATGCCGGCAAGTCTTTCCACCATTTGCGCAAGAGACTGGGCCATAAAGATTAAAGATGACCTCCTAGCCCCTGTGAAGTCTATGGCAAAATCCACATGGATTCCGGCCCCCTCTGGATGCCTAGTTTGCATTGATTTCCTGAGACGGAGGTGTCTCAATATCTTCTGAGCAGCTGGGGAAATCAAATCTTTTACAGGTGAAGCACAGTGCAAGCAACAGCTTACTCTGCAGCAGCGTTTCTTAAACTGTGTCCCACGGAACACTGGCGCTCCATGAACAAGTTGCAGGTGTGCTGCGAGCGCCTGGAAAAATCACGCAAAGTTTTACAACAACTCAGCATTTTAGGATGATGACAGCAATGGAAAACACTGAAACATCATTTTATTTCTACTTCTCTCAAGTAGTCCGGCAATACAGCAAGGCTGAGTAACAGTGTGCTAGCCTCCCCTCTCCGCTGAGCATCTCCTAGCTCTGCAGCGGCGTAGCAACTAGCAACGACATGGTGCAGCTAGATAGTCTCAGATATTAAAACTGGGCATGTTACTTCCTCATTGCTAGGGTACCTGATTAAATCACTTCATTTTGTTTTTGCTGGATATGTTGCTGGGTTTTTTTCATATGACAATTTTTACAGAAAATTTTCATAGGTTTTTCTGTATTAAAAAATATTATTATTTGGTGTTCCAGTGTCTCAAGAAGGTGAAGAAACACTGAAATACGGCATGACCCTTGTCCTAGCACTTCAGCTCGTCCTGGACGGAGACATTTCCATGATGGAATCACAGTTTGTGTCTCAATCAGGGTGGGTGATTCCAGGAGGGGGAACTGGTGATGCAAACTACTGGTGAACAAGGGCACATCTACACTACAGAGTTATTCCAGAGTGGCTTATTCTGGAGTTATGATTCCACAACAAACTATTCTGGAATAACAAGTCTGCACTACATGGAAGCCCAAAAATAAGCAAAACGTACTTCAAATAGTGTGTCCACACACAACAGAGCCTTTTTTGGATTAGACCCCCTGGAAGCATGTAAAAGACAGGCGCTTGCAACCAGTGGTCTATGTCTACACAGCAGTGTTATTTTGGTATAAGCTATTCCAGAATAGCTTGTTTTGAAACAGCCCCTAGTCCCTGTCTATACATTTAAATACCTATTTTGAAATAGGTGTTATTCCTCATAGAATGAGGTTTACAGAATTTGAAATAATCTGTCTGCTAAATTATTTTGAAAGGGCAATTTTGCTGTGTAGACACTTGAAATGTTATTGCGGAATAGCGGCTGTTATTCTGACATACCTTTGCTGTGCAGAAACACCCCAAAAGAATTTTGCCAGGTAAGCAGCTACTTTTCACCTGACACCAGCAGTGTCCCGGAAGCAAGACTGAATGAACCTCAATACTTATTTACAAGTTAGGGGACCCCCTTGAATGTGATCCCACTGGCTTCGATGGGAATTCGATGGGATGTGATTCCCACTGGCTTCTTCTCCTTTGTGTTTTCTATCTGTGAGAACATTTGGTCTTCTCTGAGGAATGCTGGCGACAGAATAACACTAATGATTTTGTCTGTCTGTCTCTCTTTCTAGTTTTGAGGCACGTACCATAATCCGGAGATGGACGTGAATGGCTTTTAAATTTAATATCAATACGTGGGGCGGGGGGGGAAAGCAAAGAGCTGATCTTGCAAACGCATCCCAATGGCTACAGTAAAGGCCCTACCAAATTCACGGCCATGCAAAATGTCAGGGACCATGAAATCTGAGTTCTGCCCCAGGAATCTGTTCTTTTGTGTGCTCGTACCCTGCAGATTTCACAAGGGAGACCAGTGTCACTCAAACTGGGGATCCTGACCAGCATTCCCTGTAAGATGAGTGCTTGGTTGGCCACCAAGGAGAGATTCGGCTGCTGCACTGCTGATTAGCAGGGCACCCAGAGCCACCAGCCTGTGTTTCTATTGGTGGCGCACATCCGCACATGCCTCGGTGCACAGAATAAAATTTATTCCACCCAGGGATGGCAAACATGAGAGAGAACATTGGTCCTGACCCAAGAGGGAGTTGCAGCGGGGGGCTACGTTAGGGGCACTGTGGTGCTGCTTTGAGAGCTGTGTGGTAGAAGGGTGGTGGCTGCTGATTGAGAGCCCAGTTCTGCAGCAGGAACACAGATGGAAGGGCAGGAATAGCAGCCTGTGCCATCCTTACCACTGTACTGCTGCTCCTCTGATCCCAGCCAGCAGCCACTGCTCTCTGCTCTGAAGGCAGCACTGCAGCATGGGAAGTAAGAGTAGCAGTACCAGAACCCCCTCCCACCTCCTTCTGATCTTCCCCACAACTCCTTTTTGAGTCAGGACCCCCCCCCATTTACACCACTGTGAAATCATGAAGTGTTATGATTTTTAAAATCATATGATTATGCAGTTGACCTAAACGGACCACAAACATGGCAGGGCCCTAGGTACAGTGTTACCGTCATCAAGTGTCCCAAGCATGAAGCCTGGTTATATTTAAGAGCACAAAAAAGGGCATTCAGGGTCAAACCAAAGGTCCATCTAGCCCAGTGCCTTGTCTTCTGACAGTGGCCAATGCCAGGTGTCCAGAGGGAATGAACAAAACAGGTCCCTCTCTGTCATCCATTTCCAGCCTCTGACAAACAGAGGCCAGGGACACCTTTCCTCCCCATCCTGGCTAATAGTCATGGATGGACCTAACTTCCATGAATTTATCTAGTTCTTTTTTGAACCCTGTTAAAGTCCTGGTCTTCACAACATCCTCTGGCGAGGAGTTCCACAGCCCTACGAGGCGAGTAGTACTACTATATGACTATGCTATATTTGCCAGGTTGGGGATCAAATGTCATCCATGTTCACGGGAAACTATAAATAAATAGGAACATCTGTATATAAAGCACAAGGATGAAGATGCAAAAACCTCTTTCAGGTTTCAGTGCATGTTTATTTCAGTTTTATATTTTATTTCAGGCAAGTGCTTATTCCATGGATATTATTCATGTTTGCTACCTAAATTCTGGAGCATGAAGAGACAATATAATACAGCTGAATAGTAAAAATACAATATGTACAAAATTAGGGGTTATTTTTTCACAGAGCAGATGTATCCAAACACATAAAAATCTTTCCAGTCTTGGTTTTTCAATAGTTAATAGTTCAATAAATTGAGAACACAGTGACAAGTCCGCACTGTAAACAAAGACAGCATTTGCCCAGTGTGATTGGTTTCGGTTGCTCAGTCTTCCTGTGATGTTCAATAGAAGGAAAACAGGGTTGCCTGCCACTGAACTGGGGACAAGCAGGGGACGTAACTTTGCCTGGATAACCAATGTCTTTAATAGAAGGGCTCCGAATGGAAAGATTTCAGAGCTGATAAAGGTAAATACTTTTAGCCACAGAGGTGCTTATGTTGTCGAGATACCGGTAGATTTCTTGACATGGATACTTTTATCTATGTAGTAAGATGGTTTCTTTAAAAGACTTAAGTATGTGAATGGGATGGTTTGATTTTCCACTCCCATTAGAGACCCTGACTTAGGAAAACACCGCTGCACATGTTTAATTTTAAGCCTGGGCATAGGCCTGGAGAAGTCAACAAACCACTCACATGCATAAAGGTTTCAGCCCATACTTAAGCTGGATCAGAACCAGAGGTGTCGTGCCTGTAAGGCATCCCTATCTGTTCTTCTGGGCCAAATCCTGAAACCTTTGCTCATGTGAGCTGGCCGATCAATAAGTGCACTCAGCACCTTGCAGGATCGGGCCCGAGACACTTCATGTTTTGGTTTGAGCGTGTGTGTATTATGCAGCCTCATTGAAAAAATGGTTTCACAGCCTTTTCGAGAAAGAAACGCACAATGTGGGCAGGAATCTAGAAAGATACCAAGGTACAGGATGGGAACGGACAGGTAGGTGGTAGACCAGGTTCGGCATGCTTACCTGAAAGCAAAAGCATCTCTGAGTTGACTGTGTACTGCAGTATCCCACTCTGGAAGATGTTGGGACATTCTGCAGAGTACCAAAAATACCACTTCACAATGTAATTAGCACCAGGAAAGGCATCAAATTAACGGAACTTATTCTGGTTCACACTAAGGTCTCGTAACACCACCGCAGCAGCATAAAGGAGGTCTTAAACAAGGCATAAACTGCACTAACAATGACTTTAAGGACCCTTGTCACTGCTCTGACCATGTGATTAGCCCTTATGGTAAGTGAGAATCAGGCCACAGACATTTTTTTGCAATCTGTAGACATGTGAAATTCAAGTTCAGAAAAGGATCAACATCTTCACGTCTCTTTAATGAGAAAAAGTAACATCCACTTGAAACACTGCCCCTTATTACACTTAACTGATGTGCGTCTGTCCTGGTATCTTGTTGGCTTTTCACGCTTCAGACTTCTTAAAAAAATACTATAAAAGCGGATGAGAAACAAAGCCATGAATAGGAAACAGCAACGAAGGGTCCTGTGGTACCTTACAGACTAACAGAAAAGTTTTGAGCATGAGCTTTCGTGAGCACAGACTCACTTCATCAAGATGCAGCTGATGAAGTGAGTCTGTGCTCACGAAAGCTCATGCTCAAAACTTTTCTGTTAGTCTATAAGGTGCCACAGGACCCTTCGTTGCTGTTACAGATCCAGACTAACACGGCTACCCCTCCGATAACATGAATAGGAAAGAGTCTTATAAATAATCCATTTACAAAAGATGCCCATTCCCTTAACTCTCTATGTCTGTTCCAAAAGATGATACTTTGACTAAGAAGAAAATCTAAAAATAAAAAGTGCTGGAACCCATTTTTGTCTGTACAAAGGCTGAGAGCTTGAAAGCAGATCAAGGAAATTGGGGGAGGTTCATAAAAGCATAGAACTGGAAGAAACCTCACAAGGTCAAATCCAGTCTCCTGCATTCACAGGGGGGGACTTTTATATTGATTTCTTTTTATAATTCCACTGTTCTTGAAAAAGAACAATACAAAGGTTACGATGGGTAACTGGTTACTCTGAAAGAGCTTCAAAGTCTTAGGCCACATCTACACTAGCTTGGAAAATCAACCCGCTCAGGGTCAATCTTCCGGAGGCTGATTTCTTGTGTCTCGTATGGACGTGCAACTTCAACCTCTCAGGAGTCACTCTCGACCTTCGTACTTCTCGTGAAACATGAGGAAACTCTCCCGTCAACCTCCCACAATAGGGACGACCAAGTTAGCTGAGCACAGCTATGTCGGTTGTAGCTATGTAATTGCTGTAGCTAGAATTGAGTATCTGCGGTCGACTTACTTTACCTAGTACAGACGTAGCTGTAAGGGCCTGATTGTGACAGGATTGAGCAGCTGCTAAGCACTTTCAATGCCCATTGACTGACTACAAGAGAGTTAAGGCATCACCGCTGAGCAAAGTATTTATATCTGTGATCAAATCCATCCCTACTCAGCACAGCATCTAAGCATGTGCTTAACTTCCATTAAACTGCTTTTACTGACCAGAAAGGGAGTACTGAAATGGACTTTTCTGGGTCTGACTCAAAGCTTATTGAAGTAGATGGAAAAACTTCCAATGACTTCACCGGGCTTTGGATAACACCCTCACAAGACTGCCTCCCTTTGGCACCCAGCTA
This sequence comes from Carettochelys insculpta, assembly GCF_033958435.1. Taxonomy (NCBI): domain Eukaryota; kingdom Metazoa; phylum Chordata; order Testudines; family Carettochelyidae; genus Carettochelys; species Carettochelys insculpta. The sequence continues at coordinate 11,423,356 of NC_134155.1, forward strand.
AGAAATGTTTACCTTTATTTAATACCCTTCTCATTATACATCACAGAAAGCAAGAGGGGAAAAAACAAACACATCAAATGCATCTTTTTCACACGAGGCAAATTGAGTCTTCTCCCCAACCCACCCCAACCCCACCTCCAAATCCCCAGACACACGCAGCGATGTTCTTCAAATCCCCGTGCCCACCCCTCCCCCCCAAAAACAATTGTCACACATTGTTTTTTTAAATGAGAAAAATTCACTCAGGATGCAGATCAGTCCAAAAGAGACACAGGCTACATACAAAAATCAGAGACACAAGAAAATCTTTGCTTGAACTTCTCTACGTTTATAAACAGGCGTGCATACGGACAATCACACCAACATTAACAAAAGCAGCAACAGAATCTCACCTCCATCTAACCCACTCAAAGGCATTTTATTTTATTTCTTTTTATTTTTGTTACGAAAGGCCACTTTTAATACAAAAATACCCCAAACAAAACCCAAAACACAACAATGGAAAGACAAATTGTCTAACACTAGAATCCAACAGCCCAGTCTGATCTTTGGACCTGCTATTTTGTGGACAGAATAATAAACTAAATCATAATTGGTAGTCAAGTCTCCCACCAGCCCACCTGAATGAACTGTACATAAGCAGTTAGAGAAGCAGCTGCAGATGGAACTTCATGTCCATCATAGTCTACAGTGGGGGAAAGAGAAAAAAAAAAGAAAGAAAAATAAGAATTAACTTTCCTTTGTTCCCGCATTATGCAAGGTTGATCCTGCATCTATTGAGGACAATGGCAAAACACCCATCGCCTGGAACTATGCAGGAGCAAGCTTTGAATAACTAGAACGCTTTGCTACTGGTCTTCCCCCTCCCACCCAACAGGACACTTGTACACAAACAAGCAAAGAACAGCCCCCAACGAGCTCTGTTTTCTTCCCAACTTACATTTCCCTCTAAGGAGGATTTAAGGCTCTGCAAACATTTGGATTTCAGTGATGGACTAGTAGAATCTGGAGGCCTTCAGATGCCAACAGTGGTATGTGGTTTTACTTAGTCTTTGCTGTTGTTAGAGCTAAAGTCTTACCACAGAGAATTTAGTACCAAACTGTACTTTTAACTAGAATGTGGCAACACACACACAATCAAACTGAGGCCTGGACACAAACCTTTGGGTCCTGCTCTGATCTTCCTCAAAGATCGAGAGTGTTTGGGTCTGAGGTTTTGTTTGGGTCCTATTGTTTTATACAGACATGCCTGCACATGATGCAGTCAATACAACCTGTCGCTGCCCATGTAGAGAGCAATACGCATGCGATTAGGTAGCGAGGTTGTCCATCTTCCATTCTACAATGGAATTTAACTGAAATACATTTATATTCTAATTAGCATCACTGAAGGTGTCCTGTTAAAGGGCCCCAATCTGGTACTCCTTGAGCATTTCAAACCTCTCACCAGCGATGGACAGTGAACAACAGCTGTATCCTGACATGAGCATGGCCAGAGGTGGCTCACCTAGGACAGTAACAAGCAACGCAACTTACTGAGACCTTAGGAAAACCCTGCCCACAGTCCAAGCCCCATCCCCAGCCGTGGGTTTATTGCTTTGGATGTGCACCACTGCTTTCATTGAGACATGAGAACACCGATGATCGAGCAAAGGGAGGATTTAACTGCAGGCTGAAGGCCAGGGATCATTTCCAACCACCAAATCAAAACCTCACCTTCTGTTGGAAAGCACAAAGGCTGTACTTGACTCCTTCTAGATAGGTGGTCTTCAGAAAAGCCTTGGTAAGTAACAATCATTTTTGTTTACATTATAGTAACATCTACACGAAACTTTTTGGTCAAAACTAGCTTTCAAGTGTACCTAAAATGTTTAGTAGCCAGCTCAGAAAAACAGACCCCCTTGTCCTGCCAATCGCTAGTGATTAAAATTCCTGCTCTTTCTCTACCTGATTACAAATTCAACACCAGAAGAAAGAAGGCCTGTTTAAGACAGGCAAGTTAAAGCCAAGGGTCTGACTTAGCCTCATCTCAAACGAGTTCTTTTTGTTTCATGCAGCACTGCGGGCCGCAAGAGGTTTTCACTTTGGAAACTTCAGTGTACTAGTTGCACTCATCACACAAGCAACTGACAGCCTGATCGTGCAGGGAGGCTGCTGGTCCCCATATGGAGCAATCTATCTGCACTCCAGCCGGTGTGGGAGTGGAGCCGAAGGCTGCTGCGTTACCAGGCATGGCCATGATGAATGGGAGCTTTAGCAGTATTAAGTACTACAACTGGTAGTATGTGACTGCACGATCAGGTCTTACATCTAAGGGTATTTCTTCACTACCTACAAGATCAACTCTGACTGGGCTGCTCTTCCGGAGTTCAATTTTGCATGCCTAGTAAGGAGTGCGAAATCAAACTATTAGGGTTCAACAGTTCATGCCTGTACTCCTCAATATCAGGAGGAGTAAGGGAGGCTGATGGGCGACTTTCTCAGTGAGGACGGCCAGCTAAATAAATTGAAGATGTCAATTTCAGTTACATAATTGCTGTAGCTGAAATTGAGTATCTACAATCGACTTTAAGGTCGAGTGTAGACCTGCCCTTAATGTCTCTTCTGAGCCTTTACTGAAATCAACGCAAGTTTTATCTGAGAAAGGCTGAGTCGAGACTTCAGGATCAGGCTGTAAATTTACAAGGGCCATCTGAGCTTACTGACCCAAGTTCATGAGCTCTGCATTCATGAACTGATGAGGAAAGCTGATTCTTCACCCACCCCCAGCCCTGGTCAAACTGAGCAGTACTTACATGAAAACAGCCATTGATAACCGTGGAGCTATACATGAGAACATGCGAATTAAATACAGGTTGCAAACTTGAACCCCTCACTCCAATCTGGGTCAATTAAAGGTATTTTCTGCAGCCAGCACAATCTTCGAGCACATGCTACATTCTGTGTGCATCCTGGGAGCTATCTTTAGAATGGCCTAAGTGACTTAGGAGCTGAAGTCCTACTGAACATCATTAGGACTTGTGCTTCTAAGTAACTTAGTCTTTTAAAAATTCCAGACACTATATTTTTTACATCAAGTGATTATTATTATTTATTATTCCAGAGCTATAGAGGCTGCTTTGATCTATTTTATAAAACACTAGCAATTTGCAGTTTACGAAAGGGAGAAATCAGAGCCTGTCCAATACCAGGTGGGACAATAGCAACGCCTTTAAGAACAGGGTACTCTGTGTGTGATCATTGCTTGGTCTGTCATCATTCAGCCTTGCCCAGTGGGAATGCAGTGGGTGTAGAAGACTCCCGAACCAGAATGGGAACACCTGACATCCACCTGGCACAAGTGGAAGGGATTCCACAAAGGTGTTCAAAGCCGAAAAATGGGACCAGATTCTAATCTCTTAAAATCCACTCTGGATTTACAGCTACATGAGGTCAGAATATTTATGTGTCATATTTAATGCATTAGCTACAAGCTCTAGGGCAGGGGTCAACAATTCCCAGTATGGGTGCCAAAAGTGGCACATGAGCCAATTTTCATCGGTACATGAGGCGGGAGCTCAGCCCCACCCCTGCTCCCCCATGCTGCTGGAAGCTTGCTCAAAGCCAGACCGCTTGTGGGTTAACAAAAGACTAGCTAATGCTACCAACCACCACCTACGCGGTAAAACTCTGCAACTGCATTCATTACTGAAGCTGTTGTAAGTAGGGCTATTAGTGACTTCAAAAAGTATCACTGGCACCTGTACCGCACATGGAGGACAAAAGGTCAAATTTCGGCACTTCGCCCCATAAAGGTTGTTGACGCCCCAATCTAGGGTTTTGGGTTTAATTTTTTTTTTTTTTTGAGTACATGATTTTTTTAAAAGTTAGTTTGATTTATTCCTACTAAACTGCATCTAGATGTAGCCTCTACAGCAGGTTAATGTCAGAGATGAGCTTCCAACAAGCCTCACGGCTTGTTCTCAGTACCCTGACTCAGAGTACACCCTAAGCTGCACGCCGTTGTCACGTTAAACGTGCACCACGGCTTGTACAAAGGCTTCAACGTCAGGACTCACTGCAGCTCCAGGTGCTTGATCCAAAGACCACTGAAGTCAATGAAAACCGTTCCACAGACTTCCATGGGCTTTGAATCAGGTCCTAAACGACAGCAGCAGCAGCTGGTCCCAGAAAGCCATTTTTACTGCCTTCTCTGTGGTAGGATTACCAGTCACTAATATTATTCGACAACAGAAGAGATTTCTTGTAAACTTCATATTTATTTATTATTTTTGGGACACACTGATCTTCCGAAGCCCGAAGTGTACAGATATATAGATATAGATATATTTATATATAACTTTCTCCATAGGGAAAACACACATCTCAGAGGAGGAGAGAATTTCTAAAGTGCCCCTTGTAATACAGTACTGAAAATGATTTCTAAGATGCGTTAGAGCAAATGAGAAAGATTTCGATGGGAGTGGCAGAAATAATGACAGAAGAGGGGAGGTTGGGATTCCCGCCATAGGACAGAAAGGAAAACAAAAGCAAAAAGGCATTTCAGACTGTCGTGGAGGAAGGAGTTGGTCTGGGATGTCTAGGCTATAGTTACACTATATATCTTACAGCAGCAAAGCTGTATGATCTACTGTCTGTATGATCTCCCACCGCGCTATGCCTGTGGGAAAGTTCTCCCATAGGCATCAGTAAACCTCCCCCAGCGAGCAGCACTTGGTACCTGGGCAAGAGAGCATCTCCTGCCAAGACAGCCTGGGCCACACCACTGTTTTTGTTAGTGGAAGTTAATGTTGGTCATGGGCACTGGTCCCTCTACTTTTTTTCAGTCCACAGGCAGAATAAATGTCATTACCTGCACCAAGATATGTGTGGATGTGCACTACCAATGGAAACACAAGCTGCCAGCTGTGGGGGCTCTGCTCAGCTTACAGGGAACACTGGTGAGGGGGAGGTTTTTTCACACACAGAAGTTTTGTCAACAAAAGTGCTAGTGAAGTCAAAGCCCTCACCTCACTGACTGGCTCGGGGCTGGCCAGACGGGGGAGCCTTGCGCGTTCACATCACTGAAGGGAACAACAGGCAGGAACAAATTACAGGAACTGACAGGTGTCTTCACACCTACTGTCGCCATTACATGTTAATTTCCTGACAGGTGTAGGAGATTCGGGGGCTGGCAAGAGGACCCTCCCATGCAATAAAAGCCTTTAAGGAACCCACAAGAAAACGTGCTGCCCTGTGTAAACTGAAAGCAGCACTTCCTTTGTGCCTCACAATTTTTCACTAGAGAAGACACTGTGGCAGGAGGGCCTGGGTTTTTAGGAGTAACTGTGTGGTCTGTTTCACTGTACGTTAGCCAGGGTGTTTTACCAAAGGCTCTCATGCGCCCCTCCCGGGCCATATTTTCCAAGAGAGAGAGAGCAGATGCATGCGAAAAATGTGTTCACGCAACAGCACCCAAAGACGCACGTGCTGTTATTGTCATTTCCTGCAAATATTGACAATTGTGGGTCCAGTCCTGCAAGGTCCTGGATGCCTTCCACATAGCTCAAAGGACTCACTAGCAGTATTTCCGTATGTGTAATCACAGTAACTCTATACAAAGGCGCTCCCGCCCCTGGATGGGAGCCTCTTGGCTTTTGAAAAATGTCGCCTTTGTCACCAAAAACCAGGACTTCCTGTTTTTCTTTTATCATCCTTTAGAGGGTCTCACGTGGACCTGGCCAGCAGGCAGGAGGGAGCTCAATACCCTCTTCATCTCTCCAAGGATACAGGAAACAAAGCCCCACAGTTATTCCTAAACACACAGGAATCCCTGACACACCTGGTCTGCACTTTTGAAGTTCTCTGATGAGAAATCACTGTCCTGCTAACTCTCATCTCCACTGTGGGCCATCAAAGGCTCCAACTCGCACAAGAAATACAACCTTCCTGAAAAAGCACCCAAATGTATAAAGGAGCAAATAACCCTGGAGCGACTCTGATCTCCACAATCTTAACATAAAGATGGTTCCGGGACAGGGCCTAACACACTTGACAAGCTGACTGCTCCATCACGGACAGCGCGCTGGCAAGCCAAGCTAACTGTTAACACCATTCCCCAGACTAGTGCAAAGAGGGGTTATTTCCCCTGACAATTGTCCTCCTCACCTCATGCAAGGTTTTAGAAACACAGGCCTGTTCCATTTCTTAGGAGAGATAGCCTTGTCTACACAGCCAAGGGAAACTGTTAGGTCTCTGCTACAAGTTGAACCTCTCTAACCTGGCACCCTGGGGACCCGACTGGTGCTTGCTGAGAGCATTTGCCAGACAAGTGGTCATCCAGCTAACTAAATCATGCCGCATTATGGAGTTTGCCAGTGAGAGAGTTCCTGATTAGAGAGGTTCAGCCTGTGGCACCGCTGCTTCTAAGAGTTCCAATGGTAGCGCCAGGCTGGGTCTAATTAGGGGTAGATTTTCAGATTAAATGTAAACACCTGTATATCCTGCAGTCCTTGCTCAGATGAAAGTCCCACTGAATGGGCATTTTGGACCAATATGGTCCAAAGGATCTGTTTCTCGACTGATGTGCACGCTCAGTGGCAAGGATGGTGACAGGGTCCAGTCACTAGACAACATGCTCCTCACATCCCAATCTAGGTTGGTGTCCCTGGCAAAGGAGGTTGAGTTAATTGCCCCTTCAATCCCACTACCAGCCATTTCCAGACAGTAACATGAGAGAAAGGACAGATGCTCACATACGGACCACCATCCACTTGTTTTGACACACAAGAAACCTCCTCTCGCTGCAGTGGGAGTTCTGTCTGCATCAGGATTACAAATCGAGAAAGAGGGGAAAGGAGAATAGTAGCATCAGTACGGCATGGGAAGTGGGACAAGAAACAGAAGATTCAAACAACAGATAATTAAACACATCTTAAGCAGCCATCAAAGAGACTGGCAAGTACTTGCAGCAAACTGATATCTCACTGAAGTCTGCAGGAATTTTGCTATTGACTTCAGTGGGGTCTTGTTCAGCCACCTCAAAAAGGTGAAACAAAATTATACCAGAAATGTGGGGATGTTTTAAAGAAGTCACTTCAAATAAAAAGGGAGTTGCTATTTAATGAGATTTCACTGTATTTTGAAGACACAACATCAGGTTCTATAATTGATTTACTGGAATATATTGGTATCTTATACAAAACTAAATTCCATTTCACTTTTTCAAATGCTCTTGCCAATCAGAGCATTTCACATGTGTATTTACCCATTTTCTCATCCAGTCACTATCCAGCACTAAAATGGGGTCACATTCAGGAAAACACAACCGCAACATCTTGGGCAGCTTTCTTGTCCCACGTTCCATTTCACCTGATGGGGGAAATATATCGCAAAGCGACTCGAAAAAAACGACTGCCTCTGTCAAAGTCCTTTTAGGGAATGGGACGGGTGTGAGGAATCTTGAAATAGAGCTGAGCACAGAGGGTTCTGTGAAATCAATGTGTGCATTAGCAAAAATATCCTAAACAACCTAAAATAAAACAGATTTTTAAACCAAGAAAATAACAAACAGGAAATTTTCTGTTGACAAAGCTGTAAAAATTGATCCATTTATGAAATTCCAACAAATGAAGTCCAGTTGTGCATTCTTTTTCCTTTTATTAAACAGGACAGAGAATTTCCTTTAAATGCCATAACAAGTCACAGTGATTTTAGATGGTTTACTGAAATGTAATATAGTGAAGGGAAATACCTTTAACTTTGTGTTTTTCTTCTAATTTGTCATCAAATATTTGTACCCTGGTCCACTAAGCCATCTGCCTTTAAGGTTTCTTTTAAAAAGAGGACACACTGCTTTCTTCCTCCAAAAATTAACATTTAAGTTATCTAATACTCCTGCAAACAATCAAACTCGCCGAAGGCCTTCTGCACCATTATATTTATTTATATATATGTAGCTTTGGGCAGATACATATACATATAAATATAGACTTCTATGATTTTTTTCCCATTCTATTCCATGTCTCAATAGCGAGATCAGCCTTTTTTATTCTACAAAGAAGCAACACATGAAAGGGGAAAATTAAAGTCTTAAGAACGTCATATTCATATTTCACTGATTACACGTAAAAGGAAAAAAAATCACCATGAACAACCATCATTAAAGTTTTCTCTGATTAGAGAAATTCAAGTGCAGAGAAACCCCATTTCTCATTACCACTGTCAGGTTGGTAGTTAAAACATTATGGACTGAGCAGTCCCAACCTTTGGGTGTGTTATTCTTCCCTGTTCAGAGTTCCTGCACTTCTCTGCCTTGGAATCGGACGAGGCTGGAATGTATGGAGTTTCAGGAAAGGTGACCTGCCATGACTGCCAGCTGGCTTCCTGTTCTAGGCCAGCTTCAGTGTGCTCACAGGGAACGGAGGCATGGTGACCATAGTTACCGGGTTTAGCACTGTTTGCCCAACTAACTGTTGATGGTGGACAACTTGGGTTCCTACAGCAGGTTTGGCCATCACCGCTTGCTGGCCTAGGTTTGTGGTTCCATTCACTTGCTGGTGAGAAATTGTGTGAGTGATGTGACTCACAACCGGTTGGCTGACAGCCACAGGCTGAGGATAAATGGGTAATTGCTGGCCAAGGTGGGTCATGTGATTTATGGTTGCCGGGTGCACAGTGATGTGGCCGATAGGCTGAGCAGCAGTGGTTAGCTGAACGGGGCTGGACGTGGAAGGTGCGATGTGAGCGATGTGTTTGGTCTGCGGACCCTGAATCACGTGGTTGACAGTCTGGATGACCGACGCGTGGGTGGTGGCGGTGTGGGCAATAACAGTCGATTGCACCGTTGAAGCCGCCACAATGTGAGTCTGTGAGGGAACAATCCCCTGCGGCTGGACCAGTGCCTGGGTTTGGAGGGGAGGCTGCGCGTGAGGTGGGGTTTGTTTCTGATGGAGAGACAGGTGCTGAGGCAAGACCGCCGGGTGGTGGGAAGCAGCATTCGGAGGGACAGCTTTCAGTAGCTCGGAGTGCGGGCGCTGGGTGAGTTTTGGTAACGAGTTCACAGGCCGGTCATCTTCCATGTCTTCATCAATGTTGTCTTCACCCTCTGGAAAAAATGAAAGGAAGAAATGGGGCGTAAACAGATTGCAGAGGATGACCGTGACTGTCCAGCCTACCCAAAGGGAGGAACAGATTCCACCTGCAGGACTGAGTTATCACTCTAAAACATGAAAGTAGCACAGCCACACTCAGTTTAAGAACATGAGAACGGCCACAATGGGTCAGATCAAAGGTCCATCTAGCCCAGAATCCTGGCTTCCCATAAGGGCCAATACCAACTGCCCCAGAGGACGTGAACAGAACAAGTAGTCATTAAGTGATCCCTCTGCTGTCATCCATTTCCAGCCTCACAAACAAAGCCTAGGGACACCATTCCTACCCATCCTGGCTAATAGCCACTGATGGACCTAACTTCCATGAATGTATCTAGCTCTTTTTTGAACCCTTTTAAAGTCCTGGCCCTCACAACGATCTCTGGCAAGGAGTGCCACAGGCTGACTTTGCGCTGTGTGAAGAAATACTTCTTTCTGTTTGTTTCAAACCTGATTCCTATCAAATTCTGCTCCCTAAGATTCAATTATCTGCCTTTGAACACAGGTTTGATCAATCCTTGCAACCAATGTTTCCCCACTCCCACTAGATTGCTAAGACAGGGAATTTCACAGCAGGTCAAAGGCAGCTTCGCAAAGTGAGATGTCCCAGTTAAGAGTGGGGCCCTGAAGATGCCCGGCAGGGGGTAAGAAATCAGACAGTGAGAGTTGCCTCTTGTGACGGGGGCAGAGACAGTACTCAGTACTCTCCTTACAAGAGGTGAATGCCGTCCTAGCTTCACAGATGCCCAGGGACAGTGATAAAGAATAGACACATGGAGAACAGATGCAAGTTTGAACATTTAAAGGTTACAGGACTAGGTCAAACCCTAACTAACTGGGACTCTTCTTATTTTATTTCCAACGAGCTACTTAATCAACTGGCACCTCTTGTCCTTCTCACAGATCAGGCAAGAAGCCAAGATGGGGAAATACGGCAGCTAGTTTCCTTACCCTCCAGTTATGGAAAAGGGAGAGTGGTCCAGCCAGAGAACTCTTGAGCAAGAATGATCACTCCCAGGTGAGTGGCCAAGGACAACTTTTATAAAAGTGCCCTTTGGTCGAGAATGCTGAATCCACGAAGTTTTGTGACTGACTTACAGATCTGACAAGCACCCACAACGCCACTGGAAGTCCCAGTGAGTTTCCAGAGCTTTGCACTCAAGCAGTAGGCTGTGAATCTGACAAAAATCCAGACCCAAACAATGTTCCCAAAGGACTAGCACTCCAGTCATCTGGTTCCAATTCTGTCTCTCATCGCCAGGCCAGTCTACTTTAAGCTTGATTTGAGGATTGGTTTAAATATTATGACTCAATTTTTTATGACTACTCACCTGTTACTGGGCATCGGAAAAGTGCCATTTAATTTCATCTCCAGCCTCCTCCAAGAGAGCCTGAAATACTTAGTACATTTAGCACAATTTAAAAGGGGCTCTGCAAGCCCATACTATTTTGGAACTTTTTAATGAGTAAGCATGTTGCATGGTCGTATCTGAATCCTGAAGTATCACGTGGAAAACACAGTTCACATGCTGGATGCACCAATGGTTCACAGAAGGGCAACGGGGAGGCAGGTACCTGGCTGTGGAAGCAATTTTGCTGATAGCATTAAACCGTGCAGGCTAAAATGGAGCTTTTCACTGGGGGAAACTTGTCCACTTCCAAGTTCTGATACAAAACCAGAACATGGGCTGGGTTAGTTAAATGTGCTAATGACCCTGAAAGGAGGAGGTTCCGTTGCTAACCACCATATTTGTAAGTCTGTGGTAAAGCCAAGAGGAAACTCTTGTTGTTTTATATGGTTTCAATGTCCAACTAGCACCAGGCAATGCCATACGAGCAATAACCGAGAAGCTAACAGTACCTGATGCAGTCGAGGTAGATGCCTGGTCGTCCTCCGGCTGAACTGTCTGCCGAATAATTCTGTCAATTTCCAGGATGTCCATCCACTGACTCAACTCATTCTTCAGTTCAGCCAGTCGCTGCTGGGTGGCGATCTTCTCCCTTGCCAGCCGCTCCATCTCATGTTCATATTCCTTCTCCTTTCTCTTTAAAGTCTAAGGACAGGATGAAGAAAGCATTGGCAGAAATACAAATAAAAAACGTGATCCATTGCAACTAGACGAGGTCATTGCCTTTGCCATAAGAACGGCCATACTGGGTCAGACCAAAGGTCCATCTCGCCCAGTTTCCTGTCTTCCAACAGTGGCCAATGCCAGGTGCTTCAGAGAGAACAAACAGAACAACTGATCATCAAATGATCCCCACCTGGCTTCTGCCAGTTGTCTTCACTTTATTATTAGTTTCCAGTCATGCTACCCATTTTCCATTCTCAGAGTAAGGGAGAGGGCTGGTGATAACCATAAAAAAAAAATGCAGCTCTGCTTGGTCAATGCTATGCCATCTCCCCACAAAAGAGTACTGATGCCAACATCTGAACACAGCACCAAAGACAAAGTGATTAATGAGTCAAAAATCAAACAATACATAAGTAAATGCAACTCTGTAGCTGTCAACAGAATGGCACCTGCTTGCATGAGGTCTTAATTTAGCTCAAGCTAGCCGGAGGTCTGAGTAAGTAAGGGGTCTGTGTTTAAACTTAGGTTTAATCATTCTAATAAATATTTCTCCTTTGGAAATTTTTAATAGCCTTACATCAAAATAAACTGCTGCAAATGTAGCCTACATCCCCTCAGATTATAGAACTCCCACTTAGGAACCAGCCCCAGCTACATCAAAGGCCTAAATTTTCATATGTGAATTGTCAAGACAGTTGTGCCTCGCTGGGACAATACAGATCACCAAACCCATGACGTAGTGTCTGAGACACGGGGACAAAGCAGTCTCTGTTGAAGGGAGCCAGCCAGGGAACGAACTTCCCAAGGACACAGGAGACTCCAGAGTCTGATTGTCTTTGGAAAAGTAACAAAACTTTCCTCTTCAAAAAAGCTTTTCCTTCACAGCAGGGTTAAAGCCCTGTCATTATCATCTCCATCTACTAACGTGCCACCTCCATAAAAGCCAAGCCAAAACCAAAGCTCCTGCCTTTCCTCACCCCAAGACTTATAACAGGCAAGTTTATCAATGACCCAGGCAGGGAAAAAACAAAACAAAATAAAACCTCCAAGAACAAACAAACATACACCAACCAGAGGGATTTTCTTAAATACTGTAGAGAGATCCTGCCACTTTCTTTCTGCTGGTTTAAGTAAGCAAGATCTGCTCCACTAAACTTCTTGATTTGGCCTGCGGCCTGCCCCACTGGGACCCCGACGCAGACTCTCCACTTGTCGCAACCGGAGGAGGCTCAGACCAGTTGGCAGCTCCCTCTACACACTGTGTGCCCCTTGTGGGGTGGGGGGGCTTTGAGCACTGCCCCCACCCTGACCCAAGCACTGTGGCCGATGGGACCTGCACTCGAAGTCTCCCCCTCCCAACCCGCAAGCAGCGCGCAGTTCAGAGAAGCACACGCCTCCAGCTGTTTGAGTAGCCTGGGGCTGCAGGAGGAAGGGAGCCTGCTCCAGGGTCCCACTGGTCTGCTGGCCGGGAACTGCCTAGATTAGTGCCTCCTGGACCCTGCCTCTAACACTCCAGCCTCTCCCACTCCCCACCTCCCTGCCCCAGGTCACCACCAAAATCCCTCCCTCCCCGCCCCCAGGGCACAACCCCCTCCACATCCTACACCCCCTACAACACCCCTCCCCCGGCCAGAATCATCTCCTTCCCCCACACCTCCATACAGACCTTGCACCCCAATACCCCCCAGGTCACAACCCCCTCCTTCATCCAAACTCTCTCTCAGACCCCACACCCCTCCTGCACCCCAGTGCCCTAGCCCAAACTCCCATCTGCACCCATCCTCTATCCCAGACTCTGCACCCTCTCCACAGAAAAGCTCGGCCCTTGGCTACCTACCAAAATCTTGGAGTGGCCCCCATCCAAAACTATTGCCCACCCCACATTTAAGTAGGGTGTATTTCTTATCATCACTGAAATCTTCTGTACTTAATTGTACGCCGAAGGCAAAGAATTTCAAAAGTGTCTTGTGACCTCACATCCTTCTATTTTCAGGTGTCCAATTTGAGATGCCTTCAAGGGTCCTAATACCCAGAAAGTGCCGAGCATTCCCGTCTAAAATTCAGGACCTTTTATGTTGTCGGATTTTGGGCACAAAAAGCAAACACAAAAACCAAAAAACTGAAACACAACTACAGTAAAATCTTTCATTTCCAGCAGCTCCGGGACTGGGAGGTTGCCAGATATTCAAGTATTCTGGATAATGGAGCGGTAGACCTAGCAATGTATAACACTAACGAAAACCAAGATTAGACAGTAAGAAACAAACAAAAATGTATGTGGAGTATTTTATTTACTCACAACAGCAGTAATATGCCCTGCGAATTTATACAGTATTTGCTGTATTTATTTGTATTTATTTTCACTATACTGTACTTAAGGAAAACTTAACTGAAACTTACTTACGGTTAAAATGCCAGGTATTTGAGAGTTTCCAATGACAGAAAGCTGGATATGAAAGAGTTTACTGTAATCAGTGTTGAAAATCTGAACCCAAAGCTGCCCAGATGTCCCATTTTTAAAGGGACAGTCCTCTATTTAAAGCCTTCTGCAAATGTCCTGTTTTTTCCTTACAAACTGGCAAATTGTCCCGTATTTTCTGTCCCCCTCCCCATCAGCACTGGATGCCCTGCTGCTCGCTGGATCGCCACTCACCAACCTCCTGCCCACCAGTGGAGAGTGAGGGTGGCTGACAATGGGGGTGGGAGTGCAAGGCTGGGGGATGGGGTGAAAATGTAGTGCATGGGGCCAGCTGCTCCCCTTGCTGGTCTGGCCAGCAGGGCTCTGCTCCCCTCTCATTTCTGGCTGGCACTGGCTGCCGTGGTTAGTGAGTGCAGGCAGGTGCCAGGTATTGACCAGTTACATGTCACCTCTGCTGTCCACCCATCAGCCCCTTATGCGTGTCCCCTCTCACTGCCCAGTCCAGCCCCACTACTGCTCCATATCCCCCAGCATAGCACGTCCTGCTCCCAGCGCTGCATGGGAAACCAGACCCTGATTGGAGCACTGAGCTCACCAAGAGCCTGCCTGGCAGGTGCCTTCCCTCCTCCACTGCTTCTGGCTGGGCTAATATCCTGGGAAAGCCTCTGGCCCAGGACGCTGGCCAGGAAGAGCCAAGCCCTGCACGTCCTGAAGCCCCACAGAGCGCTGGCACAGGAAAGCTTCTCTGCCCCTCAGCTAAGTTCTGGAGCAGCAGGAGCTGGGCAGCAATTTCCAGCCTGTTCACACCCTGAATTTGCAGGCTCCACAGCTGATCCTGTGGCTGAGGCTTAGCATCCCATTCAACCCATCACCATCCCTGGATCCTGCTCCCTCCCTGAGGGACCTCTCTGCTGAGCCACCACTCAGGGGGCTTGCCTGAAGCCTCTGCAGTCAGGCTCCCTGGAGCTCAGTGCAGTCTTAGGGCACAACCCCTTCCTGCACATGCTGTAGCCATGGGACAGGAGGCAGCTAGGTTATCTTGAAGGCCAGCAGACGCCTGGAGGCGTGAGCTTTCTTTTGACAATGTGCAGGCAGGAAGGGACAAGGTGCTCCCAGCCACATCAGAATGGTGGCAGGGGGAAGAGATGACCTCTGCCAGATCATCCCCTCCTCCCGTCCCCCAATCTTCCCTGAAGCTGGGAGCAGCTCCCGTCCATTCCCTTTGCAGAAAGGCTGCTGCTGGCCACATTCTGGTGAGAACCCTGGCTGAAATCTTGGAGGCGAGGGACACGTGACCTTGTACTCCCTCTGTCCACATGTTACTTCAGGAAGATGCTGTATGCCAGATACCAGCAGAGGCAGCTCCATTCTGGGAGCGCAGCCAGGCAAGGAGGGCAGAGACTGCCAGGCAGGAAGGGTTGGGTCTGTCACCCCTCCCATGTGAGAGAGAGATATGGGAGTGTGTGCATGTCTCTCTCCTTACTTGAACCTGAATGTCTTAAGGATCAGAAGGTAAATAAAAGGAATCCAACTACGCAGTATTTCTTTTTAACGGGGGCTCAGTCAACTTGATGTTAACTTCAATGTTTGTACGATTGCTGTTGAAATCACCTGAACATGAGCAATTTTACCAGGTATCCCGTATTCAGCACAGGGACTACGGTCACCCTAGCGATGTAATGGTGCTATGGCCTACCCTTTACATACACAGCCAGGGACTGTTCAAGTCATTACCAAAAACCACATTCTTCACTATTCTCCCTGAAAGTACAAGAACCTACTCAAAATGTAAGTCCAAGCTGTGCAATGCACTGACCGCCTATGACGTCGCAAGTGTGGGCCCTTACTCATCAATTAACAGAGCCGCACAATCCACGGGGCAATAGCCAAGACAAATTGTGGCCCACATTAGAATAGTCTCACCTAGCATTTGCTTGCTAATACTGTTGTTTCTGCATATAGTTTAGGCTACAAACTACTGGATCTGTCAACCAAAACTTGCAGGAACTGTGTTCATTACAATCTGGAATAGGTGGCACTGGGACAGCTGATGTAATAAAGAGAAGCCCACAACACAACAATTTATTGTGCAAGAAACTGCCTCCTCCCCTTTCTTGACAAAACAGTAGCAGTTTGCTGCAAAACTCATGAAGCTGTGCTCTGAGAAATGTACGATTTGCAACATTAGAGTGAACTTCTGGTCTGACAGGATCAGCACCACATCTCTTTGGCAGTGGTTCCAGCTGAATGCTTCAGGGCAATGTGAAAACCTCCCATAAGCCACGTGGCAAACTCTGCAATGCTACGTGTGAGCAATAAGGAAAACCCTGTTACGGGCTGATCCTAGTAGCAGGTGATCCAAATGAACTAGGAGATAGAATAAGCTGCTTAAGACGACAGTAAGGAAATGGGCTCTTTCTCTGCTGGCTGGATGCAGTGAAGTGATGGCCACCTACAACTCCCTTTAACCCCCATGAGAGTTTGGAGCACTCAGCCCCTCTTGGGATCAGGTCTTACACTTTCTGCAGTGAAATGACTTCCAGCCAGATCTCTAACGTGCCAAGTAATTCGATTCTGCTGTGCAAGTCATACCATCTGGAACACCACCTTTCTCTGGGCCACTTCGGATAGGCCAGCAGGAGAGATCAGAGCAGCAAGGTGAGAGAGGAGATTATGGAAGACACTGGTCAGTCCAGGGGTCTGCAAAGAGGGAGGTGGGGGCATGAAATTTCACAAGGGGGCCTAGCACGCTCAGTTGCTGGGTCTCAAGCTCATCCATCTCATTAAAAACGTTGAACTCTGTAACTGTTTCTATGTCCTGTAACTGATTTTATGTTCTGTAGTCACTTTTATATACTGATTAATGAAGTTTTTACATTCTACAAACTTATTTTCTTACATGTGCCCAAAAGGGTTTTTACTCATACGAAACTAACTGAAATTTCCATCAGTTTGGATTACATTAAATAGGTTGAGGGTGGGGCTTCTAATTAAAGGGATGAAAAGTGAGGTCCAACATAAAAACTTTGCTCACTTCTGGGTCAATCAGCAAATCTGGCTCTCAGTTTTCAATTACCTAGACTCCTGAAAACAATAGATTCAAATCCCAGCAGGACAAACACAGACCTTCCAAGGCAGGTATTTCAAAATCCAAGGAGTTTACTGCACACAGGATCTTTCAGGTGAGGCCTTCTCAACCCAGGATCGCCTCTCCTCTCAACGAATACTAAAGATCCTACTCTAGTTTTCATAAGAGAAAGTGTCAGCCCCCTGGTTTTCCCCTCCTCAAAGTGCTATCTGACTTGTTTACTCCTCTGAGTCCGGCTCTGTCTCCCAACCATGGCTGCACTGAAGCGAATTCTGTATGGGCACAGTTTGGGACCCATTAGAATGCAAGGCACAATCACTGCTGAAAACTAGCTGCTTGCATTCTCCATTATCTAAACCTCAGATCTGATCTGGGAGGGTCGAAGCATGTAGAAAAGAAGGGAGGAGGGAGGATTGTAAATGGCAACGGGAAGAAAAATAACTCTGTGTGTGTGTGTGTGTGTGTGTGTGTATATATATACGTATATTTCTTGCACAAAACCCCTTTAGCTCCCTGCAAATATAACCCAGATTCCTAAACCTGAATGAGTCTAAGTTACTATAATGTCCATTAAGGGTTATTTTTTTCCAAACAACCAGACGCTTCTCTCCTCCTCCCTCCGCCCCCAAGAAAGCTCAGAAATTAAGACCCAAGAAATGAAGCTGATTCGTGTGGAATGTGAAAGTCAGCCCCTTCCCAGCACAGTGCTTCCACCCTGCTGACTTCCTAAGCTCCATGCCAGAGCACTCTGACCGTACGTGCGTGGCAAATGCTAACATGGAAAGAGGCTCTCTTAAGGACATCGGCAAATGAATCACGGATGCAGTGCACATACAAAATTTATGAAACATAAGCGGATGGAAGCAGCAAAGCTGCCAGTTCAGAGTCCTAGTAGGGGCACGCCGCCAAAGCAGCCGCATAAACTTGAATACCCCTTCCACTTCCTTCCTCTAGCCCAACCTGTGTCCCTTGCTTCTGTGCTCTAAAGTGCCTTGAGAGCAATAGAAGTCACTCTCAGCTCCAGACTTCAGCCTCAGGTCACCTCTCTTCTACATTCCTAAAGAGATCAATCATCAAATCCAAAAGCAAGGCCATAGAAAGGGCGCAGAGGGGGTGGAATGGGTACAACTCTCTTTGCAGCATGGGGTCAGGGGAGGTCTGAGATCTCTGTGTTGGCCATTGGAGGGGGGTGGCCAATAAAGCTGTAATTACAGTGATCTGCTGCCCATAATCTGGAGAAGGGAAGCCTGGTGGCCATGGGCTGGGCTGACACAGTAAAACAGCACCGTGGGTTGGGAAAGGCAAGTAAACCCTCCCCACCCTAACAGCTGGCACAAGTCCACTGACAAGGTCATCTGCTCTGCCTTTACACCAAGCCTTAAGACATTAACGTATCAACATATCTTCACTTGGGATGGCAGACTGCTTTCCCTATTCTGAGGGTGACCTGGGCACTCTGAAGTGAAGTGAAGAGAAGAGAAATCACTAGGGTTAGAGAAAACCTCCACCTGACTCAAAGAAGAAAGAAACACAGACACCAGTATCAACCAGTATGTCTCAGCAGCACAACCCTGAAAGAGAGCCACTAACGGAGGAGGGATGGATAAGGGCCAGCAGAACTACGTGCCACAGGGAAACGCTGTAGTCAAGTCAAAAAGAAAACATATGCTGTCCTTTTCTGCTAGCACCTGCTAAGAGAGGACTGGAACCCTTAAATACATGGATCACCAGAGAAGGGACAAGGTGCCGTGTCACTGCAGTCTTCCCAATACACAAAGGCACAGCAAACAAAGCACCACTACAGAACCTAGTGGACTGTAAATTTGAAGTCAACGCACCAGATAGTTGGGGAAGAGGGGAGGGAGAGACGGACAGAAAGACAGACACACAGGAAGATCTTCACAGATACTGCCAGTTTCTGGAGCCTTAAGGCAGAGGGAGGCAGAGGATGCTGCTAACGGAGTGCAGAATCTTTCAGCTCTAGATGGCTAATTACAGGTGCCTTCCAGCTCTGTGCTGGCTGTGAATAAAGAGAGGCCTTTAACCCAGGGATGGGAACCCCCAGCCCACGGGCTGCATCTGGGCTGCAGCTGGTTGGCATCCGGCCCTCAGTGGGGTGCAGGGTTTGGAGCCCCGAGCCTTGCGAACTGGATCAGGCAAGCCAGGGCAGTGGGCTTTGGGGGGCAGGAATCAGCTCTGGGCTCCACCGCCGCTTGCTGCTGTTCCCCCAGCCAGGGGAAGGCCAGGGGCAGAAGCAGCAGCCTTGGCTGCACTGTTGGGAGGTTCGGCCTGGCCGGAATTCAGAGCCGCAGAGGGAGGTGCCTCGCAGCAGAGGGAGGGGAGCAGAGCCATGTTCGCGTGGGCATGAGAAGTTAAGGGCATGTCCACACCCAGATCCCATGCCCCTGATTGCTCCTGCACCCCCTCCCACTCAGACCCCCCCACTCCCAGCCCTTCCTGCACCCATCCTCCCACTCCTACTCTGACTGCTTCCTGCAAAACCTGCACCCCAAACCCTGCACCTCTACCCTGACCAGACCCCACGCCCTCTCCAACACCCCCTCGCACCCAGACTTCCCATGTGCACCCAGCTCCTGCCCTCTCCCTCCCAGACCCCTCATTCCCCACTTTGCCCCCTCCCTCCCAGACCCCCAGCCCTACCCTGACACCTGCATCCCAGACCTTGTATCCCAAGCCCTCTACTTCCCTCCCACCCAGACTCCCCACCTGCCCCCTCCCTCCCAGACCCCTCATCCCCACCCTGTGCCCTCCCTTCCACACCCCACACTCCAAAGCCTCCTGCACCCATCCTCTCGCCTAGACCCACACTCCCAGCCTGCTCCTGCACCCTACTCTGTCCCAGATCACCCCTCCCCAGCCCACTCTGCACCCTCTCTCCCAGAACCCCCAATTCCTAGCCTGCTCCTCCACCCTCCTTCCCACCCTCACCCCACAGCTCTGGCCCCCATAGTGTGAGGGTTTTGGTTATTTTCTTTTTTGTGTGCATCTAATTTGTGTGGCCCCCAACTGATGTTTCTATGAGTCTGTGGTCCCCCAACCCAAAAAAGGTTCCCCACCCCTGCTTTAATCCCTAGGCTTCAATTATAGCCCTATTAAGTAGTAATGACTAAAATCTGCAAGAGTGCCCCATTTTCAAGGCTGCAGGAGCAGGTATCCCATTTTCAAAAGTGACAGGAACTCTGATCTCTAAGTCCCCACACGTGCTTTTGAAAATTGAAATTGTCACATGGCCCCTGCTGGGAGTTTCTTCCCACACACATTCAGCACTCTGCAAAGTGCAAGACAAAGCTTCCACTGCTCTGCCTCACGCAGGATCAGCCCCATGATCATCAGAATACATGCACCTAGAACTCAATTTTACCAGCGGGATGTCTCCAGACCTGGTTTGACCCCCCTCCCCCCATAGCAGTTGCAAAGGTAAAGTGATTTAAGACTTGCTTGGGAAAGCTTTCACACTTGCTTAACTAGTCTGGTGGGACCAAGATGGGGCTCTTAACTAGTTAAACACCAAAGCATTACAGTGAGGTGGCTCCTGCCTCCTTCTTACACCAAAGAAGAGTCAAAACTATATTAAGCAAGGCACAGCCATTACTGGGACCTTTCTTCCCCTTATGCAAACAAAGCAACTACCCTAAAACTGAACCCAACTTAATTTATACTAATTAGCCAGATTCAGCCTTAGGCCATGGTTGGATTTTGTCCAAGGTAATCAATCTTTTACGAGTTCATACTTTCACGCCAAGAGAAGTTTTTTATTTTTTTTAAAATGGGCAAATTATACCAAAACCCCCTTAAACCCGGAGGCGTATAATGGAAATCACATGGCAGGCACTAAGATAATAAAACACAGATAAATCACGAGTTCTATGACTACTATAGATGGGGATCAAAGGGGACAGATCTCTTGACTGTATTATAGCTCCGATCTCTAAACTCAGGCAATCTAGTTGAAATCCTGTAAGGCTGCTGTGGCTTAAAAGCCATTTGTTTATTTTGAAGCCCACTATTCTGCCGATTCTCATCGGGTTCTGGCAGGTTCATTACAAAACAATGTAACGTTTCACACGCGATAGCTATGTTCTGGCTTCTGAGCAGGCGGAGGAGACTGGGGGAGACGCATGTTCTTATTCTCAGCCGCAAAAAAAAATCTAGACTGGCACAGCCCCCACGTGAGCCGAGTAGGAGCTGTCGCTTGGCAGTGTCAGTGAGGGAGAAATGAAAAGGAAAAATCCTGCCAACAGAATCCTCGTAGACCTCCGTGCACACACAAGACCCGCTACCCACCCTCCGCAGAGGAGCTCCCTCCAAAGACATCTCCACGGGATTCTCCACGTGGCTCGGTGGGTGCAAGAAGAACACAGAGCCATGTACCTTTGGAAAACCGTTCCCTGGTCTCTAAACCCATGTCTTGTACGTCACAAGGGTCCCGGCTCAGACTCTGTTCCCTTCCCCCCTGTGAGCGAAAAATCCAGGCAAGAGAAGACTGTGACGCCAGGTGAGTTAGTGCAGTTACTTGGGACTAATTAGCTACCAAGATTTAATCACCAGAAGGAATGTCGCCCAAAGAACAGTTGCCAGACGCTCTCCGAGTGGCTGGGGTCAGAGATCTCATGCTGATGCGCTCTCAGTAATCCACTCCCCCGTAGCTCACATGGCTCTGGGACCGCCTCTTGGAAAACAGGCTGTCTGCATGGCAGCGCGCCAAGCCCATCCCTTCCTCCTGCTATCCACCGCCCCCAAGCAGAGCTACACATGTCAGCAGCCCGAGTCCCTCCCTCTGCTGGGAAATGACTTGACTGGGTGCCAGCTGACAACAGCCACTCACTGTAGCTACACATTCCTTTTAGGGCTTGTGCAAACAGCTCTCCTGACACTCGTGCACGCACGTACGTACATGGCGGTGTTCTCCAAGAGCAGATCTCTTGGAGTGCACCGAGATAAGGGCCCGGCCACTGCCACTGGAGCTGTGTCTAACACCATAAATGCCTGTAAAGGTTCAGTAACTGTAGCCCTGTAATCTAACGCCATACAAGTCATTCTTATTCATAAATCAGTATGATCAGTGTACTTCCCATTAATTTAAACCAGGGTTGGGGAACCCTTTTTGGGCCAGAGAAAAAAGTCATTCAGGGGCCACATAAGCGAGAAACGAACAACCCCACAAACAAATAAATAAAAAACAATCCCCCCCGTCCCCCAAAAAAAAACAAGCCACAACCCAACACTCTCACTGATGTGGTCTCCGAGGCTACATCCACATGGGAGAGCTATTTCGGTATACCAAAATAGCTACTCCGTGTCTTCGACATGCGCCTGTCATTTTGAAATATTTTTCTGAAATAAGAGGTGCGCTATCTCGGCAGCCCTGTAGTCCTCAGTGCAGGATGAGTAAGGGATGTTTCGAAAGTGCACTTTATTTCGACGTTTGGCGCTGTTCAGACAGTGCCAAATGCTGAAATTGCCTATTTTGAACCACACTCGAAGTAACCTAGAGGAAATTGTGTAGCTTATATTGAATGTAGGCTATTGTATAGACGTACCCTGACTGAAAAGAGAAGAAAAAGACACTTCCCTTATTTCTCTCACATACCTATCTCAAAGCCTAGGGCGGCAAGAGCTAGTAGATTTTGTGGGACCCCCCTATGCTGTGAGATAGGGTCACAAATGAGGGGTTTAGTGTAGGAGGGCACTGCTAGGACGCATGCATAGGGTGTGGGCAGGAGGAAAGGTACAGAAGTGGGCTGAAGGGCCTGGGAGGGTGGGAGGCTGCATCAGGGCCTGTGGTAGACAATCTGAGTGGGAGAGGGGTACAGAAGAGGGCTGGGAGTGGAAGGGGGGTGTAGGAGAGGTCTGGGGCTCACGACCTGGGGAATGGGAGTGGCACTTACCTGGCACAGCTCCCTCAGGGCATATGTGGCTCCATGTCCCAGGCACCACGCCTGCTCCTCCTACTGGCCGCAATTCTGAACAGCCACAGCAGCAGAGGAAAAGCCTCCAGGAAGTGCTGCTTGGCACTGCCATTCCTCCAACTCGGGGGAGAAGGAGCATCAACGCATGGATACACCCCTTCCCTCCCCCCCAGGAAGAGCCTGTGGACAGGATATGACTCCAGCATGCCTGATCCTGGGCTGCAAGGCTTGGTGCTTCACACCTCCACTCCGCAGCCGGCCTGATGCTGTTGGGGGGGGGGAAGTCCTGAGCCTCATGGGCTGGATCCAGGCAAGCTAAGGGCCAGATCCAGAGTGTGAGCTGCAGGTTCCCCATACCTGCTTTAGTCCCACCCATCCAAGCCTCTTCTCGCCCCTTACAAACACTAACTCAACCATCCTTACCAAACCTGGCCCCTTTGGAGATAGTGCTACAGCTCCTTCAGTTTTGTTTTGCTTTGAATTGCACAAGGAGTTGCATTCACCAGGGACAGAGCCGGGGATGGAAACGACACCTCCCTTTGCCTGCTGATCTGTGTGCATCACCAGGAAGCGTGGTCACTGCAGACAATCAACCTCCTTGGGAACTTCTGCTCCCAGGGCAGGGAATGGGCTTTAATTTGTAACATGAGCCCTTAGGCGAAACGCTGACTCAGAGCCGCCCCTTCACACTCCAGGCACTGGGGCCAATGCAGAGTCCTGCTTGGGTTGCAAAGGTCCTGCTGTGCTTGCATCTCCCACACAGGAAGGCTTAAGTAGGTCAGGGATGAATTTCGCCCGGATTCCTTTAGCATCCAGAGATCCTTTCAGACTAAGCACACGCGTTTCCATAGCTGAGCATTCTCAACACTCACCAACATCACACACTGGGTTGCTAGCTAGTTCACCACAGTGATATTCAAATCTCTTCTAGATCCTCTTGCTTATCCACCCTCCACCTCGCAAAGCATCTTCCAACAAACCTCCCAGTCCCCCAGCACAACACGAACAAAGGAAGAATTCTTACTACCACGCCTCTCACAGTGGGACCCAGCCCCAGGTGCTACTGCAACATAAATAATAATCATCACCTCTAGCAATGGCTTATTTTAAAAAACAGGATCCAATTACCTCTGCCCCTTCATCTCCCCATGTCTTGTCTGCCAGATCCACAACTGAATTAGACAACCAGGCTAGGCTAGGCAGAACCCACCCCACTGATAAAGACCAACAATTAAACTGCAAGGCTTGACGTTTCAATGAAGAAATTAATACAACCACCGAAATACTTCTTTTTCTCCATCCGACATTTTGTTAATGTGGCTTCATGTGTCTCTGGCCCAGTGGTAGGTTTTTAGCTGCAGTCTGACCCACTCTCCTGAGCTATCACTCCTAATGGAAATGCTCAGGGAAGACAAAGCTAAGATTCTGGGAAGGAGTTTTCAGGGGCTCATGGCCGAGATGAAGATTAAGATGTCTGCCAAGATGTGGAGAGATGCGTATTCCCCCTGTCTGGCCCAGGCCTCAGAGCCTGAATTTTCACATCCTTTGCTCAGACCGATGGCTGTTAGAAAGGAACACATCCTCCTTCCAGGCTGCCTTGCTGTTTCCACCAGGATATGGTCCCATTAGGCGCTTCCTGTTCTGAAGTGGAGACGTGCTTTACGTGGAACACTTTGCACAATCTCATCCGATCCCCTCTCACCAGACAATCATATTGCCTGACTGCGTTCACAGGGGATGGCTTGTTCTCTGGAGCTCTTCTCTCCCCTCAGCAAAACATGTAGGATTTCAGTTTGTGTAAGGACTGAAAGAGACTAACAAAGGACATTTTGTACTACCCAGTGAGTGAATTCACAAGTACACCTAACAGTAATATCGAGCAACGTATTCTGCAGCCTCCATGTGCTCTACAAGTAGGAACCAATGAAAGCCCTTGGGAGGTAATTATTAGTATTATTATTCTCATTTTGGAGACAGGGAAACTGAAGGAAGAAACCTAAGTGACTGTGCCAAAGCTGGGATTAAGAATTTGAGTCCAGACTCCCAGTCTTGTGCTCAGACCACACCTCTATCAACCTCCTTCTCCCCTTGTAGATGGCTTATAATTTAAAGGAAACCTGGGAAACAGAAGTTCCATAAACAAAAGTTTTTAGGGGTGTGTTTGGGTCTTATATCACTGTGTGTGAGAGAGAAAGTGTACAGGGGGAAGGGAGATTAAAACTGCAGATCAATCCTTAAATGTAACAGACAGGAGGACTCCTGCTGATTCTCCAAGAAAAAGATGAACCATATAGTGGTATCCACCTTGGGCCCTTTCACTGAGCAAGGGATGATCCAGCCCATGGTTTACAGTTGCTTTTTCCTTCACAGTGTGCTCTGAGCATCTCCCTGTTGTTCTGCACCACCATTCCAGCAGAAGACTGGCAAATTCATCTACATCTCTGATAATCCACTGCTGAACACTCACAGAAGGAGTGAGAACCCAAGAAAGGAAATCAGGGGGAAGCAGCTTACACAGTAGTGTGGGAAACTGGAGTCCAGTGTTTTAAAACGACCCTGCACAGGGCAGAAACCTCTCAGAGCAGGTTAAATACAGAATATTTAAAACCCATACACCAAACTCCCATCTACACTTGGTTAGCCAAGAATTCTTCTCACCCACTAAGATGCTCAAAAAGAACCCAAAGGCACTAAATCATCAGGACGTTCATTTTTCACCTGTGACAAGTATCAGAAGGGTCTCTGTGTTAGCCTGTATCCGCAAAAACAGTGAGAAGTCCATTGCACCTTATAGACTAACAGATATATTGGAGCATAAGCTTTCATGGGCAAAGACCTGCTTCATCAGATGCATCTGACAAAGTAGGTCTTTGCCCACAAAAGCTTATATTCCAACATAGCTGTTAGCCTATAAGGCGCCACATGGCTTCTTGTTATATTTCATCTATAGCACTTCCCTACTGCAGAGTGATGGAACAAGCACTTACAGATATAATACATGATCAAGGACAATTGTGATGATATTGCAGGAGTATGAGGTTAGTGATCACTCTGTCAGTGTAAAAAAAAACCCAAAAGCTTGTATTATACCATTGGAGAACTGACACTACACATAGACATTTTCCATTAGAATATCCTGCTCTGTCAGGTTTATTATATTCCACCCAAAAAGCCCCATTCGGCTGGAATGTCTCCTGGTGAATATTGGGAGAGAGGTGGCAGATTTCCACTTAAATCAACTGGACTGGCTTGGCGCTACTCAAGCATGAAAAAAAAAAACAAAACCCAAAACCTGAAAGTGTTCCACCAGATATCCAAATGCCCACACATGGTTTTCATGCTCAGACTACCTTCAAGTTGCAGCACTCTTAGTCTTTGATGAGGATGTAAACCTTACACTCATGCAAGAAAAGTTGTAAGTGTTCAAAACTTGCACCACCGAACACATGCAGCATCCAACATCTGACTAATTTATTCACTATTCATACACTGACATACTTCAGATATATGCACCCGGAGAACTATATATTGAAATCATGTAAGCCAGTGAAGACAGACAATCTCAGCTTTATACTGACTTCTCCTTATTCCTTGTGCATGTTGACAGCTATCCTGAAATGCCACTTACTGCATTTATATTTGTCAGAGAACTAGTGGCCTAAGCATTCAATTCACAGCCAAAAGATCCTAAACTTAATCCCGGTTCAGTCACTGATTCCTTCTCTTGGCCTTAGGCAAATCCCCTAAATTATTTGTTAATCTGTTTCTCTATCTGAAAAATGGATAATATTTCCGTACCTTAGAGTTTCAATTTATGCTGGAAGAGTGAATTATTAAACAGGTGATACATATTTTACCATCATACAGCAAAATCTCTTCTTAGCAATGGAAGAGGCTACTGTTATTCTGGCCATTTGAAGAGCTGGCCACATGATTGTGCAAGCAAGCTGTGATTTCATTGGCTGTTTGGGAGAGTGATACTAGTTTGGGGGTGATAGTTACCAGGAATGTATTCAAACAGACATGCCTCAGAGCTCACGTTCAATTTCAAATTTGTGTTCAAAGGAAAGCTGAGACCTGACCATGCTACTTAGAAGCAGGCACCTAATGGGACCCATAAGGTTGGTGTGCTTTTCTTCCCTAATCATGGACATCAGCATACTCTGTAAGCTGAGCACTTGGGCAGCCGCCCAGGAGAGGTTTAAATGCTTTCCAGACAATTAGCAGAGGACCCACAGCTTCCCACAGTCAGCAGCCTAGGTTTCTACTTGTGGTGCACATCTGCACATGCTTTGGTGTACATCATATTTATTCCACACATGGATGGAAAATTTTAGAGGGTACATTGATGGACACCCATTTTACCAGTTCTACATTTGCATACTCAGTAGGGCAGTGAGAGGCTAGCAGCATGCGAGATTTGATGGGAAGATACAACCGGACAGTAACGCAGGGTGTAAGCTGATTTTAGCCAGCTCGACAAAGGCACCACCTCTGGACACTGCTGTTTTCTAAGCAAAGAAGTTCCATGAAATCCTCGATCCTTACGTTCATGTGAAATTGTAACTAACGGTTTTTTCCTCCTCAACATGTCAGGAAATTTAAAGGTCTGGTTACCTAGGCAACTGTTACTCTACAGTGTTAACGGGTTGCTGTGACAACCATAACTTGGAATTTCTTGACTTTTGTGCATATAAAAATCTCAGTCGTAAGGCCACACACAGCGATGGCAATAATACAGTGACCCCCAGCACTGCTGCGGTGGGAGACACCAATTTCAGGACTGCCATGTCTATCAAGATGTGTCTGTGCCTTTTGACACATGGGGATGTTTGCAAGTGGGCTGGTGGCTCTGACGAGGAACAGTGGAGCCAATTTTTATGAAGAACCTTCACAGGTGGTCAGTTAAACCCTAAGCTGCATGAGAAGTTAACCAAAAGAAGAAGCTGAGCAACAACACACATTAACAGGGCAATAAAAGCCTGAATTCCTCGAGGGTCAGAAGCTTTTCCCACCCCTCCCAAGGCATAATCTTTCTTTTTGGAGAGCAAGGTTGAGAAATACATACACAGGCCCTGCTCCAGTAATGCATTTAAGCGTTGTGGATGAGTGGTCTTACTGGGACACTTATATCCTTGCTCAGCGAATACGGTGTTTTGCTAAATCTGTGTGACAAAGGGCAGGTGGGACTACCTCCTAACTCTTTGGATTTAATTCTCTATTGCTTTGTGATGTCATTTACATCTGTGGATAGGTGTAAAAATGCTACGCCTGGCAGTAGCCAAGAATCCTGATTTAGCAGCACCTAACAGCTCAGCAATGGGCAAGCCTAGGGTTTCCCCTGAGCTGAGCAAGAGGAGAGATTTCAATGCTGCCCAGTTGATTAGCAGAGAACCCACAGCTAGGTTTTGTGCTTCTCCTGGTGGTGCACATCTGCACATGCCTGGGTGCACATTAAAAACTTATTCTGACCATAGGTGGAAAAATCCTGCACATGGACGAAAGATTAAAGGGACACTGCTAGTGAGTGGGCTGCGTGAGTGGCTCTCCATCTTGGTGGGCTGCAAGATGGTCATACTCGAAACAGATGGGGCAGTTTTGATAACTGCGCTTGCAGCCCTAGAACTTGCAGGGTGTGCCGACTGTACTGTAGCAGTGCTTTGGCTGCAGAGGGACTGCACAGCTCTCACAGTCAATGTTGTGTGCAATCGGCGTGCACCTCGCCTCATGTGCCCTCGCTTTATGTGTGTGTCATTTTAGTGATACCAGTAGGAAAAAACTACTACACAGATAGAAAACCAGTGGAATCTGGCAACCCTGAACGTGAGCACTGGTAAATAAAATGTCTTGCAGGCCACAAGCAGAACCTAGATGGGCTGAAGGTTTGTTTACAACTGTTATTGCTGCTATGCACAGCTGTAAATGACAACATCAGGCACAAACCCTGGGAGAATTAGGCCCTTTCGTATTTTATTTAAATGGGACATTCACCAAATGAGAATGGAATATGTATGTGGGTTTTCACATCCCACAAGAATCAGAGTTTCTTCCCTGACAGGCAGTTTCAGGGCAGCCTGCCACCATAAGCGTTATTAGACTAAAGAAGTACGTTAACAACAGCAAATACACAGCTGTAACATTTCACCCAGCCCTGCCGACAGGGGTGGAGAAAGAGGAGTAGGAAGGGGTCATGCCAAGGGGGCAGCTATCCCCAGGCCTGGCATTTCAAAGGGCCCTGGAGCTCCGGCCGCCACCGCTACCAAAGGAACAGCAGTGGCAGGCAGAGGGCCAGGCCACTTTGAAACGCAGCAGAGCACTGGGCCACTGTTCTGTGTGTGGCTCTAAGGGAGTGGGGGAGGTCTGACTGCCCTATGCCATGCCTCTTCCCCCTTGGCCCAGCCCCTTCTAGGGATGGGGGCCAGGCCCCCTTCCCTCCCTGCCCCCAGGCGCGCAACAGCTATTGGAGCTGCTGATTTCACCTCTTTGCACTCCTTCTTCTCTGGGTTTCCAAGCCGCTAACATGCTCCAAGTGTGCATCTCACCTGCCATCACTTGGCAAACCAACTGCTGTTGTCAGTGCACTGCAACAGGCTTTTGTCACTGTACGGTATTTCCATTTTATAGCCAGTGATTAACTTTCTTACGTCTGGGGGCAAGTAAGACTCTGAATCTTTCTCTGTGTTTCATCTCCAGAATAACACTAGCCGCGTACTTGGCATCCAGGACGTTTAAAAAGTCCCCATAAAATTTTTCCCCTATTTACATTACATTAGCAATTGAAAAACGTTTCCAATCACAAGTTTTGGGATGCTGTGCTACGTTATTAGGCATCAGATGATTCAGAATGCCTCCTCAGCGAAGGAATCGTGAAAAGACTTGTACCTTAGAGTCCGATTTTGCAGTCCCTACTAACGAGAGTTGAGCCACCATGCCAAAACGTGACTTCCTTACTCAGACAGGGAAACTCCCCCGTGAAATGAACCCTATAAGGAAAATCCCCACTGAGTTTAACAGAACACGATCAGTTCTATCGGTTTCTTTGGAACTAACACACAGCATTTCATAGAGACGTTGATCCCTGCTACAGAATTTGATAGGATGACTGAAAATAACCAGAAGTCAGAAGAAAGAAATTGCATTTTCATAAGACCTGGAAGAAATCCCTGTCTGAAGGTGCAAAAAAACTACCTAGCAGGGAGCAGTGAGATAATATGCCTCCCACTAACCTAATGCCCAAGATTAAGAGCATGAGGTTTTATACATTTGCAATATTTCAGAATTAACGTAACACCCCTTGACATTCTTGTTATCCAGACACATGCCTACTTTTGCTCTGAATCTTGGTAAATTCTCTATTCACTATAGCTGCTTACAATCATTTCTACAGAACCGATTGGAGTTCTGTAAAAATCACTCCTGCATTCTACAGGACTTCTCCACGGAGGTGGGATTTTCCCTGAGTAAGAAGAGCACCAAAACAAAGGGCTTGGTCTCTAAATCCCCAGCAACTCTAGTTGCTGCCCTTACCTACTGGGACTAATTAAGACTACTTAGCTGAGTACAGGGTTGTAATATCAAGTCCTTGGCCCTTACACAAAGGGCCTATGGCTGTTATTACTGAAGTCAATGGCCTAATTTCCACTGATGTCAAAAGGAACAGAGTCAGGTTCGATGGTCAAAGAAGACTGAAAGATACAGTGCTCAGCCCTCAGCAGGATCAGGCCCAGCAGCAGAGGTAAGAGTTGTATTTAGTACTCTGCATGTGTGAAACCCCCAGCTGGTTTCCAAGGGAACAAAAAATGGGGTTTCTATAGCAACTGTTTCATTCGCCTGCCTTGTACAGATGAAATCTTGCTGTGGCAGCAGTGGAAGTTCCTGCTTCTTTAGCCTCCTGCCGCAGAAGGGAAAATACATGTCTTTGCAATGAAAAAGAATCGTAGCAGTAATCACTTTGCTGTTGCAGACTTCAGTGATCAGGGAAATACACAAGCTCGATGCCACACCCTACCCCCTTGCTCTTATCAGCAATCCTTACATTAACCAGGGTTACTGTATTACCCACAGATTGACCAGCTATCACCAGCTACCTTTCACGTTATCTCAGGAAGGCTGCAAGATCCATCATGTGACTATGGTTGAGAGGACCACGGGTCTATATATTGATCACAGAGGTATTTGCCACATTAGTAGCCTCATTATCTACTTTTCCCATCTGTAGAGAGACGGTAACCACGGAGGTCGCTACAGTCTACTTGGGTGTGATTTCACATTTGCACGTAGGCAGCTGATTGTTTTCAGGAAGTGAGCAACTCCCCTGCTACAGGAACAGCCCTGCTCTTGCCAAACTGGCCAGAGGACCACTTCAGGAAGGAGACGAATGCTAGTGATTAAATAGATTTTTGGCCCAGCCACTTCTATTCTTTCTAGCTTGACAGAGCAGACAGACAGATCTTGCTAAACAGAATGCATCCCAAACTAGATGGGACAAGGGCTGAGAGAAGTAGTGGGGAAGGGAAACTTGCATTATTTACATTGTCTTCATGCCCAGAACCTCACCGAGCACGGACATAACAAAAAAAATTAGTTGCTGCCGCAATACCTAGATGAGTGTCTTTTGCAGCAAAGTGAATGAAGTCACTTTAATCAGAAGAGGAGGATGAAGAGCAAAGAAGCAACTAAACACAGTCTTTCTTATCACCCTCAGAGCTGGATCCTGCAAAACCCAGCACCG
Source organism: Carettochelys insculpta (assembly GCF_033958435.1). NCBI lineage: Eukaryota > Metazoa > Chordata > Testudines > Carettochelyidae > Carettochelys > Carettochelys insculpta. The sequence goes on from NC_134155.1 coordinate 11,454,730, forward strand.
AACTGATGCTCAAGGAATGAAGATTCTGGATGGGATATCAAACCTCACACTTCAGTGCTTAAGCTAATCTCTTACAGATATGACATTACATGGGGAGAGACTAGCCTACATCTATCTACTGGCAGGACTTTCAACCTGGCCATTCCTATCTTCCTGCATCTGCTGGTGGCTCAGCCCACTTATAAACACCAGCAATGAGGTTCTGAAGGAGAACCAAATGTCTCCAAAGTGCGAGGTGGGAAGAGCACACACTTTATCTGGTCAGTCCTATCTCTAACTGCGTAATGTAATTGCAATGGGAGACACTGGTAGCGCATGCACAGATTTGATAGCTCATAATCAGCTTCCCAGAATAGAAAGCAAACAGTGGAACTCACAACAGGGCCAGCCCTACCTTAAGTAGCAACACGGAACTAATCGCCACTGCTGCCAACACAATACAGTCAAAAAGCTCACAGTGCATGTTCTCTATGCTGAAGCTCTGAGCAATCTGGTCCCGTCCCAGGGAATCTGTGCAGGATTGAAGCAACTGAACTATCTTGAGACAGAATAAAACTGGATGGATGAAAGAAAACCATAGCACAAGGAAATGAAGTGAAGAAGATGCCAAAATAAGAGCTCACAGCTGATGCTAGTACACTTCATGGGGGAAAAAAAAAGTAGAAAGAGGCACCTGCCCCCCCAGATTCCAATTAGCACACCAATGGCAAAAAAAACAGAGCAAAGATACCTTAGAGCAGAGGTCTCTAACTCATCTGTGGCCTGCGCACTTCCACAATCTGGCCCACGTGCGGCTGGTGGTCCATGAATCTCTGTGGCCCTGGGAGAAGGCAGGTCTACATGCTTCCCCCAAGCACAGCCCCGCTCCAGCCCTGCCCCGCCTCTGCTTTGCTTCCCCTGATTGCATCCCTTCCACCAAGGGACATGGCCTCGGGGATTAGGGGAGAGCCTGGGGCAGGGTGACCTCAGAGATCGTGCCCACCCTGCTGCGGCAAGGAAACAGAGCAATGCAGCAGCCCCTGCGCCGCTCTGCTGCCATCTTCTAGGCCAGCCTGGTTGCTCCAGTTTACCGTAGTGGTGGCAAGCGCAATGATTGCCTGGCCCTGGGAGATGGTGGTGGAGAGGCTGAAGCTGCTGTATCGCTCCACTTCCCTGTGGCTCCTGCTGCGGTAGTGAATGCATGGACGGGCGGAAGGGCAACCCCTGCTGCTGGCACCAGCCCTCCAAGGGCCCCACAGGCTAACCTGAGCATGGGGGATCAGCCCATCCACAGGATGGTTGCAGTGGCCGCCATGGGGCCCTTCAAAGAGCAGGGCCCCAAGGGGATGCCCTGAACCATCCTAGGGATGGGACAGCTCCGCACACACCTCCCCTGGCCACGGGGTCATGTCAGCAGTGCTGTGGAACTAGCATCTGGAAGTTGCTCTACACCCACTGGGAAGCTGGTGGTAGCGGTGGGGATCCTTGGGGGCCTTCAAATCACCCAGGGTTGGTGGGTGGGGCTGGGGGATGTGTACATGGGTGGAGAGGGCATGCAGAGACCCCTGCCCCCCTACCCCCGGGCCCTGCCATAGAGAGGTGCCCGTTGTCCCACTAGGACAGTGCTCAGCAACTTTTCTCACCTTGTGGCACACTTCAGTACTTGTTATAATTTCATGGCACACCCAATGTGTATAACCCACCCCCAGCCCCCAGCTCTGACCAGATCCCTGTCCCCTCCTCCAGAGCCAGGCACCCCTAACCATCGCCCCCTCCACTCTAACTCAATGCCTGTGACTCACCAGAGCCGCTGCTGCCACCACGCACTTCTCCCACCAAGTGGCGGGGTGTGTGCGCAGAGCAGCAGAGGCATTCCCAGTGTGCTGCTCTGAGATGAACTGAGCACTGGCGGGGTGGAGGAAATAGAGGCCAGAAGCCCTGCTCTAACTACTAAGATAGACTCCCACCCCTCTCTGGGGTGTGACAGAACTCAAGAGCCCTGGCTCCTAGCCTCCCTTGACTCTAACCAGTAGACCCCACTCCCTTCCTGGTGCTGGGTTTGAACCCAGCTTCCTGGCTGCCAGCTGCCTGCTCTAACCACTAGACTGGAACCCAAGAGTCCTGGCTCCCAGCCCCCTAACTACTAGACTAGACTCTGAGGCACACCAAATGCCACTTTGTGGCACACTAATGTGCCATGGCACACAGTTTTGCAGAGCACTGCCCTAGGAGGATCTGAGGACTGGCACTGGATTTGAGACCCCTGCCCTAGAGGCTATGGGCCTACCTTAGTGTTTGCAAGTTATGGGAGATGCAGGAAGTTGGGCTCTGAGTCATCTGGCTCTCCTAGAATGGAGAGACAAGGCTGTCTTGGGTGTTGTGAACAGAGGCACTGCCCAAACAGTCACTTGCATTGCTTAAGTTTAAATACTACCATGTGTAAAGCATGAGAATGGGCATCAGGAAACCTGGGTTTTATTTCCAGCTCAGTCAATGACTCAGTAGTTGATGGAACAAGTTAAGCGATCTTTCTCTGTGTCTCAATTTCCCTATTCATCAACTGAGGAAAATGAAGGGAGACTTAATCCGCAGTATGTAAAGCACTTCGATTTTCAAATGGACAGCAACACAGGTGCAAAACTACTGATGAGAATGAATCCTGACTCTGCATTTTATAGTTTTTATAATGTACTTAAGTTTTTCATTCTTAGCTGATCAACATTCTGCAGATTTTCTGACTATATATTAAAGCATTAGCTCAAGTGAAGATGAAAAAAATCACATTTTTTCTGAGGATAAATGTAATGCCAGTGCTAAAGAATAATGGAACTATGTTTTATGTACACAGTAGCATCCCAGGCTAGTTATTTTGCTTTACTATTTTTTTCACTGGCTTTTGTATACCTAAAATGTCTTCCTGTAACTCCCACAATGCAAACTAACAGTCTTTTTAGATGGTAGAATGCTGTAGGGGGATGGTTTGAACAAAGAGTGAAACTTTACCAAGCACTAAATGACTTAGGAGCCAAGGTTCCATTTTCAAAAATACAATGACTTTAAAATGACTCAAGCATTCCTAGTGACAGGCACAGCCAACCAGGTATGTGCGCAAGTAACATACGAACTTTAGCCGCTGTTCACTGTTGTAACTGTGCTGGCCACCATCTGTGGTGTAGACATTACCTCCAAAACTTAAGTCTCACTGCAACTCAACAGAGTATCAGCTTCTAAATCACTCGGGTGCACTTGAAAAACCGCACATAAAATCAAAAGTGCAGCTTGACTGAAAGATCCCATAAATTCCTCCAGATCCCAGATCATTCTTGTGCCTCTGCAGCACCAGGTCAAAAACACAGAATAAAACCCAGCAGATTCCTTTGCCCCTACTCCCCCAGTGTAGCAAACTGCAGAGGACAACCCAGCCACACAACATAATGCTCAATTCTAGAGTATCCTAGTGAGTGATGTCTTAACAGCAACTGACAGCCAGACCTGATGGTGCTGGGTCACCTGATTCAGGAGAATGCGCCAGGATACAACAACAATATGTCTGTTACCTAGAAACACATAAGTTAGACACAAATAAATGATGCATCTTTGCTGGTTAAGAGTTCTGTCTGGAAAATTTAATTAATGCCTTAAAAAAAAGGCACTTGTCATTTAAAGAAAAACACTTCTGGCTTTGAGAAAATGAGCCAAGTAAAAGCGAATGCTGCTAAGGCCAAGGAAAGAGTTAAGTGACACCATACGGACAGCAGAGCATGTTGGGGATGACATCTCCAAGACAGAACTTCATCAAGGGAATCGAAATGTTGCTCAAAAGAGGCATCTAACTTATGTCAAATAATAGGTCACATGGCATCTGCTTTCCTCTTTCAAGCAGAGGTGCAACACGCTGCACTTTATTGTGAGCTAAGCAGCCTTATATAGACCAAGATGACATATGGAATGATGGGACCTGTAGTCCCATTAAGATGGCCTCACTATTAGCATCTGTGAGCTGCACTTAAAACCCTTTAGGCCAGATCTGTACCAGGGGCTGTCTCTAGACCCATTATGGTTACTAGGAAAAAGAATAATACAAAAATAAAGGGATGCTCCTAACTTAATCCAACTTCTGTCCAATTTTTTTTTCAGTTTACAAGTGACTCATTGTAACTGTAAAGATTGGGGAAGTAACAATTTCTCTAATCTGTTCACTTTGTGTAGTTTCATTTTGGTCCTTCCAAAGGAAAGATCTATTTGTGTGGGTCTTTCCCACAGCAACAGGGGAGAAAAAAAGATATTTCTACAAAACAGCCAAGGATGCTGGTAAAGGCCTCAAAAGCTAGCACAAGGAATCAGGGGCAGCTGTAGAACCAGGAACTCACTCATCTCTGGAAAACAACAAGATTTCAAGTTAATGGGTTCTCTGGAAATCCTACCCATATTTCCATTTTTTCCAGAGTAACTTATATCAGCATCAGCAGTTAGTATGACACTGGGTGGTCACACACACATAGCGCTTTCTGCTGGTAGTCACGAAAAAGCTGCAGAATCCCTCTCGTTTATTATGTCATAATTTATTAGTCATGTTCAGCAAAGATTTAATTCACATCTGTAAGTATAGCCCATTGAATAACAACGATGAAACTCTGTAACACTCTGGTGCAATGCAACAGGCAATAACTGTTTTTTTCCTGTAACTGTCTGTTAGTAATTTAATAGATTAATAACTAATTAACTGCAATTTACAAGGGTATAAATGCCTTGAGACTTTCTGGTGACACAAATAGAGTAATGTAGAGAATTTATTCAACAAAATTATATAAATTATATACATCTACACACAATGACAAGTTATACATATATATTTGTTTGTGTGTATACATTATAGTTGCATGAGTACATCTTCCGAGCCACATCATCTCATGCTCTCCTTGCAATACACACACACACACTCTACATATATGAAAAATGGACCTAATGCCCTGCAGCGTTATGCCCTGTGACTTTGGATATTGACTGAACATTTGCCATCTATCTCAGAAAATCCCCTCTGATGGCACCAACCCGGAGCTTCCTACTGCCCCCTATGACTGTGGTGGTTTGAGGGGGGCAGAAGGACTGGAGGAACCACTGGCCTCAGGAGGGACTGGCTTTATCACAAGGGATACTGCAGTTTCATGCCATAAATTGGTGCCAACAAGGTCTTGTTAAGAAATGTAACTGAAAAGCGGGAGAATGATAAGCTGTTCCCATACATTTCTCCTCTGCAATCCTTCTCATGTATTTTTTCTTCTCCCACTTTTTTTTAATGGCTGGTACAGACTTTTGACAGTTCCACAGGTGGAAAAGACACAAGAATCTTTTTGGATAATACTAGGAAAATCAAAAATATTTTTACATTTTTGTAGAACCTTTCATCAGAGGATCACAAAGCTGTTGATGTAGCACGCTAAGTATTACTAGTCCCATGTTAAAGACACAGAAACGGTGACACAATCACATGATTTGGCCAAAACAAGATATAACCCCCACTGTTTCCTTTTCTAACGATTGGGGCATGTGTTTCCCCTCCTCCAGGACAGGAATTAAGAGGGAAAGTGATTGTGCTAGCTGTGAATTCCTGGAAAGCCCAAAGGCACTGGTTGAGCAGCCCTAGAAGAGGTGTAAACTTACTGAGTTGTTTATTTGTTTTAAATATCAAATAGGGTGAAAACAAAAAGCCACTGAAAAATGTCACTGAAATCTTTTACACAAGCATTTGTTTCTCTGGAAGAAAACATTAGAAGGAATGGGAACAATGTATCTGGGAAAGGTTGAATAGTAACAGAGAGGAAGCCATGCTAGTCTATACACTATCAAAACAAAAAGCAGTCAAGTAGCACTTTAGCAAAATAGTTTATTAGGTGAGCTTTCGTGGGACAGACCTACTATCTTTGGATGGGAATAGCAATTTCGATGTCTAGCCGCCTAATGTCGATTTCAACGTTGAAATAGCACATGGCGCCTGTAGACGTGACGCGTGCTATTTAGATGTGCCAGCTATTTCGAAGTAGCCGGCTAGTGTAGACGCACCCATGAAGTGTAAAAATGCCACCAAAGTCCTTTACTGATAGCCCAGCTAAAGAACAGATCCTAGGTGCAAAGTTGTACTTCCTATTCACATCACAGTGTGCATGTGGTCCAGTGACAAAAAGGCTCTGGCAGACAAGTATTTGATTTGGACCCTTGTTTGGCAGCTGCGCTCACCAGAGTAATTATTCCTTCCCCCACTTCCATGCAAACATCTGTTCGTGGCAACCATCCATGATGAGTTGTGATCTGTACCAAGCTATTTAAGGACACCAGAGATCTGGTTTGGCAGTGACTCCAATCTACTGACTGGATTAGTGAAACGTGTCAGGTCTGAACGCCAGTTGTGTACGTAAATAAGGAGACGGGGTTGAAGAGCTGCATGTGCCAGAGCCTATTCCAGAGGGTAATTATATCACATAGCACAGCATATGTTGTTTCAACAAACTGCCACACGGGAGAACATTGTAAGCCTGTGGTTCTCCACCTTCTCATGATGCTTCTGTGACTCCAGAATAGTCTCCCTATGGCCAGGGTTAGTCTCATGTCAGGGAGTTGTAATGGAAAATCTAAAACTCAAAAGCAAAGGCTAACGATCATTATTTTAGCTGTAAGTGTGTTTTATTTGTAGTGTTCCCTTTAATTTTCGCCACCCCAAGTGGAATGAATTTTCTTATATGCACCACTGTGGAGGTGATGTGCAACACAGAAGTGATGTGTTCGTGCACATAACAATATTTATGTGGTGGGAGCAAGGCCACATGGTTCTGAGTTTGGGAGGGGGCTTACGACTGTGGCAGAGGGTAGGGGTGCAAGGGATCTGGCTGGGGGTGCAGACCCTGGGATGGTGCTGGGGATGAGAGGTTCAGGAGTGCAGGGAGAGCTCCAGGGGAGGGCTCAGGGCTGGGGTGCAGGAGAGGGTACAGGCTCTGAGGTTGAAGTGTGGGATTTGGGTGGAGCCTAGGATGAAGGATGAGGTGCAGGAGGGTCCTCAGGGCTGGGGGGAGGTTTCAAGATGGGACAGGAGGTTGGGGCTTGAGCTTACCTGGTCCCCTTTTCCCAAGTCATGGCAGCCCTGTGCTGGGGCCAGCGGGGGGGGGGGGCGGGGGGCGGGAGAAGGGCTTCCATCTGCTGGCTGCAGCAGCTCTATGCTAGCTCCAGCAAGGAGAGGTGCCCCCCACCCTACTGGCCCCAGAAGCTTCAGGGCCTGGGGAGAGATATCTTAGGGAGCATAGGTCCTAAGGAAAGGTGCTGGCCTATGTAAGCCCTGGGGTGGTGGGCAGTCATGGGCAGCTGCGCTCTCAACTGAGGGAGGGGCTGCCGGAGGGAGGACGCCAGACTCACAGCCATGGGTACCAAAGTCCTTTCTCTATCCACAGAAGAGGGTTAGCGCAAGCAGGGCCAGCTTCCTCTACTCGGCTCTGCCACTGAGCCTCCACCCTGAGCTGAAGAGACCACTTCTATCCGTAGCATCACCCCAGCGCCTTGGGGCAGCAATCATGCACACTGACAGAACCGTGTGAGATGCTGTGCGAACACAGAACAAAAACCTATTCCTTGTCCCCCAAAAGCTGACAATACACCCAGAGAAAGAGGCTCAGTCTCCAAGGTCCAGCCAATCTTTGTTCTGCCCACTAACACTGCCAGCAAGGGCTCACTTAGATCCACACCGGTAGCCTTGCCAGGCCCTTGGTGTGACACCAGCAGCATCATTTCCCCATGGCCACCAAAACAAAGTCACCCAATGTCAAGGCAGAACTGAGCCAGGTTCAAAACTGTTCACCCTGGAGTGAAAGCCAGTCCCTTTATACAACCACTCTCTCCCGGAAACAGAAGGAAACCCCCTCATCCCCCAAGAAAAAATAAAACAAACAATTACTTTGTTGGATCCCTTTAAGAGTCAGTATGGCCATTTCCACCCTCTGCAGTCCAATCCCTCCTGAAGACCCACTTCTAATGTGATGCCTGCAAAAAACTCACAACCTAATAATGACAAAGTTGGCAAGTGGGGGCAGCCTCTGCATATCGAATAGAAAATAAAGCCTGTTTGTGATCAAGGCCTGGCCAGTTACTGTCTTGATCACCTGCACCCTTGAAAGCTGTAGAGAAAGTATAGGGAGTGTAAGCACTTTGGAACACGGCTGGCACCTTTCTTCATGCGTGTACAGCCCCAAACACATTGTATGTGCCATCTGAAACAAGCTAGAAATAAACAGCAATAATAGAAACCTACAGCATGGGACACCGGCAGTTCACAAGCTCAGCAGTTGCTGAGGGGTTAGTCTGTATCTGCAAAAATTATAAGGAGTCCTGTGGGACCTAATATACTAACAGCTTGATTTGGGCATAAGCTCAGCAATGGCTCTCACAATTACTTCTTATGCGGTAATGATTTGACAGGTACAGAATTTTTAACATTTAAAACAGATAAATGAAAACCAATGTTTAAAAACCTGTTTCCAGTTTGTGAGCTTCTGTGTGTCGGAATACGACAATTTCCCAACGTTACGATAACGTGCACATGAATCATCCATGGGGAGACAAACAGCAGGCCAGATTTTTTCAAATAGCAGGGTCATGTTATGCTACAGACCGTACTATCTTTTGAAGACATACATGCTCACAGAAAAGCCATCTGTTGGCTGCTCCAGCCCTCCGGGAGGAATTTCACGCCATTTGAAGAACTCTACAGCTGGCAAGGGCTGTATGTGTAGGCTGGAACTTTACCCTGTGTTGTGGCTGCTTCTGGACCCAGACATGGGCTGGCCACTGCTCAAATGCAGTTGCAAGATCTAATGTATCAGCTGCCTGATGCAACATGGAAACCCGAAGTTTCTCCAGGTCAGTGAATAGGTGAGCTACACAAAAGGAAGGCAACTATTGTCAAATATAACAATAGCAGGAAGTCAAAGGTAGCCAACTTCAGACTAGAAATAAGGCACACGTGTCTGAGGGTGAGAGTAATTAACCACGGAAACTTTACCAAGGAGGACAGTAGATTCTGCAAAACTGACTATTTTTAAACCAAGATCGGATTTTTTCAAAAGAGCTGTTTGTACTATTTTTATGGCCTGTGTTCTACAGACCCGATTATCCCAACAGCCCTTTCTGGACTGAGGATCTATGAAACAGTACGGTAAATATAATCTTATACCACAAACATGTCAAAAATGAATAAAACCTACTGCCCATAACTTTTAATGAAACTACTTCATAAATGTCAGTGAAAGTTACAGGCTCTGGAAGTGTAACAAACCCACAATGCAGAGTTTCTCTTGCTTCAACTGAAGCCAATGGCACAAGAGCAGAACCTCTCGGGACAACACGATGACAGAACAGCTCTGAACACCTTCGGGCCTAGTCACGAAAGATGCCCCACACCAATGGATTGAAAAGTCTCACAGGACTGGCCCTTTAAACTCTGGGTCCGAGGTGCTCCACTGATGTAAAATGAGCTAGCACCACTGAAGTCAATGCGGCCACGCTGATTTACATGAGGTGAGCTACTGATCACAGGACCTAGAGCCTGCATCTCTTGTGCACCCAAAACTCCCATTGACTCCAGTATAGGATCAGCTGCTAACTTTCACCTTCCAACGACATCACGCTTTTAACGCAGGCTGACAAACTGCTTCCCCATATGACTGTATCAGGGATTTTGATAAAAATGCCAGATTCTCCTCTCTTCCTGACGCCTGGAGATAACAAAATACCCCAGTGCATGAGCACACACTGTTGCTGCTGGAAGCCTTTATTCTGTGTAGTGAAATCCAGGCTAATTAGATGAGATGGAATCAATGGATCAGGTCATGTAAACAACGTGAAGGGGCTGCGCTTGGCACGTGAATGCTGGCCACATGGAGGAGGAATCTTACAAACAGGAGCAGGCTGCACTCCGATAAATTGTATGAGTCACCCTACAATGAGGAGTAACAGGGTCATGTTTGTGCTTTCAAAAGGCTGGGAAAGAGAAAAAAGTAGTTCCTGGATTTGACACCGTAGCTAGGTTTTGAGCAGTTTGATTAGTAACTCAGCTGTTGTGGCACTTGAGCTTAATGAGCTTAGTTCATGATAGACAAACAATATAGGGAGGGTCAAATTTGGACCTGGTGCAGCAGTGAGTACACTACTGCAGACATGAACATGGCTCACAGCCTTAGTCAAACGTGGGCAGATTATCTGCCTTAGGGCCTGATCCAGTTCTCACTGCAGTGAGTCACAAAACCTGTGTTTGCTTCAATGATGCAGGATCAGGCCCATAGGCATACAGTGCGAATTTCACCCCCTTGAACCTCCACGCACCATTCAAGCACTCGTTTGAGCATTTCAGCAGGATATTAAGTGGCGTACAGGCTTTTTTCTGGTCCTCCAGACCAACATTCCCTCTAATTTTTTCATCCACGTACAGAATACATATTGTTCTGTGCACCAAGGCATGTGCAGATGTGCACCGCTGGTAGAAACACATGCTGCCAGATGTTGGCGCTCTGCTAATCTGCTGGGCAGCCCCTGACTCTCACCTGGGTGGCCAACCAAGTGCTCAGCTTACAGGGAACACTGCTCTAGACTGTACAGGGATGAATGCCTTATACTGCACCACGGTATCCAGGCTCTGATCAAGGGGTACTAACTGAAATTTAAAACCAACATAAGGTGTTGCAGTATTAAAACTCAGGTGTGTGGGGGTGTTCCCTGTTAGCTGAGCACTTGAGCAGCTGCCCAGGAGAAATTTGGGTGCTACTCAGCTGATTAGCACAGCACCCACAGCTATCAGCATGTGTTTCTACTGCTGGCGCACATCCACACATACCTTGGGGCACACAACAAAACTTATCCCACTCATGGACAGGAAAAAATGAGAGAAAACACTAGTGTCTAGGCAGCACTAAGCTGGGGGTGTTCAGAAAATTCATTTTGCCACAAAGCAGAGATCCCCCATGTCATCTCATACCAATGGTGTCTCCCCAACCCTCTCATCTACAGGATCAGTGAAAAGACTGAGGCCTAACACTTGGTAGCTGCACTCATCTGACTTTGTTTGCATTATATTTGTATGAGTTGCCCTGAGGTAATGAGTTATGCTGCACCTCACTAATGTGGATGGGTAACTGGAAGTAATCATTTGTTCATCTAAAGCGATACAAGTCCTTTTTCCCTCTTTAAATTTACGAGAGAGTGTAGGTGGGGATTAACTGAGATCGCTTTACAAATGTTAAACGCTGAAAGTCATTGACTAGAAGCAGCATTCTAATCATCACTAATTAACATGGACAAAGTAATTCTGGAGCAATCTTCTACCTCTGATTGGAAGGAATCCTATTTTTGATCTGTTATTTGTAATACAGGAGCATTGCACTGCTAAGATCAGGGCACCACACAAACAAATGGTAGTAGATGGTAGATTCTATCTGCAATCTAAATAGAAAACACAATGGAAAATCCAGCACACAGGGGAATGAAGTAACTTGCCTTACATCAAAAATCCATGAGTGGTGTTGCCGGGAACATAACCAACACCTCCTGAGACACAGTGCAGGGACCAGAATTTGAAGAATACACGGCCTCAACTGAAGGAATTTATCCTTCTACATAAAAGGATAAAGTTAATCATCTAATGGATCAAGTAACAGATACTTCATTTTGAAAATGAATATAAACCTTGGAACTTTCTTCCTTGCTTCAAAGTGGTTTGCATATGATGAAGGGTAATAATACTGCTTTGGACAGCCATGACCTAGCCACAAGATGAGCTGAGGTCAACATTCTGGGTGCGTCTACACTTGCATTTCTCTGTTGAAAGAGGTATGCAAATGAGGTAAATAAAAAATACAAATTAGGTATGCCTTTGCGTATTTGACACTCATTTGCACTTTCTAATTTCGAAAGAGCTTCTTTCGAAAGCAGAAAGCCAGTGTAGACACTGCTCTTTTGAAAGTAAACCCCATCTTCGAAAGAATCCTTCTTCCCTTTATTTAATGGGAAGAAGGATTCTTTCGAAGATGGGGTTTACTTTCGCAAGAGCAGCGTCTACACTGGCTTTCTTCTTTCGAAAGAAGCTCTTCTGAAATTAGAATATGCAAATGATGTGCCAAATATGCAAATTTGTATATCATTTGTATTTTCAATTTACCTCATTTGCATACCTCTTTCAAAAGAGGAATGCAGGTGTAGGTGCACCCTCTGCCTGGGTCTACACGTGCCCCTTCCTTTCGAAAGGGGCATGTTAATAAGCGGCTTTGAAAGATGCTAATGAGGTGCTGCAATGAATATGCATCACCTCATTAGCATAATGGCAGCTGCAGTGATTTGAAAGTGCGGCTTTTTGAATCGCGCGTCACTCATGGAGACGGGACCTTCTGAAAGGGACCCCCCCAGGTTCTGAAAGCCCTTCTTCCTGTCTGTGATTTGAAAAGCCGTACTTTTGAATTGCCGCAGCCGCCATTATGCTAATGAGGTGATGCACATTCATTGCAGCACCTCATTAGCATCTTTCGAACCCGCTCATTAACATGCCCCTTTCAAAAGGAAGGGGCACGTGTAGACCCAGCCTTTGTGATTTGAATCTTATTGCAGTCCCTCCAAGAGGAAGCTTGTACTAGTAATTGGATAAGACACTCTTCCCTATATATGGACAATATACTAGATTAATTTGGGACTCCAAAAAGATTCTAGCTAGCTCAATTCAAATCACACTTCCACTTTTTGTGTGACTTCAGCTCCTGCAAATGGAGTCAGGTTGACAGCCTTGGAAACTGCAGTTCATTCAGATACACCTGTATTTGTCTACACTGGGGAAAAAAAGGCATGATCTTAGCTAGGCTTAAAATATCAGTGAAGATAAAGAAACTAAGCTTTTAGCCAGAATCTACACCTCTGGGGATCTGGGGTTGAACTCAACCACCTAGCAGCAGATTCATAGAGCTATAATATGGCCATGGCATTGTGGACAATGGATTTCCACCTCAAGCAGCCCCTTACAAGCTGTCTCCCTTCATGGATAATCAGTATGTGAGGACACAGGCTTCTTAAATCCTTCAAAATTGCATCTTCCCACCTCGTTTGTGGCTGACCTTGTACTCTACTTCCACTGATCTCAGATCCGAAACTTTCTCTAGAATGCTACACTCTTCTCCTGGACACAACCACCATGATTGCAGTCATTTTCTTCTATGGTTATTTAATCCCCTGCTATCAGTAACCCAGACAGACAGAAGTGTTCACCTTCTTATGAGCAGCATGGTCATTAGCACTATCCTTAAGCACCTGTGAGGGAGTGAGAGGCAGGCCTGGCAGTGCAGGGGCTAAACAAGGCCTTTTTGCCCAATTAGCTGTGCCCCAGTTCACCTGCAGCCAATGCCAGAGCTGGAGAGCGAATAAAAGGAGGGAGCCTGGCTCAGTTCCTGGCTGACCACTGAAGAAGTAAGAAGAGGTTTTATTGTGTGCTGGACTTCAGCTAGAACTACCTGCTGGGTGAGCTGTAGGTAACTGCAGCCTCCAACTCCTCCCCCAGGTGAAATGGGAAAACCTGAAAGAACAACCTCACTGACAAGAGGGAAAATGGACTCTGTGGGCCATGCCCTGAACTGAAGGAGCACACTTTGGTAGGTGACCAGAAGTCCTACAGCCCTGGGCTCTGTTAATACTAGCCCCTAACTACTGGGCCACCCCACTGCCTGGGGGACCTGACCACAGCAGGAACCAGAGCGCTGACTGAGGATCAGAGCCAAAAAGAGCTGCACAGTCTATGGAAATGTCCTCTGGCCTCTTCTCACTTTTCAATCACATTCCCTAAGATACGTTGTAGTCAGTTTATGAATACCACAGTGGTCACCTCTCACCTTAGGGTTAAGACAGTATTTCACCTAGTCTGGTAATATGACCTCAGGCTGCCAACCCAAGCCAAAAAGCTGAGTTGCCATGTCTTGTTCTGCTATTTTAGCCTTAGTACTGAAGATCAGCTTGTTAGAGGCAGTGCTATCTGCTCCCAGTGCTCTGTCAATGGATCTCAACCTGCATTTGGCAGCACTGCTAGGGTGATAAAGTATTTCAGGGTCTATAGCAGTGGTGGACAGCCTACTGACCCCCTGCTTGCTCCCTTCCCCCAAGTGCCCCTCTCATGAACCGGGGCATTAGAGCACTGCATTTCCTATGCCCCCCGCCTGGCACTTTTGGAAGAGCCAAGAATCACGTTTGCACCTGCTCTCAGCATTCCAGCCCGGGGGCGGGGTGGGGCGGGGCGGGGGGGGGGGGGGGGGGGAAGAAGCTAGGATAGTGTGTGAATCAGGTGACTTGCACACTCTGAAAGTGCTGTGAGGGAGGGGATGGAGTAGGTAAATGCAGAGCTCTGGTTCCCCAGTATGCAAGAGGCACATGGGGCCATAGACACAATGCCACTGGACCACCCACTAGTGCTGGTGGCCCATCTCTGGTCTGGATCCATGTAATCCTTAGCTTCTCTGAGAGTGTTTCCAGCTGGAGGGGTGTGATTTAATGTGACCCCTTGCCCTGGGGACCCAGACTGAGAACATTTCATCCAAATAATGTTTTTAAATTAGACTCTAGTCAGCTGGTTTATAGCAGTTCTGTTGAATCAGGTGGCCCTTCCTGTGAAGTGTTTCCTTAGTAAATCATTCATTTAACTCTCCAAACATACATGGCTACAACTGAAATTATACTGAAAGGCAACTTCTGCAACAAAAATCCTATGGATGCCAAGGAGCAGTAGGCAAATTCTGTAGTAGCTTAGTCTTTGCACAAGTCTGTTGGCTTCAATGGGTATACCTCAGGACAGAATTTAACTCCTGAATTTCCAGCTGTGCCAATGCACAAATAACTGCCAGCCTTCTTCCCCCATTGCCCCTTCTCAAAGCAAGTCTAGAGAGAGATCAGTTTGGTATTGCCAGTGGGTTTTGTAATTTTCCATCAGTTTGACTACTCCATACCAAATCGGGAACAGGAAGCAGAACTCTCGCACTTATCTTTTGTGAATAATAAACTAAGCCAACTCCCTCTAAACAGAAATGTTCCAATGGTTTGCTTAAGCTTTAATATTTTTGTCTGTCAAAAGGCATTTTTATAGCACCCACCATTGTAGTATTTGAGCACTGCACTTGGTAACTTAGATCTGCATGTCTTTGTCCATTACAGGCTTCACAGTGGAATTCTGCCCTCTGCCTCTGCAGATTCTGGGTTGCTCAGCTTGGTCTTGTTTTTTTGTAAGCAGTCCATTTAGTTAGCATTGGACTTTGGCTGGAATGGGAAAGCTTTGGCAAATAAACAGGGCTTGCAATGGGCTCTGAAATCTGTCTGGCTTTGTGGATCAATCTGTAGCCCCTGCTCTGTTTGACTCTGACTGTCCTGATGCCCTGACATTACCCGGTGAGCTAATCACTTTAAACTAGCATGTCGTAAAAAATAACCTATGAAACCGGAAAGTGTCCCTACATGCTGGCGGTGAGCATGATTTTAGAATACAAGTAGAAGAGAAACATGACCTTGCTTAGAAGGGCCTTAAATATATCCCAGCTAAGGTGCTCACAGTGTTTCCCACAGGGATGGGAGCAAGAGTGAAATCCTTCCAACTCTAAAGATGATCAGAAACAAAACTCCCACCTGAGTAAGACTCTTGGCTGTGCTCTGCTGCCTCTCTAGCCTCCACTTACAATTTGTGCCTATCAGCTTTTGAGATGGTGAACCTAGCTGTGCTGAATAGAGCAATTCCACATCGGTGAGATCCCTAATATTTAGTTACCATATCTGACTTCTGAAAAAAGAGGACATCCCTGAGGAGTGTCTGTATCAGTATCTAACAACTCGTATTAATGTGCTATATAAACTGTAACACATTAATACAAGCTGAGTTGGTAGATACCGATAGAAGTCACCCATGAGAAGGCGTGTGTGTGTGTTTGTTTTTTTTTAATATGGTTACCCTCCCAGTATTTGAAAAAAGGGAACTTGCTTCCATGAGTTCAGTGGGCTTCACTGCAAGTATGCTGAGGAGCTGGTCCACAGTTTCAAGCAAAATAATGTATTACATGAACAACAATCATATTTCCTCCAAGCTGCCTTTTATCACAGCCCCTCAAAGCACTTAATGTATATTAAACCTCACAGCACCTGTGATAAGCTAAGCAGTGTTATCCATATTTTACGTCTGCATAAACTGTAGTACAGAAAGGGAAATGACATGACTTCCTCAAAAAATGAGGCAAAACCAGGGTTATAAGATGAGAATCATCAGGCCCAGTCAGATGTCCTAACTGATAAGGCCTGTCCCTCCCACCGAAGCAAGGTAGTTTGCAGCACAACAGCTAGTGGCCTGTAGATTTATTTTAAAAGTAACTTCCAACTGCGTTCAGCCTAACTTCCTTTGTGCAGTCATTTGTTTAATTGTAGAAAGCCTCATTTGTTGTTGCAGATCACAATCCCCACTTGGAGGATAAATTAAAATGACAGCTACATGGAGTGTTCAGAATTTCACTGTTGGATTTATCTGATGTGATGCAGACACAAATATTTAATCCCAACCAAGGAAACAAAAAGGCTCACTTCCAAGAGTTCCAGCTGGAATGAAGTGGGGAAAGTCTTTTGCCAGTAAAGATTTTTCAAAACTTGTCCATTATGCTCCTTGAGGGCGCACACCAACTATAGCTGCAGTTTCAGAGCTGGCAAAGCTCACTTGTATTGAGTGATTAATTTTATTTTGAATTTTATAATTTTTTTTGGACGATAGTATCTTTCACTCTTGTGCTGAACTTTTTTGCTGGTGTGAATTAAAACTTCATTGCAGACATCCCATATCACACGGGAGAGTAAAAGGTAGGTGTCAAATCTGTTAAGGGACAGGGAATGGGATCCCTGATATTTGTGGGATATGGGAACTGGAGAGCTGGAAGGGGAATAGAGGAAAGGAATTGCTGAGAGAGATTCAGACAGCATTACGTAAAATCACTAACTGATGAATAGGTGTTTGTTGCAGCTATACTGTTACTGCAAAAAAAGGAGTGTTTGGGGTGAGTTGGGTTTTTTGGTTAGTTTAACTATTTTCAATGTAAAAGCCTAGTTGAAACAAAGAAATTTTTATAGTTAAGCTCAACCCTCCACTGAACTCTAATTTTCCCCTTAATGTAGCTAGCTGAGGTAAAAATTGCAGAGCTGTTTTACAGTGAAAGCCATGGTGATATAAAGACCCATCTCTTTTTCTGCAATGAGGCACAGCCTGTGTGCATCAGCCAGCCAGTTTCGCACATCTCTCAGCAGATGTGAATGCCCCTCCCATCCCATGTTGTATTTTTTAGGGGGAGTGGAAGAGTTAAACTTTAAAGGATGATGCATGAATATCTGGCAAAAAACCAAGAAGGTAGCTTGCAGGGCAGATTATTTCCTCAGTCTCCAGTAAAAAGGCTGACAAGCTCCAGCAAAGGGAGCTCGTGGGACACCGTCCGTGGCCCTACATCCCGGTTGGGCGGGGGGGTTTAAACACAACTGACATTTCATTGGTGAGGGACCAGCCCCGTGGGAACCTTTGAAAGCCCAGAGCCGGCCGGTGGTAGGAGCAAAGGAAACCGACAAGGTGAATGGGACCAGTCCCCTCTCCCCCCGTGCAAAGCGAAACCGCCCCTGGATTTGTAACCCGCTGGGGTTTGCGGGATCTGCGACCAGCCCCTGCGTTGTGCGTAAACGCGAGGCTCTGCACGGACCTGCGCACCCCCGGCCTGCAGCGCCGCAGCGAGCGCGGTTCTCTGCAGCAGGAACGTCCCCGGCGCCGCGCACGTCAGCCAGGCAGTTACACAAGCGGCCGCGGCGCAGCTGCGCCCGCCCCAGCTCTGCTCCCGGCCAGGGCGGGGGCCCCGGTGACGTCAGCGGCGGGCGGGCGAGCGGGCGCCCGCCATGTGCTCGCTGCACACGTGGAGGCTGGCGAGAGAGCGCGGCGGGAGGGGCAGCAAGACGCCGGCACTGCGCGGTCAGCGCGACCTTCGGCGCCGCGGCCCGACGGGCTGTGCCCTGGGGTATGCGCGGCGCGAGCTCTGCCCATCGCGGTCACGCTGCAGGGGCGGGCCTCGGAGAGACGTCTGAGAAATTCTGTCCCTAGGGCGCTTCCCCCCTCTGGCCTGTCTGCTCATGTGCCCAGCGGCTGACTCAGGCACTGGGCTTGGAGAGCAACTCTGCGCCGGGCACTTCTCCCTCATTCAAATGAACCATCCACCAACCCCCAAATTCAGCGGGAGATCTCTTTTTTGTCTAATCCAGCTGGTCTGCCGTAGCCCCGGGAGGGAAGGAAGGGACACAGGGAGGTGGATGTAAGACTGGGAGTGTGCATAAGAGGTCTCCTGTCAAGCAGGAGGATGTAATGTGGCCACTTAGAAGGGGCACCTCCTGGTTCACCAGGACGGTGCAGAGGCACATACTCAGCAAGAAGCAGCACAGGGAGAGAAATAAGGGGTGTCCCATGGAGAAGGGGCCTGCTGTAGCTGCAGGTGTCACAGCATAAGCTTGAAGGACCCCAAAAAGACTTACAGAGAGAATTAAACAGTGTGGCCCACCCGAGTTAGGTAACAGGCACAGAAACACTCCACAGTGATTTAGGGGAGGAAATCAGGACTGTATCCTGCCAAAAGGGAAGAAGTTGTGTATCTACCTCCCACATCTGCAAGAGATGCAGCAAGGACTGTCACTCTCGTGTGGGTCTTCATAGTCACAGTAGATGCTGTAAATGAAGCCCTCAATTGAAACTATAAAGGGCGCGATCCATAGTCTATGCAGACTGAAGGATGCCCTGCAGCTGCACCACCCTGGTAGGCACCAGTTGCATGCTGCTGGAATCACAGAGCTGAAATTCAGGTGACCAGGATGAACTGTACAATAGGACAGTCCTGGGGATTGTGGGAGAGGAAGGCGCCCTGACTGCACTTCTTTGTGCTTTTCATGAAAAAGGCCTTGGGATCTGCAATGACTACAAGCAGGTGGAGCCACAGTTTCCTGTCTCATTCTACAGAAGGCCAGCCCAGCAGGAGGGTGCACCCTGAAATCATGCTCGAGTTGGGGTCACTACTGACTCAGTGTGAGAAAAGTGTCACCTGCCCAATCTTGCTCCTGGGGTTGCCTGTCCAAATCCTAATCCGGACTGACCTGGTTTGGCTTGTGAGATCTGCCAGGATCAGAGCATGAGGTCATTGTGTGGCGAGAGTCATGCAAGACACATTAGTGATAATATACCTGTCTCACCCTCTAAGCACAGCATAAGACTCAGATGCAGCTGTTTATAAACTACTGGGTGCTGCCTGTACTAGGAGGAATAGGTCATCGTGTTGGTGTTCAGAAGTAGTGATCAAAGTGTGGGGGAATCTCTCATGCCTCTGAGGCAAATTCCTGAATGGCATCAGAATGTGTAACTCCACTACTTGCCAATAGACTCACACTTAATGACTACTTTGAATTCTATCCCCTATATTTAAAATCAGGTCCACGCTCTTGTCTGCTTAGTGCAAACACCAATTAATTAGCTTCAGTTCCTCATCACCCTGGGTAGGGCTAAGAGGTAATCCTACAGAAGTTCAGTGCTAACTACCACCCTGTTTCAGACTTAAGATTGGTGGGGTAATTTTCTACTCTCTTGGTCTTGTCTTTGAGGGTCGAAAGCAGGGGAAAGAGGCAAGAGCTAGCAAAGACAGAAGTATTTTTGGAAGGGAAATAACACATTTCCCTTGGTGTCCAAATGTGACATTAAATTTTCTCTATAAAGATAGTCAGCTTCCAACTAGCTCCGCTCAACCCATCCACTGTAAAACATTTCTTATAATCAGAACAGTAAAATAGTAATGCTTATGCTATGTCTACATGGCGAGTTGGCTTCAAAATAATTTACACAATTTCTGCTACTCAAATTGCATAAATTATTTTGCAAACTCTTATTCCGAATGTGGTGCTGTCCAAACGGCACTGAAGTTTGGAATAAGCGGCTATTCTGAAACTCCTGTTACCCCTCGTATGATGAAGGGTACTGGAACTGGAAAACCTCAGAACTGGAAAACCTCAGAATTGGAAAAACTCAAAAAGCCAGCACTATTTTGAGCGTGGGGAAAAGACGTGGCAACGCTGTTTCGGGATAGATTTGTATCCCAAAATAGCAATCACTATGTAGACATAGCCTCAGTGACATGAGTCTGGCTGTTGAAGTGTTTTTCAAAAGAAAAGTAGAGAATTGCCCATCTTCCACTTCTAACCACAAAAATGCAGTGTGATAGAAATTACTGGTCAGACAAAAAGAACATCTAACCAGCGCAGTTGGCAACACAGCTGCATTAACAGAATTGCAATGGTGATCATGCTTGACCTCAGCCAGGCTCCAATCCTATCCCTTTGCACAAACAAAGTGCATGAAGCCTGTAGGAGTTCGCCTCCTGCACCTCCCTGTCACAGTGCTACAGCAATGTACAAAGAGCACCTATAACCTTTCTGTGCCTGCTATTTGCGGATCCACCTTCAGTGCACCCAGCCACACCCTGCCTCTGCCCTATTCCCCAGCCTGTGTTACCACCACTACACTCCCCACCATACAAAGCTCCACAGTAGACAGGAGGTAGACATCCACACACACCATAACCTTCTCAACCTTCCACAGTGAAACATAAACAGCTAACTGAAGGGCCACGTGAAAAAAGTGTAGGTGAGAGAGCATCTGAACAATCCACGCACAGAAGTTAATGGTTTAATGGGAAAAGTAAAGATCCCCTCCTCCTCTGGGCTAGACAAAGCCTGCTGTGCAGATGGGTTTGTGAAGATCTTCATGTAATCACCAGTGCATTATACTTTTGAGAGGGTATCACTCCACTTTCATTTCCATAGTGCTTTCTCTTACTGTGAACAATGAGATTTAAGGGGGCAGAAACTTGCCTCAGCTTACCCACTGAGCTTGGATTTATGTAGACAGCAGCCCAAGCTATCTCCTACAGAAGGGTTCGCGAAGGATGTTGCAATATGCCACGAGGCTATCAAAGGTACTTCAAGCTGGTTGAAACACTGGATATATTTCAGAAACAAGACAAACAGAGGTCTCAAATATGGCTGGCACCCTATTTTATACCTCAACAACCATCTCGGTCAGCTTGCCAGGTATATTTTCATTTCCCAGGCAGCAAAGTCCGCACAGTCTGGCCTACTCCTACCAGCATAAAGCCCTACTCAGCCCAAATACTGCCACCCCCACCCCATTCATCCCAAGATCCCAGACAATAAGAACGTCAGGACTTCACTAGAGGACAGCGGATGTGATTGCTTTTGGAGCAGCAGAAGAAGGTGCTGTATTGTTGTCTTACCCGTTCACATTCTCTGTTTTCTTTGCTGATAACTTCCCAGACAAAAAGTGGCTTTTACAATAGGAAGAAATGAACAGAAGGCAGCTGAAAGCTCGACACCACAATGTGGTCATTGTGCACTTAATGGAAGGATGAATGCGAATAATTATACAAAGATTTACTTTAGTTCAGAGCCTTTTGGTAATAACCTGACAGCAAAACAACAGCATGGCCTGGATTTTTGCAGTTGTCACTTGACAGAGTGGCTAGGTAGGCTGCAACTACAGTCTACATTGACATGTCTTTCAGTTCCAATGGGTATGTGTACAGATGAGTGCACAGTCGTGTGTTCTTCCCGAACCCCCTCCCCCCACCCAAAACAGTACACAGCTCCCAAGACATCTGTCAAAGGCGAACCCAGCATCACATTTCATTTCCCACTCAGGTCTGCACAAATGATGACTGGCTTCCTAAGTGATGAATGGATGACCAACGGGAACACAATTCAGAGAGAAAACTGATGCAGATGCCACATGGGGAAAGCTCAAGGGAGGTGGGCTGCTCTTTTGAGTCAATGACCATGTTTTGGACTGTCCTAACTGCAGATTATGCTTCCTAAGTACTTAAGGACATGACCACATATTTCATAAACTGTCTGAATGGAAACATTTATCCTCCTCTTACAAACAGCTCCATCGTCAGGAAAATCCACTGCTATAATTAGTTCAAGAGCTTAATTCTTAGCAATATAAAGATCTGATTGCACATTTGATTACAGTGTGGTGCTGCTGCCTGCGCTACTCCTAACTCCTGAGGTATCTTACGATGGAGCTAGGCAACAGAGACAGGGAGAACCAGTCATTCCCAATGACATCCTCAAGTGAATTCTAACTTGCATTCCAGAGGCACAGAATAAAAATTCTGCTCAAGAACAGTGTCTGCCCAGGGACAGATCTGCACTTGTATCAATATTCATAGCACGTCAGCTAACAACGCCAGAGACGTCTCTGTTTGCGGCATCGTGACTTTGGACTCGACTCCCAGATGTGAGAGTAGGCGATCAGCTCACTCTGTCTCTGCTAGTGCTAATGGAAGCTCAGCCCTCTGTGACAGCAGCCTGCTTTGGAAATCAAAGGAAAGGTTCACGACTTTCCCAGTGCCCATTAGCTGCAATGACCTTTCTCAGGAAAACAGCTCCACTCCTTTTGGTTACACACTGGGTACCACTGGCATCTGATTGGGTCCCACCCACCCACACCAAAGGCATCCCTCTGGACACAAATAGAATTAATCAAGGCTATTAAGAAAGCCAAGGGATGAGTAATAGTGTCATCCTTGAAACTGGAGAGCAATTGCTGGGCACCTGGAGTGCCAGGTGAAGTCATGGGGAGAGATGGATGCTCAGCACCTCGGAAAGTCTACAGAAAGAATACCTACATGCACAGATATTTAGCAGACACTCATCTTAAATAACAAAGATAGTTGTAACTCATGCTTACAGTTAACTTTAAAATTACAAGGTGCAATGTTGGCAAGTTAAATACTGTGCCACTGTTGAATACTCTGAAAATTGTTAAATAACTAAAAGGTGTTTGGTACTTAAAGGTTGAACCTCTCTAATCTGGCACTCTCTGATCTGTCAACAGCCACAATCTGGTATGATTATTGTTAGCTGGATGACTATTTATCATGGGTGTAACCAAATTTCTCACAGTCCCATAAAGTTTGTTTACAGCCACCCTTCCCGGCTCTCGGGTGTTCTGTGCTGTTATTCAGCTCTAATTTACCCCTAAATGTCTTCTAAGAACCCAGTAAGCGGAGGAAGTGTTGGTAATGTTGCTAGACAATACCGACCTCCCATAATCCGGCAAATTCTCTCGTCCAGCACTGGTGAGGTCCCAAGGATGCCGGATTAGGGTTCAACTTGTACAGAGCAATGCATACAAACGATGGCTTCCAGCCCTCAGCTGCTAACAGTGCCACACTTAGGTTAAACACAGCTCTAGACAGCCATGAACACTTGCTCACTGATTTCACCAAGAGTTGGGCCTCTATACACCAGGGCTGAATTTAATCCTTAATTCTCTCACTGATGTTCTCCTGCATCACAGCCATTCACAGCTTCCAGGCCTGTAGCTCAAGTTTAATGCCACAGAGCATGTCAGATATGCAGCGCATCCTTGTGTTCCTCCAAACATTTTAGAGGCATTCAAAACAGTCACAAAAAGTATTTGCGTTTTGGATACCCAAATATGCATGAGGGGGGCAATTCACATCTGTGCAGAGGACCAACACCAGACTTCTCTATGCTCCATTTTAAGCCCCCTAAATTCATGTTGAAGTGTTGCATGATCCTTGGATTGGCCCCCTGCAGCAGAGTGAAATTTGACCCCAAGTGAATTGCTCTCATGGGCATGAATGACTTTTGGTTACTTAGGCATTTCTGACAACAGGAGTTTGGATTACAGGGGGTAGTCCCAGCAGGTCGAAAGATGCTGAAGATTTTGCATGTTACAAATGACAGCTATAAATTAATGAGGATTTTCTTGTTCCTTTTACCTTTGTAAGCAAAATAACTCAACCAAAGACAAAAATAATGAAACTTTAAAAATAAAAGCCAATAATTGTAGATTTTTGCAGCATCAAAAAAACCCACTCTAAATCAGCAGCCAGGAGTAACAATCGGTTGCAAGAAGGACATACCTGGATGTATCGCAAGGCACTCCTTAGAACGCTGAGGTTTGAGGTCTTCTTATCATCTACATTGGGGATGTTGCGTTTTAACGTCTCAAAGCATTCTTTCAAATGTGCACGTCTGAAAAAAACAGCGCAAATTGTGTGTCAGTATAAGGGAGCATAAACCCAAAGGTCATGTGACTGATGATCAGAAATATATTTGGGGCTGAATCCAGCAAAGTGTTTAAACATGAGTCACAGTCAGTGTGATTGCCTGCACTCTTAAAACTGGGCTAGTGTGGTCCAGTGGATAGGTGACTAGAGTGTATGGCCGCGTCTACATGTGCACGCTACTTCGAAGTAGCGGCGTCAACTTCGAAATAGCGCCCGTCACGGCTACACGTGTTGGGCACTATTTCGAAGTTGAAATCGACGTTAGGCGGCGAGACATCGAAGTCGCTAACCCCATGAGGGGATGGGAATAGCGCCCTACTTCGAAGTTGAACGTCGAACTAGGCCACGTGTAGATTATCCACGTCCTGCAACATTGAAATAGCGGGGTCCACCATGGTGGCCATCAGCTGAGGGGTTGAGAGATGCTCTCTTTCCAGCCCCTGCAGGGCTCTATGGTCACCGTGTACAGCAGCCCCTAGCCCAGGGCTTCTGGCTGCTGCTGCTGCAGCTGGGGATCCATGCTGCATGCACAGGGTCTGCTATTTCGATGTAGCGTGCACGTGTAGACGTAGCCTATAAGACCTAGATGCTATTCCCAATTTTGCCAATGAAGTGTTGTGCGACCTTAGGTAAATCCTCTAAACTCTTTGTACCTGTTTTCCCTTTCACCATTTCTTTATTTATAGATTGTAGATCTTTATGACAGGTACTGTTTCTTACTATTTATTTGCAATATAGTGGGGCCCTGATTGCAGGTGAGGCCTCTACGTACTACTTTAATACAATAAGCAACAATATTAATATGCATGGGCTGATGTACTTTGCTGGATCAGGGCTTTGCAGGGTTATTGTAATGCAATTGGGTAGTAAGCAAAATATATTAGAAAGCAGCAAAGACACGAGTCAGCTAAAAAGAAGTTGGGTAATATAAGATCAATTAAAGGAACTATACATTTTGTTCAGGTCTTTCTATAAAAATGAGTGGTTATAGACTACAAGCATAAGAAAGGGTGTTACAATAAAAAATCTGGCTTTCTACGTACCTGTTCTTCTCCAATTTATTATGTACTTCCCTGGTCCCAACCCTGCAACCCAAACAGAGCAAAGATAAACTCAGTGTCAGGTTTAGAACTATGTCCATTTAACCTGAGTCTTCAAACTTTATCTGAGATATAGAGAGACGTTTTTAGAGCATGTTAGAAAACTGTTCAGAAATAAGTTTTTATAACATACCATTTATAAGTATAGTATAGACCTACTATATATGATATATACTATATATAAATAATATATTATAAACACACGCATCTCATTCATATACACAGTATACCAGGTACACATGGTTCCAGTTAGCATACTAGGTATATATATTAGAGTGGGGACAAGATGCAAAGGTATTTACATTAGTGTGAATTTAACATATGTTCACAGCAATAATTACTGTATTATCCAAGCTCTGATGGAGTATTTGGAGCCAGACTTCAGACCCATTTCTAACCCAGGCCCACCCACCAGTTGGAGTGGGAGTTCTGCACTTATACACTAAAACGTATGCTTCTTGGCAGGCATGCGTTAAAGCTTTTCATTTTCTACTGTAACTGAAATAACGGAATCAAATATAAATATGAAATAATGTAATCAAGGACACCAGAATTCTCCAGTCACTGTTCTATTAACACAGTAAAGCACCAATGCTCCAGATTTTATAAAAACAGAAAAACTTCTTTCAGAATCAATGTACATATGTCACCGCCACCTTGCTACAACTTAGCTCAGGTGTTCAGAATCTATGATATATTATTAGACAGAGAGAGTGTATCTTCCATATAGTCATCACAATTATGTACCATTGATTAAAATACCCTGAAAGAGAGGTCATTGCAAGGGCTAAATTATTCAGGTAAAACTAAATAGCCCTCGGCCTTTCCCCATGAAAATAGTTATGAGCTGATTAAAACATCTCTCTGCATACATGTGTCTGGACAAGCAGCTCCAGAGAGACAACAGCACAAGGTGTTTCATCCACATGCATTAAACAAGGTAGCATTTACAAGGTGGGTTGCTCAACATATGGTACATGCTCCTACATCCAGGTAAGCCTTGTATGGAGTGCAAAATTTAACAGTCCAGTTGTCCTGGAAACAAGCAAATCGTAATTGGAGCCAAATTGTCAAGTGCACTCCGCGTCATTAGAACCTGCCAGGAATAATGGGTGCAAGTCTGGAATTGGCTGCCTGTAACCAGTCCTACAGACTGACTCAGCTTTGGTAGTCCAGCAGCAGCAGCACTTTTCCCATCCCGTAAAAAAGAGCTGGTTCTACAATACAGAAAGAAGCATTTAGGGCCTGTTCCCAAAACGCGGGGACACAATTGCTTGCTTATTAAGGAACTGCAATTGTAATCACCGGCACTGCACAGATACTGGACTTGCATGAACACAAATGGCCAGTTATGCAGCTATCTAGCAATGTGTATGAGCGATCTCTTTTTCCCAAGCAATCCTGGTCAGTGTTCCCTCTAATTTTTAATGTTCATGAGCAGAATAATTTTTGCTATGTGCCCTGAGGCACGTGCAGATGTGCACCACCAATAAACATGCTGCCCACTGTGGGTGACTGCAGGTGTAATGCTAACCAGCTGGGCAGCACCTGAATCACTGCTGGGCGGCTGCCCAAGCGCACAGCTTACAGGGAACATTGGTCCTGGTAGCAACTCTCTTTTTGAAAATCAAGTGCTAAAGACTGTAACCTTTCCAGTTAGAATTATGAGTCTATTTTGAGGAGACAAATCACTATCCTCTTCATAGCTTCCTGGTTTAGACTCTTTTCCATTCCCTCTTCCCAGGAAAGCAAGGTGAAGGACAGAATCTTTGCATCCCCAAAAGACATAAGATCCTTTAATCTTCTCTGCACTTTCCAGCTCTTTCCCCTGATGTCAAGGCACGATACTGCGGTCATTCTCCTTTGGCAGAGGTGAACAAGATGACATTTCCCCTTGGCAGCGGGTCAATATCACTCAGTCAGCCAAGGGGTGGCAGATGCTGTGCAGCAATGCCAGGCACTTGCTCTCCACAAATAAGCAGAATTCACAGCCCTCCATTCTTGTTTTACCGTCGCATTAGAGCAATGCTGAGAACTAATGCAGAGGGAACTGGAGAGCACAGACCACACACGATGGACTGCGGAGCTCTGAACCTCTTGACTAGCAGGGCAAATCCAGCGCAGTTTGGTAACAAGCGAAAAACAATGCCAGTTTTTGTTGCCTGAGACCAAACTGAGCTCTTGCCTTGCACACCAAAAAGAACAGCCTCACGTCTAGCATCCTTTATCGCAATTTGAGCAGAGACACAGAAGGCTGAATGAACAATAGAAACGTAATGTCGTCACACCCGCAAAGGTAGTCACTCCAGGCCAGGGTTGAGTCAAATTGGAAGAACAGCACAGGAGCAGACTGCAGAGCCTTCACCTCTGCTATACCTGTTATCTGCCTAGAGAGAGGACTTTAGTTGCAGCTCACGTATAATTCTGTCTCCACAAGGTTCCCCTTTAATTCTTGAACTGAGACACCAACTACAAAGAACTTGTCCACCACAGCCGAACATGGGCATGTTTACTCTGTTACTTTCTGCACACCACAGCCAGAGCAGTCCTTCTCTTTGAAACATGACGCTCGTGTGCTCACCTTCCATTTAATTTAATATTTTAAATTATTGTTGCTCAAAAAATAATTAAGATGCATTCTGCAGTGGGACACTCTACTAATCACAATGAGATTTTAACAGAGCTGTAGCTAACAGCGTCCATGCATGGTTTCCCAAGCCATCAGGGACAGAGCTTTTTTTTTTTTTTTCCCTTCCCTGAGCACCATCACAAACCTCCTGGGACCAGAGAGGTAGTCTAGACCAGGCCATCCTTTCCAGAAGGCCTTGCAGCAGTCAGACTTGTCTCGTGTACCATCCAGGTTTCACCTCACTTAAAAATGACTTTCTTAAAAAATCAGCCCTAAAAATACAAAGTGTAACAGCACACTATTACTGAAAAAATTGTCACTTTCTCATTTTTACTGTATAATTACGAAATAACACAACTGAAATATAAACACTATACCTACATTTCAGTGTCTAGTATAGAGCTGTAGAAGCATGTCATTGTCTGTACGAAATACCAGTATGTACTGACTTTGTTTGGGCTTTCTACATGGCTAATTGTAAAACTAGGCAAATATCTAGATGAGTGGATGTTCCCCCAAATGACCTCTGGATAATCCAGGGATAAATGGAACCCTGGTTAAGAGCCACTCCTCTAGAGAACTGTTTTATAATGTAGTGTGGGGTTGGACATAAAACCGTGTTCTGGGTAGAGCAAACTAAGCTAACATCTTGCCACCAACAAATGTGTTCCAACACTTATGGCATCTGCATAGTTGTGATTTGACTGTCGACCCAGTTGGAGACCCCTTCACAAAGTAGCAATGACTCAGATTTGACACAGCCATCAAAAATCCCATTCCCCCACTTCTCCGTTTTCTTTCTCTCACAAGTGCTCCAAAGATCATACGCCCCCTGCAACATAACGTATGTGTAAAATGTTGGAAGAGTTTCTAGGGACTCACCCTCCAGGTCTCTTCTTCTGCTCATTTGGTTTGGCATCGTCAGCCGGAGCCAGCTTAAGAGCGTTGAGCTGCTGAGGTGGTGCCGGGTGCTGCTGCAGGGGTTGATGAGGTTGGGGCTGTACTGACTGCTGAACCACATGATGCTGAGAAAGGGCCAGCACTGGAGCAGCATACTGCTGTAATTGCTTGGGGCTACCAGAAGGGGGTGTAGCAGCCTTGGCGTCTGGAAGAGGAGGGCCGGATGGTCTCTGTATAAGAGGTGCAACGGATGACACTTCCTTGCTGATGCTGGGAGTGCTTATGAGAGGCTGGTGGCGTTGTATGAGCGGAGGGGACAGTGCAGTTTGGGATGCTTGCTGAGGGGGGCTAGTGACCACGGGGATGGGAATGACTGATATGGGGGCTGCTAGGGGTGGAGGCGGAGGAGGAGGAGGAGCTGGTGCAGGAGGAGAGATGGGCACTGCTGGGATTTCATTCCTTGGCTCCTCCAAGTGAATGGCATTGTTAACCCTTTGTACACTGGCCTTCTTCTGCGCCTGTTCTCTCTCTAGGCGGAGCTTTTCATGCTTTTCATTTTCTTCTGTAAAAGAAAACAAAAAGCACCAACTGTGAAGCACTTTGCCCAGATACAGTATTTTCCACCTTTCGGTCTCTTTACAAAGCTGTAAGTATCAATGTCCCCTCTTTTTCTGATGGAGAAACTAAGACCTAGAGAAATGAAATGCCTTGCTGTAGTCCATGCAGAAAGGCAGTGCAGAGCTGGGAACAGAGGTGAGGTCTCTTGATTTCCAGTCCTGCAATCCAGTTTTTGTTCAGGCTGCTTTCTCCCTACACCTTCCTTTTATCCAAGAACAAATTATTAAGATATAAAATACAGTGCGCTGAGTTCAGAACCAGACCTTCAGCACAAGAAACCAAAGAATGGCTTGTTAACCCTCAGTTTTTAGGGGCTTGCATGCATTCAACAACAAACCGACCAGCCTACTCTATCCTGCAGGAGTGAGACTGGGCAGTCTGGCAGGAAAGACATATACCACTAGACTCAGAGGGATATCTGTGTTAGTCTGTAGCTTCTCACATACGTACAAAACAAGCAGTCCTGAAGCACCTTAAAGAGTGACAATTTTATTTATCAGGGAATGAGCTTTTGTAAGTAAGAATCTGATGAAGTGGGTTTTACCCATGAAAGCTCATTCCCTGATAAATAAAATTGTTAGTTTTTAAGGTGCTACAGGACAGCTTATTTGTTTTTTTAAATGTACCACTAGACCATCTTCCTACTGTCTCAAGTAATGGGGCTGCAAATGTCCTGACCCAATTACCCCTCCCAAAATTTGACACCCAACCCCAAACAGTAAGGCTGGGCCTCACTGCCTTTATTGTTAACAAAACTTCCTGTACCAGGCAAGACCAACAGTATGAAGATCTGCCTCTTGCCTCTGGGTAGTGACCTTATCCCCTGGCTATTCAGAGGATGATACAAACACTTTCACAACAGGCCTAGCTAGTTGTGCAACAATGTATAAATGGGTGGGACAGGGACTACCTTTCGGGCTTCATAGCTCTTAGCTTAAATCCTGAAACAGACAGGTCCAAAGCAAAACCTCAGGTGGAACAACCTCTAAACTATGGACAAATCTGGTGGCTTGGCATTAAGAAACATGACATGTATTTATTTTTAACCCCTTCCCTCCCAGTAATTTGTTCTTAACATTTCATAATGAAAATAAAAAATAATCTTAAGAAAAAGGAAGCGCTGATCCTGATCTCCATGTGCCGTTACAAATTTTTAAGTATGGCCTTAGCATTGAGCACTCACAAACAGTACATTTGGGCTGCGTCTACACGTGCACGCTACTTCGAAGTAGCGGCAGTAACTTCGAAATAGCGCCCGTCACGTCTACACGTGTTGGGCGCTATTTCGAAGTTGAAATCGACGTTAGGCGGCGAGACGTCGAAGTCGCTAACCCCATGAGCGGATGGGAATAGCGCCCTACTTCGACGTTCAACATCGAAGTAGGGACGTATAGACGATCCGCGTCCCGCAACATCGAAATAGCGGGGTCCTCCATGGCGGCCATCAGCTGGGGGGTTGAGAGATACTCTCTCTCCAGCCCTTGCGGGGCTCTGTGGTCACCGTGGGCAGCAGCCCTTAGCCCAGGGCTTCTGGCTGCTGCTGCTGCAGCTGGGGGTCCGTGCTGCATATACAGGGTCTGCAACTAGTTGTTGGCTCTGTGTATCTTTCACTGTTTAATGAAAGTGTGTCTGGGAGGGGCCCTTTAAGGGAGCGGCTTGCTGTTGAGTCCGCCCCGTGACCCTGTCTGCAGCTGTGCCTGGCTCCCTTATTTCGATGTGTGCTACTTTGCCGTGTAGACATTCCCTCGTTGTGCCTATTTCGATGTTGGGCTGAGCAACGTCGAAGTTGAACATCGACGTTGCCAGCCCTGGAGGACGTGTAGACGTTATTCATCGAAATAGCCTATTTCGATGTCGCAACATCGAAATAAGCTATTTCGAAGTTGGGTGCACGTGTAGACGTAGCCTTGTAGTGAACTGCTTCCTTTGTATGCTTATCTCCCAGTGCTGTACGCCTATATGCTTCTATAGAAAGACCCTGCTGTAGCTTAGTTTACAGCAGCAAAATTCAATCCACAGCAAATCTGTCCAGTTCTTGCTTTTTTCATTTATAAACAGGCCAAAGGCTGCTGAATGTCTTTCAAAGGCCCAATCCTCCAATATTTGAAGCTGCAGTGACAAAACTCCTATGGGTTTCAATGGGAAGAGCCCCAAAGAGAGAAGAGACAAAGACCGTGTCCAGTCTGAAAAAAAAAATTCCAGTCTCATGCCTATAAGGTGGTCCTCTGTATAAGAGTCAGGCAAAAACTGCTGACTCAGGCATCCCTCTTTTTGAATTTGCACTGATATGATCCAGACCATCCAAAGGCTGTGGAATAGCAACATGCATGTGGTTCAGACTGATCTCCCTGAATAAGTTCAGGACACAATCGATTTCTTGGGCCTGCTAACATTCAGATTTACAGCTGTGTGAGGGTGTGACCCAGCAACACTGAAGTCAGTGGCAGGCTGGCCACCAACTTCAATGGAAAACTGCATAAAGTCCTTAGTAAGGAAACCTACAGACTTACTCTGATGTGAAACCACGCTGTGAGAAGAGCAAGGCTCATAAATTACATTTTTTTTTGCCTTTGTGCATTATAGTCAGGCCATTTAACTTGAATTTGACATGCCTGGGTGTATTTTTTTAATATCAGACAAAATCTGTGTGTCCAGCTAGCAAAATAAATTTCATTTAACTACGTTTCAGGTCTCTGGCTTTAACGGTGCCAATAAAACACAACTGCAATTTATTTATGCAATTTCTACAACTCAGACGGATTTAGCATCTCCACACATCCCAACCTGACATCAAATATCAAGAAAGCAAACTCAGTCCTTTGAAATGGGCAGATTACCCACTACTCTCAAGTTCTAACTGGCAGGAGTTACACCATGAATCTGGACCATTTACAGTATCTGAATGACCTCTCTACAAATATTCAGAACAAAGAAATTACCAGGGTCTGTCAAAGCAGTGGTACGTCTAATGTTGCATTCTGTCGCTTGACAGCGACCTGTGCCAAATAATTCAGATGAAGATACATGAATCATCCACTATTGTCAAACACAAACATCCACAGGAGAAACTACTGGTTATCTTGTACTCCGAAGCATGAGGCCTTGTGTGAACGTCAGGTGTCTGACCCAATGACGATATTTACACTGCACACCAGTACCTCCATTTTTTCACCTCGTTCCCCTAAACAGCAGCATCAAAACAGGACAGAAATAAAGGAGACTCACAATACCAGAAAGCCAGGATTTTGAGCAAGTGGAATTTCAGCACTTGCTCATTCTAGTAGGGTTGGCCTCTTCACCTCCTGAAGCTAGAGGTGATAACATCTGTACAACACAAGCAGTGTGGTCCAACAGCAAAGACCCTGGAGTAGGAGTCAGAAATCTGGGTTCTGTTCCTGGCTCCAGCAGTGATCAGCTGTATGAGCTTGAGCAAGATGTCTGGATCCCTGCTTAGATAGGCACCATCTCTCACTATCTGCGTGTAGAGAGCCTACCACAATGGTCCCTGCTCTCCACTCTAGGTTAGGTAGCTCTAGGCTACCCCAATGTAAATAAAATTGTACCGCTGAGGTAAATCCAGAGTAACTCCACTGAAACACTACCTACTGCAGATTGTAAAACAGAGCAAAATGTGGTCTTGAGCTAGTAAAAGAACCTAAGATACCCAATACTGGTTTTCATCCACTAGAAAAATACCTACACTACCTCACTAACTTTACTGAAAATGTAATGCAGCTCCTTTGTTGTCCACTTAGTTCTTTGATGACTCCTACTGCCTAGGGAGGTTAACAGTTGATTGCAGGTAGGGGTCTGCTCCTGGCCCCACAGGGCTTGACCAGAGCAGGGTGCACTGCAGGTGCGTGGGAGGGGAAGGACTCATGCACACTGCCAGAGTAATCAAATTAAACAAATAAACAGAAACCCACAACAACCTACATTTAACTGGGGTTTTCCTTTTGCAGGAGAAACACAAACACCACTGATTAAGTTATTCCCCTAGGGAAATAATAGCTAAGTAAAAGTTAAACAAAATCAAACCTCACCCTCCCACAAACACAAAAAAACAAGCAATCTTCCACCACACACAGCTACACAATCCTTTTCATGTGTACACAGCTGAATACCCAGTTCCACCTTATAGCTGTTTTTCTCCATCGAAAACTAAAGCTTTTTGCATTAGTTAAATCACTTGGGGGTGGGGGCCAGGGAATAAAATGTTCTTTCATGTTCTTCAATAACTTCTGTCCCATTCCAACATGCCTGCTCACTGTCTGATACAATACAGGGTATTCCTCCTACTACCAAGCTACTCACAGAAAACTATTCAGGCCCAATTCTGTGCTCAGATAAACTGGCACAGACCTGAATGGAATCAACTCGGCTTGCAGTAGCATCACTGAAAGCAGACTTTGGCCCAGGGCACATCAGGGAGGGGACACACAACTCAGAAGGAAGAGGAACTGCAGCAGACAGTGTAAAATATGCAAAGAGCAAATTCCAACTGAGGGCAGCTCAGTGGGGTTCCTGCTACTGAGGCAGAGAAGGGAGAGAAGCTTTCTTCTTACTCCTCCATTATAGCTGCTTCCTATAAACCTTGAAAATCCTGGTTCATTTCTCAGCTGCAGTAGCAAGCAAAGCATAAACCCAACCACACTGGGTTAGGGACTTGGTTCAAAGCACTCCCACATGTAGGAAAGCTGACGGTAAGATCTGGATCAGGTTCAGACAAGGACTAGGTTTCAAACTCTCCCTGAGACACAGGCACTGTGGAAGGGAAGCATGTGACACCCCACAGCTTGAATCTGGACATTCCCAAGCTCCAAGCACATTCGTGTACAGCATTGGATCCAGCATGTTACAGAGATCAAGGCTGGTGGTAAAACTGGGATGTGGACATCCTCAAAACCTGGGGAAGCGGGGTTTGGAATGGAGTGTCTGGTTTGATTCTGGCCTCTACTATAAGCCGTAGTGGGAAAAGGATATTATTACTGTATTTTTTAAAGCAAGATGCAAGGACAAAAGCCCCGCAGCAGGAATCAATCCACAGGTGGAAATGATCTTAAACCTGAATTTCTACCCATTTCAGACTGATTCACTTAAACCGAACAACATTAAGAACTAATAAATAAAAGCCCTTTGTCTGGGATTCTTTTGCTCCAATTTGCTGCCTGGTTTGCTGCCAGAACCAACAGGTTGGCCCTGGCACAGAAAACAAGAAGAAATTTGATCCGGGTGACCCGATGACTAACTGTGTTCTCTCTGAATGTTTGAGCAGGCTCTCCAGCGTCCAAGCTGCTGGGCAGTTGTGCTCACAGAGGCAAGGAGTATGTCACCACTGTCTGACACTGGTGCCAGTTTTTACTGCCTGTGATGAATAGAAGAAGTTAAATTCTGGTCTTACAGGGGTGTGAAAGCAGAAACTCCTGTTGGTTAAGCCTGGTAAACCCTGAAACCAAATTTCTCCCTGTGTCAATTCAAATGATGTCAGTGATGAATGAATGTCTGTCCTGACTCCTGGTATTTAAGTCAAGAGAAGATCCCAGATGTGCAAGATCCCAGAGTATGGCCCCTTCGGCCTCAAAGTGAAGACAACTGCTAATCAATTTACATATCAGTGCTGTTAAGTGAAAATAATGCAGTGAACAATTTTAATTCACCCAGGAAGATAAGAGTATAGACAGTAACCTTGCAGGCATGTACTCAAGCTTAGAAATGTGTATGCAAATGCAGCCGCAAGCAGGTACAGCCATCAGGCTGCTGATTGGGCCTTTGGCATCACAAATGCTGGGATCCCTTGTGCTACAAGATTCATTTCAAGGATGATTTAGACCCGATCTGACTCCAAGGCTACGTCTACACGTGAAGCCTACTTCGAAGTAGCCTATTTTGATGTGGAGACATCAAAATAGGCTATTTCGATGAATAACGTCTACATGTCCTCCAGGGCTGGCAACGTCGATGTTCAACATCGACGTTAAGCAGCACCACATCGAAATAGGCGCAGCGAGGGAACGTCTACATGCCAAAGTAGCACACATCGAAATAAGGGTGCCAGGCACAGCTGCAGACAGGGTCACAGGGCGGACTCAACAGCCAGCCGCTCCCTTAAAGGGCCCCTCCCAGACACACTTGCACTAAACAGCACAAGATACACAGAGCCGACAACGAGTTGCAGACCCTGTGCATG
Organism: Carettochelys insculpta; assembly: GCF_033958435.1. Classification (NCBI taxonomy): domain Eukaryota; kingdom Metazoa; phylum Chordata; order Testudines; family Carettochelyidae; genus Carettochelys; species Carettochelys insculpta. The sequence goes on from NC_134155.1 coordinate 11,490,346, forward strand.
CAGCATGAATCCCCCGCTGCAGCAGCAGCAGCCAGAAGCCCTGGGCTAGGGGCTGCTGTACACGGTGACCATAGAGCCCCGCACGGGCTGGAGAGACAGCGTCTCTCAACCCCCCAGCTGATGGCGCCATGGAGGACCCCACAATTTCGATGTTGAGGGACGTGCAACGACTACACGGTCCCTACTTCGACGTTGAACATCGAAGTAGGGCGCTATTCCCATCCCCTCATGGGGTTAGCGGCTTCGACGTCTCGCCGCCTAACATCGATGTTAACATCGAAATAGCGCCCAACACGTGTAGCTGTGACGGGCGCTATTTCGAAGTTAGTGCCGCTACTTCGAAGTAGCGTGCACGTGTAGACACGGCTCAAGAGACCAATGACCTGAAATTGAACTGGCATTTGCTCCAGAAAATGCAAAGGACAAAAGTGCGTCCAAGATACCTCTCACTTACACCGGATATAGCTCTGGGAAGCAGATTCTGTAAGATCCATCATACCATAGGGAACTCTCCACTGAGACCTCCTCCTCAGTTTTATCCTTGTGCCCAACTGCCGAGGCATCAGCTGGCGTATTATGTCCAGTTCTAGGCACTGCACTCTGAGGAAGCGGTGAGTAAACTGGACAGAGTCCAGAAGAGAGCAACAAAGGTGATGAGAGTTAGAAAACATGCTCTGTGAGGAAAGGCTGAAAGAAATGATCATGTTTACTTTAGAGATAACAGTCTTCAAATATGTAAAACGCTGTTGTGATGACATTGGTGATCAATCATTCTCCACAGCCACTGGAGGTAGGATAAGAAGAAATCAGCATGGTTTGCAGCAAGGGAGATTCAGGTGAGGTATTAGGAAGAATGAACTTGGAGGATTTCTAAGCACTGCAAACGTTTGCCTAGGGAGGATGTGGAAGACCCATCACTAGAGGTTATAATGCCAGGTCAAATACCTTATTGTAAGAGGATGGACTAGATCAGGCCTCAGCAACACCTTGTGTCATATTTCAGTACTCGTTATAATTTCACAACACACTCAATATATATAACCCAGCCCCAGCCCCCCACTCTCACCCAATCCTCCTCCAGAACCAAGCACACCCAACTCCCCACAATAACCCAACCCTCCTGCGCCACCCTACTCTAACTCGATGTCAGCAACTCACCAGAGCTGCTGCCACCGCTGTTGCCATCCCAGAGCCATTGCTGCCACCACCTGCTTCTCCCACCAAGTGGTGGGGCGTGTGCGCAGAGGGGCGGATGACACTCCTGGCACATGGCTCCAAGACCCACTGTGTCGTTTTGCGGCACACCAGTGTGCCATGGCACACTGGTTGCAGATCACTGGAGGAGACCTCTTGAAGTTCCTTCCCATTCTATACTTCAAAGATTCTATGCTTTTAAGAAGTCCTTGACAGCTCTTTAGCAGTCTGTAGGAAATAACTTGGGTGATCTCTGGCAAGTTTTTCCCATCTCCATCATATGCACTAGTACAGAAACAAATGACACACTATACTGAATATATTACAGTCCACACTTACTTACAAAGGTTTTGTTCATCTGCAAGGTCTAATAATCCAATACACAGATCACACACAATGGTTATGACACCTGCAAGTCACTGGTATTTCTGGTCCACACAGACTGCTGAATAGGGGTCAACATCCCAAAATTCATCCTCAGAACTGTCACCCTGTTGTCAAGTACCCAGAACAGATGGCAAGGTCTGAGTGGACCATGACCACTGAACTCCCCTCAGATCCCTAGGGGTCTCTCTAGGCCACTAAGGAGGCATGGTGGAACTGCAAAATTTTCACTGCCACTGCTCAATCTGCCTATGTTCTGTGGAAAGATTTCAGTCCCTTGGGCTGAAGATTTTAGCCCAGCTGCCAACCCAATTGGAGTGGCTACACATAATAAAGGAGGAGGACAGAAGCCGAGCGGCAACAGAAACAGAAGAGACAGCAAATCATGTCACATGAGGAGGATATAGGAGGCAGGGTTAACATTCTCTGACCAGTGAACTGGTGCTATTTTAAGGCCTCATTGGTTCAGAAGTACACAGTGTCACAGTGATAACTCTGTTATCTAATAATCTGCTGGGTTTAAGTCTAACGCCTGCCCTTCAGCTGGCCTGGAAATTTTCTCAAGCTGTGATTACAAGTACTAGTTCAGTGGACAGAGTTACATATGCCTCCTGCTACCACTTGCCAAGAGCTGCCCTTGTCAAGAATGCAGTTCATTGAAGGAGCAGGCTGCGGCCTTCCAAAAAAACACATTTGCTAGAGAATAATAGTTAGTGTTCCCAACTGGAAAGACCATCAGCATTCACAATTCACATGCAAATAGCTAAATCAGCCATCCCTGCTATATGTATGCTTTATGCTTGTGCTGCAATACTGAGAGATAACATTCCATAACTCTACATGCAGTCATGAATGGGACCTAATTTTCTTAGTGTAAATCAGAACTCCCCTGGAGTCAATGTGAGGAGAACTAGGTCCAACATACTAGCACATTTCAGTGTATATTTGAACCATTTAATACTTCAAGTAACTGGGAACATTTGAAAGTTACTGTAGTAACTTGTACATGCCACACAGAAGTTCTCGCTGATCGCACACCAATTTTACATCAGGGTCATCAATGTAATTACTCCTGATTAACACGAGTTTAAATTAGTGGGGGAATCAGTACCTAGTGTTAACTCTTTTTTTCTTAACCTCTGAATAAATCTTCATTGGGATATTTATTCCATGCTGTTAATCTTGTCGTTCATATCCACTTATGTGCCTATTGGCTAGAATTTCCAAAAGAATTTAAGGGAATTAGAGCTGGGCTTTTCTAAACATGAAAGCCCATTGGATTTTAATGGGGATTGGGTACTAACTTCCCTGCATGCCTTAGAAAATCTCTCCTTTTACTGACTAAGTGATCTTTGGCCACGAAAGCCTCTGCTCCAAAAAGTCTGTTAGTCTATAAGGTGCCACAGGACTTCTTGTTGTTTTTGTGGATACAGACTAACACGGCTACTTCTATTATACTTGCATCCTTTTACAGTTAACTGGAGATCCTGCTCTGTTTTGTGTTTTTGTATGCAAACAGGCCCCTCCCTAGAAAGGCAAGCAGTGTATCTTGAATTACCAGTGAAATAACTTTGTTAAACACGGGATTCCTTTCCCTTCAGTGTGGTTGCTTCATGAGGTAGGAGTGTGGAAAACAACAGATGAAGCCCTTTGAGCTGTACTAGAAATGGATTTTAGCTTTTGAAGAGCAGCAATGCTGGTGCATTTTGTCATTCATATTTCAGTGCAGTGCGAACTAAATGTCACAGCATACCTCACCTCACCCAGCATTCCAAGTCGGCTGAAGCACTAACCAGCTGTCTGAAGGACAAGACCATGCTGCTGAAGTTTGCTTACAAAATTGGGGTGGGACATTATAGCTACAAACAATGGAGTTCTAAAACAAACACATGCTTTGATTTGATCTTCTGGGCCGTGTCTACACGAGCCCCAAACTTTGAAATGGCCATGCAAATGGCCATTTCGAAGTTTACTAATGAAGCGCTGAAATGCATATTCAACGCTTCATTAGCATGCGGGCAGCAGCAGCACTTCGAAGTTGACGCAGCTTGCCGCCGCGCATCTCATCCAGACGGGGCTCCTTTTCGAAAGGACCCCGCCTACTTCGTAGTCCCCTTATTCCCATGAGCTCCTTTTGAAAAGGAGCCCCGTCTGGACGAGACGCGCGGCGGCGAGCCGCGTCAATTTCGAAGTGCCGTGGCCGCCCGCATGCTAATGAAGCGCTGAATATGCATTTCAGCGCTTCATTAGTAAACTTCGAAATGGCCATTTGCGTGGCCATTTCGAAGTTTGGGGCTCGTGTAGATGTAGCCCTGGTGGGAGTCCCCCAGTTAGGAATAGGAAAAGAGGACAGGCTTTGACAAAAATGGGATGAGGAGGAAGCTGTTCTTTTTTTTTTCCCACCCCTAGTACAGTCTTAGACTTCAAAAGCAGCACAATATTACTATTGCAAAATAAATAATACTCATGGAGCTTCTCATGTCCTCATTCTTGTAATCCACCAAAACCACGCTAGGTTGCATTTGAAAAATGGCAGGACTAGGCCATTACAAATAAACTACTCTTGGCAGTGTGAAGCCTCTTTTCTGCTTTTGCAGACCCTGGATTATGGGGAGAGGGACTGAGACGATGACAAACGGATGACAAAAACATGCACAATGATGGTGAAAGCCAACCCTGCCCTCAAGAAGTGATCTTGACCCAAAAGTAGCTAGGAAGTGAACAGTGGCACAGGTGTGGGCCTGGAGTCAGATGTAAATACAAGATGGAATGAAGTATGAATTCCTGTTTTAGTAGTTCAGATAAAAGTGACCAACTCCTCCGTCCCATTCCCACCAAGTACACTTCTGCTTAGCTGTAAGCTCACCTGCTGCCCCACCCATCTCCCAAATGCAGATGGATCACAGTAATGAGACTATTAAGTCAGCATCTACTACAGTGAATTGGACTAGAGCTCTGCTTGGACCTAGTCTTTAAACCTATCCTGGACTCAGGTCCACCTGACTCAAACCACACCCAAGAGAGCTGTCCTTTTCCAACCCGACTTGATCCCAACCCCTTTGTTTTCCACAGAAGTGAGAATCAAGAAACCTAGATTCTGACCCTTTGACCTGTTATGTGACCTTGCCAAAACCACTCCACCTCTCCCAGCCTCAGTTTCCCATCAGTGACATGGGGTCAATACTCATAAAACACCAGAACTGGCAGGAACCTTAAGAGGTCATCAAGTCCAGTCCCCTGCCCTCAGGGCAGGACCAAGCACCATCTAGAGTCCCTAGCCCACCATGGTAGGTGTCTGTCTAACCAGCTCTTAAATATCTCCAGTGATGGAGATTCCACAACCTCTCTAGACAATATTTATCTTCCTCTTTGACAACACTTTAAAACTGATGGATGAAATGTGAGCTAAGTACTATTAGATAGTCAAGTCCACCACCCTAGGAAAGGCAGGATACCCTCACCTGATTATACAGAGGCAGCTCTTAGGATTCTCAAACCCTCAATCCCAGGCACTGAAGAGCCTAATTCATGTGGGAGGAAAAATATCCCAGTTTCAGGAGAGCACCAAATCTAACCTAAGACAGATCCTCTCTAGGTGACAAGCTGAAAGTGGGATACTTTTTGGAAAGCAAATGGAGAAATTTGTGAGCAATGAGGAGAATGCCACCTCAAAAAAAAATCTTTCATTGTATCAGAGCAAAATACTAAATCTGGTCCTGGCTGGAGGCATTGGTTCTAATGGAAAGGAACGTCCAAGAAGCCAGGTGCAGGGGCAAGACACACTGGGATAGAACTACATGCCTCATGGTTCAATTTCCCTTTAAATGTTCCTACAGACCTTTCACCTACGATCATTTTTATGCAGAATGCATAAAGGCACAATCCTCACAAACTACATTCTCCATACACAACATACATAGCATGAGGTGAGCGCACTCAGCACCTGCCACACTCAAGGCACACCTTGAATACATGGGGTTCTGGTTTATTTATAATACTCTCCTGGCTCTGGGGCTTACACAGCTCATTCCTTTCTCTATAAGAGATGCAAGCATCTTCCCCTCATCTGCTCCATAGCATCCATTATTTGTCTCTGTAGTCAGAGGTTCACAGATTCCAAGACCAAAAGGAAACACTGTGATCTAGACACACCTCTGGTACAATACAACCATAAACTTCCTCACAATAATTCCTACAGCATACATTTTAGAAAAATACCCACTCTTGATTCAAGAATTGTTAGTGATGGAGAATACACCATGATCCTGATAAATTGTTCCAAGGGTTAATTACCCTCACTGTTAAAAATGTACACCTTATTTCCTATTCCCAGATTGAATTCCAAACATTTAGGTATCTTCTTCTGCTAAACTGAGAAGTCCATTATCAAATACTTGTTCCCCATAAAGATACTTTGAGATCTTGATCAAGTCACCCTGGAACCTCCTCTTTGCAGTTAAATAGATTAAGCCTTCTGAGTCTCTCTCTAAAGCCAGCTTTCTAATCCTTTAATCTCTCTCATGGCTCTTCTCTGAACCCTCTCCAACATATCAACCCTTTCCTAGTTTGATGTGGTTTGATGGATATCCACAGTGTTGGGCTGGGTCCTGATTAACATGACAAAAATGTGCCCACAGGATAAGTTCCAGCTGCTGCTTCTCCATCGTTTCCCAAGTTGTTGCTGATCCAAGGACTTCATTCAAATTCCAGGCAGCTATCAAGAAGCTCTGTTCTCTTCCCACATCGAGATGTAGCTACTAATACTGTATTATTTAAGTTACAATAAATTCCATGGCCAATAGCTCTGTATTTCTAAGATGGTTTTTCATCAAAAAGGATAGTAAAATGTTTCACCGGTCACTGACAAAACAAAAAGCAGTCCTGTAGCACTTTAAAGACTAACAAAATAATTTATTAGGTGACAAGCTTTCATGGGATAGACCCACTTCTTACTCTCAATGTGGGTCTGTCCCATGAAAGCTCATCACCAAACAAATTATTTTATTAGTCTTTAAAGTGCTGCATGACTGCTGTTTTGCGTTGACAGAATACAGACTAACACGGCTATTTCCCTGTCAGTGTCACCGACAGGCATCCCCCTCTAAAGTGGGGGAAAGCTGAAATACTGGAAAAAGGACTCAGACAAATTACTATTCTTATGAATGTAACCTGGTGTCTTTGATGTCAGTGCCAAAGGGACAGAGCTTTGGTTTACTACCCATCCATGATAACATCTCCCACCCGGGACACTAGCAGAAAGCCTTTTGTTGAAGCATTGTGGTTTGTTTCTAGGGAATAGGTAGAGGCAGGATCAGGTCACTGCTGTTTGCCACCACAGTAACTCAACCCCAGAGAATTTTCAGGTGGGAGTCAAGGCTGCCTGACCTATGAGAAAGGCAGCCAAAAATTAGCCCCTTCCCAAAGCCATAGAAGGAGTCAGCAGCAGAGCAGTGACTTGAAGTCAAGAGATTTTGGCTCCTAGCCCTGTACTCAGACACACCAATCTCTAAGGGCAGATCTACTCTACAGGGCAGCGTCCACCTAAGTATGCAACTCCAGCTATATGAGTCAATGTGCCTTTGATCAAGTATCAGAGAGGGAGCCGTGTTTGTCTGTAGCTTCGAGAACAAGAAGTCTTGTGGCACCTTATAGACTAACAGATATTTTGGAGCATAAGCTTTCGTGGGCAAAGATCCGCTTCTTCAGATGCATGAATGCGGGGGGGTTCAGAGGGTTATTTAAAGAGTGGGGTCCCAGTAAAAGGGAGGGCCAGAGCTGACAAGGTCTATTCAGCAAGGGGGAAATGTCCCAGTATCAATAGCACTTATCAAAAGAGGAAAAAACAAGTCAGATCAGACAGGGGGATGTGAGCCTTTGTCAGAGTCTAATGGGGAGATCTTAACACCCAGGGCAGAGAAACTGCCTTTGTAAGCTGCGAGCCACTTCTAGTCTCTGTTTAATCCTTGGTTAATGGAGTCAAATTTGCAAATAAATTGCAGCTCAGAGATTTCTCTCTCCATTTGATTTTTGAAATTTCTTTGTTTCAGGACTGTCATCCTTTCATCAAGTTATTGCAGGGTCTCCCCTTACGCTTCTTGTTCTGGTAGAGTGCCAGAGTTGACAAGAGCATGATCAGCAGTTGATTTAAGGGGTCTTTACTAGACTTGCTAAATCAACCTCCAGGAGATCAATTACTGCAACAATGATCTCCAAGTAAGTATAGACCTGCCCTAAAGGATGATATCAAAACCTGCTGGGGCTTGGATTTGTGGATGTAGGAAGGGCAGGTATGTCTAACTCAGGCCCACCCCCAGAGCCATCCTTTCCCACACTGAGGTACTGGCTGCTATCAGCAATTCAGGGGCAGAAGATTGATCACCAGGCACTATTAGCGCCAAAAAGTTTGAGACTTTTCCCTCAGTCAGAAGAAATACAGGCACATCTGTGGAAGCAAGTCAAATCAGACTGCATAGATAGGCCTTCTGCAGCATTAACTAATGCAGGCTATTGGCGGGTTCACTAGGACATGCTTATTTGAAATTATCGAAAAAGCAAGCAATAGTCATAACCCAACCTAAACGAAGAGAAGGAAATGCCTGCACAATCCCGCAAGGTACTAGCTGAGAGAAAGGGGCACAGACTTTCCATTTTTTAGGGGTTTAAGATGCACACAGCCAGCTGATGTAATCTCATTCCTGGTGGCATGTAGGGCCTTCAAATTAAAAATCAAGGATGGTGGGTGGCTCAGATGACAACACAGATTAAGCCTAGGTACAAGGGAAAATAGTCTAACCTTATTCTCCCACGGACTCTGCAGAATATGCGTCAGGCACCTGAAAATTTGGGGCACCACTGGGTATTATGTCCACCCGCTAGCCTCGTCCTATCCCTGTTCTGAGGCCTGCTTCCTTTGGACAGGTTCTAGTTAACTTGAAAGTGAAAAAGCCCGTCAGAGGTGTTAGCAGAACACTGAACCTGTGAAAGAACCATTCAAGTGGTAATTAAGCCATTTAACAGGCATTTGCCAACCCCAGGTATAGATTGTCAGTTTCTGAATTTCCTGTTAGTGGACAGGACCTGAATTTAACAGTACACAGGATGGCCCCAGGGAAGAGAGCACACTCATTTAGGCTGGTTCTCCCGGGTAACATATGGGGTTACTGGCCAGGCACTGCTGGAAAGAACTCAAGATACAGCATCACACCTGGCTTCCGGAAGACAGAGAGAACTCATCCCTAAGAACATTTGTACTTGTGCATCTTTGTCTCTCGAAATGGCTTTCTGGTGATCTCCATCTGGACTCAGAAAGCTTTAGGACCCTTGTTCCATCAGATCTCTGATACTGGCAGTTTCATCACAGCAAATGTAGAGGTTTGTACATTATTCTCCCGTTTTGGGGTGAGATGTTCTGTTTTGGCTTTGTTTATTTTGTTTTGTTTTGTTTTGTCCTATTTACATGTTGGTGCCTACCTGCCAGAGAAAAACACTCAAGGAAAACAAAGCAAAGGAAAGACCAGGTTTATTATTCCCTGGAGCGCACCAAGGCTTTGGCTGTCTGAAATCAGCAGGAAAGTACAAAGCTTACCCAGACTCCAGATGTGAAAATGCAGAACAGCTTCAGCAGACAGAACAACCACTACTGCCGCACTGCATCACATGATGGGCCCTGATGAGTACAGTCCCAAGAGTTGTTTCTCAATAGGATGTTTTATTTTTTTTTCTTTGGGCAACAGCTGCTTTTTTTGGAAGAATATCCGAACAATTTCTTCTTTTAAGTACCTACCTACCATCTGAATGTTTTGCACGCAAGACCCCACAGAAAGAAGGAACTTTGCATGATTACCGGAATCCAGTCCCAGGCTTTCTAAGCAAACACTTACATGAGGACTGTAGACTGCACACCGGGATGTGTTGAGATCTATCAGAAAGTCCGGAGGAACCGAGTAGAACTAGGAACTATTTAAATATGCAGGTCAGATACATGTAAATGTAAATTGGTGCTTACTTTCATAAAACATACTTCAAAAGAAAATGTAATGCTCCTGTCGGGAGTGAATTACTATTTTCATTCCAGATATACTAGAAGGAAGGTAAGCCACAGACAGGCGAAGTGACATACTCAGAGTCACACTGTGTCATGGCACTGTTGTGTCTATTCATTCTCTTTAAATGGTCTATTTGTTTGGCATTAGTTTATGCAACACTAAATACAAAGTATGCAATAAAAATTTTCTTAGATTCCAATAACAGATGTGCTGTACACCTCAACTTACTGGCCAAAGGCTGTCAGAGTGGGATTTTCAAAAGCAGTTAGCACTAGGATATTTCTACTTCTACTGAAGTCAGTGGTTACATACGAAGTCCTTTTCAAAAGCCCACTCTAATATTCATAAATGAGAAGTAGCTAAGGCTGTAAAGACACTTGCTTATCAAAGGATGACACACAAGGCATTGGAGTCATCAGCCTTCACAGCTATAGAAATCAAGGACTCCTGTAGTGCAACGAGCATCCACATTGCCACTGAGTTCACAAGAACTTCAGCACTCGCTGTCTTGCAAGGGTTTTTTTTTTCTGCTGTTGTTCCTAAGAAACTGGTGTGACACAGGGTGGCCTGTCAAGGCATTTGCTTACCAAAACAAGGCCATATCCTCTTGTGGCACAATAAGTAGCTTCACTGCAACTCTTTACCTCCATAGTGTATTGCATCAGTGGTCCAGGCAAGCTCAACACTTGTCAGCCTTATATACTAGGATTATATTAAGTGAGTTCCATGGGGAGGAGACAAGAGCTCACTCCAGGTCACAGTTCAACTTCTGGCCCATTGTTGCAAGCAGACTACTAGCCCTGATTCCATGGCCAACGAGGCCAGTGTTAAGTTTCAGAGAAAACGCTCAACCAAAACAGAGCCCAGATCTGTTTGAACGCTTCAAGCTGTCTGGCTAACAACAGCATATTTTCAGGAAGGGGTCCTGGTCTTTAGAATACCTTCCTCAGATGAGCTGCAAGAGCCTGAAGCTACTGACTTTGGGGGAAAACTGCAAGGCCTATATATTCCTAGGCTTTTCACAATGAGACTGGGGCGAGGGGAGGGCAATCCATTGATAAGAGAGGATTTCAGCTGTTTAGTGATGGGACAGACTTCCAAATTTTGAGCCTTATGAATTCTTACACGTATATGTAAAGACTACTGAAGCTACCTAGAGTTCCAGAGAGGCAATTTTAACAAACCAGATGGATATCTAGTGTAAGAATGAACCAAGAGATAAAACCTAGATATCCTGTAACAGATGGTGAACTCAAATGGCCCTTTCTATGGCAGTCAGCCATCCATTTCCAACCCTTTTTGAAGGGTGCTGGGCCTAGCAAAGGGAATTTGGGTTTCCTATCCTCTAAACCGCACAGTTTCATAACACGGACAAAATCCAGTAAACTGCCTCCACTAGTTAGTCCATAACCTTGGTATAAGAGAACTCTCAGACTCATAGAAAATTCTTCCCCATAGAGTCCATGGAAACCAGGAATGCCAAGAGCAGTCACAGCATTTATACACAGATGCTAATAGCATGATTTCAACTGTGCCGTACAGAGCGCCTCACGGCTAGGCTAAAGCACAGCAAATACTCCTTCCAAGAGGTTCTCACCACTACTTGGATTTCATGGGGTGCCAACAGATAGACATTTTGCTTTTTAAAATCGGATTCTGGAGTCTGATGAAACAGAGTTGAGAAGCAGAAAAGGGGTGGGGAGACCAAAAGATTTGAGGACTCTGCTGGGATTGATACAAATGTTGAAACAGGGAGTCTATTGCTGTTTTTGCAGGGACATGTAAATGGTACTAGGGAAAATAAAACTAGAACTTTAGAAGAAATATGGCATCTTTCCTAACAAGCGGAAGCATACAGTGGCCAGCTGTGGTCACACCCAGATGAGACTCTCTCTCTTTCTGGATAAGTAAGAACTAGAAGAGACAGCTGCCCCACTTTCACTTGGACACTCACAGATTTTTTAATTCACTTAAAAATCCTCATTAATCACCCATCTCCCATGTTCTGCAAAGGTTTCATGCCATTATATGGACCCATAGCCTCCCTGGCCTGGGATACCACATAATACCCTGCTCCTTGCCCTTAAACCCAAGAGGAGAGCATAGAAAGTAGAGACAGTGCAGAAATGGGTGAGGAATATGAAAACCATGGAAAGATGTCCCTACAAAGAGGGATTGTGACTGTTTATTTTAGACAGAGACAAGTCAGAGGGGACATGTCCGAGGTAAATAAACTAACAAATGGACTAGAGACATAAAACTGGGAACATCTATGCAGGAGGACAGCTGACAGAACTGGATAGCAAGAAATTGAAAACTGATGAAAGGAAACTTTTCTGCTATTTAAACAGACACTGTCTGGGAGTCCTTCAGCATTTGCATTCACACATACTTAACTTGTGCAATTTACTGAAACAAAGTATTACCGAGACCAAGAGTTCTGTGAGATTAAAAATAATAGAGATTAGACAGTATATAGATGAACACACCATACAAAAAGAAGAGCTTGAAACCTTTATAGCTCAAGGCACAAACCAACCCACCTTCTGTCAAAGGTTAAGATGAAAAATTCTCCCATGGGCGTAACTGTCCACAACAAGATTTCTTACACTTTCCTCTGAAACAGCTAGTGCAAACCACTGTTTAATACACAGGATATTGGGTTAGAGGGACTCCTTGTCTCTGCTAATAAGACAATTCCTATGTTCCTGCTGGAATTATGCAGGCACTTACACGCACTTTATTCTGAGGCATCCCAGATCTTGAACAGCAAGATTCAAACTTTGCAGAAAAGATCTCCACCAATGAAGTGTAATGAAAATGCCATGCATATGTGAGGGAAAGTTGGAGGCAGCTGGTATCTTATCCTCCTTGAGTCTTTCATAGCCACCCAGGATAAGCATCCATCAAACACTCATGAATAAAATACCAAGGATCAGATCTGTTGACCCCAACAAAGCTATGCAGATTCATGCCAGCTGAAAGTCTCTCTCTAAGTATGTACATAACTTTCCATGTATTTGAGGGGCCATCCAAAATGTAGGTAGTGTAAGGCCACAGCTCTCCCTGTGAAGTAGACAAATACTGTTTCCTATGTTTTACAGATAAAGAAGCAAACACACTGGCTACGTCTACACTAGCACACTACAAAGTAAGAACATCGAAATAGGCTACTTTGACGCCTATCATCTACACATCCTCCAGGGCTGGTGCCGTCGCCATTCAACATCGAAGTAGCGAGAGGGAATGTCAAAAGGAGCTGCCCAGAAGGAAATGCCAAGCGTCCACACACACAAACGCTCCCCGTCGAAATAAGGGGCCAGCAAAGCCTGAGGACGGGGTCACAGGCTGGACTAGCCCTTCCAACAGTAAGCCGCTCCCTTTAAGGTCCCCTCCCAGAAACACACTTGGCCGGCACTGCACGAGGTCCACAGAGCCGACAACTGGTTGCAGACCCTGTGCACACGGCATGGACGCCCAGCTGCAGCAGCAGCAGCAGCCAGAAGCCCTGGGCTAAGGGCTGCTGCATGCGGAGACCACGGAGCCCCGCAGGAACTGGACAGAGCGTCTCTCAAGCCCTCAGCTGATGGCTGTCATGGAGGACCCTGCTATTTCGATGTAGCGGGACGCAGATCATCGACACACGCCCTACTTCGACGTTGAACGTCTAAGTAGGGCGCTATTCCCATCTTCAGATAGGAATAGCGATTTCGACATTTTACCACCTAACGTCGAAATAGTGCACAGCGCGTGTAGATGCAACGTGTGCTATTTTGACGTTGTGCCAGCTACTTTGAAGTAGCCGGCTAGTGTAGACGCACCCATTGGGTGAAAAGCTGGCATCACTGAAGTCAGCTGGGAATTAAGCCATTTGCTTCAACAGGGGGTCAGGGCTTTACCCATGGAACTTAAATGACTTTCCCAAGGCCACACAAGCAGACAACAGCACAACTAGGAGAAGCAGCCAGAAGTTCCTGGTTTCTTTTCTGCTCAGCTCACTAAACAATCCCATCCCCTTAGACAACCATACAGAATACTTTCTTTTTAGTATATCGCATACAAAGGACTTGTGAAGACAGCAGCAGATTGAGAGAAAATTTAGATACCAGCTATGCAAGAAATACTCTTTTTCTCATCATACCACCTATCCTGATCACCTGTACACAGACTGTATTAGATTTGCATTCATCACAAAGTTTTAACATAAGGTGAACACAACAGCTATTTTAGCCAAGCACTAAAGGAACAGAATAGGCTGGCAATGTGAGAGACAATTCCTTCCATGTTACCAGCTTGCTGTCAATTTGTTCTGTGGTTTCAGCAGGCCTGTGCAAACTTATAAAAGTCAAGAAAGCGTTCACATCAACCAAGCTAGGTCCACCTGTCAGGCGCCCCTTATGACACGTGCCTCCTCTCTGACTGCAGTTGAGCTCCAAAGCAACTAAACTGGAAGCCTCTGAAGGAATTAAAAAATGAAATCCCTACCATATTCTTTGGAGAAGCAGCGTTTAACCTCTTGAAAGAATCAAGCTGTTGCATGCAGCATGACTTTCCTGACAAAGAAGGTGATAAAGCTAGTGGTTAGAGTGAGAGACCATCAGCCAAGACCTTTGAGCTCTATGCTGAGCCTACCAGCAACGTGCAATGTCGCTTACAGCCTGGTTTTCAGCGGATGGCTGCAATGGGGAATGTGGGAGCTCAGCACTTCTAAAATTAGCCCAACCACCTCTTTGTACTTCAGTTTCCCCAAAACAGGCATGCAGTAATCTCAAGCAAACCTACAGTAACAAACCAGCCCATGCAACTGATAACCGAGGGCAACACAGCTATAACAAAGATGAAGAGAAAAAATAAGTGTTAGTAAAGAAGCAGTTACTTGAAGAATATGTGTCCACGCAACTTACAAGGGACTTCTGGAAAGTGTCCATTTACAGAGCAAATACATGCACAGTTGCCTCCACTAAAACAGAAACTGCTTATTTTATTCTTGTGTCTTAGAGAGTCTGTGCTCCAACGCTGAATAGGGATGGTAGTTTCTCACTTGTGCCATCTTTTGCAGACCCTGGTGCATCTCTTAGCAAAGGCTGAAAACCTGGCACATATTTCAATCATCATGCAACTTTTAGATCCTGTACACACTGGCATTCACTCCAGAGGTTCCTACCTTACCTATGCCATACTGTGGTTGTATACCATTTAACAAACACATTTAAGTCCTGTGTAAGTTGCTACTTGAAACCCTGTTAGCATGTATTTTAGGCATATTTAAATATCATAGCACCCAAGCACTTTTCTAATAAAAACCATTTTTAAACAAGTTTGAACTCCAGTGTAGGAAGCCATATATACAAAGGGTTTACCATTTGGAGGCACCAGCTTACAACAAAGCAGTTTCCCATCTGGGTTAGAAACCGCTTGGCTTTGCTGAGGGATGTTAAGGTGGCTAATGGCATGATTTTATCTCATCCACAAAGGCAAGACCAAACTGTGTTATAAACATAATTACCCAACATGGTAAATAACCTGATTTACAGGGATTCTTACAGAACTAAAAGATGTGAACACAGTGGTTACCAGTTAACATAAGCAACCCCATACCTGGTTTAGTTGTTAATTCACATCAGAAAGATTGGAAGAGCAACAAAAAGCCATGCGTCTCTGATAGGAAAGGCAGACTGGCCAATACCAAAGGCATGAGCGTAACTTCGACGGAAACAAACTATTTGGAAATACTTGTGTGAAGCTTTACAAAACATTTGGAAGCCACATGTGTGATCAGGATGAACTAGCCTTCTGAGGCACACAGTTAAACAAAAGAGATGTGATACTAAGGAGCTTGAGCTGTTTCTGCTGTGAAACTGATGACATGACAGTCCTACAAACATAGTATTTGGCATCTCAGCACAGACTACAGAGTTCATTTAATCAAGCCTGGTATTCTACTGGCATTTCCTTCAATCTTTAGAGCTTTTGTAAGTGATTGTTCAATGAATACAGGGGATAGAGGTCCCCTTCACACCTCTGCAGAGATCATCTGACTTCCTAAAGAGTAACAAGCAGTCCAGTGGCACCTCAGTCTATGTTTAGATTTCGAGATACAACTGCAGTTTAAATGTAATCTCAGAGACTAACAAATTTCTTAGGTCATGAGCTTTCATGGGCAAAACTCACTTCAGCAGATGGATTTAGAGTAGAAATACAGTATCCAGGCTTTCTATAGCATGGAGTGTGTCTGTCTACTCTAAATCCATCTGATGAAGTGGGCTTTACCCATGAATGTCCATGATCTAATTAGTTTTTTAGTCTTTAAGGTGCCGTAGGACTGCTTGTTGTTTGTGAAGTTACAGTCTAACATGGCTACATCTCTGAGTTGCTGAAGAATGTGATTTTTATTACTATTTAGCAAATAAAACTTTCCCAGTGGCTCTTCCTTGCTTTAATCCCCAAAGTTTGAGACTCTTCTAGTTGCAATCCACAGAGTCAAGCTGAAAAAACCCAAAAACAAAACATCTGGTGACAGAAGCTGCTAGCCTGATCTCCCAACCAGTCAAACAACAGAGATAACCCAACCCTCCCTTCAGTGGATCTTACAGCTTCCTCTATTTTCAAGTAGATCATCTCAGTCCTGGCTCGCTGCCAAGAACAATCCATCCTGCCTGCCCAGGTGGGTGGAGGTCAGGGCAGGTGGGTGCACTGCACTAGATGGAATGAAAACTGGCCATGCTGACACCTTTCCTGATACAAAGAACTCTAGAGTGCTCAGCCAAACTGTGCTCAGCCAAACCAGATTTCTGGACTGGCTGAAATCATCAGCACACTGTGCTTGAACTGAGGGCCTCTCCTAGTAGGATGTCCACTGGCCTCTTCCCCTCTCACTGCTGGGGTGATGGTGGTACCTTTGTAATTTTGTGTCCAAAAGATAGCTACATGCTTTACACTGTATTAATATTTGTCCCCCAAACCCCTTGATATCTCTGGTCTTGGGTTGGTGTTATTTATTTATGTCAAAGAAGGATCAAGTGCTTTAATATTACTTCGTAATCCTCTGCCCAGGGACCTCAAAGCGGTTGAAAGATATTAGTGAATTAAGCCTCACAGCACCCTTGGGAGATGTATCAGCACTGCTAGCCCCATTTCACACACAAAGCACACAGAGGTAAAGTAAATTGGCCAAGCTTATATTGCACAGGTCACACAGCCAGGTACCAAACTCAGGTCTCCTGGGTCCCCACCCTGTCTTTTAACTGTAGATTTCCTGAGACAACATACACTGTGTCCTAGCCACTGTATCCTCACCAGCGCATCAACATTCTGCATTGTTTCTCCATTGCTCCTCTGGGCTCAATACAAGACTTGTGCAAACTTCTGTATCAGCAGATATAGCCCACACTGTATGTAGTCCCAAAGAGTAAGAAACCCTGGATAACAAATACTGATGTGAAAAGTTCCACTGCCACACTTCACCTTTACAGGAATCCTGAAAAACAGGACCAGCCTTACTTCAATCGTCCCCTCTCCTTTCCCAAAATAATTCCTCCTCCCCTTTACATTGAACGACCTATTGTGCAAGAGCCTCGAGCAGGGGCGTGCAAAATGGGGGTGGGCCCCCTCGGGGGGGCATGAAATTTCATAGAAGAGAATTGCAGCACAATCCGCTTCTTAGCTACAAGCTCATCAGTCTCATCAAAAATACTGAAACGCTACCGCTCTTGTGCATGTGTACAAGACACGTATCAATTGAGTTTTTACAGTCTATGTCTGTACTTTCTGCCACTTTGGATTCCATGAGATGGGCTGCGGAGGGACTAACTGACAGGAGAAAAAGTGGGGCCTGATGTAAAAAGTTCTCTCACCCCTGGCCTAGAGAAGGAGCCAACAGTTCATGCTGCAAAACACTCACTGCTTTCTGGATCTTTCCCCAGAGCAGTGCAGCAAACAGCACACAGATCTCCACTCTGCTAGGCCTGTCACGTGAACAGCTCCATGTTATACACATGATAGTCTCACTGAAACGAAAAAGAGGAAACTCTGACAGAAGGGGCTCTGAGAGCAATAGCTTCTTCCCATCCAGTTTCACAGCTGGGGGATGCACAAGGAGCCAGGGCAGAAAGTTCTTTTCCTCTCCCACAACCGAAGGGAGAGGGAGATGGGCCGTGAGTCTGGGGTGGGCAGCAGGACCTCCGCAGCAGCACCACAGCTTTGCTTTCCCACAAGGCCGTGTGCTTCTGCTAGAACAGGATCAAACCCCAGCAGCACCGGCCAGTACTCTTCCTGCGTCCACTCGCAGCCCCACAACATTGCAAAGTTGCCCAAAATATTTTGTCTTGCCCATCGCTTCAGCTTTGTCACTACCCCCACCTCTGAGCCATTCAGCAGTTTCCTCCTTGCCCCACATACCAAGTCCAGGCAACTCGCGGTCTCTTTTAGGGCTGCACACTGGACAGTTACTGCCTATTTCCCTGATGTGGTATCTTTTCACATTGACTCTCCCTGGCCACATGCCCTCTCCCTTCTGCCAGCGTTGATACCTCCCCTGCAGCAATAGTAGTAAATATTTCTACCCGAAGAGCCTACTCAGGATCAGGACCCAGTAAGGGCTGTATAAGCAGAGGCCCTCCCTGTCCTGAAGGGTTTACAGACTCAAGAAGACAACTTGTGCCATTTCCATGCCACTCTTTGTGCCTGGAAGGCCTTCAAATAGGGTACTATTTGCCAAATCGCCTTGCTCAAGCCTCCCCTCAAGCGCTATTCAGCCAAGAAACCTGTTTTTAACAAACATCCCCTGCAGTTAACAAGCTGCACGCAAGCTTCGCTGACCTGGGTCATTGATGTTCCTTCTCTCTCTGCAGCCTCTACCTGCTCCTGTGTGTTTGTGACCCTCACTTGATGTGTCAGGTTGAGCTCACCTTGCCAGCCACAGCTGGGAACATACTGCTGCTTGTTCTGAGATCCGTCTCATGTATTTTTGGCACCTGAAAAATGACCACCATCCTCTCAAGGAGCAGTCTGCACAGTGAACGGCACAGCCTGCCACTACAGCTCACGTATTTAATCTCTTCTATTTCTAGAGTGCATTTGCCAATGAGCAAAAGAATATTAACACTAACCATCGAGCAAGGTAGAATATGCAGACTGTAAAACCATCATCTTAAATATACGCAGGATGCAGGTATGACTCCCAGCCTCAGCAATGACGTTAGCACTGGCTCAGGGGGAGAAGATATGTTAGCCCACACTGACTATTTTTCCTTCTTAGTTAACCCAAAAGCTGTCTGCCCTTTCATGTCTCCAAGCTGCCTTTCTTCACCACATCCACTATCTCCTGCATGACTCATCAGTGAAACAATAGATTTTCAACTGCATCCCACAGCAATGACACACAAAGAAGGGTTCCTTCTTGCTTTTGCAGCAGGTAGTGTCACTGAGCTAATGCTGCATTAGAGCTGCAGCCACCTTGACAACCCGCACATAAAATGAATAAATAAAAAGGGGAATCCCAAAATCTGACTGCAGTATTTTCAACAATATTAGCTTGAATATAATTAACTGAAAGCCCCACTCACTGTACTAATGCACTGATAACCTAACACACACTTGATCTTCTTGTTTTGAAAAGGTTACACTCATTGTTATAGGAAATATGGCATTCTTACCAGACAAATACCATCTGGACCTACAACTATGCTACCAAGTGATGAAAGGATGACAGATTGGAAATGGGTATGCCCTACCCTATACTAGTGTAAACAGGTGATATAATCTCACCCATATCCTCACGCACGCACTATCATGAATACCCTAAATTCATTTTTAACCTGAATTGTCAGGATGCAGGCCCATGTCTAAAGCTCAGCTAGAATGAGATTTCCTCACCCGCCTTGCCAAAAATATCCCCATCAAAGAGTACACATATACCACACAAAATCACAAAATCAGCCACAAGAAGATGATTTTAAAACGGCCATTAATATTGATCAAAACGCTGAAGGCATCTCCCTGCAAGCCAGTGGGAATAGATAGATCAGATTGATGCACTTAGGAGTCAAGTCTGCCTTTGTGTAACACAATGCATGACACAGCATAAGAAATTAATCATCACACCATAAGCACACGTTATTATCAGCAAAATGAAGATCACATGGAGACGTTCGTGTGCCTGTGAGGGAGATGAGCTGGAGGGAAAAGACCAAAGTATAGTCCTTGCTGCCCTATGTGTAATCCAATTTAAACTATAAACTCCTTGGGGTGATTTTTCCTGCCTCCAGAAATGCGCTGAGAAAGCACTGCACTTTTAACATGAACCAGCAGATAGGCAGTAAACACTGTGCAAGGGGTTGGAACTGTTCTTTAACCCCCCTGCGCTTCTGATCCCCTCCCCCAACCGAGCACGCACTGTCGTGAGAACGAAAGTGCAGCTACGGAACAACCCAGCAGAGCCCCCGAAAGAGTGTCCGCGGCGCACGTGGTAGAGGGCGGAGCGTGACACGTCATCCTCCCCCAGTGGAACTCACTAGTTTGGAACGCGGCGAGGCAGCAACATGCTACATTGCAAATGAGACAGGAAAGACACAGCCCAGCCTTTGCCTTGGCCCGGATCCTTCCCCCGCAGACGGAACCACGAGAGCCCGGACCTCCCCGCCCCACTGGGTGGGGGACAAAGGCGGAGAAAACAGCCCAGGTTCCCTTCTGCAAATTCCCAGGAAGGCAGAGCCCACAAAAAAGGAGGGAGGAGGAGCGGCGTGGCGTGTATCATATGACACTCTATGTCATTTAATTATGCAAAAAGCAGCCTCCCCTCACTCAGCTCTGCTGGAGTACTGCCACCGCCCTAAGAGCTGAAATGCAGGAGATCCCCCACACCCCCTCCTCCAACAAAAATGTACACGGTAAATGCATCGATGACCCTTGTAAGAATTCAACTGCAAGGCAAATCGCCGGCAGGTTCTGTGAAGGCCGTCTGGGGTAACGCTGGTGTGTAACTGCCCCCTCACAACCCACTAGCGCACACACACCATAAGTGTTAAAAACGCTTTGTTTTGACCACCACCACCAAGACTTTCCCTGCTCTTGTTTTTAACGCCATCGTTTTCCTCATTTCGGCAAAAGAAAAAAGTGCCTTTTGCAGACTCGCCTTCAAAGAATAAGAGTCTCTGCATTGTACGTACATCAGGATAAGTGGGAGAGGAAAAAAGGCGAGGGAGAACTAATCTCCCTGACGCCAAGGCTCTCCGATCGCCCACAAGCATGTGTCAGCACATCGCTACTAACTGCTCAAGTCCAACCTCAATTAAAAGGCATGCCTGGTTCGAAGCTGATTCCAAAAGCTAAAGAGAGACTGGTTTAACTCCAAGCCCCTTTGCAATCATTTCTCCAGTTGATTTTCACTGTCCCGGAGAGCACGCTTTTTTCTTACAAAATCAGCTTTGAAAGGAAGGTGTACCCTCCACCCGCCTCACACCCAGTGCAGCGACGGGTGCCTGAAAATGAGGCTGCACTCCGGTAAAAATGAAGACTTATCTTTTCCCCAGCTTTTGGAAAATGGTGTCCTGTGTCTTTAAACATCTCTAATTCCGATTTTACATGCTGTCCCCCCCTTACCACGTGTTTTCTGTTGTTGCTGGGCTTGCCATTCCAGAAATCTGGCCGCTTCCAAAAGCGTCTCAATGCTCATCTCTTGGGTTGCCTTTCAGTGGAGGATCCAAAATCCTGGAGACCTTTTGAAAAACGGGGGTTTCCTTCTCCTTTTCTTCTCCCAAGTAAAAATGCCTGATCCAACCACCCCCCACCCCCGATCCCCTGCGAATCTTCCAGACAAGAAAAGGGTTTGCAACAAGATGGCGATGAGTATGTAACAGAAACACAACAAGAAAAAAGGACTAACACTGCCCTCAGCTACTATACAGACAGCTGCAGACAAAACCCAGCCTGGATCTCTGTAGGTCACTGGACTGGAAGTCGTCAATGCAATGGGTTTTTTTTTCAGGGGCGGGGTTTAACTACTGCTGTTTTGAGTGAATCCTCTTTCCACAGAGTGAGCAGATCTGCCAAAGCTCTTCTTTGGGGTCAGTTTTTAAATGTTTTGGATTTTTTTTTAATTTCTCCTTTCTTGACAGATTTATTTTTGCAAATGTGTATTTCAGGCAGACATTTAAAATTTCACTTATTCAATCTGTCACAGTCAATCATCTTCATCGAACTTTATTGTAATTTAGACTTGTTTATTAGTGGTAGATAGCTTAAAACTATCTACAGTTTAATCCCAAAAGGAATCTGTCCCACAAATTAGACTTGTTTGGTCTGATTTTGGAGCCTATTTCATGAGTTATATAATAATTATAGAGGGGGAAAAATCAGATAATTCATCTCTGTTCTCTTTCCCAACCCACTATTCTTGCAATATTGTTGCTCACAGGAGATTTCCAGTAATCGACCTAGACTGTTGCTATTATTATTATTTATTGGGACCTGATTTTTCAGAGATTTTCAGTAACTCCAGTTCCTCTGAATTTCATCTGGACTTTCAGGTGGCTGAAAACCAGGCCCTAAATAGCTTGCAGAAATTAAATAGTCACCTGATATTTTCTTAACACAAACTGGCAGAGATCTTGGAGCTCCTAACTCAGCTGATTTTTCCTTACATATCATAAGAAATACCTTTACCTGCACATCAAATTTGATATAAATGATAAATCTTTAATAAAAATAAATAGATAAGCCTGACCGTGTTGCAATTACTGATTTTGCAAGATGACCGTTGCTCAGTTTGCAGCACCATGGAAAGGGAAAGCGTTATTGGATCATGGCATGGGAATGTACTCTTTCAATGGGATTGTACAAGGAAGTGAAAATGTTGTCACACTTACAGATATGCCTGTATATATTACTGAATACAAATGGTGTTCCATGTGTCATTCCGGACAAGATAACTAAAATCCATAGATGATGAAGGTTTGTTAGGACACTATTTCCATCCCTGCTGCCAACACAGAATTGCTCCTTGCTGGCAAGGGGAGGTGAATGTACACACTGTGTACAAATAGGGATTAAGGCTGGCTACTTCAGGTGTTTAGGAACAGAAAAATAAAAGCTGACGCATTTATTTTTACAAGGCCATCAGACTAGTTTTCAGTTGCAAAGGGTCAGTTTCTTTAACACAGTTCATTCCTGGGGAGCAAAGCTGCGTCTTGCTTTGCGATTAGTTTGACAGAGACAGCACCATGATCCTAATTTACTATTACTTTGTATTAAATGACCTCTACGGCCTGCTTGCAAGAGGATGAAAGGAGGCTAGTTTTCTGAGGGATGCAGAAGGCTGAGCGATCCTATAGCCGGGTTTTCCACCGGGTCCTCCCCCCGCGGCGTCTTTGCATCCGATTAAAATATGTCATCCAGCCCCTAGCCAATCCGCTTGGAAAACAACAAGGCATGGAGCAACTCCACATGGGCACCCTGCTCTGTCTGCCTCCGACGGCGTCTCCTTTAAAGGGCCAGCACCCGCGGAGTTTCCCCAGCAGCCATGAACAGCGCACGGGAGGAGGAGGAGGGCACGTTACCCCCCGTGAACCCTGATGGCTGCTCCTCCACTAGCGTGCCACGGGGAAAGGGTTTTTCCTTCCCACGCTCCTGGGACAGAGATGCGCAAAATTATGGGGCATAAAAGAAAGGAGGGGGACGAGGGGCTGGGTAAATAAAACAACCCCAGCAGCTACGAAGACCGTGAACCAGTGAAATGCTTTATTACGGGTCAGGAAACCGCAGGGTGCAGCCAAGCCCTGCGTGCTTGCAGCGGGGTAGGGGGACGGGGGTCTCCGCCTCCAACCGGCGCGTCGCATTCATTTGTGAGCAAAAGGAACTAGCTCCAGTCAAGGGCATCGCCAGCAGACCGAGCGCGGGGCAGCCTCAAGAGCTGCCAGATGCACCCGACACAGGTGCTCGGAAGCTGATGCGATACTGAGCCCCTAAAATCCGGGGGCTTCAGACACCGTGGTCTGGGGGGGGGTCTGCCCAGAGCGCCGGGTTAAGGGGGCGCTCACCCTACCCGGGCGCGTGGGCGTTTGATTCCAGTGGATCACAAATCGTTGTATTTTCCTCTACACTGGGCAAGGCGGGCTCGGGAAGGGGCTCGGCCGTATTCGCTTTGGTTCGCTTATCCCAGGCCTGGCACATTACGCGGGGCGTCCGGGCCAAGATGGGTCCCCCTTGGGGACGGCTCCCTGCGGCGACCGGCAACCCGACTACACAGGCTGGTCTCACACGCGACACTGCAGATTTAGCCTCGGCGGCGGGCGGGGGAGGACGCATGTGACGAGAGAGCCTCAAATACCGACGCAGGGCGCACGGGATGCCTGGGGCCGGAGCAGCGCCCCCCACCGAACTCCTGTACCCCAGCCCCTGCGCCGGGCGGAATCCCGCCCCCGGGGGCTGCGAGCTGCGGAAAAACTGATGCAATCGCCCAGCCTCCTCATTCCTGCTGCGTGCAGGTCCCTGCGCTGCATTTTGAGGCTGGAGGAGGGAAAAGGCACGTCGGCGCGGGAGGGAGCGGAGGGCGTGGGCAGCAAAGAGGAGACCGGGCAGCGACTCCTGCAGCGTCGGGTCTTTCACAATACACCAGGAAAAACAACGTGGAGGGAGGCGGAGCTGCGGGGATTACACAAACCGCCTGATCTTGCGGGGGGCGGCGCGGGAGGCGGAGCTCAGTCACCTCGGCCAGGATAATCTGTCTAGTCATGGCTTGCTCTGGACGAGCCTGCTCCTTAAAGGGCCGGCGCACCGTTTCTGGGAGGGCCCCGCCGGGGAAACACGTGAGCCAGGCACACACTGCTTGACAGGCAAGGCAGGGGAGTGTGCGGCGCACGCAGGAAAATGGAGCTGGCTCGGCCCAGGGTCTGCGTGCAGGGAGTTCCCTGCTGTTGCTCAGCGCTGCACGGCGGGAAGAGGTTGCAACCGCACGTGGCGCAGGAGAAGTCTCCGCACCAAAGGGAAAAGAGTAACTAATAAGGGACTGATCTGCCACAACACCAGTCACTGGCTTCCATTGGTCTTCAGAAAGCGTGCTGCTAAACACCGCTGAAAAATCAGGCCCTAAGCACCGGATCCTGCCAAACCAAGTGCCCCCTCACCGCCTGGCCTGAAGAGCACTGTCTACACTCCACCCGCATAAGGTCCAACAAAAATATTTCCTGGCCTGCCTGGCCTCTCTAATACAGTAGACCCCCAGCTTACGCAGACGTTGTGTTCTTGCGGAACCACACCTAGGTCAAATTTTGTGTAACTCGAGGGAGCCAGGAAAGTGACCAGCACAGCACCCCAGGTTGTTTTGCGTTGCTGTACTTCACTACCCACCCTTAAATTTTATGTTATGTAATGAGTCCAATCATATGTGTATTTGCCCTACCTTTTATGCACTGGGTCATGGATGTGGGCACGTCATAAATATCACAACTAAAAAAAAACGTGCTCCTGCACATATTTGGTGTCCTACGTGACTGTTTGAACTGTGTAACAGAAAGCCCAGTTCTGAAGGAAGGATGACAGGCACAAAGCCTTCTGTTGAAGTCAGTGGGAACCACTAGCTGCCTACATACCTTTGAGGAAATGCTCCAAAGCCGTGACATCCATTTCCTTTTGTAAGAGCCATTTCTGATCTATAAATAAGCTGTTTGATCAGTTGGCTTCTTTGCAATAAATAGAGTTTGGGTAATCACAGAACTGCCTACAGAACCATGCCCACGGACTGGTACCATGGATTGTTGAGAAAGGCAGTTTCAGAATCAGCCTTTGATAACGACAAAAATGTTATAAGTCCAACAAAACGTTGCCTATGGCCTATTAGAAGTCTTCCTTTCATTGTGCTGAGAACTCCTCAATGATCAAAATAGAGTTATGGTATAAGCAACTATCAGAGCCAAATAATAGTTCCACTAATTTGTATTTTCTGATATCCTCCAGCTGAAGTTTTGAAAGCCCTTTGCAAATGTTAATGTTGTAAGTCTCACAGCACCCCCTTGAGGTAGGTCTGTTAAGGAGTATCCTTATTTTATAGATGGGTGATCTGAGAGTGCAATTAAGTGACTTGGATAAGGTCTCACAGTGAACCTATGGCAGAGCTAGGAACACAGCCCCCTTCTGCGGAATCAGTCCCAGTGCTGTGCTCTACGCACACACAATCCTTCCTCATTCTGTTATTTATAGGAAGCATTTGGGCAGAAGCATTTAATTCTTGCAGAATCCAAAGCCCAGGGAAGACAACAGATTGACTTCCATTGAATTCACAACACAGAGCTTCACCTCAGACTTCGAAAGACTAGAAAGGGGAAAGTTTAGCATGTGAAACATTACAGTGTGCAACACTATACAGTTCAGCTTGGTCAAAATAATGATTTTCCAAAAGTAAAGCTTGATGAGAAAGTTGGGATTTGATTCAGTGACCCAGGGCCAAGATTTACAGTTCTTTCCTTGTTGCTTCAAGGCTGCAGCAGCACAAAAGTAAAACAACACATGATCTCATATTTAAAAGCGAGACAAAGACTGTCATGTACAGGGATGATGTGGCAACCAGAGAAACTCTGGGTAATTATCAACTCTTTTGTAATTCTGCTGACCTCAATGGAGCAGGGCTGATTTTACGTGTCTTTAGAGGAAATGCAAGAATTATCTGAAAAGAGAAGACAGTTCCTCCCATCTATTTTCTTTCATTCTGTTTTCTCCACCAGCACAATTTGCCACTTCCAATGCCAACCTCTCCCGCCCCACTGCACGGTGACTAACAAATAGGTGCCATGAGAATGCAATTATGCTGAACGTGTGACAAGGCCCAGCTCTGTACTGAAGATGCAACTTTTTACAGCTGGGCAGGAAGTGCTTCCTGGAGTCTGTACTAACCAATGGCCATATGGCATACAGACACCATGGCTATCAGGAAGGCTTGGGCCCAGAAGCTTTAGCACCACAGGCCTCCATTTTAACAGCAAGCAGTAGATTCAATGGATAACTTTTTGTAGCCCTGACCCTCTGACAGAGCCCAGAAATACAGACCAGTTTCTTACTAGCTCAACTTTATTACATATACCTCTCAAACTGAATGTCTGAGCAACTTTAGCGGTGAGATAATGAAAGGGGCTTGGAGGCCACGCCTAGGAGCTATGATCACACAGTTCGGACCAGTGACACTTATTGCTGCCCTGGTCCCCAGGCTAGACTGGTGGGGGGAGCATGGCTTTGCGCTCTGGAAGGGGCAGGACCAATGGAAGAAGGGTGGGGCCAAGGGCGTCAGCTGCATCCCCCGCACCTGAGTCCTTTACAGACGCGGGCAGCTGGAGCAGCGCTGCTTTGGCATTTCAAAGGGGTCCGGGGGCAATAGTTCCCTGTTCCCCCACCCCCATTAGTGAGCCTGCTTCACACTAGTGTATTATAAATCCACATTAGGGTTAACACACTACAAATGCAATTTCCCCTCTCTGGATATTCACATTTCAGCAACAAATGTTGTGAATGAGACAAATCCATACTGACTTGATTAGATTCATTTACACTGGTCCTACACTTGACAAGCATTTCTTTTGTTGTTATATGTATTTCTGCCTCTGCAATGTCCACTCCAACTCATCTGAAGAAGTCAGCTTTATCCACAAAAACCTATGCCCTAATAAATCTCTTAGTCTCTAAGGTCCCAGGGGACTCCTCATTTTTGCAGAAACAGACTAACACAGCTACCCTTCTGAGACATCCTCAACTAACATATTCTTAAACATGATTGTCCTTGCCCACGTGAAGGATGAAATTGTGTTTAAGATCATGTTAGTTAGCTAGTTTTCCAACAAGATGCCTTTTCACAGCATAGACAAGGGCTAAAGGTCCAGTGCTCTAGATTTTCCCTTAAAAACAGGATAACCCAAATCATCCATCAGACAACAGTGGGAGTTTCATCCTCTTGTAAGGAAACATCTACATCAGGGGCATCCCCAGATGATAGCAGCCAAGTCCTGGGACTCTCAAGAAGTTCTTGTTTAGTTTTTACAGGGAGGAATCTCCTCTCCATCACAGCAAATTCCGACACCTGGCCTACCTTCCTTATCACCAATATACTGGCCCACTCTGGACTCTCACACACCATCTGTAATCTACTACAGAGTGCTATAAGTACTAGTGAATCAGTCTTCACAATTACTAAGGTAAGTGTGATTTTAGAGAGAGAAAAACCAACATGCAGATGGATCAAGTGTCTTGTCCAAAGCCACTGCAAGAATGTTTTGTTCCAGGGCTGCAGGGGCTGAGTGGGACTTTCCTTGCAATTGTTCTCTTTTGCTGCTAGGAGGTACTGAGGGAACTGGCCAGGAGGGGAATGTTTTCATTGTGTTCAGCATGCTCCCTCTTCTGGCACCCAAGGAATGAGAAGTAACAGAGACAGCCGTGCTAGCCTATATACTATCAAAACAAAAAAGCAGTCCAGTAGCACTTTGAAGACTAACAAAATAATTTATTAGGTGATGAGCTTTTGTGGGATGGACCCACTTCTTCAAGGAATGAAGAGGAGGAAGCATCTGGCTCAGATGTACAGGCACACGCATCAAAATGGGGTAGGGTGGAAGCAGCAGATTGGGGCAAAAATTTGGATGAACTAGGACAGTGGTTTTCAACCCATGTGCCATGGCACACTGGAGCGCCATGAGAACTGTCCAAGTGTGCTGTGAAATTTAATCAATTCCCCCTTGCTGTGGCTCTTTGCTGAGCCACAGTGTGTATGTGTGTTTGGGGGGGAGGGGATAGGCAACCCCATGCCAACAAGGCTGCCTGAGTCCCAGATGGCGTGGAGTTCATCAGTGCCTGCCCCTCCGACTCCCCCACCACACACACACACACTTGGTGGCTCTTTGCAGAGCCACCACGAAGGGATATGCCAATCCCACAGGACCAAGTTGCACCAAGAGGCAACTGAAATGCTGCTTCCTGGCCTGAATGAGCTGGCAGAAAGCCCATCTCCACTCCCTGCTGTGGGGAGGGGGAAAGAGGGAGGGCAGGTGCCTGTTGGAGCTGAGGTGCAATTTAAATGTTGTGTCCTAGCTCTAATGGGCTGGGAGGGAGGGACACCTGCTTTCAGTGTTTACTCATTTACTCACTATCCCTCACATGGCATTGAGCAGATTTTCAAAATGTGTCTGTGCTCGCTGTCTGAGATGCTGTATTCTATGGTGGATTTGAAACATTAATGCATTTGATCCTTGTTTAGCTTGTATGAACTATTTAGTTGCAAACCTCTCTAGTAAGACTGTAACCATAGTAAATGGAGGTAACTGTGACATTTAAGAGCAATCTATTCTGCTGAAAAAACTGGGCGTGCTGTAGAATTGTCTCACTGAAATGTGCTGTTACTGAAAAGACTGGGAACCACTGGCCTAGGACTGGGGCTAAGAGGAGTGTTGGGAAGACTTGGACTGACGGAGAAAGGAGACTGGGACTAGGGTGAGAAGGAGGCTGGTGGGATATAGGATGGACTCCTGGACAAGGAGCTGGTCGGGAGAGGGCTTGGGTCAGGCACAAGCTGGTGGTAACACAGGCTTGGTGGGAACAGAAGCAGAAGAATCTGTGAGCACTGGAGAACATTCCCCTCCTGGAATGGAGCCTGAGAATCCTGAAGCTCACCTTTCCCCTGTTGTCACCAAATGTCTGTGAAACCTACTGGCAAAATGTGTGCGTCATTCTCCTCTAGTGACTAGTCCATACAAAGGATGATAACCCACTATTACTACTGCCAGCTACCCAGCTTCCTTAAGTGGCACCTGTCTGTGCTATGGATCTAAGAGTTTCAACCTGATGAGGCTGTCAAAATGATTGCACAGGATGGAATTTTCAGTTTACTTTCTACGACACCTAGAAAATTACACGCAAAACTACATTAACATTATGAAGGTTGCAAAGTCAAACACGCAGAAGTTAGGAAACGCCACATGAGAAACTGCGAAGAGCCATTATGTCAAAAGTGTAGATTAATTTTGGGTGCCCAAATTCAGATGCCCGTGGGATGATTTTTCAGGGAACTTGGCACTTTACATACTACAGTGCAGCTCCCATTGACTTCCACGGCAGTTGTGAGTTTTCAACATTTCTGCAAATCAGAGGCCACGGTCTCAGTCAGGCACCGCAGACTGAGGAACACACAATTAGTCACCACCTGTGAAAAGTTTGTTGCAGTGAATTACCTCGCATCACACTGGGACTCTGTGGCAGAGACAGGAGTAGAATCCAACATTCAACTGCCTCAACTACAGAGGCATCTTTTCTCTTTCTGTAATCCCCTGCCTTGTTCATTGAACATCGTCCAAATTTCCAACAAAGGAAGCATAGATCTCACAGACAAGAATCCTTCTATACAATCCTGAGTCATACCTAAACAAGCCCATTGTGCACATTGAGTAAGGCCAGGGTGCTATGCAGTGTTCCCTATAAGCTGAATGCTTGGGTGGCCATCCAGGAAAGAGTCAGGTGCTGCCCAGCCGATTAGCAGAGCACCCACAGCCACAGGCAGCAGGGAGCCTGTGTTTTCATTGTGGTGCACATCAGCATATGCTTTGGTGCACATAACAAAATTTAGTCTGCCCATGGATGGAAAAAAAATAGAAGGAACACTGCTCCTATGGAAGAAATAATGTGCTCTTTTAATTCAGGACTGGATCATACTGCACAATGGAGCTGACTAAAGGTTAAACTTGGAATGTTAATTCTTGCATTTCTTAACTTGTTCTTTGAAAATAGTTTTTTGTGTGTACCATTACATCCAACACAATTGTATTTGGTGACTGCTAGCAGCTATACCAGAAAGTGAAGGGTTCCAGAGAGCCAGACTTGGAGCACATTAGCAAGGTATTATGAGGGAGAATGTGCAACTCCTGCTGCCAGTACTGACTAGCTGAGAGAAGCAATGAATAGAATTTGCCAGTCTAGGACAAAATCATGTGTTATACCTGGAGTTGCTGCAATGGGGCCGTAACCTAGTGACAACAGAGCTATGCATGCAACATTAGTAATCTGAAAGTTCTTCCTCAAACTCCCTCTCTCATCTCTTTTTTATGTACTATTTCTAATCCAGTGTAATGCGCACCCAAAAGATCCTATATATTGCCTTTTTCAGGAAAGGACAGTTAATTTGATATCAAATGTTGCAATTTACAAATAATACCAGGTTACACTGCAAAAGGCATAATTTAGTCTCTTTGTAAATACACAAGTTGTGCTTTTGTTTATCACAACTTCTAATATTGCTCTACAGTCAGTTGTTAAAACAGCTGTCAAATTGTCAAAGTTGCTGTACACATAGGGTGCGTCTACACTAGCAGGCCACTTTGAAGTAGCTGGCACAACGTTGAAATAGTAGGCGTTGCATCTACACGTGCTGTGAACTATTTCAATGTTGAAATTGACATTAGGCAGTGAGATGTCGAAATCGCTTTTCCTATCTGAAGATGGAATAGCGCCCTACTTCGACGCTGAACGTCAAAATAGGGTGTGTGTAGACAATCTGCGTCCCGCTACTTCGAAATAGCGGGGTCCGCCATGGCAGCAATCAGCTGTTAGGCGGAGATATGCTGTCCAGCCCCTGCGGGGCCCTATGATCTCTGCGCCCAACAGTTCTTAAAGCTGCATGGATCCGGAAAGCCCGTAGCAGGAAGCTGACACCGTGCAGGCAGCAGCCATGCCACAAGGTGCCCCTGCACAGCCCAGAGGGAGACCTTGGCAGCAAGCCAGCCCCCCGAGCGCCCCCAGAGCTCCCGCCCCGGGCCATCCCAGGGTTCCCAGGCCTCCAGCTGGTGGGGTAGGAAGCAGGGCCCCTCCTGGACTGACTCTGAGATCCGTGACCTGCTGGGGCTCTAGGGTGAGGAGGAGGTGCTGCACATAATGGGGAGCAAGCGGCGGAACACAGAGGCGTTCGCCTGGCTGGCCAAGGGCCTGGCTGCCAGGGGTCACCCTGCCCGCACTCCTGACCATGTTAGGAGTAAGGTCAAGGAGTTGCGGCAGGGTTACGCCCGGGCCCGGGACTTGGCCAGCTGGTCTGGGGCTGCCCCCGCCGCTTGCCCCTACTACTGGGAGCTCAGGGCTATCCTGGGCCCCTGGGGCACCTCCTCCCACACAGCCACCCTTGACACCACGGCCAACGAGCTGCAGCCGGCCTCGGAGCCAGGGTCGGGTCCGGAGGCCAGCCCTGCACCCCCAGGGCTAGAGCCGGGACCCTCCATCCCAGCCACCGAGTGGTCCAGTGAGAAGGGGGAGCTCGTGCTGGACATCCCATCCTGCAGTTCCAGCTGGGCATCCGCCAGACGGGCCTCCCCTGACCCTGGCAGTGGACCATCAGGTATGTACTCCACAGGGCACAGACCCCCAGGGTATGGGGTGGGGGCACCACTTGACCGGGGGCCCCCCACATCCCCAGAAGACCCCAGGCTGCCATGCCCCGGGCAGACCATGGCCCAGGAACGGTGCCACAGCCACCAGTGCCCATCAGAACCTCCACCCCTGGACAGTGCCGTGCCCCACCCCAGTGGGAGGTGGGAGGGGCAGACCACTGGAAGGGGCCACCCACAGGATCACTGCACGCACCAATGGGGGATGGGGGTGCGGACCAGAGGCCCTTGGGGGTATGGGGGGGCCACGGGTCAGGGCTGGGTACTCACGGCCTCCCTCCCCCCTTTCTCCCTATTTCTGCAGCCACCCCATCCGTGGTCCCCAACAGCCCCCCGAGACCCCTGGACAACCAACGCCCAGGGTCACCGCCTGCATCAGGATGGGCCCACCCCCGCTGGGGCGAGAGGCGCACCACGCATGACCCAGAGGTGGCTGCTGTCCTCCAGCGCCAGGCGGACATCATGGAGCGGAGACTCCAGTTGGAGGAGCGGGAGGCCGCCTGGCGCCGGGAGGCCCGGCGGGATTTTACAGCCATCTTTAACTGGGTGGCCGACACATTTGAGGAGCTGGTGGCCCGACTGCCCCCCCCAATGTCCTCCGTGCTGCCCTCCCTGCCACCCCGCCTGCTGTCCCACCCACCAGCTCTGCATGGCAGGAGCCCACTGGGGCGGATGACTGGGCCGAGGACCCACCTCGGCCATACCTCCCCGTCCTCCTGGCCCCCAGCCAACCTCGCCGGGGACCCTGGCTGAGGGGGGACTGGCCACCTGAACACGGCAGGGGTTGCGCCCTTCCACCCCCGCCCCAGAATGATGGGCCAATGTCTGGCCTGCCCACGTCTCCCCCGTGTATATAGTTGTCCCCGCCCTGTATATAGTTATTTATAGTTGACCCCTCTGTATATAGTTTGTTATAGATGTCCCCACCTGCATATAGTTATTTTCAATGATGCTGTTTGTATTTGTTTTATATACACAACTGAGGTGAAATTTTTGGTTATTTAAATAATGACAGTTTTATTTTTAAAAAAACCCATATCCCGTGTGCTTTTGGTGAGGGCGGGGTGTGTGGGTGCTGGGGCGGGGTGCAGGGATGGCCTGGGTGGTGCTCACTAGGCCCCCTGCTCGAAGTACTCCCGCAGGGCCTCCCGGACCTGGACCCCGTCCCGGTGGGCCTGGCAGCTGGGGGCAGCGGCTGGCTGGGTGAAGCCTGTTCCAGCCTCTAGTGCCCAGCCCGGCACGAAGGCCTCCCCCTTGCTTTTCACCAGGTTGTGGAGCGTGCAGCAGGCACCCACAACCTGGGGGATGTTTGGGAGGCCCAGGTCTAGGCATGCCAGGAGGCAACACCACCGGCCCTTCAGGCGCCCCAAGGCCTGCTCGACCACTTGGCGGGCATGGTTGAGTCGGGCGTTGTAGCGCTCCTGGCTAGCATTGAGGTGGCCTGTATAGGGCCGCATAAGCCAGGGCTGGAGGGGGTATGCTGCATCTGCCACGATGCAGAGGAGTAAAGTGGTATCCCTCTGGGGGATGTAGGTCCCCACCACCAGTCAGCGGCATAGTCCCAAATTCCGGAAAACGCGAGCGTCATGGGTACAGCCGGGCCAGCCCATGTATACGTCCTCGAAGCGGCCATGGCTGTCCACCATGGCCTGCAGGACCACGGAGTGATAGCCCTTCCTGTTGATATAGCGCGCACCACTGTGGTCTGGGGCGCAGATGGGGATGTGGGTCCCATCGAGGGTTCCAAAGCAGCTGGGGAATCCCATGGCGGTGAATCCCGCGACGGCCATGTCCAGGTCCCCATCTCACATGACCCTCTTCAGCAGCAGGGTATTGAGTTCACGCACCACCTGTGGGGAGGGGACATGGGTGCCTGTGAGTGTATGCAGAGTGTGACCCCCCACCTGGGCCCCCTCCCCAAGCCCCCCTCACCCAGGCCCCTCACCTGGGCCCCCCTCCCCAGGCCCCTCACCCAGGCCCCCCTCCCCAGTGGGTTCAGACCCAGGCCTCCTTACCTCCATCACAACAGCCCTGACTGTGGCCTTGCCAACCCCAAACTGCTGGCCCACGGAGTGGTAGCTGTCTGGAGTGGCCAGCTTCCAGACAGCTATTGCGACCCTCTTCTCAATGGTGAGGGCATGCTGTATGCGGGTGTCCTGGTGCCTCAGGGTGGGGGTGAGCCACTGGCAGAGCTCTGTGAAGGTCTGCCGGCTCATGCAGAAGTTCCGCAGCCACTGGTCATCATTCCATTCCCCCATAACCAGGTGCTCCCACCACTCAGTGCTGGAGGGGTAGCTCCAGAGTCAGCGGGGCACCGGGGGAGGGGGCAGGAGGGCCCGATGGTCCGGGGCGTCTCCTTGTGCCCCTGGGGAGGGCTCCCATTCCAGAAGCTGCTGGGTAGCTGCCCGTGCAGCGTCTAACAGGGCACCTGCTCCATGGGAGGTGGCTTGAAGGGCTTCCAGCTGCTGCTGGATGTGTCTGGGAGGGGCCCTTTAAGGGAGCGGCTTGCAGCTGTCCCGGAAGGGCTAGTCTGCTCTGTGACCCCATCCGTGGGCTTTCTTGGCCGCTTATTTCGAAAGAGGGTGCTTGTGTGTGTGTGGATGCTCCGCATTTCCTTCCGGGGTGGCTCCTTTCGACGTTCCCTGTTGCTACTTCGACGTTGAACGTCGACGGCACCAGCCCTGGAGGACGTGTAGACAATCCGTGTCGAAGTAGACTATTTCGATGTTCTTACTTCGAAATAGGCTACTTCAACGTAGTGTGCTAGTGTAGACGTAGCCATATTATTTACATGTAGAAATGTCAGACTATCGGTTTTTAGCAGATTGGTTAAAAAAGAGAAACTTTCAAAAAATGAATTGGATCTGATGTTCATTAAAAATAAAACAAACAATTGTAGTAGAGCATGTGTTAAACCATGGTTTGGTAAGGAAATTATTTCAGTTCATTGGGATAGCTGAGGCATGTGTCATGTTAACTGATTAAAAGGAGGCAAAATTCTCCCTCTCACTATCTAGTAACCTCTTTGCAATGCTAATCTCCAAGGAGAACTGTTTGTTCTAAAACCTTTAGTCCACTGGGGCCTGGCAGCTGGATGTAAAAATTCCTGCTGTTCATATCAGGCATAGTAATGCTCTTACTCAGCACTTGATTAAAATCAATTATCGAAGGCTTTCGGACCCAACTAATACAGTATTTTGGGAAATCATCCAAAACCCATCATTTATCACTTGTAGTCATTTACAGCTTGAGAATTAGCTAAAGAAAGTTTTTTTTGCTGAATCATTTGATCCTTTTGCAACACACAGTAAAGGAACAAAAGAGTCCAATGTTTGAGCTGATTTCTTCAACCCTCATAGAGAGCTTTTAAAATCTGCAGGTATACTGTAAGAACACCATAGGTCAAGCTCTTTCCTCCATTATGCCGTGTAGCTTGTAGGGAGCAGAGCTTTATCTGTGCTGTGTAGCTGAAGGTGGAAGTTCAGGTTTTGATGGTACTCAGATGTATTTTTGTTTATCACTCACATTTTATTAAAATTAGAGCCTTTTTTTGTAGGAACAGCTCTCACCACACTGATCCACTCTTTTGTGGGCTCTGTACTGTGGATACTCTAGTGCACTTTATCTGGGCTACTCTTGGAAACTACACGTGGTTTGCAAATAATTGTGGGATGCATAGCTATGCAAGGGCCCTCTCCCAGGAGAGTCAGTGAAAAATGTGCTGCATGACCTGCTTATTCTTTAGCCATCCTGCTTGAAGGTTTCATTTGTCGTATTCAAAGCTTTAAATATCACTCCTGTGGCCTTATTGGACCACCTCTTTCTTTATTTCCCCCAAGATAAAATCCTGAACTTTTGGGTGGCAAGGCCTGATATAAGTGAAATTTGCTTCTCTTTGATCTATTCCCAAGATCAGATGTGGCATCCAGAGTGCAGAATCTCAAACCTGGCTTTCCTTTTCAAGTGAATGTGGTCTGGTAGGGTCTGTATTCTATTGCAGGCAGTGAAGGCTGTTGAGGTTTTGCTTTTTCTACTTGTCCCACTCTGTGGTTTGTTTGGTACATGTTGCCTTTTGTAAATATTCAGTTTCACTAATGGTGAAATAAACTTGGAATCAGTGGAGCTGCACCACGAATAAGCCGACTCAATTTCTTGCATGATATGAGTGATGATTTTAGCTGCCACAATTAAGCATGAAGGTTGGTTGCCAGAACGTAGTTAAGTGCCCTAAAGAAGTTCAAAAAACCACAACTATAATGCCCCATTGTACTTTGTAAAATGTGTTCTTCAGTTTGTGTGAGGGCCGTACTGTACCAGTGTTGCAGTTATGACAAGTAAAGTGGTAGGGACAGTTCTCAGGTGCATGGGCAATGACAGAGGGTAGGGGAGAGGGATGTTGGGCGTGGGGGAGAGGGGTAGGCAGGAAGGATGCAGTGCCATGGGGAGTAGATGGAAAGCTTCTGGGAAAAGGGAGCAGGATAGGGGACGTGCCCCCTCAACCTTCCTCTTACTGCTCAGCAGGACTGGGGCACACAGGCTGCAGGGCGCATCCATGGGGCAGAGCAGGACCTCGGTCGGGCTTGAACTCCACCCACCCCTCCCAACTGCAGACAGGTGTCCACTCTCCTGCTGGCACCATGCACTGCTGCCCCCATTTCCTGCCCAAGCGCTAGCCCCACTCAGACCTTCCCCCATGAAGCACACCCCTGTGGCGAGAGGGAACAGGTACAGTGGGGGAGAGGGGAGTGCAGGAGAAGGGGAGCAGGAGGGATCTGATGTGCTGGGGAGAGGGGCAGACAGGGGAGAGGACGCAGAAGAGATCCAAGGTCCTGACAAGAGGGGTCAGGAGGAATGGGGGACCCTGTCTCCCCCACCTCACCGAGTGCTCAGCAGGCAGTCCTGGGGCACCGTTTTCCTCCTGGCACCAGCTAGTCCTGCAGTGCTGCACGTTAGTGCCCCAGTCTCCTGCCCTGATTTCGGGTCGCATGCCTAGCCCTGCCCAGACCTCTCCCTATGAGACATGCCCCCCCCCACGGGGCTAGCACTGGGGCAGGAGACTGGGGCATTAATGTGCAGCCCTGCAGCACCAGCAGGAAAGCGATGTGGCCAGGCTGACAGATACCTAGTTGGGGGTCAGGAGTCCCGGCCCATGGACTGGAGGACTCCAGCCCTAATTTAGGTAGGCCTGGATGCAAAGTGGGTGGGCAGCAGCCCAATCAGGACAACCAGAACTACACTCCTGCTGCGTGCGCATATTTGGATTTAAATAGCTGGAATTAAGATCAGGATAGTTGCATGCGGAAAGAGACACAAGTGAGCAGTGGTTATTGGGCTCATTGTGTTTCCTCGGACTAATGACTAACACGGAAGGAAAATAAATCACAGCAGAAAATAAAATGAGGCACTTCAGAGAAGTTCTTATTGTCCAGCGTCATACACTCATAATGGGATAAGTATTACATAAAAATCTAAACAACATAATGAAGATCATCTAGCAATAACTTAGATGTTCTAAACCTTGCTAGTCTGAACATGGGAGAATTACTCTAATGTGGATAACGATTTGATAGTTTTCCTTTTTCTCAGGCTACATCTCCACTACGAGACAAATTCAAATTTAAGGCAGTTAGTTTGATTGTACCAAGTCTCCCAGTCTCCGCATACAGTTACATCGCTAGAGTTCAAGTGGAAACTGTCACCTACAGACACTGCTGCTTCCCACTTCGACATGGACTGCAGGAGTCTAGTGTGCTTGCTTCAAGGCTGTTCGCATGTTTGTTTTTCTCATTTGGAAAGCAGCATTGATGGAAGGATGCCCAGCCAATTGTACTGATGTCTGAGTACCTATAGTATGAGATCCTCAAAACATACAGGCCTGGATGAGTGTGAACAGTTCTGAATCACTGCTGTGACCAAACTGTGGCAGAGAGACCTGCTGTTGTGTCACATTTTACCACCAAGGATAAAAATCAGGTGCGAAACAAAAAGAGAAGTTACTCACCATAGTAACGGTGGTTCTTCGAGATGTGTCCCCGTGGGTGCTCCACGTTAGGTGTCGGGCTCGCCCCAGCGCCGCAGGTTGGATCTTCCAAGCAGTTTCTGCCGGACCATGCATGCGCTGGTGCGCGCCGCTCCCTTGCGTGCTCCCGGCCACGTGCGCGATCCGGTCCCCGCCAGTTCCTTGACCAACCGCCTCGGATGCTCCTGCAAAACACTAACAGAGATCCGAAGCGGGGAGGATGGGCGGGTAGTGGAGC
The DNA here is from genome assembly GCF_033958435.1 of Carettochelys insculpta. Lineage (NCBI taxonomy): Eukaryota > Metazoa > Chordata > Testudines > Carettochelyidae > Carettochelys > Carettochelys insculpta. The sequence goes on from NC_134155.1 coordinate 11,528,617, forward strand.
ACCCACAGGGACACATCTCGAAGAACCACCATTACTACGGTGAGTAACTTCTCTTTCTTCTTCGAGTGTCCCCATGGGTGCTCCACGTTAGGTGACTACCCAGCAGTAACCCAAAATAGGAGGTGGATAATCGGATCATGTGCAGCTTGTCCCCGAGAGGACCGCTGTCGAGAGCTGGGTATCCTCTTGGAATACCCTGTGAAGGGCGTAGTGCTTGGCGAAGGTGTCATAGGATGACCAGGTCGCCGCTCTGCAAATGTCTTTTAGCGCAACGCCCTTGAAAAAGGCTGTTGATGCCGCCACCGCCCTAGTGGAGTGAGCCCTGGGCATGGCCAGTAAAGGAGTCTTTTTGAGTTCGTAGCACATTTTTATGCAGGATATGATGTGCTTCGAGATTCTCTGCAAAGAGAGACCTTCTCCTTTTGATTTGGGAGCGAGAGAGACTAGGAGTCTATCCATGTTCCGGAAGGACTTAGTCCTGTCTGTATAGAAAGCCAGCACCCTCCTCACGTCCAGGAGGTGTAGGTGCGCCTCTTTGTTAGAGTTATGAGGCTTTGGATAACGAGGGTAAAACTATAGGTTCGTTAATATGAAACTCTGAAGAAACTTTGGGAACAAAGGCTGGATGCAGCCGTAAGGTTACCGCCTCCTTGGAAATTACTGTGCAGGGTGGCGTTGCCATGACTGCCGCAAGCTCGCTCACCCTGCGAGCTGACGTGATTGCAAGAAGGAAGGTCGTCTTTATCGTAAGGAGACGGAGGGAAACCATGGCTAAGGGTTCAAATGGTGGTCCCGTTAGCGCATTAAGCACCAGGTCCAAGCCCCACGAAGGTGGAAGTGGTTTCCGAGGGGGGTATAGGTTTACCAGCCCTTTGAGGAACCTGGTAACCATGGGATGGGCAAACACCATGTGCCCTTCCTCTTCATGTCTGAAAGCCGATATAGCGGCAAGGTGGACCCTTCAACGAGGATAGGGAGAGTCCGCCTCTCTTGAGGTCCAGTAAATACTCTAGTATTATAGGTATATGCGCAGCAAGGGGGGCTAATTGCTTCGTAGAACACCATGCAGTGAATCGAGTCCATTTTTGCTTATAGGGCTTCCTGGTGGAAGTCCTCCTGCTACTTTCTAGGACTTGTTGCACTCCCTCCGTACGCGTGCTCTCTAGGGAGCTGAGCCATGGATTAGCAGTCGCAGGCCTCGGGGGTGTGGATGCACTATGGACCCCTGGGCTGCGTGAGCAGATCCGGCGCCACCGGGAGGGGCATCGGTGGACGGTCCGACATGCGCAGGAGTAAGGGGAACCATTGCTGTCGATCCCACGTTGGGACTACTAGGATCATTTGGGCTTTCTCTCTCCTGGCTTTCTGCAAGACTTTGTGGATAAGCACTGTGGGAGTAAAGGCGTAGAGCAGGGGGCCCCTCCACGAGATCGCGAATGCATCTCCCAGGGACCCCCGTCCCAGTCCTGCCCTGGAGCAGTATTGTGGGCACTTCTTGTTGTGTTGAGTGGCAAACAGGTCTACCTGGGGAAAAGCCCCATGCGTGAAAAATCGGTCGTAGCAGATCGGAACGGATCTGCCACTCGTGTGTGAGTGTGAAGCGCCTGCTCAGCTGGTCTGCCTTCACATTGTGAGCGCCTGGTAAATACGAGGCTTTCAAGGTTATATTGTTGGCAATGCACCAGTTCCACAGGCGGACTGCTTCCGCACATAAGGCATGGGACCGAGCTCCTCCTTGTCGATTTATATAAAACATGGTGGAGGCATTGTCTGTACTGATCCCAACTACTTACCTTGTATATGGTCTCGAAAGTGTTTGCAGGCGTTGAACACTGCTCTGAGCTCCAGTATATTTATATGCAGTGACTGTTCCGTGGAGGACCACAGTCTTTGCGTCACCTTTTCGCCCATGTGTGCTCCCCACCCTATGTGGGAGGCGTCGGTAGTGAGAAAAACAGATATTTGTGGTTGGTGAAAGGGCACCCCTGTTAGCATGTTCTTGGGGTTTACCCACCATTGCAGGGATCTGCGCACCTCTGTCGTGGGCAACACCACCCCGTGGACAGTGTGTGCTGCTGGTTTGTAGACGCTCGCCAGCCAGTGCTGCATGCTGCGCCTATGCAATCGGGCATTCTGTACCACAAACGTTGCTGCTGCCATGTGGCCCAGCAGCTGTAAGCATGTCAGAACCGGCACCGTAGGGCTGAATGTGATGACTTGCACGAGGGAACCAATGGCACGAAAGCGGGCATCTGGTAGATAAACCCTTGCTGTGATGGAATTTATACGTGTCCCTATGAACTCTATGTCCTGTGCGGGGTCTATCTTTGATTTTGCCAGATTGATGACCAGGCCCAGCGAAGAGAACGTGTCTGCTGTGACGCGTATCATGCGAAGTACCTCCTCCTTCGAGGCCCCTTTCAGTAGGCAGTCTTTTTTTTTTTTTTTTCAGATATGGGAATATAAACACCCCCTCTCTGTGCAGGCAGGCTGACACCACTGCCAAGGTCTTGGTGAAGACTCTGGGGGCCGAGGAGAGGCCGAACGGCAGAACCTTGTACTGAAAATGTTCTTTGCCTACCATAACCCGGAGAAAACGCCTGTGAGCCGGGTGAATAGTTATGTGGAAATACGCGTCTTGTAAGTCGAGGGCTGCGAACCAATCTCCATCGTCCAGTGCCGTAAGTATAGAGGTGACTGCGATCATCCGAAAGCATTGCTTGCGCAAGTACCGGTTGAGGCCTCGAAGATCTAGGCTGGGCCTCCAGCCTCCTGTCTTTTTCTGTGTGAGGAAGTATCTTGAGTAGAACCCCTTCCCTCGGAGTTGCTCCAGCACTCTTTCCACTGCCCCTATAAGCATAAGATGGCTTACCTCCTGCTTGAGTCTCGCTTCGTGGGAGGCGTCCTTTAGGTGGGGTCTGGGTGGAGGTCGTGGCGGTGGGAGCGACTGGAAGGGAATCGCGTAACCCGTGGCCATGATCTCCAGTATGCATTTGTCTGTGGTGATCTTTTGCCACTGGTCGTAGAATGGTCGGAGGCGATGGTGGAACAGTAGCTTCGGATGACATTGCGCGATGGTAGCGATAGTGCAGGCCTCGATCTGTGTGTCAAACTTGTGGCCTTTGGCCCTGCCCCGAGGACGCACAGCTCTGTTTAGAACGTCGCCTGGGAGTTCTGTACTGTTGGTGCTGTTGATGTCGCCCTTGCTTGTAGCCCCTGTGGTACTGGGGACGCTGTGGTTGATACAGCAAACAGCTTCTGCGTGTCAAAGGGGAGATCAACGATCTTCGCCTGCATATCCCTCGGGATACCCGATGTCTGGAGCCAGGACTCCCTGCTCATGACCACTGCCATAGCTGTTGAGCGTGCTGCCGTATCCGCTACGACTACGGCGATCTGAACTCCCGTCCTCGAGGCCGCATAGCCTTCTTGCACGATAGCCTTGAGCACCAGCTTCTTGTCCTCTGGAAGCGAGTCCATGAGGGAGGTTAAGCTAGAGTAGTTGTCGAAATTGTGGTTCACTAGATGCGCTGCGTAATTCGCCATTCTCAACAGTAGGGTGGAGGAGGAGTAGACCTTTCTGCCGAACAGCTCTAGTTTCTTGGCATCTTTGTCCGTTCCCCCTGTTTTGAACTGAGACGTTTTTGATCTCTGTTGAGACGATTCTACCACCAGAGAATTTGGTTGCGGGTGGCTGAATAGGAACTCCATGCCCTTCGCTGGCACGAAGTATTTCTTGTCCGCTCTCTTGTGGACAGGCGGAATAGTCGCAGGGGTCTGCCATATCGTGGTGGCGGACTCCAAGATTGCTTCGTCAAGCGGTATGGCTATTTTAGAGGAGGCCGGAGGTCTCAGATTTTTAAGGAGCTTAAGGTGCTTCTGTTGCACCTCTGCTGTCTGGATGCCTTGCGTGAAGGCCACCCTTTTAAACAGCTCTTGGAACTGTTTGAGATCGTCCGGAGGATGGACGTCCCCCGGGGCCGTAGCCTCATCCGGGGAGGACAATGAAGAACCGCTAGGGTACGCCTCTCTGGACCCCGCCAGGTCCTGTTGACGGTGGTACATCCGCTCGCTAGAAGCTTGCGAGGAAAAATCCCGGGGTTCCAGAACCAGCTCCCCCTGAGATATCTGAGTCTCTGTCCCCGTTCGCGATTGCCTCGGGGATACGGAACCGTCTGTGGGGATCTGTCCCTGGTAGTATGCCGATGGTGTCTATGCCCCGCATGATAGGGGCGACCATGGCAACACAGGCACTGCTCCTGGGATGGTGACCTGGACCACTCCCTTGGTGCATACCCCCTACGTCTGGGGGAGCGAGATCTTCTGGAGACCTGGGACGCTGGAGAGACCGATTTGTGATAGTACTCAAGTGGCTCAAAGCCCAAGAAGGGCAAAGGTGGTCCAAGCCATGGGGAGGCTGGCTGTAGAAATGGAGGTGGGGGCTCCGGATAGGCTAGGGGTGACCCCTGCCTTCTCGTTGGAGTCCGCAGCACGAGCGGAGGGCTCAGAGAAAGCAGCTCTGCAGCCCTCTATGGAGAGGGACTGCGGTGCTGTGTTTTCTGTGCTGCCTTTCCCCTCCCCTGTGGGGGTGGCTCCGCCCCCTGACGCGTCGGGGATCTCGGCCCCGTAGTCTGCACCGCACTCGGCACGCTCCTCAGCGGTGCCACGCGGGCAGTCTCCCCCGGTGCCTGCAGGCCGTGTGCCTGTGCGCTCTGCGCCGCCGGTTCCCCAGGGGTCAGTGCTGCTGTTTGTGGTGCCGCTGGTTCCGGCGCTTGCTTGGCTGCTGCCCTGCCCACGGTGCGGGGCGGCTGTTTGATCATCGGAGGCTGAACCTCCGCCACGTGCGTCTCCGCGCCGCCGCCGATCAGCTGTAGCTGCGGCTGGGGGCTGTGTGCTCCACCTGTCCCGCTCGCTGTTGCTGCCAGCAGGGATCGGGTTGGGGAGATTTTCCTCCGTTTTTGCGCTGATGGAGTTAGGGATGCAGCTTTCCTTTTATGGGCCCCGGAGGGTCCCTCCTGCTGCGGCCACTCCGGCACGTCTGGCTGGAGGGCCTTGTCGAACAGCAGGATTTTCAGCCGCATTTCCCTGTCCTTCCTTGCTCTGGCTGTTAACTTGGCGCAGAAGGAACATTTCTGAGTGACATGGGATTCCCCCAAGCACCTTATGCACTGACTGTGCCCATCAGACGCTGGCATTGCCTCGCGGCATGACTCACACTTGAATCCTGAAGAGGACATTGTGGTGAGTCTTTGAGTTGTTAATAGGGTACTTAGCACCTTCTATGTGCTTGTTCCCCTCTCAGATAAAGCCTGCCGCCGCAGGAGGGCTAATGGCCCTAGGCTCCTGGCCTCAGGTGCTCCGCTTGTTACTAGGATTGGAAGCTTTGAATTCCTTTCCTTTCTTTGTTTGTTTTTTTTTTTTGAAAACAACAGCCAACTAACTTAATCTAAGACTGAAGAAACTTTAAAACAATTAAAAATGTTAAATACGCTAACTCTGGCCGTAGCCTGAGCGGATTCCATCTGCAGCCGATGGCGGTTAAAGAGGAACTGGCGGGGACCGGGTCGCGCAAGTGGCCGGGAGCGCGCAAGGGAGCGGCGCGCACCGGCGCATGCGCGGTCCGGCAGAAACTGCTTGGAAGATCCGACCTGCGGCACCGGGGCGAGCCCGACACCTAACGTGGAGCACCCACGGGGACACTCGAAGAAGAACTCTTTTTTCCCCCATTTTACAAAACAAATCACTTACTATGGACGTTGGGTACAGCACTCTGTTTGATGAAATGCATTAGTTCCACTGCTTATGCTATTTGTACAGTCTTCAGTATGGACACCAAAATCAGACCTGTTTGCACTCCTGTTTTGAGTCAGTTTCACTTTCAGGTTCTCATTTATCTAAGGTCTTTATACAACTTCTATCAACAGAGTATGGGAGTGCCTCACAACATGCCTGCAAGGTGGGGTATACTACTGTCCCTATTTCCAGATGGGGGTGTGAGGCACACAGACATGATGTACCCCAGGTTACATAGGAAGTCTGCAGCAGAGCAGGGAACTGACCTCAGGTCTCCCAGGTCGCAGTTTTATGTCCTAAAGGAGCACATTGATTCTCTAACAATACAGCCCGGGGTCTCTGACTCCCACTTCAATGTTCCAGCCACACATACTAACACAATACGGCACTGGTGACCACTGTCCTTTAAACTTGCTCCTCTAGCAGGCATTGACCCAGCAAGATATATGGCCGGTAAATATTTCCACTGAAGTCAAGAAGATTACTCAACTGCTAAAGTTAAGCACGTGCTTAAATTCTTTGCCAAACTGGGGGCTTAAAGAGTTAAGATTTGAGTTAAGACATGTAGATTAGGTCTAAGAAACTATTCCAATTGCCCTTATTTAAGAACTGGACTTCAGCTTAGTATTCTGGCCTTTGAATGCAGCTGCTGCATGTGGACAATACAATGGTGAAAATAACCATTAGTCCTGCCTTACCAGATTCCTGTGGGATCTTTTTCCTAGGAAGAGATTCAATATTTATTGCTGATTTTTATTCAATACAAGACAAGGCTATTCAGTCTGACAGGATGGGCGGTGAGCCAGCTCAAGGCCTGAGCACCACTGAATGCTGTGGGGCTTAACTGAGACTTAAGTGATGTACAAGTCACTTCTGGGCCTTCTGTGCAGCAACGAAGTCCTTCCTCCTCCCCTCCTCTCCCGCCGCAATGAAAATGTACTATAGAATGTAAATGACAAACATACCACCTTCTGGCAATTGAGGGAAGTGCTGTGATTTTATCTGTAATGTCTACAGACCAAATCCTAGTGTCTCTCTTAATTGCACAGGGGATTTGGGGTTTCTGTGTGACGCAGGGGTAGGTATCAGGGGGAAGGCTAAATCAGATTTTGTAGTTTGTCAGAAGACCTTGTCAATTCATAGAGTTTAAGGCCAGCAGGTACCACTAAATCATACATTCTGAGCTCCTATAGATCACTGGCCACCACATTTTACCCAGTTATCCTTGCATGAAGCCCAATAACTTAGCATAAAAATTAAAGGATAAATTGTATTTGGATAAAGCAGATCTTCCAGAAACGCAGACAGTCTTGGTCTGAAGATATTCTAAAAGGAGACTCTACCACTATCCTTGGTAATTTATTCCAGTCGTTAACTATAGTCATGGGCCTGGTTCTAGTTTGATTATGTCTGGCTTCACTGTCCAGCCACCAGTTCTTGTTTTGCCTTTCTCAACAAAATTATAGAGCCCTTTGCAACCTGGTATTTTCTCTGCATGACGATAGTCATACTCTGCCATCGAGTCACCTTTCAATCTTCTTTCTGACCAGGGAAACTGATTGAGCTCTTTGAGTCTCACTGTCAGACATTTTCTCCATCCTTCAAATCAATTTTGTGGGACTTTTCTGTCCCCCCTCCGATTTTTAAACATCCTTTTAAAAGTGGGTACCAGAAGTACACTCAGAATTCCCATATGAGTCTCACCAATGCCATCTATAGAGGTAAAATCATCTCCTGCCTCCTACTCGCGACTGTCCTGCTTTTATATCCAAGGGTTGCGTTAGCCCTTTTGCCACAGCTCTGTACTGGAAACATGATTATGCATTTTGTTTCTGGACATGGCTAAATTCCCTTTGCATCATTAATAATCTTCTTACAGAATGGATCATACCTGGTTCTACATACACAAGAGATGTTGGTTCAGTTCAGTAACTGAACCACAAGGTGACTTATTTTCAGAAAGAGCGATTGTCTCCGCAGTACTTTACATGTGGTGCTGTTCTTTAGGGCTGGGCTGGGCTGTGCCACCTTTCCTCCTGCTAGCTATACTTCCCAAGCCTGAACATGAGTTCCACAGAAGGCCTTATCGAAAGCTCACTGAATTCAATGGAAGCCTTAGAGAGTTCCACAGAGGCAAAGCTCTTGTTCAGGGTTGTCAGGCACCTGGTTGTCAACTGGAACACCCATTGAAAGCACACCCTGGTGGCTCCTATCAGCACTGCTGACCAAACTGTTAGAAGTCAGTTGGCCACAAAGCAGGGACCTGGGGCTAAGGTAACCATGGTCAATGGGAGCTGCAGGGGTGGCACCTGTGAGTGTATGGACAGTGTGCAGAGCCCCCTTGTGCCAAGGTGGTGCAGGGACTTGGTAGCCACTTTCTGGGAGCTACAATAAGGGCTGCCAGGACTCTGCACCCAAACCACTTCCCACACCCCAACCCTCTGCCCCAGCCCAGAGTCCTCACCCAGACTTCTTCCTGTAGCCTTCACCCCTCCCCCACCGCATCCCAACCACCACATTCAACAATCTTCAGAGCTGGGTCAGACCCCTGTGCACTCCCAACCCTTATCGCTTCTGGCATCACGCCAGAGACTGCATCCCCAGGCAGTGCCTTCATCCCACCCCAATCACTTGCCCCATCCCAGAGCCCTCTCCCACAACCTAAACTCCTAATTTCTAGCCCCCACCACAGCCCACACCCCCAGTTGGAACCACTGGCCCCCCACATACACAGCACAGCCTCCTGCGCCAGCATGATGCTCCCTCCTAATCCCCAAACAACTCATCCCTGGCCCCACCTCAGAGCCCTCACACCCCTCTAGCAATCTGCCCCCTGCCCTGGCTTGGGGAACTGAGTGGGGGTGATGGAGAGTGAGTGACAGAGGGAGAGGAGATGGAAGAAGTGGGGGCAGAGCCTCAGGGGAATGGGTGTTAAGTTTTGTGTGATTAGAAAGTTGGCAAGCTTAGCCCTGTCCCACCCCCAAGAATATGACAAACCAAGAATAAACCAGCACTGGCCCTAGCAGTGCTTCTGAAATGGTATACACACGAGTGAGACACAATCAGCTCCATGGTTCCCTGGGAGACCTCTGGGGATCAGCATTTCTCCATGTCCTACAGTTTCTGAACCACTTGGCTAAAAAATCAGCAACCTCTTAAAATTCAGTACTGTGCACATCTTCCCAATCAAACAAAAACCAGTGTCTGTTATTGGTAACAAAATACCTAGCTGAAGTCATACAATTTCATGTATCGCGTATGAAAAGAAATCTAAATCTTCTCCAAATTGGACTCTCTTATGTCTTCTCTCTCAAAAGAAAAAACATGATGGTCTTTCAAAAGGAGGCCTTTTCAACAACCAGGAGCAGAATCTGTACAGGGGGATTTTATGTCACATTCCTCGGTTTCACTTTTTTATTTCCCATTAAGCTAATATGTGATGTGTATGATGTGGAGAAGTTCATGTATGTGGGGAGCAGCATGACATACGATCTAGACTGTAAGAAAAAAATAGTGACTAGAGTAGCAAAAGCAAGAGCAAGTTTGAAGGCGATGGATAAGATCTGGAAAAGCAAAGTGATTAGCTTAGGAAAGAAGCTGAGAATTTTGAAGATGTGTGTATTCAGCAGCATGTTGTACGATGTGAGACAAGGGTGATAATGAAAAATTTGAAGAGAAGGATATTAGCATTCAAGAAGAGATGTTACAGAAAGATCCTGAGAATATGATGGATGGAGAAAGTCACCAATGAAGAATTATATAGGAAGATACAGCCAAAAAAGAACAGAATGCAGAAGATTAAAGAACGGAAGTTACAGCTATTTGAGCATAGCTGCAGAATGAACAACAAGCAAAAAGTGAAGACCCTGGTGTTCAGCATAATGGACAGTTCAATTAGGAGAGGCAGACCCCACAGAGAATGGGTAGATGATACAGTAGATTGGTGTGGAGCTAGTCTACAGAAAGTAAGCCAGTCCGCACTGGACAGGGAAAGATGGAAAGAAATAACAAGGGAGGCATGGGACAACAAAGGGCGCTGAGCCCATGGTTGTTGACGATGATGATGATGTGATGTGCATGCCCCTTCCAATGAATCTATTTTCAAATTATTAGGCAGTCTGCCACAAAATTAGACCATTTATCTTAGAAAAAATGGTGACGACTCACCTCTACTTTCCTTTGAATCACCTATGAATTATGTTAAAGTCTGAGCCAAATAAAATCATTCTGATAAAGCGGCGGAACAGTTTTGACACACCAAAGCCAACACCATGTCTCTGGTGAGCTAAAGTTCAGAGACTAAGCAACAGATTTGATGGCTAATGTGTTTGGTTTCCCCAGTGCAAAAGTCAGATATGCGAGTTCTACTACATTTCTTGGATTCCTTCATGAATAAAGCAAGAAAATATTTCTCATGTTCCTCATGGACTAGCTTAGCATTTGCTCCAATACATTGTTAATTAACCTGTTTCTAATTAACCCTATTTATCTTTATTTGAACAAGGGTGTTAAATGTATTAGATAGGAGAGGGAATTTTTCCACACAGAAAAGATAAAAACTTGGATAAGTGAGCTCCTAATCTATAAATTATTTCCTGTAGCACTAGAAGGAGATGTTAGGGGTGTTAATGGTTAATCCGTTAGCCTCACCTAAACAGATGAGGCTTGCCGGTTACAGTTAACTGTGGAAGCTGGAGGAGTGCTGTTCCAGCCCCACAGACTGTGCCACAGGCGCGGGGGGGGGGGGGCACTTTGGCATGCCCAGAGCAGCCTTGTCTGCAACAAGCCCATCCCAGGAGCACTGTGGGAAGGTGTGATCCAGCCCAGCTTGAGCAGCTCTGCTTTGTGGTAGCCCCAGGACCTCTCTCATGTTTAATCAGTTAATTGTTTAAACTTAATATTTAATAGGTTGACTAATTAAATGGGATTTTACATCCCTATCCTGAAGGATATAGAATTGCACCTTTGCTGTGGAGACCTATGGCAAATACCAGGTACTGCAGATCCTTGCTAATCACTGCCCCTCTTTTCAGCTCATTCTATCCACAGCTGCAGTCAGGTGACCTTCTATGTAAAGTCAAAGTTCACTTCACTGATGCCAAGGACCGACATGCTAGAGCTGCGGTGCCCAATACGCTGTCTTGTTCTCCACGGCTACGTCTACACGTGAAGCCAACATCGAAATAGGCTATTTCGATGAATAATGTCTACACGTCCTCCAGGGCTGGCAACGTCGATGTTCAACTTCGACGTTGCGCGGCACCACATCGAAATAGGCGCTGTGAGGGTACGTCTACACCCCAAAGTAGCACACATCGAAATAAGGGTGCCAGGCACAGCTGCAGACAGGGTCACAGGGCGGACTCAACAGCAAGCCGCTCCCTTAAAGGGCCCCTCCCAGACACAGTTGCACTAAACAACACAAGATACACAGAGCCGACAACTGGTTGCAGACCCTGTGCCTGCAGCATGGATCCCCAGCTGCCGCAGCAGCAGCCAGAAGCCCTGGGCTAAGGGCTGCTGCCCACGGTGACCATAGAGCCCCGCAGGGGCTGGAGAGAGAGCATCTCTCAACCCCCCAGCTGATGGCCGCCATGGAGGACCCGGCAATTTCGACGTTGCGGGATGCGGATCATCTACACGGTCCCTACTTCGACGTTGAACGTCGAAGTAGGGCGCTATTCCGATCCCCTCATGAGGTTAGCGACTTCGACGTCTCGCCGCCTAACATCGAAGTTAACTTCGAAATAGCGCCCGACGCGTGTAGCCGCGACGGGCACTATTTTGAAGTTAGTGCCGCTACTTCGAAGTAGCGTGCACGTGTAGACACGGCTCACATGTGACAAACTGGACAGCATGGTGTGGTGAACCAGCAGTGCAGCTTGGGGTGGTGGACAGCTTACGCAGCGCGGCTCTGGTGAGTCACTGGCAGTTTGCAGGGGGGTGGGGGATGTAGGGTGCCTGCCTCAGGGGGCAGCTGTGGTGATTGTTAAGTTTCTTTTGGACACCACTGGGCTAGAGGCCTGAAGACGGGGAAAACATGGTTAGGGAGGAGGGATGGTCCAGGGATTTGGATGCTAGCTTGGACCAGGAGAGACTTAAGTGAAATTACTTGTTCTGCCACATGACCTGTGTGACCTCGGTCAATTCTCTTAGTCTGCCTGTGCTTCAATTCCCTGTCTGTAGAGAGGGGGTCGTTGGGCTGCTCTGTCTCACAAAAGTGCTGTTCAAAAGAGCTGCTCAGGTTCTAGGGTGGGGTGGCCAAACTTGATGAACCTCCAAGCCACAAACAAAACTCTTCAGATCTTTGAGAGCTGGACGCACCCGCAAGCCCACACGAGCTGCAGCCCCAGTCCCTGGCAGGTGCACCACACCGGGCTGAAGCCCCAAGACTCCCTTTCCCCACTGGGCAGAAGGCAGAGGGTCATGTGCTTCCCCAGATTTTTTCTAGGGTTTGTCGGCCTCATTGAGTCACATTGTGCCACCAGGGCCTCTCCCTAGATGGCAGCTGCTGGAGCTGTAGAGAGAGGCAGCAGCAAACAGCTAAGAGCTGTAGGCCCAGCCACTGCTTTGGCTCCTGCCTCTCCTCACAGAACTAAAGGAGCAGCCCCTCCCTGCAGCTCCCGGGTGTTTGCAGCTGCCTGTCCACTCCAAGCTCCAGGAACGGGGTGATTGGTGAGGAAGGACATGGGGGGCACTGGCCCATACCACCACTGCTGCGGGCACTAGCGGGGGGAGGACATTTAAATGGAGTCCCCTGCCCCCCACTCTCAGCAGCCTCCAGTTATTTCTCTCAGAAGCCCCTCACCCCACTACCTTGCTGCAGGGCAGAAGCCCTGAGCTGCCCCCTCCAATCACTGTCTTGTGGGCCACAGTCTGGCCAACTCCTGTCCCATGGTAATGGGGCCACAGAAGCACTTAAGACAGATAAACACGCCTGCCCAAATGGGTGGGTTTCCAAGGGTGAGTCTAAACAGCGAAGTTATTTGTGAATAACAGCCACTATTCCAAAATAACTTTGTGAGCGTCTACACAGCAAAATCGCTATTTCAAAATAGTGGATGGCTTATTTTAAATTCTGCAAACTTCATTCTATGAGGAACTGCGCCTATTCCAAAATAGATATTTCAGAATAGGGCCTGTATTGACAGGGAATAGGAGCTAGTTAGAAATAGGGGTCTCCAGCCCCACCCAGGGAAAATCTCTTACCCAATAGTTTATTCCGAAATAACACTGCTGTGTAGACACAGCCTAAATGTCTAGCTGAGGCTGTCATCTACCCTTGCTTCTGCCTAGTCAGTATTTCTAAGGAATTACTGTATATCTGTATGAAGTTGTTCTCTTCCTCACTCTCAGATACCAGAAATCTAGTGGTTTTTTATGTTTATTTAATTTAAAAGTTTAGTGCAAGAGAAAAATATTTCAGCTTTAGAGCTTTTTTGCTTGTTGGTTCATTGGTAGCTCTCTTTCCCCCTTAGTGTAAGCCTAGGCTGGAATAAAAGACTCACAGCACCACCGTGGTTGCCCCAGCTCAGCTTGTGTGGGCTTGCAGGATTTGGCCTGCAAAGATAAATGTAGGATAAACATTTGGGCGTAGGCTGAAGCCTGATCTCTGGGATCCTCCCCTTCACAGGACCTGAGCTGAGATTCCACGCTGAGCCCAAATATCTAAACAGCAATTTCACAGGCCTACAGCCCAGGTCCCAGGAGTCTGAGTCAACCAACCATGGCATTCAATTGGCATTTCAGAGGGTCAGCCTGCCCTGTGCCAATCACGGTGATCAATTATTGTGCAGACATGTCCTCACAGACACTTAATTTGCTTTCACTGTGGAGATATACAAGACAAGGGCGGGAAAAGAAGAAAATAGCACTGCTCCTAAAATATACATTGAAAACTGGTCCCTGCTGTACAGTGTGGATGATCTCTGATGTCTCCCTTTATTATTTATCATTTAGATGAGTATACAACAATAAAAAGGGGCAACACTTTTGGTGCCCTTATAATAAATTTCTCTCTCATGCACACGGCCCCCAGCCCTTTTTTCCTTTCCTTATCAAGTAAGATAACTAGCAATTCTTTACTATGAAGAGAAGGTGGCTGAGGTAATATCTTTTAGGGGACACACTTCAGTGGGTGACAGAGAGAAGCTTTCAGCTATGTCTACACTAGAGAGTTTTGTCAACAAGACACTGGTTTTGTTGACAAAACTCGCAGAGCGTCCACACTAAAAATGCATTCTGTAGACAGTAAATCGACAGAACATGGCACTTTTGTAAACAGCCTTCTGCCTCTCCCCCACCAGGCAGAACTATTTTCTCAACAGACTGTGTTGACAAAAAAGCCATGTGGACACTCGGGGGAGAGGGAGCTCTGTTGACAGACAGGGCTTCCAGATCACCTGGGAGTCCTGTCTGCTGTGCTTCTGGCTGGCTGTTCTGTCAAGAGAGCAGCTGCGCAGGTCCAGCCACTCTCTGTCAACAGAACAAATCGACAGATATACTTTTGTGTGTGGCTGCGATCTGTCAACAGAAGTTTTGTCAGAAGATACCTTTGGCCGGTAACTTCTGTTGACAGATTGCCCTAGTGCAAACATAGCTTTCAAGTTTACACAGAGCTTTTCTTTCTCCATGTCTGAGAAATGCACTCAGAGTGTCACCGATAAACAAAAGGTTGACCAGATTGTTTAGTGCAGGTAGTCAACACATAATCTGAGGGGCCATATCTCTCATACAGATGCTGTTACACATCTCATAGAGCTGGAAGGGACCTTGGGAGATCATTGAGTCCAGTCCTCTACTCTCTTGGCAGAGCCAAGCACCATCCCTGACAGATTTTTTCCCCTTGTTTTTAATCTATTTGCCCCAGGCCCAAAAATGCCCTCCTCAAGGACTGAGCTCACAACACTGCGTTTAGCAGGCTACTGCTCAAACCACTGAGCTATCCCTCCAATCACAGCGGGTACAGGGGAAAGAAAAAAAGTTTTGGGGAGAGGAGTTAGTGAGCTGCAGATTTTTGTATAAACCATAAATCCGGTGTGTCTGTTCAGTCCACAATTTTTAGCATCTAGCCAAGTTATATACTTAAGCTCCCAGGATCATCTTTTAAAGATGTAGCTTTTCTTTGAGGATGAGGACTAAGACAGTGTTTCTCAACCAGGGGTACATGTACCCTAGGGGGTACGCCAAGGTCTTCCAGGGGATACATCAATTCATCTAGATATTTGGCTAGATTTACAATAGGCTGCATAAAACACTAGTAAAGTCAGTACAATCTAAAAGTTCATTCAGAAATTACTTGTTTCGATGGCCTCATGTGCCTTACACTGAAATGTATGTACAATATTTCCATTCCAACATTATTTGATAATAAGATGGTAGAAAGTCAGCAAGGTTTCAGTAGTAGTCTTTTGTGACATTTTTGCATGTTTTTGTAAGTAAGTAGTTTTTAAGCGAGGTGTAACTTGATGGTATGCAAAGCAAATCTAACTCCTGAAAAGATTACAGTAATCTGGAAAGGTTTACTGGCACTTGTTTCAAGACCTCAGATTACCTTAGGACCATGTTTCTCAACTGGGGGTATGTGTACCCATAAGGGCATGCAAGAGAAGTCTGGGGGTACTTATAATCTTTTTTAAAAAGGGCTACCTTATGAAAAAAAAGGTTGAGAAACACTGGACTAAGACATCAGATACAGAGTGGTAGCTCTGTGAAAAGCATTCCTGCACAGGTGTGATGATCTTTTTGTCTTTTACAATTTTTCTGTGCAAGTTCACTTGAGGGCATAGTGATTGTCTCATTTCATCCATATAGTTGTTATTTGGGCATTTAGTGGACTGCATGAGTTACACTAAATATTTATTTTCTTTATCAAATATACTTATGATTATATTCTTTACTACCACCACTAGATGGACCCAAACTCTGCTACAAACTGATGACTTCAGACTATGTCTTTTTACCTTACAGGTTCAGGTCTTCAGGTTTGCTTAGTGAAGAGCAATATTTCTAGATGGTTTCTCATGAGAGAGGAGTTTTGTGCTTTGATAGAGACTTGGCAACTAAGACTTCAAAAACATTCAGGAGCTTACTGAAACAATTACAGTTTCTGTAGACCAGGACTGATGTGTAATAACAGCACACGCAGCCACTAGAGAAAAAAAATTTCTCACCTGTCACAGCAGGAAAAGCATTCCAAGGTGCTTTATAAAAGAATCTTTTCAAAGAACCAAATATTGTAAATACACATCATTAATTAAAAAAGGTTATAGTTTTTTTGCAGGCGTTAGGTCTAAGCTATATGGAACGAAATTGATATTAAGCTAACTCGTGTTGTGGTAGTCACTAGAGAGGCCAAGCTATTGTAATGTCATTGTTCCTGTAGAGCAGCATTATTTCCACTGCTCAAAATGGATTTCACTTATAACTAGAATGACTAACCAATCAGAAATCTGTTTATTATAACAAAGGGGAACAATGGTTTCCCTCTGAGACTGTAAATCAAAATTTGGTTTTCTGAATATGGCTGAAATGTTTAAATAATAATAGCCTTTGACTTTGTGGGGAAAATACAAACATTACAGTAGACTCAAGCTATCGTGAAAATTAAAAAGCCCACAAAACAATAGCAGCTAGTTTAAAAAAAAATCAAACCTCAGAAAGTGTTCCGGGAGGATATACCAAGAAGAAATCTCCATTTAGTACTATCTAGCCAATAGTCAGATTTAGGTAGGGATGGCGGAAAGCAGTAACTAATTTTCCAAGTGAGGGGGTAATACTCTAAAGAGCACGATGCTATGAAATTGGAGAGGATATACTGTATTTTTCTTACACAACAAAGAGTCTGAATCCCTGATTTAAGTCTTTACCATTGGAGCTGTGATAAGTGTCTGTATAATGCATGCCCTGAACTGGGGAGCAGGAATGATTCCTAAGCCTATGTGTTTATAAAGCTAGTGATAAACAGCTAAGATACTGGTCAAAAGCTATAAGCAGCCAATCTATTTACAACATGGGACAATCACTGTCAATAAGTCTCCTATAAATGTCACCATCTGACATGGTGTCAATAGCCTTTTGTGCGAGGATAATGCACTGTCTTAGGTAAAGGCTACTATAAAGAATAGATTGCCATCAGGCATTGTGTTATTACAATTACCTATTCTTCTCCCCCATCCTACTATATATAGGGTCAGTCGCTTTGATGGATGGAAGTTAGTGTAGTTGAGTGAGATTATTGTATTGTCACTGAATAGGTGCATGTGGGCTTGTTTAGACCAGTGTTTCCCAGCCACTGAGGAGGCTTTAACCTCTAAGGGATAGCAGAAGCTAGTCCAGGAAAAAAGGGAATGGTGAAAAATTGCTGCTTCTTGCAAGTTCATTTATAATGAGGACTGAGCAAAAGGACATTTAATAGATGTCTCTCACTTTTGATGAATCTTAAGCAAAGCTGACCCAGCATAAGAGAATCATCAACACGCTCTGGCCACTTTTCCAATGGTTTATAAAAATGCACTGTGTTTAAAAAAAATAAAATCCTTAAGGAGAATACCTTTCCCAGCACCAGTCCCCCAATATGTGGGTCTTAGTCAAAGGCACATAAATCTCTTCAGGTTATCAAAATAAATTATTGCTCAAAATGCTGTTTTATTTCTAAGCATCAGCGTGCACCATTATCCATGAATATAGTAAAGTCTGGATAGGTCAAATGCATTTCATAGTAGTTCTGACAGGATTTATTTTTGTTTATGATTAACCTCAAAGTGGTTAATAAAAATGAAATTGTTCCCCAGCTCTGTGGATTTCAATTTGTACTGAACACTCCTGATTGCAGTGTATGCTTGTATCAAAATGAAATTAATAGTAAGAGAAGGTTTTAACCACTTCAAAATCATCCACAAATCTCCCAGTAGGACTGTGCAATTGGAAATCACAAAATTAACCCACAATAAAATAGGACAGCCTTGGAAAAGATGTGTTCGCTTTTTTAATGAGGGTGTTAACCATATAAAAGAACTGTAAGTTTGCCAATACCTAAACCAGTCATTATCTGGACCTATTTCAGAAAGGAACACACCAGTCAAACTGCCACAATCTAGGTTAGCAGGCAACGTGCACATAAATTATTCAACATTTTAAAATCTGAAAATCAATGCTTTATGCTTCATAATCCAGCTTAATGCAACAACCAGAAGGCCAATTTATGAGTGATTTTGGATTAAGTTTCCCCACAAAAACCACATAACTGAAATTACTATGTGGAACAAGAACGAGCCTTTGCCTTTTCCATGTACTGTACACACATTTATATACATTTTAGAAAACATGTTTGGTTTAGGACATTACAGTGTGGTTTGGACGGCTGGCTACAACTTAACCCCACCCTCACACAGTATAATTATTGAGGATCTTACCATAAAATGCTGACATAAATCCTTTAAAATATTCCCACTCACTGAACTGATAGGACCAGGATTACTTGAATCCCCATGCATCTAGCCATTATTTCTAAGTGTTAGTGGCATGAACAGCAAATGCAGGGAGGCTACTGTGCGTCATCTTCTAACCTCAAACTATATAGTTTACTGAGAGTTGAATCCCTGTGCCTAACTGCAACCAATGTAAAAACTAGTAATAAATAGGCAATAACTGATCACAAATGCACCTGCATTCTTTATAATACTGAGCATCCTATCACTGCGTAAATAAGTTATACTTTGCATTTATACCATGCCTTTCATCCCAGGATTTCCAAGCACTTTGTAGAGTAATGGTATGTATTCCCATTGCACAGGTGGGGCCACTGATCTACAGAGAAGTTAACTGACTGTCTTGACTCGCAGAATCTAGTCCTGGGTTTTATTCCCCTAACTTCTGTTTTAACAATTGACTGTATGCCTGCTTAGTAAAGCTAAGTAGCATAATGTTAACACTAACAATATTATCTCCCTTAAAGCATGCCATATGTTTGTGATTAGGAGGATGAATGCTCCAGAGGAATCCACTGTAGCACTAATCTTCACAATGTTCTTTGGTACATTAAGACTGAGATTTTCAATGGAACCTAAGGGAGTTAGACACACTTGTACAATTTCAATGGCAGATGGGTTCCAACCTTCCCAAGGCTTCTTTGAAAATCCATGCCCAAGTGTCTATGCTGGTTTTCCAATAAAAAGCTGGAATCGTACAGTCAGGTCTTTGGTGCCAGACTTATTCACACCATTTGATGATCTGGCCTCTAGAGTTCATATCTGGAGGGACACACTGCAACTATTAAGTGTGGCAGGGCCAGGGGGAAGGAAGCCCAACCAAGCAGAAGGGCCTGCAGGGAAATCAGAGGCAGTTGGGTGGGAGATGGCTCAGCCTAATTAAAGCCAGCTGGCCCCAATGACTGGGCCAATGAGAGGCCTTTAAAACCCTCCACAGCAGGGGGGGCAGAGAGAGAGACAGACAGACACAGACACAAACACAAAAGGAGACAGGATCAGGGAGAGACCAGCTGGAACACTGGAGATCACAGAAGGGAGCGGGAGCTTCTACAAGATCAAGAGGGAAGACCTGTGGCTGCTACAGCCTGGAGAAGGTACCAGGAGAGTTGCCATGCCAAGGACTAAGGGAGTCAGCTCCTACCACTGGCAGCTGCACAGGGTCCCTGGGCTGGAACCTGGCACAAGTGGGTGTGGGCTGGGTTCCACCCCTCACCCCAGCAAGGGCAACAGGGCCCTTAAGGGGTCCTAATGGACTGAGCAGAAGACAGAGGCCCAGGAATTGGACTGACTTTGTCACATAAGCAGGAGTTAAACCATTTTAGAAATGAAGACTGGCATGTTTTGGGAAAATAATTTTGAACACAGCCATTGATCAAGATCAGTGTTCTAACTAGCATTCCAAGGCAACATAAGACAAGTGGATTATTAAAATTAGTATACAGCTACAGGTATGCATAATTACAAATCAATCTTGCATTACCTGATGAGAGGCTTTGAAATTGTACTGATTCCTTCTACCCACTAGGTCAAAAAGCACCCCAAACCCCTTAAGGCAGTGATTATGCAGTCTTTGAGCAAGGTCCTGGTCTTATACCAGTTCCTTCATACTGAACCAGCGATCAACAAACTTTTGGAGGTGGAGTGCCAAAATTTGACCTTTTGACCTCTGTACTGTCTAAGTGCTGGTGATACTTTTTAAAGTCACTAATAGTCCTACTTACAATAGCTTCAGTAATAAATTAAGATGCAGAGCTTTACCATTTAGGTGGTGGTTGGTACCACTAGCTGATCTTTCGTTAACCCACAGGCAGCATGGCTTTGAGCAAGCTCCCAGCTGCCTGGGGGAGAAGTGGCGGGGCTAAGCTCCTGCGTTGGATGCCGATGAAAACTGGCTCACGTGCCACTCTTGGAACCCGTGCTGGGCATTGCTGACCCCTGTTCTAAACTATCATTACCTCCAGAGTAATCCCAAAGTATCACCTCTATTTCAAAAGCTTTGGATACTCCTCCCTGGATCTGAGAGATGCTCCAAAAGGATTGTTTCACACTTTAAACTTCTTCACCCAAGACCGTCATCTTTGCAGATGCTCTAGTGGACTAAAGGAAGACTCAGCTGGCTTCTCTACAAGTCACAGACATGTGCTAATAGCTAAGGCATACAGGGTTACATTTTCAAGACCTAATAGAGGACAGTGTGCATACAAATCCCAGAAGGCAATAAGTGAGCCTGTGTGCAGCGTTCCAGTCACCATTATCAAACACATCCTAGATGCATAGTTTGATTTAGCCTTTGTTAGAAACATCACAACTTGGGTCTCATAAAATGGGTAGGTCATAAATGGTCTGATAGCTACTGCCCCATTTGCACATGTTTTTTCACTAGGGACATGCTACCTTCTTGGCATAACACTGCATTAGCTCAAGGTGCATTGACCTAATGCACTCCAATGTTTTAACAAGGCAGATGTGCTATTTTAAAATAAGGGACAGTAAAGCAATTCTTCAAAGAAGACGAGGGTGTTTTTGTGTGCAGCTGTTTTTTGTTGTACACGGCAAGAATTGTGCCAGCACCAAACACCAGACATTTTGTCACTCCAACAAACTCAGACAAGAGCAATGGGCCACAGAAAAGGAGCCACTTGACATGGCTGGGAAAGAAAACATTTTTTTCCAGTGTGCAGCTCTTACACAAAATGAGTCAGTAGGCCTTACAGAACAGAAAACAAAAAACAGAAGTTGCCATAGAAACTTGCTTGCCTTACACAAAAGAGAAGGAAAAAATGTAGGCCAATATTTCTGCTTTGCTGGCTCCCATTCTTGGCTGGCTCTTCAGCTTGCCTGGATTCTGGAGCTACATGAGGTGCATCTATTTTTTTCCAACACAGAAATGCCCTAGCCTCCACCACCCCAGGAAAACTGCTGCTGCTTTGCACACACATCAGCTGAGCCAGTGCTAAGAAACTGTTGCTGGGTTACTACGAATCAGGAATCAACATTGTTTCCTGCAGCAGGTTAAGTGCATCTAATGGAACGCTTGGGAATGTATTATTAACAGTAGGGTGATGAGTACTCCAGCACAGCAGCATTTTTAAGCCTTCAGCAAACAGCACTCTTTCATATTATTCACAATGAAGAAGGCAAAAAGACCGAAAAATCAGCAAGAGTTTTGGATTTCCAATGTAACATTTCCACTGCAATACTGCAGTCAGTTTATTTAAAATAAACTTCCTTTTCTCAGTTCACCTCAGTTTTCTCACTGAAAAATGAAGACAGTACTTAGTTCCATCACTGAGACGGTGTGAAGTGTTAAAAAAAAATCCTTTGAGATGCTGAGATGGAAAGGACTATACAAAGTATATAAATACATACCGAAGGCCTGAACCTTTAGTCCTCACTAATCCGCATATGTTTTCTATTCAAGGAGCTGCAGTAGGTAATACTAGAACTAGTAATTACAAACCCTGCTATGTACTCTGCAACTTCAATGGGCTTTGGATCAAATCTGTAATTCTAAGAGCCTGTGCAATATGTGGTTGAAAACAGGCACAGATTTATCCCTTTACAGTGGTTGAAGATTGCCTGGAAAAAAATTTGCGTTTAAGAGTTTAATGTAAATGATGATCGCTGAACTGTTATTTATTTTTGCATCTAAGAAGCATGTTATTGTTACATCTTCCTTTTAATCATGTGGACAGGACAATCTAATTCCTTTGCTACTGCTTCAGTTAAGGGCTGAGCAAAAGCAGAACCTACTAAATATTTAGTAGGCTCTTTTGCTTTTACTGAATCCTAAGTGAAAACAAGGCAACAAAAGAAGAAATCATATTTTTTTAAAAACTAATTTCTACCTGGGTTCACGTTTGTTTCCATTGTAAGAAAGGAACTCTAGCATAAATATTTGTTCAGATAACATATTTCTCAGTCTTTAGCTAGCTAACAAATGCCACTGATCTTAATAAAATACCCATTAAAACAAATTCAGTTAGAAATATGCAAAAGTCAGTGTTTCTATCTATTTTGAATATAGAGCACTTTAAAGTAAAATAGTGAGTGAAGCTTTCACCCATCTAATATGATATCGGTTCATAAATAAGGGTCGCTATTTTGAGGTGCAGGTCAAGATACTGGACAACTACAGAAGGCAGCATATTCAAAAGAAAATCTTGAGAAAGATTATCTCTAGAAATTTTTAAAATTTAAAATGTGTTATAATGCTTATTTAGTTATCTCAGGAATTCAGGGTAAATCACTGCACCTTTTTTTCAGCTATTCCACCCATCCCTTAGTAGTGTTACTTCTTCCAAGCTGAGCAGCTAGCCAAAATTTTAGAGTCCTGGAGGTTGTTAAAGTTAAGAAAAAATTGGTGATGGAGTCAGATATCTTTGATGCACTGCTGTTCACTTATAAAAAATGTACAAAGTCCTATTCCTCATAACACAGGAGGAACCCGGTAGTGTGGTGTGACTTTTTCAGGAAGGCATATTACACATGCAGCAAGGCATGACCTGCTGTGCCAAAAATATCTGGGGATTGGGTGCAAATGGAATCATATTAGGGTCTCAGGTGGTCCTAGGCCATGTAATGCTTGAGTTGCATACTGTCAGGGATTTTATCCCAGGGCATTATCGTCCCCGTTGGCTAGGGGAAACAAGCCTTTGACTATTAAACATCAAGCAGGCACATGAAAAATTTAAAGTCACATAGGCTGCTATTTAGAAGCCCCTGCAATGGTCACTCTGAGTCAGTTGGTTTCCCTGGTAACCTGAACTCATGAATTACTCATGACTGTGGATTTAAAATGAAGGCTTCTGATTGGCCCAAAGTGAATCCTTCCAGCACTTTCAGGCCTATAGAGGACCTAGTTGAAAACACCTGCGTGGAACTTTCAGTATGCTAATCATGTCATGAATATTCATTAGATCGAGCTCTAAATTCAGGGCTCGCAGCCCATTTGGTGGCCCTGAAGGACACGGACTTGATTCCGTTACTTCATAAAGGGAAAGCGTGGCTGCATCTGCAGCGTCCGCCGAGTCCCTTAGGCCAGCCTAGAAGTGGCGTAGCCTTTGTGAAGACTCGGCGGAAGCAGAGCTGAAATCACAGTGGCGCTTGCCACTTTTTGGTGGCGCTTGCCAGAGCTGACAAATCACCACCGCGCCTGCCCCTGCCTGAGTGGCACCACCGGCGCAGAAGCGGCGCCAGCACCCAAGCACGCCACACCGAACGCTAGCAGCGCATTGCTTCGTGGAGCAGCAAGTGGGTCTCTTGGCCAGGCCGCCAGGTGGCGAACTGGCCCCCACTCCGGTGGTGGTACTGCGTACCTGGTGGCGCAACCAGGGGCCCGCCATCTTGACCACCAGCGCTCCCAAGCATCCGTGCCTGCTCCGCCCACACTGACGACTTCACCGGACAAGACACAGCCTGCTGGATTTGACCTTCAACTACAGGACATGTAAACCATTCACCAGGCCCGAGGTGCAGCCCGGAGCCACACGACACTCTATTTAAAAGGACACATTCACTGGTTTTGGGTACTGGGACCCCTTACAGGGGGACAAAGGGTCATTCCCTTTGTCGTGCCCTCTTCAGGGCCAAGGGGAGGGCAGTGCCTGGGGGCCTGACTTAACGGCCGGGCCTAAATACCCAGATCAGTAGAATATACAGTTGTACACTTAATTAATAGTTTATAGTTGATAACTTAATTCAGTTAATATAGTTGAGTAATTAGATAGGTAATTATTGCGATAATTTATATTTGTTACTGTATAAGTGGGATGCTACAGTGAAGGCACTGCCTCCCATCACCCGAGTTCACCTTGCACCCTACCTATCCCTCAACCTTCGAACACTAGCTGTGGGGCCACCTCGAAGCTCCCGGTTGGTAGGTGGGCCTTGAGGCAGGATCCCAAGGTCTACCAATTAGGTTGGCGTAGTGACCCAGCCTGAGGCTGAAGGACAAGGAGTAGCGCCCTTGCCCCGCTCGAAGCAGTAAAAGATATCAACAAAACCCTTTACCTCTTCCCTTAAATCCCTACTCACCATTAAATTTTTGCCTTCCGGATTAATAAAGTTCACTGTACAGGTTGTTACCATGAAGTTACTAATTATAGGAAGTGTTCATTAGAGTTTAGAGCTTATCCTAGTATTATGAACTGTTTTATGTGTATGTTTTACACTTGTTGCTGTTTATCCACTTGCTGTTGGCTGTGTTAATAAATATATCATCTATTTTACCTTAAACCTCTGGCTCACCTTCGTTCTCCGACCCAGCCACTGCCTGCCAGGGAGCTAAGATTCTTTGAGCGGAGGGTATTTGCACAACCCCTGTTTCTCTCGCCGGAAGGGGGTGGGGTGGCTTGCAGGAGGGCGGGGCGTGTTACGCCGACTGCCCCTCCTTGAAAGCTTAGGTCCCTGAGGATTCGGACAATTGGTGTGAGGGGCCTCGCTAACCAGTTCGTGCTGACCGGGCGGCCTGTAGCGGGTTGTGAGAGG
This sequence comes from Carettochelys insculpta, assembly GCF_033958435.1. NCBI lineage: Eukaryota > Metazoa > Chordata > Testudines > Carettochelyidae > Carettochelys > Carettochelys insculpta. The sequence continues at coordinate 11,553,387 of NC_134155.1, forward strand.
TTACTAATTCCCCGTGTCACATACATAGATGGCATGCAACAGGAAGAACCAAACAACATATAAGAGGTTCCTTGCTCATCTCTTTTAGCCAGCCCCAGACCTGTGTTTCCTGTAAGATGAGCACTTGGGCAGCCGCTCAAGAGAGATTCAGGTGCCTCTCAGCTGATTAGCAGAGTGTCCACAGCCACCCAGAGTAGGCAGCATGTTTTTCTGAGGGTGACGCACATCTGCCCATGCCTTTGTGCATATAACAAAATATATTCCACCCATTGATGGAAAAAATTAGACAGAACACTGCCCCAGAGCCAAAAGTCCTTTTACTAGGCTTCTCTGAAGGCCACACACTATGTTTGCCTAAAAATACAAGGAGTTCTGTGGCACCTTATGTACTAAGATTTATTTAGAGCATAAGCTTTTGTGGGAAAAGACCCACTTCATCAGAGGTATGTTACCTAGTCTGTGTCTGGTGCTCCCTTCTCTCAAGCTTCCATGTGTCTATTTCTCTCTCCCTACACTGCTACTCAAGTAATATGCCACAAAGCCCTCCACTCACATAATTCAAATTCCTGAGTGGCCTTGGATGTGCTTTTGTTTTGAATGAAAACTGCTATTAAATCATAAAGGAACTTAACTGCTTCAGCTGTCTTAAGTGAAGAGATGCAGTTACAACACCCACCAGCTACAGGGACATTTAACTCCACCCGTAACAGCGTACCAGGGAAGTATATCAATTGGTACTACCTATAAAGTGGAGACATTCAAGTTTCACACATGGTGCAACACTACATGTCTTGTAAAATCAGCTATTGCATTGCCCAGCACTATATGGTTCATGTGTCTAAAAATCAGACACCCTATGAGTTAACATAAATGTATTTAAAAACTAAAGAGCCCAGAGAAACAATTGACCTTACACAGCCCCCTTTGTGGTACTAGCTCTTTACTGTCCTTCATTTTATCCACTCCTGCCTCTCTCTATCCCTTCTACTTGCTCATGGCAAGAGACTAATTGGCATTCTTACCCCATGTAGGGACCTAAGATCTGGCATATTGCAATGCAGCTATGGAGGGTGGTGAGGTGAGAGTTTTATGTCCCACAACTCTCCTGCATAGGTCCATTATGGCTAGTCATGATCAGTGTTCCCTCTAATTTTTTTCTACCCATGTGTGGAATAAATTTTGTTATGTGCACCAAGGCACAAGCAGTGTGCACCACTAGTGAAAACACACGCTGCTGGCTGTGAGTGCTCTGCTAATCAGCTGGAGACATCTGAATCTCTTGTGGGTGGCTGCCTAGAGTACAGCTTACAGAGAACACTGCTCGTGCTCTACCCCACAACAAATAACCTGCTTCTTCCAAATTCCCTTCATGCTTGGTCTTATAAATACATCCTTTCCTTGGTTAATAATATACAACACCCCAGCACGCCCACTACCTATCTCTTACATCAGAAAAAGCCACAGTGCTTTATGAAACAGGAGCACTTTGAAAGGTAACAATATTTCAAAGAAAATGACCAAAACCAATATAAAAGGTATAAAGCAAAGGGAAGCAGTTCTCTTTTACAACAGGTCATGTTGTCCAGCGTGACTTGGTTTAAGAATGGTTTAATGTGCATGGTAAAAATATTGTGTAACAGAACTCATTAGGCTCATGATGAAAACATATGATCAATGGCATAATTTGAAAACTTCCACATTTTAGTCAATTAACTCAAGATCTTGACAGCTGGAGAGACACGTAGCTGACAAAAATAATACCTTTCCCTCTAAAGGGTTTTGCAGGGGAGAGACTATCTTAATCTGAAAGTGATCTATTTCATTTGAACTACAGTCATTTAATATGATTTTTAAATTCCTCTAAAGACAGTTTAAGGCACAAATGTGCTGATTATAAATCAAGAAAGATCCATAAAAGCCAGTTTCCTGCTAGACTTGTACTTCAAAACATTCTTCTGAATTAAGTTCTTTTTTTGCTGCTCAGTAGTCAGTGGCATAAAGAATAAAAAACAAATACAACAAGTTTATTTTGTTAATAAAATGTGATCAGTCTTTCATAGTACTAGGCCCAGATTTTGGAACCCTGTACGGATACAAATATGTAGACCCATATTTGATCTGCATCCCCCAGGTTCAACTCCTCATCTGATTTGCAATCCGTGATCTGGATTTTACTTCCGCTGGCGCAACAAAGCTGGAGTGGGGAGGGAGCACAGATAAGGTCAGTGCTCACCTGGCAGCTGGGAGTCGGGGGGGGAGCTGTGCAAGGCTGGTATGCAACTACTCCTTTAGGGAGATTTAGGACACAGCTTCTTGCATCCTTTCCTTACCAGCAGCGCAGGGGCCTGCCCTGGCATGGGAGGGAGAGCTCTTCAAAGAGTATCCATTCCACTATCTGTGGATATCCTCGTGGATGCAGATATCTATGCCAATGAAGTGGATGTCTGCAGATCTGCAGGGCTCTACAGATCCTACCTTAGAAACTTTTCTTAGCATATTAATGTTGCAGCAGGTGATACATTTTATGACACAAGCCCTAGTCTAAATGCAGTAAGGAAGGGCAGAAGAGCACTTTTGCCAGCATTTGTTTATGTTGTTCAGGGACCGGTATACACTGAGGGCAACGTGTAGAGGACATGAGGATGTACATGCCCCCCAATGCCATGGGTGAGACAGGCAAGGAGTTGGCCAGCCACAGAATGGCCAGAGCCTCTGGGCATTCCAGAGGCTGGAGGTGGGTGCTGGCACCGGCAGCAGTGAGCCCACACCCCCTGCACACATCGGCACAAACAGAGTTGCACGGCTGGGGAAGCAGAGCGAGCTGGGGCTGCGTTGCTCCACTTCCCTTGCCGATGCCAGTGAATGAGGGGGAGTCATACCAGCACTGGTGTTGCAAACCTTGAGCCCCACTAGTCCCCCCCAGGCTGCGTCACTTGGGAGAGGGGTTGGGAAAAGAGGCAGGGCATGACGGGGCGGAGCAAGGGCAGGGAAGAAGAAGGGACATGGTGGAACAAGGGTGGGGAGAGACCAGTCCTGGGATGCGGGGAGGATATCCCAGCTCTCGCCCAAGGCTGGGGGGTAGTTACATGGTCAGTACCCCTCCCCCATCTGTCCTCTCGCCAGTCACCCCTGTATACACTACAGTGGAAAAAGCAAGCTTTTACCAGAACAAGCTGCATTTATACTCTGAGTTTGCTGGTAAAACTACAAAGAGACAGCTACAATAGCAAATCTTTCCCTAGCCTCAGCCCTTGAGGTCGATTCTTGGCTCTGCTCTGTGATCCAGGGCAAGTCACTTCACCTATGTCTTTGTTTTCCCTGGGACATTTTGGTTTTCCTGTCTATCTAGGTCAGTGGTGGACAAGCTGACCCAGTGGCGTTCTGTGTGCGGCCCATGAGTCATTTTGTTTACAGTTGCCCATGCACTGGGTCGCCAGTCACCAGCTGTGTAGTTTTTTCCTATTGGTATTACTAAATTGACATGCACATAAAGCGAGGGTATGTGACATGAGGTGCATGCTCAGTGCATACAGCATTGGCTGTGACAACCTTGTGCTCCCTCCATACCCAATCAAAACACTGCTAGAGTTCAACCAGCACACCCCACAAGTTCTAGGTACACAAGCGCAGTACGCAAAACTACCCTACCCCTCTTGCGGCTCACAGAGATGAAGGAGGGCCATTCATGAGGCTCACTCACTAGCTTAGCCTCAGCTGCCCATCGCTGGTTTCAGTTGTAAGGTCTTCAAGCAGGAGCTGTCTCTTACTCCGTGTTTAGACAGTGCCCCAGACAATGTGTCCTTAATGTTGGCTGCAGCCTGTAAGTGCTTCTGTAGTGTAAGCAAGTCACATAATTTTACTTTAAACTCTTGCTTTTGGATTGGCGGGGGCGAAAAGGGAAAAAAACTGAATTCACAGCTTCTGGCATTAAAGACATAAAACTAACCTGTTTGTGCCTTCTGTTGCAGGGGTCAGCAACTTTGCTGAGGTGGAATGCCAAAATTTGACCTTCTGACCTGTTTGTGTGGTCCAAGTGCTGGTGATACTTTTTCAAGTCACTAGTAGTCCTACTTACAACCACTTTGCTAATAAATAAATTAAGATGCAGAGCTTTACCATTTAGGTGGTGGTTGATCTGTTGTTAATCCACAGGCAAGCTCCCAGGTGCATGAGGGAGCAGGGATGGAGCTGAGCTCCCACCTTGTGTGCTGATGAAAATTGGCTCATGTGCCACTCTTTGCAGGCATGCTGGGGAGTTGCTGACCCCTGTTCTATTGTATAGGTTTTAGCAAAAGTAAAATGACACTAAAGAGAAACTTGCCAGTGTATTCATAGGGGATGTAAGACTCTAATTCTACATCTGCCACTCCACTTTATTTGATATATGGGGCACCTCCCTCTGGAAAGGAAAAAATAAGTCAGTGAAGAGCTGAAAAAAAAAAGAAAAGAAAACCCACAACCAACACCCACTTCAAGATAAAAGGGTCTCAGATCCACAGGAAGGCATCTTGAGACCATGTTAAAATCTAGCTATTGTTTACAGACATTTCTGGAAGTTTGAGGTTTTTTGAACTCAAATTAAAAGATTGCAGAATACATTTCTCCCAGTGCATGTTGTACTATTAACTAATTCTCCAGTGGCAAAAAGGTTCTTTATTAATTAAATGTAAATGATGGTTCAACTAAAATGGAGCATAAAATAAGCATGTTGCAATGCAACCTTCTTCATGTGCTGTAGCACTTCCAATTCTCCTTCCTACCACTCTGTGTAACACTGTAGCTATTTCAGCATCTGATCTCTGTAAACAGGGATAATATGTCACTTGTGTCAAAATGATACCAATTACATCATGTTATTCTGGCGGTTGTAGTGGACTTCAGATAGACAAATGCCAACTATTATACTGAGACTGCTAGTCACACTGCAGTTAAGAGTTTAGTTGGATTTAAAGCTATATATTTATCTACGTGTCTGACAGCTACCACTGAAAGTTACTGTGACCTAAAAATTTCAAAATTAAATCACATCTTATCTATGCAGTACGTGTAAATTTACTCTCCCTATTAATATTTTTGTGGCAATTCAATACTACAGGTTGAAATTCTCTAATCCGGCACCCTGGGGACCTGACCAGTGCTGGATGAGAGAATTTGCCAGACCTTGGGAGCATTATGTCTAGCAGCATTATGAAGACTTCCACTGCTTATTGGTCTCTTAGAAGACATTTAGGGGTAAATAACAGCTAAATAATAACACAAAACACTGAGAGCCAGGACTGGTGGCTGGAAACAAACTTTATGGGACCACAGGAAACACAGCCACAGCCATGGTAAATGGTCATCCAGCTAACTAAAGTCATGCTGGATTACAAAGTTTGCCAGATGAGAGAGTTCTGGACTTGAGAGGTTCGACCTGTAGAAAAGTCACTCACAGATGCTTTTGTAGGAGTAAGATGCTAAGAATGTCCATACTGGGTCTGACCAAAGATCCAGCTACTTCAGTATTTTGTCTTCTGACAGTGGCCAGTGCCAGAGCCCCTAGGTGGAATGAACAGAACAGCAATCATCAAGCAATCCACCCCCCTTGCACTTTCCCAGGTTCTGACAAAGGCTAGGGAAACCACCCCTACCCACCCTGACTAAAAGCCATTAATAGACATATCCTCCATGAATTTATCTAGCTTTTTTTTGAACCCTGTCATAGTCTTGCAAGGAGATCCACAGAATGACAGTCTAGCAAGGAGTTCCACAGATTATCTGTCCATTTTGTGAAGAAGTACGACCATTTATTTGTTTGGGCCTGTATTATATTAAAATGTGTCATTTAAAAATAAAAAAAAGTATCTTGTGATTTATAAAGTAATATTACTTCTTTAAAAATACTAAAAACTTAGGAATTGCATGTTAAAAATCATTCAGTCAAAAAACAGGAAATCATTCTGTATTATCCTAAAAACAAATCCACAATATGACCCACACAGCAGTTCTGCAAGGCATCTTAATGCATGCTTAGCCCTAAGCATAAGAGTTCTGAAGATAACAGGACCACTTACAAACCTAAAGGTAAGCCTATCTTACATGTTCTTACTTGTCTAGTGCATAGAGAGGAAGCTGTAGACATGCTATTTCTGGATTTTGGCAAGGCTTTTAACACAGTCCCAAATGACCATGTCATAAGCAAACTAGGGAAATGTGGTTGATATGAAATTATTATGAAGTGGGTGCAAAACTGGTTGAAAAAATATACCTAAAGAGTAGTTATCTATGGCCCACTGTCAAACTAGGGGGATGTATTTAGTAGAATTATGAGGGGCGGGGGTCTGTCCTGGATCCAATATTTATTCAATATTTTTATTAATGACTTGAATAATACAGTCTATATTATGCTTATACAATTTGTACTTTGAAGGACAGGATTTCAATGCAAAATTGCCTTTACAAACTGAAGAATGGGTCTGAAATCAACAAGATGATATTAATAGAGACAAGAACAAATGGAAGAAAAAATACGAGCACAATCACAGATGGGAATACTTGGCTTGGCAGCACTACTGTAGAAAAGTATCCGGACGTTACAAAGGATGATAAATTTAATATGATGCAGTTGTGAAAAAGACTGATATGATTCTGGAGTGTATTAAGAGGAAAGACGTATGTAAAACACATGAAGTAATTGTTCTGCTACTCAGTCCTAGTGAGGCATCTGCTGGAGTGCTGTGTCCAGTTCTGGGTGCCATATTTTAAGAATGATGCAGACAAACTGGAGTGTGCCAAGGGGAGCAACAAAAATGATGAAAGGTTTAGAAAACCTAACCAATGAGGACAGGTTAAAAACACCTGGATATATTAGATTGATGAGGATATGGAAACAGTCTTCAAATCCGTTAAGGACTGTCTGAAAGAGGATGGAGATCAGTTATTCTCCATGTCCTCTGAAGATAAGACAAAAAGTAATCACTTTAACCTGCAGCAATGGAACTTAGAATGGATATTACGGAAACCTTTCTAAGTCTATGTCCACTCTGGTAGGGACACACAAAATCAGCCTCTCAGGGGTCGCAGTTGACCCCTTCACTCCTTGTGAAATGTGAGGAGTAAGGGAAGTCAATGGGAGAAACTCTCCCATTGACCTTCTTCAATAAGTGCAGCCAAGTAAGCCAAGTGCACGTACATCGATTCTAGCTACGTGGAGTGAGGTGTGTGCCTCCACTACTGCAAGGAAAGGTTTAAGGCAGGCTGGAGAGAGCCTGCGCAGCAAAACTAGCCAGTGAGTGAAGAGCTCCTGGGGGAGTCAATCAGAGGGCAGCTTGCTGGAGCACACTTGCATATAAGAAGCTGCTTCAGAAGAGCTAGAGGAGTTGGGTCCCGGTCAGGAAAGGTGCAGGACCAGCTGCAGAATGAGCTAGCACCTTAGATAGGGCAGTGCTGGGCAGGGAAAGGGGAGCTTGGGGAAGATTCCCGCCTGACTGCCGCCAGACTGTGGGCCCCGAGGTAGAGGTGCATTGAGTCACAGAGTAAGTAGCCCAGGGAGTATGGTAAGGAATGGGAGTGACTAGGCCATTAAAGCCTGACTGTTGAAGACTAGGTTGCTGAGGCCTGAGTGACTAGGCAGCTGTATCTGAACTTAAAGGACTAGGCCACTGGGTCTGACTGATGAGATGTCTAAACTACCTAGACTACTAACAGAGGAGAGCCACCAAGGCAGGCCCCCTTGGTAGGTGGGGCAGGAGGCCCCGCCACACTCTGCAATTGCTGTAGCTAGCTAACATTGTAACGTTGTATAAGAACAAACGAGACAGAAGCGACTGCAACAACTACAATGGAATCTCCCTCCTAAGCGTCACTGGTAAACTGTTCGCTCGCGTCATCCTTGGCAGACTCCAGAAGATTGCTGAGAGGGTGTACCCTGAATCGCAGTGCAGATTCCACGCAGAGAGGTCTACCGTTGATATGGTCTTTTCTCTAAGGCAGCTGCAGGAGAAGTGCAGGGAGCAGAGGAAGCCACTCTACAAAGCCTTCATCGACCTGACCAAGGCCTTTGACTTGGTCAGCAGGGATGGTCTGTTCAAACTGCTCCACAAGATAGGCTGTCCTCCACGGTTACTCAAGATGATCCAGTCATTCCACAAAGACATGAGAGGAACCATCCAATATGACCATGCATTATCAGATGCTTTCAGAATCAGGAGCGGCATCAAACAAGGATGCGTGCTTGCTCCGACATTGTTCGGGATCTTCTTCGCGCTCCTCCTGAAGCATGCCTTTGGATCTTCAACAGAGGGCATCTTGCTGCACACAAGATCTGATGGGAAACTGTTTAACCTTGCAAGGCTGAAAGCTAGGTCTAAGGTGCGAGAAGTCCTCATCAGAGACATGCTGTTCGCAGACGATGCTGCTGTAGTGTCTCACACAGAAGACCAGCTTCAAAAACTGCTGGACCAGTTCTCCAAAGTGTGCAAGGACTTTGGGCTTACCATCAGCCTAAAGAAGACACACGTACTCGGTCAGGATGTTGCTGAATCCCCATCAATCAGCATTGACAACTATACGTTAGAGGTCGTCCACGAGTTCGTTTACCTCGGGTCCACCATCACTGATACCCTGTCATTGGACACTGAGCTAAACAGGAGGATCAGAAAAGCAGCCACAACTCTATCCAGACTCAGCAAGAGAGTGTGGAATAACAACAAGCTGTACACTCACACCAAAATGCAAGTCTACAGAGCCTGCATCCTCAGCACCCTCCTTTATGGCAGCGAGACTTGGACCCTGTATGCCCGCCAGGAAAAGAGGCTGAACGTCTTCCACTTGCGCTGCCTCAGGCGCATCCTTGGAATATCACGGAAGGACAGAGTGACCAACACCGCCGTCCTCGAGCAAGCTGGAATCCCAACCATGCACACCCTCCTCAGGCAGCGTCAACTCCGCTGGCTTGGCCATGTCCACAGGATGAATGATGGAAGGATTCCAAAAGACATCCTGTATGGTGAGCTAGCCTCTGGCAAAAGACCTCCCGGATGCCCCCAGTTGCGCTACAAAGATGTCTGCAAGAGAGACCTCAGAGAGGTAGACATCGAGCTGGACAACTGGGAAGAACTAGCAGATGACTGCAGCAGATGGAGGCAGGGGTTACACAAGGGCCTTCAGAAGGGCGAGTTGAAGGTCAGACAGCTAGCAGAGGAGAAGCGAGCGCACAGAAAGCGCAATAAGGACTTGCCAGACACCCACTACATCTGCAAGAGATGCAGCAAGGACTGTCACTCTCGTGTGGGTCTTCATAGTCACAACAGGCACTGTAAATGAAGTCCTCAATTGAAACTTTAAAGGGCGCGATCCATAGTCTATGCAGACTGAAGGACGCCTACTACTACTACTACTAGAACTGCATATCTGCAGTCGACTTACTTTGCCTAGTGTAGACATAGCCTAACTTTACAGGCTAGTTTAGCATGGGAACAGACTTCCAAGGAACATTGTGGAATCTCAAGGTCCCTTTTACCCCTACAGTTCTATGCTGCTGTAATTCTATGTTTTGCTGGAGCAGGGCTACATTACTCTGTTTCTTTCCACCATTTTTTCAGGAAGGAAGGGAGGAAGGACTCTGAAAACCCATTAGAAAAAATAACTCTTTTTATTCCAGAAAACTTAGCAAGTTGATGTTCATATTTATTATAAAGATTTATATAAAAAGGAAGAGAATAAATGAAGAACAACAGAGCAGATTTTCTATGCAGGAAAAGCAACATATATCCATCCCTCTAACACATCCATCCTTCTAAAATCTTACATTTTGGACCAGAGCTGTGTCCCTCATCCTGTTAATGTTCAATCTGTTAGCATTCAAAGACATATTGCTGAGAATCAAGGAATAATGCATAAGAGGAAAAAAATAGACATCAATAGGATGCCAAATAAAAGAAAGAAACTATACTGGGAGTTAACATATTTATCCAAATCCTTTGTGAAACTGCAGCAATCTTCTAGAACTTGTGAACTGGGTTTCCAGTAAAAGAACCCTAATGGCATGTTAAAGAGGGAGGCTTGACAAAGCCCTGACTGGAATGATTTAGTTGGGGTTGGTTCTTCTTTGAGCAGAGGGTTGGATTAGGTGACCCTCTGAGGTCTCTTCCAATCCTAATCTTCAATGATTCTATGAATGATTTATACCAAATGCTATTTTTCTTTTAATATATTAACTGCCATCTTTAAAAAAAAACCAAACCCTTGTTTGAGAAAAGCCTTGAAGTTTGACATGAGTAGTTATACTTTGGTAAACAAGGCTATTGACTTCAATGGCACTGCTCACGGGAGTAAAATTATTCATAAGCAGAAGTCATTACAAGATTGGATTCAGAGACCATTTAGGATGAGCAGACACTACTAATCTTTCGACCATCAAGTGAATATTTCAAAGTTACTAATCTGTCTTGCTAGCAAAGTAGGCATTATGGAAACTTTACAGACTGATGTAGCAATTTCAGTGTGAAACAGGAATTTATCTGCTAATAAACCACACCTATAAGGAAAGCTGAAAGTATAATTGCATGTCCAAGAATCTGGTGCCACATTTTGAAACATTATGCACATTTTATTGGATTATGTACAAGTTTTAGTGTCTAAAACAGTTTTTAGTTTAGCCAGTAATTTACCAACATGCTATGACAAGCGCCCAGAAAGAAAATATTCAAACTATATGGAGTAATTAGTGTCACTAACAAGGCAAATCACTTATACTGTGTCCAGGCTACAGAGTTCTGTCAACAGATATTTCCCAACAGCACCTCTGTCTTCAGGACATGTCCACACCTAACACAGGCTCCCCAGGTCAACACTCTCTGTTGACAGAAAGCGGCCAGACTTCCCAGCCCTCTGTCGACAGAATAGCCAACTGGAAGCAATGCAAACAGAGAAGCCTATCCTATCTTATTGAACTGGAAGGGAACTTCAGAGGTCATTAGGTCCTGCTGTGAGGGCAGGGGACTGGACTCATCACCATCCCTGGCTGATCTATTCATTCTTTTAATCTATTTGCCCCAGATTCCTAATAGGTCCTCTCAAGGATTCAGTTCACAACCCTGATTTAGCAGGCCAATGTTCAAACCATCAAGCTCTCTCTCTCCCTAGTGAACTAGAAGCCCTCTCTGTAACCCTGCTACACACAAAATGCATTTTGAAATAGCACTTAACTGTTTTGAAATACAGCATCTACACACATAGAGCCCATTTTGAAATAGAGCCATCGGACGCACTATGGCTTATTTCAAAATAGGCTCTATTCTCTAACAGCCCCTATTTCAAAATAGGCACTATTTATTGTAGAATGAGGTTTACCAATTTTGAAATAAGCCAATCTGTATTTCGAAATTATGTCAAAATAGCAGTTGCATTGTGTAGATGCTAGGATAGATATTTCAAAGTAACGGCTGTTATTTTGAAATAACTTTGCTGTGTAGGCCTACCCTAAGTTACCATGTAATTAAAGACTGCATTATAATGCACATGCACAGGGACATGTTTCCTACCTTCTGAGAGCTTGATTTTGCAACCTTAATCATATTCTCTTAACACAGTTTTTTTGTGCATAATTTCCTAAGTTTTTGAAAAGGCAATAGACATTCCATCATCTGTAGACACAGCTCTGCCTATTATTATGGCTGACCAACACTTCCATTATAAGAACCTATTAGCAGTGGCTTATAACTTACCAAACTTCAAACGTCTATGATGGGAAGAGGCAGACAACTTTAATAATAGGCAGAGTTGCCAGCCCCTCCTATAATAGATAGAATAATAGATCAATCATCTAGACTGTGGAAGTTTTGATTAGATCCTCAGTGTGAGGAGGGAATTACTGTGCATCTGAAAGTCGCAAAAATATCCTTGTGTTCTCAACTGCTGTTGTTACATGGATCATAAGATGGGTTAATTCATCAGTTCAGCATGATCAGGTGGAAAAAATGTTGGCAACAAAAAGTTCATTGCAGGATTAAAGCCTACAGGTGAAGAATGCCAGGTGGAGTACCACAGCCCAAACAAATCAGTTAATGGTTACATATAGGTGTGTGGATGTAACGGTACTTGCTGTATAACAGTGTAATTCAGATAGCTGCAGCTGAAATGAAAAGAGTCACCTATCATTGATTAGGGCAGAAAGAGAAAGCCTATGCCCTCTGTGATGATACTGCTGACACCAGTATTGTAATGTGATTAAAATATGGCTTTTGATTAGTAAACAGACGGGTTTTGCTCTGCATTGCAAGCCTGAATAAATCGGATGCCAATCCTTGAAGTGATTTGTGTTCTTGGAATCAGACTACCAAACAATAACAGATGTGAGAACACTGAGCTGTCAAAGAGCTTAATGAAGTAAAACTGAGATCACTAACCAGTTCTAGAGAAAGGTTAAGGGGATCCCCTTTTGAAAGCTAATTATTTAGGACAGCACACCTGTCATTAGGCAGCAGCAGATACCAAAAAATAGCCATTTGTCTCGCATGAATTCTTGCTTTGCCACATGTTGTTGAAATGATAGACAGAGTTGTAGTTTACAATTAACTGAGCTTTCAACACTAGAATTTAAGTGGGAGAAAATTCAGATTTAAGGTCATTAAAAACCATTAAAATCATTAGAATGGCACACTTTCTATAATTATGAAACATTTCCTATTAATTCTGAACAATATAAGGATGTCTTGGTTACCAGAAAATGATAATTAAATCCAACATACGAAATGCAAATATGTTTGAATGTCTGTACTTTGCACGTTCTGATTTATCATGAGAAAGAGATGGTCTTATAGTCAAAGCAATGGGCTGCGACTCTTAATACATGGGTTCAATGGGTTCAGTTCCTGACTGCTCAGATTCATGTGTAACCTTGGCCAAGTTCCCTCATCTCTGTGCATCTCTTATGACCCCTGTAAAATTGGAATAATAATACTTCTTTTGTCTGTCTTACATAAGTTGTAAATACTTCTTGGCAAAGACTATTAATGTATTTGGGCAGTGCCTAGCTCATAAGGACTTTGATGTTTGTTGTGTACCGTAATACAAACTATAATGATATTGATAGCCTGTTTTGAGCTGATCATTAGAAGTGTGCGTATTAACAGACTATATTTGGACTACACAAGAATCCATTTCCTCTCCTTATATTAAGATCCAGGCTGCATGCTGTCATCAGTAGCCAGACTGGCTAGATACACACTCAAACATTGCTACAGATCATCTTTGCCATTTGTTACAATTCTCCCATTATTATCCACTTGCCATCTCCACACAGTCTTTTATACAATGTGACCTTCTTAGCATGAGCAGTGCGCATGTGACCTTTTACTAGCTGTTGTATTCATCAACTTCTTGTGGATTAGTTTCCCCTCATGTCACACACACACACAGTCTATTGTCTGTCTCTTTGTGCAGTGAATTAATTCTGCACTCACTCACTGTTCAGTGGTATCTCTGCATATTCCCAGTTGATGCCCAGTATCATCCTTGTACACCTCATCCAGGACCCTATAGCCTTTTCATTTGTGCCTCTGCCAAGAACCATCTGTCTGATTCCCTAGCAGTTTCCTTTCATCTCACATGATGCATTAGACAGTTGTAGTCTGTGTGGCTACAGGGGGATAAATCACTTTTATTGTAATATGATAATTTCAATTTAAGTAGTTATTTAATCTTTCCAATGTGATCTTCTTAGGTTAATCGCCCCATCTTTATTAGCCTCCTTGCTACTGAAAAATAGCCATTGTAGCGACCCGATACATTTGTGCTGGCAGATGAAAATGGGCAGTGCTGACTACTTCAGCTCTTTTCATTGAGAAGTGCTTTGCACAACTGGGTATTGAAATTATGATCTCCATTTTTTTTCAAGCCTCAAGCCATCAGGCCTGCATGTTAGAAGTTCAAAAACAAATATATTTGTATAATATCCAGATTCTGGTAACAGTAACTACCACTTAAATTTTTTCTGTTGAAAAAAAATCTCATTATCTATGGTGGATTGTGAGCCCCCACCCCTCACCCCACGAAGTTACTTGTGGTGTTAGCAGAGGATAACATCGCAGGCAGCGATGTCAAGGATCTTAAATGTAATTTGGTATATTATTTTCCATAACCTTTTCTCCACCCCCAAACCTTCTGGAGACTAGGGTTTGAATAGGTTACCTATAGCCATATCTGAAGGACTGCAGTATGAAAAGCATGTTTCTCTCTGTGCTTTCTAGCTAGATTCTTATAAGACTCCTTCTGATTGTTAAAAATAGTAACCATCCCTCTTCCTCTCATCTTTCCAGCCTGTCAGAGAAGGATGATTTGTTTATAGAGTGGAGATTATTTGTTTTGTTTGCAGATGGTGATGTGTGTAAAGAATTTATGTATGTGCCATGCAATAAGTTTAAGTGAAGTCAAAAGGATTCTTCTCGTCTTAACGCGGCTTGTGGTGTTGAAGCATCATTGAGGAAAAGCTTAGTCAAAGAAATAGGTTTTGCATCAACCCCCATCTTATAAACCCAGGTGAAGCAATGGTCAGCCAGAGTGGGCCATGCCCATCCACTTTGCATCGAGGCCCACCCAAATCAGGGCTGGAGCCCTCAGTCCACAGGCTGGGACTCCTGACCATTGCTGGGAATCCATCAGCCCAGCCACATCACTCTCTTGCCACTGCTGCACGCTGTTGCCCTTGTCTCCAAGCTCCAATGCTAGCCTTGCAGGGGGTGTGCCTCATTCTTTCTTCTTGCCAGAAAAAAGTTTCATTACCTCGAGGCCATCTCCTGGGAAAGTTCTTTCTCCTTCCCTAATGAGTCTCCCCATACAGGTCAGCAGATTCATTGTGCCAGGGGAATGTAACTGTGTGGGAGGAGGTCACAGTCATAGGACAGGTGGGCCCAATCCAATGGAAAGTTCTGAATATCCAGACAGAGACTTGGCGTGTATTTAAAAGCTTGACTGCTTTGTAATGTTTTCTAGATACTAGGTGGAAACAACATGGTGTTAATCTTTTTTACCTAAAAGTTTGTAACCAAACATTTACCAAAGCAGCTTTACAAAGTACGCCAGATGGTTCTAGCTATCACAATGTCACAGTGCATTCTTACACCAAAGTTGGGTCTACACTACAGAGTTTTGTCGACAGAAGACCTCTTCTAGAATAGCTTATTTCAAAATAAGGCTGCTGTGTAGATATACCCTTAGTATTTTCCCCGAGAAGCTCTGTATCGTTTCATATGTAGGGGCAAGCTGCAAGGGGATGAATCAAGGTTATGTAGCGAAGGAGACTCTTGTTGGCAGAACTTCTGCTTTGTTTGTTGCAGAAGCTGAATAGTGTGTAATGAACGAAACAGATATCTGTAGAAAGAAAAAGGAGGGTCTCTGAACTAAGGCAATTGCACGGTGCCCTGGGGAATTGGATTTTATCCCTACTTGTGCCATAGAGTTGCTGTGTGAAGCTAGGTAAGTCACTTAAATCAAACTTTTTACAGGTATTCATTAATTTCATGTTCCACTTTTATTGTAGCCTGTCTTGAGACAAAGGGGCCTGACAGGTAGAGACGCTGAGCAGTCTTATCTGCAACTGAAGCTGATGTGAGCTGTACTTTGGACATATTGGCTGTGTCTACACGTGCACGCTACTTCGAAGTAGCGGCACTAACTTCGAAATAGCACCCGTCGCAGCTACACGCGTCGGGCGCTATTTCGAAGTTAACTTCGACGTTAGGCGGCGAGACGTCGAAGTCGCTAACCTCATGAGGGGATCGGAATAGCGCCCTACTTCGACGTTCAACGTCGAAGTAGGGACCGTGTAGACGATCCACGTCCCGCAACGTCGAAATTGTGGGGTCCTCCATGGCAGCCATCAGCTGGGGGGTTGAGAGACGCTGTCTCTCCAGCCCGTGCGGGGCTCTATGGTCACCGTGTGCAGCAGCCTTTAGCTCAGGGCTTCTGGCTGCTGCTGCTGCAGCGGGGGATTCATGCTGCATGCACAGGGTCTGCAACTCGTTGTCAGCTCTGTGGATCTTGTGCTGTTTAGTGCAAGTGTGTCTGGGGGGGGCCCTTTAAGGGAGTGGCTGGCTGTTGAGTCCGCCCTGTGACCCTGTCTGCAGCTGTGCCTGGCACCCTTATTTCGATGTGTGCTACTGTGGCGTGTAGACGTTCCCTCGCAGCGCCTGTTTCGATGTGGTGCTGCGCAACGTCGATGTTGAACATCGACGTTGCCAGCCCTGGAGGACGTGTAGACGTTATTCATTGAAATAGCCTATTTCGATGTCGCCACATCGAAATAGGCTGCTTCGATGTAGGCTTCACGTGTAGACGTAGCCATTATGTACTAAATAATGCTACATGCTCTGAAGAATCAGATCCTAGACATCTCAAACAGGAACCAAAAATTCATAATTACTTTTGACCTTAATCTCTCTGTCAGTGGTTTCCATCTGTAAAATGAGGACACAGCACCTCTGTGTCTCACTGAGATGGTGTGAAAATAAATTCATTAATATCTGTGAAGCACTCTGATGCTACAGAGATGAATGCCACAAAAAACACCTGACCCTGATTTTGGAGAAAGTAAGGGAGCATTTTTCACTCATTTAAATTTTGTTTTGATGCACAATGAGCACCTAATGGAGGAACAACAACTCATTATGAACTTTGAGGCAAAATGGGTAGTGATGGAACTGTTCCCTTATCTCAAGGAGGTCACTGGTTTGAAGAATATCCTCAATACAATAATTAAGTAAAAGAAGAAATCTGTGCTATAGCATGTGTAGAAAGCTAAGGATGAAGATGAGATAATTCCAGTACCATATGGTTACTGGTATATGTAAGTACACTCTTTAAATACAAAGCTACAGCAAACTCTTTCATATCCAGCATTCTATTGTCCGGAACACTCAAATAACTGGCATTTAAGCCATAAGTAAATTTTAGTTATGTTTTCCAGAAATACAGTATAGTGAAAGTAAATATAAATAAGTACAGCAAATACAGTATAAATTTACAGTGTGCAATACTGCTGTTGTTCGTAAACAAAGTACCCTGCATGCATTTTTGTTTGTTTCCTAATACCTAATCTTGTTTTTCTTTAGTGCTATGTATTGCTCGTTATACCTCTCTGTTATCCAGAAAATTGGAATATCCAGCAACCTCTTGGTCCCAGGACTAACGGATATGAAAGACTTTACTGTACTTAAAACTCCCTCAATTGATTGCTGGAAACACAGTACAGGTCTCCCTTCTAAAAAGCCTCTGGCACAAAATTATGGGGCCACTTTGGATCATGAACAGGAGTACCATAACAGAACTGTTGGGAGTTGCAAAATGGAACAAAAAATACCTTTTAACATTTCTGGAGGAAGAAGGCAGATGAAATATATAGAGCACAAAGAAAGAATACAGTGGAAATATCAGTAAAACTTGCAAATCAGTTGTCTCCTGTAATTCTGAGCTCATGCTATGTCTACGCTACAGCATAAATTCGAATCTAAGGCACTTAGCTTGATTTTAAATTGTGACTGTTCACACAAGAGATACCGTTATTTTGATCCTGGGGGCTCTACAGTCGATATTCTTTACTCTGACAACCCGAGTGGGATTAATGGAAAGTTTAAATATAAGTGTTCGGATTAATGGTAGTGTGGAAACAGCTTCGGTTTAAACTGGCTTTATTGGCCTTCAAAGGAATCCCACATGTATCCCTGGTTGTCTGTTCTGGCCACTTTCAGGTATGATGCTCTCCAAGTGCACAGGTAGTAGGTAACAGGAAGCCCATGAATTTGGATAATATCAGGACTGCAAATTCATTTTCCTTCTGACTAGTGTGCATAGCACACCTCAGCTATCCATCACATGCATCCAGCGCATTCAGCCATCATGACTCCTCAGGGTTCTTCTCTGGATCTGAGTTCCCAGAATGGCAAAAGAGCTCCAGTATGGACTCACCATGAGATCCTGGATCTCTTTCTGTGCAGGAAGAAGAATTAGTAACGAACAGACTGTGAATGTGCAAGCAAAATGTGGCCATTTACAAGAAATTTTCAGAGGGCATGATTGCTAAAGGGTACAGCCACTGAGCGAAAGTAATGCTGGGCGAAAGTAAAGGCGCTCTGGCAGAGATTCCATACAGTCAGAGAAGCCAACGGGCTATCAGGGTCATCTCCCAAGATGTGCTGATACTACGAGCACCTGGACAGAATTCTTGGGAGCGACCCAACCATGGCCCCTGAAGCTAACATCGACTCTTTAGGAGACCATCCTGAGGACTCTGGTGTGAGACAAGAGGGGGAGCAGGACCAGGAGACTGATGAAGAAGAGGCTGCCAATGTTCAGCTGGCACCTGTGGAAGCTGATTTTGACAGTCTGGATCTCCTCACACTGGCCCTCAAGCCAGGTCCCTCCTCATCAGCACCTGAAGCTGTAGTGTCCATGGTATCCAGCAATGGTTCTGAATGGGGCTCTTCTGGTATTTTTTGTAATGCTACAAGCTGGTTGAGTTTGGGATATGGGTTTACTTTTGTGGAGCACATTTTTTTTTACACTGCTACAAGCGGGTGATGCTCAGGCATGCGTGGTAACTCAATGCCTCTTTTTTAGAAGAGCTTGTTAATATTTCTGGGGATGGAGCACTTACCATCTTTGGAGAGCTCCATAAAGGTCTCATCCAGGTAATCTTTTAGTTTTTGCACGAGGTTTTTGGGGAGGCCTGACTTATTGTGGCTTCCTTGATAGCACACATTGACATGACAAGCACACATTGACATGACAGGCAACCAGTAAGATATCTGGTATCATGGCAACACACAGCATTCTGGCAGATTTTCCAGCCTTGTGCTCACATAGCATGAGAATATTTTCTTTTTCAGTCTCAGTTATTCTTAGGAGGATGATGTCTCTTTTCGCAAGCTATAAGAAGCACAGAAATTTTTATTAAAATTTTCCACATTGCTCCCTTGCTTTTTCACATTCTGAGGACTGCCTTGTCATACCACGTGGCTGGTGGGCTTTCCTTCACCCCCATGCGTGGCAGGCTGGCTCTCCTGCCCTTCTCTGCTCCCACCACACTGCTGGCTCTTCCCCTCTACAGGACTGATGAGGAGCCGCCAAGAACCGTTTTTTGTGCACTTTTCAGGTTCCAGGGATGACCCTCCAGCACATCAGCCCACCGTGCAGCCAGTGGAATTGAACCCTCCACCACACCACATGGCTGCCTGGCTGAGCGGACCCTGCTCCCTGGGACCAGCATGTCCAGCATAGGCATTCCCAGATGTGGGAGTCATGCCGGATATGTAGCAGACATTTTCTGAGGCTGAATGGTCCCTCTTAGGCAATTCCCTTTGATTTCCCAGCGGCAAATATTGTTGGGGCAGACTGGCCCCTTACGGGCAACACGAGCCGGGGAGGCTGATTCCCCATGATGGGACCACATCAACTGGTCCCCCAGCACTTGCCCCCCCAAAAATTACAGGAGGTAGTGGGGCTGAGTCCCCCCAACAGCAAATATTGTCAGGGGCTGGCTGGCCCCTTATGGGCAATACGAGCTGGGCAGGGGGAAGATGACATCACATACCCACAAACCCTTGTGGGTCATTTTTTCCTATACTGTACCAGCAAAAAAACCCAGAATGATATGGGGCTGAGGGAACTCTAGGGTAGGTTCCCACAACACGCTGCTGCAACAGTCCGTCTTTGGCAATTTAGTGTGTCAGCCCTAATTCGAATGTGTCAGGACTTTGTGGGGAGGTGAGGATACTTAAATTTGAATTTATAAAACCCAGCATTACAAATTCAAATTTAATAAATTTGAATTTATCTCATTGTGTAGAAGTAGCCGCAGAGTCCAGTTCAGAGGAAATGAGAGATGATAGCCGCGTCTACATGTGCCGGCTACTTCGAAGTAGCTGCGCCAACTTCGAAATAGCGCCCGTCACGGCTACATGTGGTGGGCGCTATTTCGAAGTTGACATCAACGTAAGGCGGCGAGACATTGAAGTCGCTATCCCCATCAGGAGATGGGAATAGCGCCCTACTTCGACGTTCAACGTCGAAGTAGGGAACGTGTAGCCGTTGTGCATCCCTCAACATTGAAATAGCGGGGTCCGCCATGGCGGCCATCAGCTGAGGGGTTGAGAGACGCTCTCTCCAGCCCCTGAGCTCGATGGTTGCCGCGTGCAGCGGCCCCTTAAAGGTCCCCGCCCCCTGCCTTCCTGTGCAGGAAGCTGAGAGAGCGTGCAGGCGGCAGCCCAGCCACGCGGCCAGCCTGCACGCTCCTCTGCAGCCACATCAACCCCCCACCGCTGCGATGGCCGCCCCCCAGCCCACTAAGTGCCCCCAGGGCACCCCCCCCAAGGGGAGCCAGGGCTCCCAGACCAGCAGCCAGGCTGGGAAGCGGCAGCGGGGCCCCTCCTGGATGGAGGCTGAGCTTTGGGACCTGCTTGGGCTCTGGAGTGAGGAGGAGGTGCTCCAGGTAATGGGGAGCAAGAGGCGGAATGTGGATGCGTTCGCTCGGCTGGCCGAGGGCCTGGCCGCCCGGGGTCACCCTGCCCGCACTCCTGACCATGTCAGGAGTAAGGTGAAGGAGCTGCGGCAGGGTTATGCCCAGGCCCAGGATGCGGCTGGCCGATCTGGGGCCGCCCCCATCACTTGCCCCTTTTACAGGGAGTTCAGGGACATCCTGGGCCCCCGGCACACCTCCTCCCCTCTGGCCACTATTGATACCTAGGCCGACGAGCCCCAGAAAGCCCTGGAGGCGGAGTCTGCCCTGGAGGTAAGCCCCACACTCCGGGGGCCCCCCCAGGAGCCCACCCCGGGGCACCGGAGGAGGAGGAGGAGGGGGGATCCTCCTCCAGCAATGGGGGGCTCCGGATCCATATCCCGTCCCGGAGCTCCAGCAGGGCGTCCGCCCACCGGGTGTCCCCGGACCGTGGGAGCGGACCATCAGGTATGTACCCCCCCCGGTGCACACCCCCGGGGTTGAGGGGCGGGGGTTACAGATATGACCAGGGCCCTCCACATGCCCAGATGACCATGGCCCCAAGGACAGCAGTGGCATGTTCCTCAGAAGAGTGCATCAGCCCCTGCCCCCCCAGCATGACAGTGCCATGCCCCATCCCTGGGGATGGGGGGAGCAGAACCTAGGGTCCCCTGGGGGGAGGGGGTGGGACACCCATCATCATCAGCAGCAGCACCTCCCGGGGACGGGGATGGGGAACCAGCAGCAGAGCGGTGGGGGGATAAGGGCCACGGCTCGGGGACCACACTAACGGCTGTCTCCACTCTTCTTCCCCCCGTGTTCCACAGCTGCACCATCGGAAGGACCGGAGAGTGCCGGCGAGGTGTCAGTGGTCCCAGAGAGCTCACTGGGGCCATCACTCCAGGCCAGCCCCTTGGCGAAGCACCGACCGGCCCCAGGGCAGGGACGACGGCAGAGCCAGCGCCATCCGAGGACGGCGACGGACCCCCAGCTGCTGGCCATCCTCCGTCAGCAGCTGGAGGTCTCCAAGCAGTGCCTGTGGGTGGAGGAGCGGCACCTCCAACTCCAGGAGCGGGCGCTGGCCTGGTGCCAGGAGGCATGGAGAGTCTTTATGCGCACATTTGAGCACATCGCAGACTACCTGGCCCCGCATGCCGCGCCAGCTGCCACTCTGCCCGCCTTGCCTGCTCCACCCGCTGCTCCACCCGCCGTCGCACCGCCATCCGCCACCGAGGGCCCTTCCGCTGAGGGGGACCTGGGGCCAGCTGACACCCGCCGGCCTTATCTCCCGGTCCGCCCGGCCCCCAGCCAGACCCGGCGTGGGCTGCGGCCGAGGTGCGGGTCGCGGCCGCCCACCCCCAGCACTGGACATTAGCGGGTGTGGGGCCCAGGACGTGGCCCCCCCCTCCCCCTTTGTATATATCCCCTTCACCTATCTTTTGTAAATAGTTTGTATTAGACCCCTGTTCTGTTATGTTATGATGATACCTGCCCCCCCGTGTAAATAGTTCTCCCCTTCCTTGTCTTCCCCTTTTTTTTCCTTTCATCTTATAATACGTATATATATAATATTTATTTTGGCTGTACATAGTTATGATATAATAATGAGTTCAACATATATATTCTGGTTTGACGAACAACGTCTGTTTTTATTTACAAGAGAAGTGGCGGGGGGGTGTGCTCTTGGGTGCTCTGTGGTGTGGGCATAGGGGCAGGGAGTGTTGTGGAGGATGGGGGGGTGCAGTGGGGGGCCTGCCAGCGTTCACCCCGCGGTCTCGTCGAAATGGGCCCGCAGGGCCTCCCGGACCCGGGTCCCTTCGGGGTCCACCTGGCGACTGGGGGCAGCGGGTGGCTGCACATCGGCCCTGCCGGCCTCCACAGCCCAGCCCTGAAAGAAGGCCTCCCCCTTACTCTTGACGAGGTGGTGGAGGGCGCTGCATGCGTCCACAGTCTGGGGGATATTGGTGGGGCCCGCATCAAGGCGGGTGAGGAGACACCTCCAGCGCCCCTTGAGGTGGCCAAATGTGCGCTCCACCACCTGGTGCGCGTGGTTCAGGTGCATGTTGAAGTGCTCCTGGCTGGCTGACAGGTGGCCCGTGTAAGGGTGCATGAGCCAGGGCCAGAGGGGGTATGCCGCGTCTGCAATGACGCAGAGGGGCATGGTGGTGTCCCCCACAGGGATCTCCCGCTGGGGGATGTAGGTCCCTGCCTCCAGCCGGCGGCACAGGCCCAAGTTCCGGAATACCCAGGCGTCATGGGTGCTGCCAGGCCAGCCCACATATATGTCCAGGAAGCAGTCCCAGCTGTCCCCCAAGGCCTGGAGGACTACTGAGTGGTAGCCCTTCCTGTTTAGGTAGCATCCTCCACTGTGCTCCGGGGCGCGGATGGGGATGTGGGTCCCATCCAGAGCCCCGAAGCAATTGGGGAAGCCCAGGGTGGCAAACCCCACGATGGCGGCATCCGGGTCCCCAAGCCTCATGAGCCTGTGGAGGAGCAGGGCGTTGATGGCACGGATGACCTGCAGGGGAAGCACATGGGAGAGCACCAGTGAGGGGTGTGAAGGGTGTGTGTGGCCCTCCCCTGCCAGGGCTCCCCTCCCCTCCCCTCCCCTCCCCTGCCAGGGCCCCCCTCCCCCCCCCGGGCTCCCCTCCCATCCCAGGGCTGCCTCCCCCTCCCCCCGTGGGTCCTCTTACCTCCATGAGGACAGCCCCGACGGTGGCCTTGCCGACGCCGAACTGCTGGCCCACAGATCGGTAGCTGTCTGGAGTGGCCAGCTTCCAGACAGCGATGCCGACCCGTTTCTCCACACTGAGGGCACGCTGCATGAAGGTGTCCTGGTGCCTCAGTGCGGGGGTGAGCCACTGGCATAGCTCCAGAAATGTCTGCCAGCTCATGCGAAAGTTCTGGAGCCAGCGGTCGTCGTCCCACTCTCTGAGCACCAGCCGCTCCCACGAGTTGGTGCTCGTGGGGTAGCTCCACAGCCAAAGGCGTGTGAGGCGGTGGGGGGGGGCGGGGTGCTGCAGGGTTGGGGGTTGCATCCTCCTCCCCTGCGGGCAGCTCCTCCTCTGTGGCTAGGATGTGATCAGCTGCCTCCTGCATGGCATGGAGCAGGGCAAGCACTGCTCCTACAGGGGCGGCTGGGTGGACCTCTGGCAGCTGCTGCTGCTGCTGCTGCTGCTGCTGCTGGGGGTCCATGACTGCGTCGCTCAAGGTGTGCGTGCCTATGGCTCTGCAAACCGCGTGCTGTGCAGGCTGAGTGTGTCTGGGAGGGGCCCTTTAAGGGAGCGGCTAGCTGTTGCCCCGGAAGCGCTAGTCCGCCCTGTGACCCTGTCTGCAGCTGTTCCTGGCACCCTTATTTCGATGTGTGCTACTTTGGTGTGTAGACGTTCCCTCGCAGCGCCTACTTTGATGTGGTGCTGCCCAACGTCGACGTTGAACGTCGACAGCACCAGCCCTGGAGGACATGTAGACGTTATTCATCGAAACAGGCTATTTCGATGTAGCGTTCACATGTAGACGTAGCCGATGAGAAATTTCAAGATGCTTGGCCGACCCTACGTAGTAAAAAACAGAATTTGTGGATTATGATGGGGGAAGTCATGGTAGAAAATTGCGAGTTTGGATTTGACACAGGGAGAATGTTTTGCCGCACACACATCTGTGACAAGGAATTCAGATGGAATCCTGGTCTGAGTTTATGGGGATTACACAGTACAAGGTGGCTCCAAAGAGCTGCCACATGAGGAGCAGCAGTTTGCATTACAAGAACACTCACCACTATGCTGATAGTCAGGTGGAGGGAAGTACTAATCTTATGATGCTGCCAGATCAAACTGTGAAGTTGGCTGTTGCTTAATCTTGGCATGGAGAAGCTGCATTGTTGCTAGGTCATACTTGGAAAGCATATCTAAAAATGTCCCTTGAGATGGACTACTGCATCTAAGTGGAGAAAAGATGGATGATGACAGCTTGTGTATGAGAAATGGGCCTACAGAGAACACCAGGAGTCAGTGTCATAGGGGCACGAGGGCTGTGCTAGTTCTGCATATATTTCAAAGCTTCTGGAGAACAGAGCTCAGAGAAAAGAGAAGTTACTCACCGGTAGTAACGATGGTTCTTCGAGATGTGTCCCCGTGGGTGCTCCACAATAGGTGTCGGGCTCGCCCGTCACCGCAGATCGGAAATCTTCCAGCAGTTTCTCCTGGATTGAGCATGCACCGGTGCGCGCCACCCCCCTGCGCGCCCCCGGCCGTGTGCGCGATCCGGTCCCCGCCAGTTCCTTGACCAACCGCCTCGGATGTTCCTGAAAAACACTAGACAGAGATCCGAAGCGGGGAGGATGGGCGAGTGGTGGAGCACCCACGGGGACACATCTCAAAGAACCATCGTTACTACAGGTGAGTAACTTCTCTTTCTTCTTTGAGTGGTCCCCATGGGTGCTCCACAATAGGTGACTACCCAGCAGTAACCCAAGTAAGGAGGTGGGTAATTGGTTGATGTGCAGCTTGCCCCCGAGAGGACTGCTGTCAACAGATGGGTATCCTCTTCGAATACCCGAGGCAGGGCATAATGCTCGGCGAAGGTGTCGTAGGAAGACCAGGTCGCCGCTCTACAGATGTCTTTTAACGCGATGCCCTTGAAGAAGGCTGTTGACGCCGCCACCGCCCTGGTGGAGTGAGCCCTGGGCAGGGCCAGCAAAGGAGCAGTTTGATGCTCGTAACCCATTTTTATACAGGACACAATGTGCTTAGAGATTCTGTATGAAGAGAGACCTTCTCCTTTTGACCTGGGAGAGAGAGAGACTTGGAGCCTGTCCGTGTTCCGGAAGGACTTAGTTCTGTCTATGTAGAAGGCCAACGTCCTCCTCACATCCAGGAGATGCAGGCGTGCCTCCGTGCCGGAGCTGTGAGGCTTCGGGTAAAGCGAGGGTAAAACTATTGGCTCGTTAAGATTGGACTCCGAAGAGACTTTTGGAACAAAGGCTGGGTGCAGCCTTAAGGTTACCGCCTCCTTTGAGAATACTGTGCAGTGCGGCATTGCCATCGCTGCCGCGAGCTCACTCACCCTGCGGGCTGATGTAGTAGCAAGGAGGAAGGTTTTGTTTTTTTTTATCATAAGGAGACATATGGGAACTGTGGCTAATGGTTCAAAAGGTGGACCCGATAGTGTGCTGCGCACCAAGTCCAAATTCCACAATGGTGGAAGCGGTTTCGGAGGGGGGTACAGGTTTACCAGCCCCTTCTAGAACCTGGTAACAATAGGATGGGCAAACACCATGGGCCCTTCCTCTGTATGCCAAAAGGCTGATATAGCAGCGAGGTGGACCTTTAGCGAGTATAGAGAAAACCAGCCTCTCTTGAGGTCCAATAAGTATTCTAGTATTACAGGTATAGGAACGTCAAGGGGAGCTAACTGCTTGGCGGACCACCAGGGTGTGAATCGAGTCCATTTCTGCTTGTAAGTCCTCCTGGTGGAGGTCCTTCGGCTACATTCCAGGACTTGTTGTATTCCCTCCGTACACGTGCTCTTTAAAGAGCTGAGCCATGGATTAGCCATGCTTGTAGGTGCAGACCCTGAGGGTGCGGGTGCACTGAGGACCCCTGAGCCTGCGTGAGTAAGTCCGGTGCCACCGGTAGAGGGAGTGGTGGGCGGTTCGACATGCGCAAAAGCAAGGGAAGCCATTGCTGCCGATCCCAAGCGGGACTATGAGTATCATGCGAGCTCTCTCCCTTCTGGCTTTGTGCAAGACCTTGTGGCAAACAGATCGATCTGGGGAAACCCCCATGTACGAAAAATGCGCCGTAGCAGATCGGAGCAGATCTGCCATTCGTGCGTGATTGCGAAGCGCCTGCTCAGCTGATCTGCTTTCACGGTGTGAGCGCCCGGCAAGTACGAGGCTTTCAACGTTATGTTGTCGGCGATGCACAATTCTACAATTGGACTGCTTCCGCACATAGGGCACGGAATCGTGCTCCTCCTTGTCGATTGATGTAAAACATAGTGGAGGTATTGTCAGTACTGAATCCCGACTACTTTGCCACGTAGGTAATCTGGAAAATGTTTGCAGGCATTGAACACTGCTCTGAGCTCCGGCATGGTTATGTGCAGCGTCTGTTCCGCAGGGGACCATAGCCCTTGCGTTACCTTGTCGCCAATGTGCGCTCCCCATCCTATGTGGGAGGTGTCGGTAGTAAGAAAAAAATAGAAATTTGTGGTTGGTGAAAAGGCACCCCCACTAGCAGATTCTCGGGGTTTTCCCACCACGCCAGGGATCTACGCACCTCTGTTGTGGGCGACACCACCCTGTGGACAGTGTGGGATGCCGGTTTGTAAACGCTCACCAGCCAATGCTACAGGCTTGACATGTGCAACCTGGCATTCTGTACCACAAACGTCGCTGCCGCCGTATGGCCCAGCAGCTGTAGGCACGTTAAGACCGGCACCATGGGGCTGTATGTAATGACTTGCACCAGCGAACTGATTGCGCGGAAGTGGGCGTCGGGTAGGTACACCCTTGCTGTGATAGAGTTTATGCATGCCCCTATGAACTCTATATGTTGTGTGGGTTCGGACTTTGACTTTGCGAGGTTGATGACTAGGCCCAGCGAAGAAACGTGTCCGCTGTGACGCATATCATGCGTGAGACCTCTGCCTTCGAGGTCCCTTTTAGCAGGCAGTCGCCCAGATATGGGAAAAATAAACACCCCCTGTCTGTGCAGGTAGGCTGATACCACTGCTAGGGTTTTGGTAAAGACTCTGGGGGCCGAGGAGAGGCCAAACGGAAGAACCCTGTGCTGGAAGCGCTCCGGGCCGACCATGAAGTGGAGGAAGCGTCTGTGTGCTGGGTGGATTGTTATATGAAAGTAAGCATCTTGTAAATCGAGTGCTGCAACCCAATCTCCATCGTCCAGTGCCGTGAGTATCAAGGCAACTGTGATCATCTGAAACCGTTGCTTACACAAGTAACTGTTGAGGCCCCGAAGATCTAAGATGGCCTCCAGTGTCCTGTTTTGTTCTCTGGTAGGAAGTAGTGTGAATAAAAACCTTCCCCTGGAATTATTCCGGCACTCTTTCCACCACCCTTATGAACATAAGGTGAGTCACCTTCTCCTTGAGCCTCGCCTCGTGGCAGCATCCCTGAGGTGAGGCCTGGTGGGAGGCTTCGTCGGTGGAAGCGACTGGGAGGGGATCGCGTAACCTGTGGCTATGATCTCCAGCACCCATATGTCTGTGGTGATCTTTTGCCATTGGGAGTGGAATGGTCTGAGGCGATGATGGAACACGAAATGAGAGTGGCATTGAGCAAGGGTATTGATAGTGCAGCCCCCGACCTACCCATCAAACTTGTAGCCTTTAGGCCTGACCCGAGGGCGTACGGCTTTGTTAAGAACGTCGCCTAGGAGTTCTGTACTGTTGCCGCTATTGATAGCGCCGTTGGTAGTAGCCCCATTGATATTGAGCATGCTGTGGTTGTAAGCGCAGCGTCTTTGCTGAGGGTAAAAGTTTTCCCTCCTGTATGGGGAAGTATAAATGCCCGAGGTTCTAAGTGTAGCTCTCGAGTCCTTACTGGGGTGAGGGACCGAGTCAGTTGAGTCCGCAAACAGCTTTTGTGTATCAGAGGAAAGGTCCATGATCTTTGCCTGTAGGTCCCTCGAGATACCCGATGTCTGGGGCCAGGATTCTCTACGCATGACCACTGCTGTAGCCGTTGAATGTGCCGCCGTGTCCACCACGTCCAGGGCAATCTGGACTCCCGTCCACGATGCTGCGTAGCCCTCTTGAACCATCGCCTTTAACACCGGCTTTTTATGTTCCGGAAGTGAATCCATGAAGGGAGTAAGCCCGGAGTAATTATCAAAATTATGGTTTGCTAGGTGTGCCCATAATTTGCCATTCTCAATAGTAGGATAGGAGAGGAATATACCTTCCTGCCAAACAGCTCTAGCTTCTTAGCATCTTTGTCCGATCCCCCGATTTGTACTGAGCAGCCTTTGACCTCTGCTGGGACAACCCAACCACCAAAGAATTTGGTTGTGGGTGACTGAAGAGGAACTCCATGCCCTTTGCCGAGACGAAGTATTTCTTATCCACTCTCTTGTTCGTAGGCAGAACAGAGGCCGGAGTCTGCCATGTAGTAGTGGCTGACTCCAGAATGACTTTGTCCAGCGGAATAGCAATTTTCTATGAAGCCAGGGGTCTCAAATTTTTCAGGAGTTTGTGATGTTTCTCCTGCACCTCTGCAGTTTGAATGTCTTGCGTGAAAGCCACCCTTCTAAACGGCTCCTGAAACTGTTTAAAGTCATCCCGGGGGAGAGACGTCCCCGGGGGCCATGGCCTCATCTGGGGAGGAACCACTAAGGTAAACCTCCCTCGAACCCTCGGGTTCCTGCGGTCGATGATACACTTGCTCGCTGGAGGATCATGAAGAAAAGTCTCGGGGTTCTAAAATTAACTCCCCTTTAGACAACTGTGTTTCCGTCCCCGATCGGGAGTGCCCACGGGGGTATTGAGTGGCCGGGGGGGACCTGCCCCGGGTGTAGGCCTGTGGTTTGTCTGTGTCCAGCCTGATAAGGATGACCATGGCAGCATGGGCAAGGGTCCAGGGATGGAGACCTAGACCACTCGCGGGGTGTGTACCCCCGATGTCTGGGAGAGCAAGACCTCCGCGACGACACAGATAGAGGTGAAACTGGCTTGTGATAGTACGCCAAGGGATCCAGTCCCAGAAATGGTGAAGGTGGCCCAAGCCATGGTGACATTGGCTGGAGGAACGGAGAAGGAGGTTTTTTTTTGTTTTTTTTTTTTCCGGATGGGCTGGTGGAGACACAGGCCTTTGGTGCGGCGTGTGTATCACAGGGGGAGGGCTTGGTGCTAACACTGTCCAGAGATGGACTGCAGTGCCGGGTTTTTGATGTTGCCTTGCCCCTCCGCTGCGGGGCTGGCACCACCCCCTTCCGTGCCGGGGATCTCGGCCCCGCTGTCAGCACCGCGCTCGGCACCGTCAGCTGCGGTGCCGCACGGGTATCCCCATCCGGTGCCTGCAGGCTCCGTGCCTGGCAGCCCTGCAGCGCTGGTGCTGCGGGGGTCTGTGCCGCCTGTGGCGGTGCCGCTGGTTCCGGCGCTTGCCTGGCTCACGCTCTAGGCGCCGCGTGTGCCGGCTGTTGAATAATTGGAGGCTCAGCCTCTGCCACATGCGCTGCCGCGCTGCCGCTTGCCTGAGTATGCGGCTGGTGGCTGTGTCCTCCGCGCGTGCTGCTCGCTGCAAACGCACGGCAAGGATCAAGCCAGGGAGAGTTTCCTTTGTTTCTGCGCTGAGGGGGTGAGAGAGAAAAGCTGCCCTCCTCTTATGCAACCCAGAGGGCCCTTCTGGGTGAGGCTTCTCCGGCAAGTCCGGCTGGAGAGCCTTATCAACAAGAGCATTTTACGCTTCATTGCTCTGTCCTTCCTGGCCCTGGCTGTGAGCTTAGCACAGTGAGAACGCGTCTGGGTAAGCTGTAATTCCCCCAGTTGTCGGATGCCTTCGCTACGCCCCACGGAGGCCGGCATAGCTTCACGGCCTGACTCCCGCTTTTTAAAACCTGAAGAGGCTATTGCGGTAAGTCCTTCATTGTTAATAGGGTACTTAGCACTTAATTTGTGCCTTTCCACCCCAAATAGTGATCACCGGCCTGCGGGGCAGCGGGCGGCCTAAATGGCCTTCACGTCCGCTCTTCTCTTCTCCGCTCCTCTCTTTTTTCTTTTCTTTTTTTTTTTTTTGATATTCCTTGTCTTTGCTTTCTCTCTCTCTTTTTTCTTTGTTTAATAACCGAAACAACAAATTACACGTGGAAAAAAGCCACTAAGTAATCTGACTCTGGCCTTAGCCTGAGTGGATTCCGTCTGCAGCCGATGGTGGTTGAGAAGGAACTGGCGGGGACCGGATCGCGCACACGGCCGGGGGCATGCAGGGGGGCGGTGCGCACCGGCGCATGCATGATCCAGGAGAAACTGCTGGAAGATTTCCGATCTGCGGTGCCGGGCGAGCCCGACACCTATTGTGGAGCACCCACGGGGACCACTCGAAGAAGAACTAATGTTCACGTGATGCAAATGGCAGAACTACAGCAGAAGTCTCTGTGTTTTCAGATCTTCAATCCTCCCGTGCAAACAAAGAATAGCAGAGCTTCAAACGTTACATAGCAAAATGGATACAGATTGGGAATGCAAATGGAAAGGAAAGCATATGCGAGTGTGAGGACAGAAAAGTGTACATATTCACTGATTATAGCAATACAACAGAGGGTAAGGCACATTAAGATTAGTTCCTTAGATCAACTCTATTTTATCCCCCAAACTGCAATTCCCAGTAAGTGCAGTACAAATATACATTAGATAGAAGAGTGTGTGTCTGTATGTATCTACAATAATTACAAACTCCATCTTGCTTTGTGTACACTGTTTTGATTGCAAAACTGAACTCTGTTGTCACCGTAGTCATTTTGTGGATTCCTGGATGCATTGGCTCAGGCTGATCAATGTCAGTGAAAGGTCCATAAACTGCAGGGTCTCCTGTTCAAATGGAAACACTCTTGTACAATGAGTTAGCTAACTTTTATGGAGAACCATTCGTCCAAGTGAGCTGGTAACCAAGCAATGGATCACCTGACAAGACACTGGAAGTTACTGAAGGTGGTCAGCTGAGAAAGGGGACTGTAACCCTCTACAACCCTCTACCCTCTTTTATCAGGTATTTTAGGGAGACAGAGCCTGGAGTAGCCTAGGACCAAACAAAGGCAAGCCTGAGCATCAGAAGGAAAAAGAGAAAGAGAAGAGGAGACTCATGATCTGACTATACAGCGGCTGATTCAATCCCATTGGGCGTGATTTTAGAAACTTCATTTTAGAGTCTGTATGTTTCTATTATCATGTAGGGGGTCCACACTGACGGGGAACTTCGAGAGCATACAACAGCTATCAAGAAAGACTGGAAGAACTGTTGCTGGTCTCAGGATCTTGGCAATCAGATGTCAAGTGTCCCCACTGCCAAGAGGCAGGGTCAGACAGGGACTCTGCACCTGGAGTATGAGCGTGATGCCTGAAGCCAGAGACACACACACAGTCCAAGCATGGTGAATGCCCTGAGGGGAGCTCATCCAGTATGCTAGCAT